>NW_027507718.1:102640130-103840130 GCF_037356315.1 Lithobates pipiens | reverse complement strand
TGGGAACCAGGGCTCAAGTCCTGCGGGAATGCATGGAAACGGAGTTCCTGTACTTTTTCCACAACAGGAACTCAGTTCCCGTTAGCTGCCGTGTCCTGCAAGACTTTGAAGTATGTGAGCTGTGTGGAAGGTGCTACACCAGCAGCTGTTGACACAGCTCCCAATAGTAAGTGCTGCACACCTGACCATTCAGGCATTGCCAGTAGGGGGCCCCATGACAGCTTCCACTTCAATCTACCTGTCAATCACAGCTAGCTGACGGGTAGATCAGGTCCCTGCTGCTAAGAGATTGTATTTAGTCAGACCTCTCGTAAAGCGCTCCTCCCCACCGGCCCCTCCGGATTTTCTGTCTTTTCAGCCCCCCCCCCCCCCAGTCTCCTGCATACTTGCTCTGTGTGTCCTGCTGAATTCCCCCTCCTCTATCTTCAGTGCCATGAGAGAACCCAGAGAAGGAGCACAGCTATTCTGCTCACAGGACATGCAGGGAGAGAGGTGAGCTGAGGGAGGAACATCAGTTTGGGGTGATAAGCTGAGCACAATACCTGGCAAAGTTTATGTGGAAATATGTGAAGGGTTGGAATAGCAGCGAGTGTGTGTTGGATCCCTTCAGAGTTTGCAGCCCCCCAAGCTAACATACATCTCCTAAGCAGGAACACATCGCTATCTCCCCAAGCATTCTGTCCAGATAATGTGCAGTTAATTTATGACCTTTCCATTTAACTCTGTGTTATCCAAACTCTGTTCAATGAAAAGTGTAAACTCACCACATAAACACTCTATATACAAAATAACATTCCCCAATAAAGATCAGAACATGATCGCATTTGCATGGAAGCACAATTGAATGAATGCTGATTATTCAGAGCATTACCGTATTTATGTTTATTGAGGATTGTTTTTTTTTTATATCCTAACAGTTAAGCTTCATACACACAATACAAAGATTGGATGAAAAATACCACTTTTGAAACGTTTGTGCATATGAGCGTATCATTATTTTTTGTTTATTGGCGGGGGAGTGGCTCTTGGGTGGGAGTTCCCACACTTTTTTCTCCAGGACTTGACCCCTGATGGGAACCAATTTAATCAGAATCACAAAGTATTACAAAAGAATATAAACTTTTTTGGAGTCATGGATGCCACCAAAGAAAACATCTCACTCATTGATAATGCTTTTTTATTGTCTTACGCTCTGGGTGTTAGGATCAGCTACTAAGTTGGAACTGCGCAAATATCAATGGCTTGAAAATGTATCTTTTACATTGTCAGACTACATATTTATTGCTTTATTTAATATAAGGCTATTCAGGCTCACATTTGACAACAGCAGACAGTTTTGGACAATTGCTTTATAAAAAAAAAAAGTGGCCCGCGATGTCCATCCATCTTCAATCACGGCGCTGGTGGTCCCGAGAAAAATAAATCGAAAAACTCTGCCTCCATAGGAGGCGTTCCACCAACTGCAGCCTTTGCGCAGTGACAGCTGTTATATAGCCAAGGGCGGAGCCACCCGGTCACATAACCAGTTGATCCTGCCCCTTCTGATGTCGGATGGGACAGGGTCTCCCGTTTACATAACTGGGTGGCCCGCCCTTGACTATTTACCAGATGTCAAAGCCGTCCACGCCGTGATTGACGATGGATTTACATTGCGAGAAACTTTTTTTTCTTTTTTTTTTTTTTTAATAAGGGAATTTCTTTCGTTTTTACTTTTTTGATACCCTTTTGGGGAATGGGTAGGGTTACAGTGTACCCCATACCAATTCACATGGGGTGGTGGGCTTGGATCTGGGGGCCCCCTTGTTGCCATAAGCAATTTTAAATTACATTTTTTTTCTTTAGAAATGCCATTTTACGGCAGTACCGTTATACAAATGGGAAAGAGGGGCTACAGGCAGACTAAGGGGACCCCCCGGCATGATATTTAACCACTTCAGCCCCGGACCAATTAACAGCCTAAGGACCAGAGGTCTTTTTACAATTTCGCACTGCACTGCTTTAACTGGTAATTGCGCGGTCATGCAATGTTGTATCCAAACGAAATTTGCGTCCTTTTCTTCCCACAAATAGAGCTTTCTTTTGATGGTATTTGATTGCCTCTGCGATTTTTACTTTTTGCGATATATATATATATGGAAAAAGACCAAAAATTTCGAGAAAAAAAAATATTTTCTACTTTTTGTTGAAAGAAAAATCGAATAAACTCAATTTTAGTCATACATTTAGGGCAAAATTTATTCAGCCACATGTCTTTAGTAAAAAAAATGTCAATAAGCGTATATTTATTGGTTTGCGCAAAAGTTATAGCGTCTACAAACTAGAGTACATTTTCTGGAATTTACACAGCTTTTAATTTATGACTGCCTATCTCATTTCTTGAGGTGCTCAAATGGCAGGGCAGTACAAACCCCCCCCCCCCAAATGACCCCATTTTGTAAATTAGACACCCCAAGGAAATTGCTGAGGGGCATGTTGAGCCCATTGAATATTTTTTTTTGTCCCAAGTGATTGAATAATGACACAAAAAAAAAAAAAAAAAAAGTTTACAAAAAGTTGTCACTAAATGATATATTACTCACACATGCCATAGTTATATGTGGATTTGCACCCCCAAAATATATTCTGCTGCTTCTCCTGAGTACGGGGATACCACATATGTGGGACTTTTTGGGAGTCTAGCCGCGTACGGCACCCCGAAAACCAATCACTGCCTTCAGGATTTCTAAGGGTGCAAATTTTTGATTTCACTCCTCACTACCTATCACAGTTTCGAAGGCCATAAAATGCCAAAATAGCACAAAACCCCCCCAAATGACCCCATTTTGGAAAGTAGACACCCCAAGCTATTTACTGAGAGGCATGTTGAGTCCATGAAATATTTTATATTTTGCCACAAGTTGCAGTAATATTAAAAAAATATTTTTTTTTGTTTTTTGCACAAAGTTGTCACTAAATGATATATTGCTCACACATGCTATGGGCATAAGTGAAATTACACCCCAAAATAAATTCTGCTGCTTCTCCCACATACCACATGTGGGGGACTTTTTGGGAGTCTAGCCACGTACGGGACCCCGAAAACCAAGCACTGCCTTCCGGATTTAAATATAAAATGCTACAAAAAAAACTGTTGGCGATCGCAGGGATCAGGCCTGACTCTGCGATGGCTGCAGTTATGTGTTTAGTGTTTTGTAAGTGACAGTGATCGATCGATACTGCACTTGGGTGGGCTGGACGGAGGGGCAAAACGCAGGTGCCAGCAGGTATCTGGGCTGATCCCGCTAACAATGCATTTTTTTGTAACCCTAAACTGCTGGGGACGCTAGTATAGATCTGATCAGATCAGATATTGATCTGTTCAGATTCTATACCACTACGGGAGCTGTATGCTTTGCGCGTGGGTGTTAGCGGTACTGGCACTAACCTAGGGCTGCCTGGGGCAACGCAGACCCTGACCCTAAAACCTAATTGATATCACCCGCCGGGTGATCAGGGGGTTAAACCTTTATTGGGTAATAAATGGTGGGTGCCCTGATGCTATAAAAAGCAAACTAACCAGAGTCACCCGTAACACTTATACGGTGATCACTGGTAAAAGGGTTAACTAGGGGAAATCAGGGGGTTAAAATCTTTATTAGGTAGTGAATGGGGGTCCCTGGCGCTATATAAAAACCTGACGGGGAACCTAAATAACTAACTGGCTAACCAGCGCCACCAGTGGCACTTATACGGTGATCGCTGGTGAAAGGGTTAACTAGGGGCAATCGGGGAGTTAAAACCATTATTGGGTAGTATATGGGGGTACCTAGCGCTATAAAAACCTGGCGGTGAACCTAAAAAAATAACTAGCTACTTAGCGGCACCAGTGACACTAATGCAGCGATCAGAAAAATAAACGCTTAGTGACACTGGCAAAAGGGGGTGAAAGGGTTAACTATGGGCAATCAGGGGGTTAAAACCATTATTGGGTAGTATATCGGGGTACCTAGCGCTATAAAAACCTGGCGGTGAGCCTAAAAAATTAACTAGCTACTTAGCGGCACCAGTGACACTAATGCAGCGATCAGAAAAATGATCGCTTAGTGACACTGGCAAAAGGGGGTGAAAGGGTTAACTAGGAGCAATCAGGGGGTTAAAACCATTATTGGGTAGTATATCGGGGTACCTAGCGCTATAAAAACCTGGCGGTGAACCTAAAAAAATAACTAGCTACCTAGCGACACCAGTGACACTAATGCAGCGATCAGAAAAACGATCGCTTAGTGACACTGGCAAAAGGGAGTGAAAGGGTTAACTCTTTTTTTTTTTTTTTTTTCATAATCTTTATTTTTTTTCATCAATATTTTACATAATAAAAGCAAGAGAAACATTCTCTATAACAAGTATAACACTTATTTCACCCTCACAGATACAGTAATTCTATAAATCAGAGTAAAACCTTTAAAAATCGTTCCTATCCATAATGTGTCAATGATTCTTCTATCTAGCCCCCCTTTTCACTCACTGCTCAGATATTCTTCCTTCCCCTTTTCCCTCCTCTCTCTCTACCCATCTTCCTCCTCTCCCCTACCTCATACTGGATATCTCATTCTATCCAACCAGGGTTGCCACATCTTTTTAAATTCTCTAAAATTTCCTCTCCTTAAATATATCACCCTCTCTTTCCATATTGTTTCCGTAATTACTAGCTGCCAGTCCGCTACTGAAGGGGCATTTTTTGCTTGCCACCTTTGAGCTAACAATTTTCTTGCCTGAAACAAACACCTCAGTATTGCTTTATTTGTACATCGAGATCTTCCTATTGCTTCTCCCAGGCCCAGCACACATATCCTGGGATCCCCCTTGATCGCCACTCTAAATGTTTCATTCAAAGTAGTAACAATCTCTGACCAGTAGCGAAACAATTTTGGGCATCGCCAGAACATGTGTGCCAGGTCTCCAGACTCTTGACATCTAGGGCATTTGTCATCTACTCTGCATCCAAAGCTAAACAGTCTTTTTGGTGTATAATAGGCTCTATGTAAACCTTTCTGGACTTCCTATACTTCCTTCACATATGGCTGGATATACATCCGCTATAAATCCTTTTGTCCTTTCTTGAGAATTTAATCTGCTAAAAATAGGGGAGTTATTCCACACTGGACCTTTCTTATTAAATTGTTTCCCTAGAGCTTGTCTAATTTGAAGGTATTTATAAAATGATTGTTTTGGTATATCAAACTCTGATCTTAAAGCATTAAATGTTTTTAATATTTTTCCTGTATATAACTGGGCCAGCTTATCTATCCCCTTTACTTCCCATTCTTTATATCCCCCTATTTCTTCCATTTCCTGCAGGTTCCGGTTATCCCACAAAGGGGTATATTGGGTTAAGCCTCCCAGACCTTTAATCGCCTTAACTGCCTTCCACACTTTTACTACTAATTTTATTGTAGGTATTTTTTTTTGGGGAAATGAATTTGCCTCCAGAGCTTCTACCATATTCTTATGAGGTATCTCGATTAGCATTAGGGCCCTGTTTGTTCCGCCGCCTATCTCCTCACTCATTCCCAAATGTTGCAGTTGAGCAGCTGAAAAGTAGCTCCTTGGATGTGGAACTGCCATTCCTCCTTTTCTTGTTGGTGATTGCAAAGTTTGTAAAGCAATCCTTGATACTCCCCCTCTCCATATAAGTTCTCGAAATAATACCTCCATTTTCCTAAACCATTTTATATCTACCAATATCGGGGAGTTGTGTAACACATATAATAACTGCGGCATCCATACCATTTTAATCAAATTACATCTCCCTGCAGTCGATAATGGGAGTCTTTTCCAAATTTCAATTTTATTTTTGAATTTAGCTATTAATGGAACAACATTATCACTTATATATTTATTAGGATCTCTTTGTATGTATATCCCCAGATATTTCATGCGTTCCACTACTTCCAGCTGCAGACCTATCACTGGGCTTTGGCTCCTCCTTTTATCCACTGGCATAAGAGCTGATTTTTCCCAATTTATAACCAGACCTGAGAACCTCCCAAAGTCTATAATAAGTTTCATCCCTTGCCTGAGGGACTGCTCCGTGTCCCCCAGGAAGAGGAGAATATTGTCCGCATATAGTGCAGTCCTCTCTTCCCTCATCCTCCTTTGAAAACCAACCATATTCATATTAGATCTAATTGCAATAGCTAATGGTTCTATTGCCAGGGCGAAGATCAAGGGTGACAAAGGGCACCCCTGTCTTGTCCCCCTCTCTAAGAGAATCCTATCTGAATATTCATTATTAACCCTGATTCTGGCACTAGGGCCGTTATACAGGGTTTTTACCCATGCAATAAGGTTGGGGCCAAACCCAAATTCCCTCAGTACCCGCCAGATATATCTCCATTCTAGACTATCGAAGGCTTTGATTACATCCAAAGCCATTATTGCCTTATTACCTTAGTTTTCTGTTGGTACCTGCAGGTTAAGATATAATCTTCTTATGTTCGTACTTGTAGATCTGCCCGGGATAAATCCTGTTTGATCGGGATGTATCAACCTGGAGATAATTTTATTCAGCCTGATGGCTAATACTTTGGCTAATATTTTGGCGTCGGCACAAAGGAGGGAAATGGGTCGGTAGGATTGAGTTTCCAATGGGTCCTTCCCCTCCTTGTGCAAGACTATTATCGTTGCTTCAGTCATTGAGGTAGGCAGTCTCCCCACCTCTTTCGCCCAATTAAATACTTTAAGAAGCTCTGGAAGCAATATTTTACCATAATATTTATAGGTTTCCACAGGAAGGCCGTCTGGTCCTGGGGATTTCTTATTGGCCATTTCTGACACTGCGCATTGAATTTCCTCTATTGTTAATGGGGCTTCCATTATCTCACTCTCCTCCTTAGTAAGGGACGGTATTTTAATATTCGCAAAGAACCTGTCCATGTCCTCGTCTTCCCCCGCCCCCTGTGAGGTGTACAGTTTGGCATAAAATGCCCTGAAGGTATCTGTAATCACTGATCTCTGCGCTGAGATTTCTCCCTTCTCTGTCCTAATCACTGGGACGGTGGATGGCGAGGAGTTACTTCTTACAATCTGTGCCAACATCTTTCCTACTTTTTCCCCTTCCCCATACTCCACTTGTTTCTAGAACAATCTTTTATTCTCTGTTTTCCTGGTGATCACTACCTTGTGTTCCTGTTGTTTCTCTAACCATATTTTTTGTTTCTCTGGGGTGGGGTTTTCTATATACGCTCTCTCTGCTACTACTAGATCCCTTTTAACACTATTCTCCCATTCATTAGATGTTTTCTTAACATTCACTACATGTTGAATAAGAATACCCCTGAGGTAGGCCTTTAATGCGTCCCATATTACTCCTCTTTCTGCAGACTCATTATTAAACTCTATAAACTCTGCTACTTTAAATAGCACCTTATCCGAATCTCCAATTAACTCAAACCATACTGGATTCATATTCCATACTCTTGGGGGTTTTATCCCCCCTAAGTTTACCTATACTGTCACTAGCGAGTGATCTGACACCCCTCTGGGTTGATAAACTATTTCCCTTACTACACGACTTGCCTCCTCATTCCCAAGAACTAAATCTATTCTTGAGAGTGAGGAGTATGAGCTTGAGAAACATGAGTATTGCAACCGATCTGGGTTACGCATTCTCCATATATCAAACAATCCCCCCTCCTGCAAAAATCGAGACAACCGGGTCTCAACTTCCGTCTGCATATATATTCCTGGTGGAAACCTATCCTGACTTTTATTAATAACCTCATTAAAGTCTCCCATTACTATAACTGGTATCCCAGACTTATCCGCTATAAATTCCATTAAACAATATAAAACTTCCAGTTTAAATGGAGGAGGAATATAAATATTTGCTAAAACATACTCCTGATTTTCAATTACACAGTGTAGAAAAATAAACCGCCCTTCTTTGTCTATGTTGATCTGCCGGCAGGAAAACGCCACCTCTCTCCTTACCAACACAGCCACCCCCCTCGAATATGAGGTGTGGACTGAGTGGAACTGAGCTTGGAATTTCCTACTCTGACTTTTTGATTTAGTTTCTTCAGTTAGGTGTGTCTCCTGTAGGCAGATCAACCCTACATCGCACCTTTCCAGGGTATCAAACACCACTGCTCTTTTTACAGAGGCTCCCAGCCCTCGGACATTCCAAGAGCCAATATTCAAAACTCTGGACTGCATAACTCTAAGAGGTGCAAAAAAGAGAAAAAAAGAGAAAAAAACTGAGAGAAGAAGAAAAAAAATTGAGGCTTAAAATTAAAATTCCCTGGCACTGAATAGAAATGATCCCTGCATCTCCCCCAATAGTCCATGGCGAGGAAGGGGGCGCAAGATGGAGGTGTAAGAAAGAAAGTGAGACCCCACTCAATAAGCACCATAATATATTTATACAATCCTTTATACTTCATAGTGTCGTCCCTTCTCAATCTTCCCTTGTGAGAACAAGATATAAACTTTACATTTATACATACTCTTACCCCGTGTTTACTCATTACTTTTAATTTAACATCTATAACTGTGAAAATATTACCATTTTCTTGTGTTTTATATACTTCCATATTCCCTAAACCCTCTCCCCTCCCCCCTACATACCTATCCAGGTTACCCCTAGGGACTTTTTCCGTGACCACTACACTCCCACACACACCCTCTTGCTCCCTCCACTCCCCTCTTTCTCTCATGGTTTCATCCCCGCCCCCCTCCCTATCCCCACCCCACTCCCCCCCCTACTCAACAACCTCCCCTTTTGACCCTCCCATTTCTCATTCATAAATTCCTATTATACTATGTGCCACTCACTGCACCCTGACTTAGGTATACCATACAAAATTTTCCTTTTATTTCTTCCCTTTCTTCATGTACAGTGCACCCAATACACCCCCCCCCCCCCCCATGCAAATATTCCCCTCCCCCAAGAAAAAGGAGGGGGAGAGAAAAAAAAAAAAAAAGGAGAAGAAAAAGAGGGATGAAAGGGAAGGGAACCATATATATATATATATATATATATATATATATATATATATATATATATATATAAAAAAAGAAAAAAAAACACAACACAAAAAAAAAAAAAAGAAAAACACATCACTTCTTCAGTAACTGATCTCCCTTCTCCTGCACCCAAGCTTCTACACTTGCCGGGGTGTCAAAAAATAAAGTCTCTCCCAATGCTACTACCCGTAACCTAGACGGATAGAGCAAAGCATATGTAACGTCCAGTTTCTGAAGTCTGCGCTTGATCTCTATAAATTCTGCTCTGCGCTTTTGCAGATCTGGGGAAAAATCAGAATAAAACGAAATTTTTATGCCTTTATAAATGATACTCCCCATCTCCCTGGCCCTGCGAAGCAGAACAACTTTATCTCGAAAATTCAAAAATTTCAGTAGCACAGATCTGGGCTGACCCCCCCCCGATGCGGAATTCTGAGCGGGACTCTATGTGCCCTTTCTATGGCAAATTGTTGGGAAAAGGTCTCTCTACCAAACACTTCAATGAGCCATCTTTCCAAAAACTCAGTTGTGTCAGAGCCTTCACACTTCTCCGGGAGGCCTACCAATCTTATATTGTCCCTTCGGAGTCTGTTTTCCATTTCGTCCAGTTTCCCTTCATATTTACCCATCTGTATTTTTAGATCTTTAACCTCTTGGTTTAGTGGGTACACCTAATCTTCAATCTGAGAGATTCTACCTTCTGCTGCTGTTATTCTGTCAACCGTTATCTGAAGTTCCTGCCGCATAAGGGCCAGCTCTTCTTTAATACTTCTTGTTTGGTCACATAGCTCTAACAATGACTGTTTACAAACGTTAACTGCCCCCAAGACCTCCTTCAGCATTGGTTCTTCTTCACCAACTATTAAGGGCACCTGCATGGGGTTTATATCAGATCTTCCAATTGCACCCGTGCTTTTGTTATTTGTGTGTTTTACGCCTGCTTGTGTCAACTGCCCTTGACTCTTTCTGTCCGTTGGAGGTTTCACTTGACTCCCCTGTCCCCCCTTAGTTGGCGTGTTATCGGGAGTATGAGCATGAGCATATTTTTCCAACTTGGCTGCTGCTAATATCCCAGCTGTTGTTGCAGTGGACTGGGGGTCTTTTTCCTTATCTTAGTCCTTGGCCGATCTCAGTGATTGTGCCCCAATATTTTCCTGCCTGGCATGCTCCTCCCCTCTCCTCCTTGCAGACATAATTCAGATCCGCAAGTATCCCGCAGGGACTCCCCTTCCCCCTTTATCCTACGCTCTACCTACTCTCTTTAAAAAAAAGGAGAGAAAAAAAAAAAGGAAGGGGAAGGGGGGGTAATTTTTCCTGGGCCAGGGCAAAAAAAATTAAAAAATTTCCCCAAATTTCAGCTACTCCACAGCTACTCCACAGTTTAAGAACGGACCAATTCCTTCCTTTACTCCTCTTCACCCCCTTTTTCAACAATTATGAGAGATAGCAGCCGCTAGATTTCCAAGTAATATATATATATATATATATATAATTTCTTATTATTGCACTTTTCCCAAAGATAGTGCAGCGTCCACAACATCTCCCCATTTACTTCTCCTTTAATTCAATTCAATTTAATTCAAAGAGCAGTGGTAAGGGATCTGACTTAAAAAATAGAATAAAATGTCTCTCCACAGTCCCCGCTTAGTACTGTAACTGTGCCTTTAATTTCCTATGTGTACGTTGTACCTGGCTGTGGCTGTGACACTTTTTCCAGTCTCAGTGCTGCAGCTCCTCTCGAACGGATCTCACGAGATTTCACCTCCGAGAGCTGAGAGTCCTCTCCTCCGCCCTCCGCACGCTGTCAATGGAGGATTCGAGGGACCCCACCGCTCCGCCGCACTCTGCTGGTACACGCCACCTCTCTCACCAGGCGCCCAACACCGGGTTCTGTTGGACTCCACAGATCCTCCACAGGTACACAAACGCAGTCACTGTTTTCTCCGCAGGGGAAATCGGGTGGGGGGTGCCGCGAACACAGCTATTACAGCCTCACATCAGCGTGCAGTGAGAGCACACATCTCCTCTCACTCCTCGCGCAGCACCGCCGCCGCCATCACCATCACCATCCGGTCATGCCCCCACTGAAAGGGTTAACTCTAGGGGCAATCAGGGGGTTAAACCTTTATTGGGGAGTGGTAGGGGGCTACTCTGGACCTAACACTAACTGCCCTGACAGTTTTTACTTTTACAACTGACACTGAATGCAGTGATCAGAAAATAAATGATCACTGCAATCAGTGACACTGTGACTGGGAGGGGGAGGGGGGCGATCGGGGGGGTGATCGGGTGGGGTTTGTGTGCCTATGTGTGCCTACATGTTAGTGTAGTGTTGGTGCACACTTACTTTCACTCTTCTCCTCGTAGTCCGGTCAAAAAGACCGCCCCGAGGAGAATGACATCACTTCCTCTCTGCCTGTATTTACTATACACAGCGGGGGAAGCTTCTCATTCGCCAGGAGCGATCGTGAGGGGACGGCCATCCCCTCATCCCGGATCACTCCTGAAGCAAAACGGACCGCCACATCCAGCGGGAGGGGGTCCGATCGGTACATGTACGTGCTTGTGCCTGTACATGCCATTGTGATGACGTACATTGGCATGCGACGGTCCTTAAGTGGTTAAAGGAATATTTCATTTGTATTGTTTCATTTTAAACATTATTAAAACCACCGCTCCTGAAAAAACTTCAGTTTTAAAAACTTTTGTCCCCGTGGGGCAGTACCCAGATCCCCAAACATTTTTTATGGCAATAACTTGCATATAAGCCTTTAAAAGGAAAACTTGATTTTTTACGTTCATGTCCCATAGGCTTTAACGGTGTTCGCATGTTCTCACAAATTTTTTGTCTGTTCGCATGTTCTGGTGAAAACTGAACTGGGGGGTGTTCGGCTCATCCCTGTCATGAATGAATTCATCGGGGCAAGAACAGTGCAAGTGGGACCTCAGATGGGTTGGCAAGTTGTGTGCTTGTAGTATGTCAAGCATATCGTCCAAATTAAACAGACTGCCGGTTTGTTACACTGTTGAAACTTCCATTTAGAAGAAATTTTTTCAAGGTTTCAATGAGAAAGCCAAAATCACACATTATAAAATAATGAACTAAATTTACCTTGTAACATTTGTATTCCGGCAGATGGCTCTGATTTGTTGCTCTTAAGTTGAGACCCATCTGTAAGATAAATCTACCACGTTTGCATCTTTTAGCACTGGCAAATCTGAAAAAAACATTGTCAATAGCTAGATATGATGACTTTTATTAAACCTGCTGAGGCACAAGCACAAAACCAAGTTCATAAAGATGTACTTATCATGAAGTTGCTTTACATAGAGTTGTGGAAACATAAATTACTTTATGTTGGCCGTCTTTTTATTTTATTTTTTTATTAATGTAAGTTGTTAGGTAGACTGTAGGGCTGATTTACAAACCTCAAGTAGAGGAAACAGAAGTATATACTAGCCAATTGCCTATAGCAACTGATCAGATTTAATATTTTTGGGTTGATCTAGAAAATCTGATTGGTTGCCATAGAGATCAGTTTTACTTTGTACTTTCTATTTTTTACTTTTCTTTTTCTTTTTTTTAATCCTGTTCTGTGGATCTTTTTTGCCTTTGTTAGTGGAGGATGGGGAACATGGAAACCTTTGTGGATGTGTGGAAGTGGATTGACTGGTAGTACTGTTGGAGTCCTCGGTTTGGGAAGGATAGGTAAGTAACCAAAGCAAAAAGGATAATTGGTGATTAATTGAACCAGCATACAATATGACATGTAACCTATTGTACTTGTTTCAAATTAGGTAACAACTAAAAAATGTATGGTGTCTTTAAAAGTAATATGATTCTAAAACCAATGTCCATTTCATTAAAGGTGAAGCTATTATTAACCGTCTGAAACCATTTGGTATCAAGAAGATCCTGTACAATGATATAGCACCAAGGCATGAATTAGCAGCAAAGATTTCAGCTGAATTTGGTAAAATATGATTCTATTATATTTCCTGTTTGGAGAAACAGTAAATGAATATAAACTTCTGCAATACTTGGTATGATAATTATTTGAAGTAGTTTTAAAAAGTCTTATCAATGTATATGTGGGTGTTTTGGTTGTTTTACATCTTTGAAATTTTTATTTCCGTAATGGTTCTGTGTTAAATATTTTATGGTCTGAAAGTATTTCTCCAGGCTCTTTCATATGCTTAAAAGGCTAGTTTTAGGTAGAACCTGGTGGGTCAAGTCAGTCTTTGGCTTATTGGACATGTCTTGGGTGCTTAAACTGTTAGATCTCCCTGCTGAAATTTCTAACTCTTGTCCACGTTTAGGGTTTAAGTGTTCTCATCCTCCTTTGCATGTTTTGCCACCTCTTCCTCATTCAAATATTTTATTAAAGAATATTGAATAAAGAACAAGGGGTACATGGTACAGAAGCAAAGGAGGGAGGCCGTCCTCCGTGTACAGAAAGGTATGGAAGTTACACCGCATTCTGATGAAACAGTAGGGGCACAGCCCACTTTAAAAAAAACTCAAGTAACAACAATAAGACAATAAAGTATTGAGAAGCAACTCAGTGTGTATATGGCTGAAAATCACTAAATTAATCAGCGGCGGGCTACAGATAGAGGGCAATTTGGGATTGACTCATGTAAGTGAGGGCTAATTACAGTTAGTGCCGAGTTACAGGGTCTGTTGGAATTTTTGGCACCTCTTATTACACTCTCCTTATCATAAAATAAATAAAAATACTAACAAATACAGTGGGAACCCTCGCATTAGGTGTACATACCAGGGAACTCAAGCACAGAGATCTCACTAAGAAGTATACAGAATAGTCAGGTAGTTTAACTTCCTATCTTGACCAGTGCCACAGGGAAACTGAAACAGTGATTTCCGTAAGGAAGGTATTTAAGGCTTGTGGATCGCTGCACAACTGAGATCTGCCACACATTTTTGTCACCAATCAAGAAGACATAACGTAAAGGGTATGACAATGGAGGACTTCCTATAGAGTAGACTAGTGGGAAAGGGAATGGAAAGGGGGACAGGGGGAGAGTTTGCATCAGTCAAAAGAGTTCATCATTGGAACTTGAACCCTTCAGGCCTGTATTGCTCCAGCATGTGTTTTTTTTCTTCCCAGCAAGTATGAAGTTTGTGCAAAGTATTTGAAATAGCCCTTGTGTGCTCTTTTTTAATTTTGACCCTTCCCCATTGTATGTATGCCCCTCTGAACACAGTCTTAAGAGCCTTCCGCTGGAAAGAGAGAGGGAGAGAGAGAAAAACAGCATTGTTTTCAGTTTTCATGATCAGATATGAAGTTATAAATCATAGCGCATAGTGCCATGCTTATAATAGTTACAAATTAAATCACAAAATAAATAATTGTGCAGAGATCCAAAAGGCTAAATTACCTTTCCTAATTGTAGCGGTACCCCTGTAGCGGCTGCTGAAATGTTGGATTGTCTGTCGCCCTGCCCAGCCCGGCATTCACCTATCAGACACTCAGAGACACAGCACAGTCCATATGCTTTGGTTTTTTTGTTTTATTGAGGGGATTGAACTTGGATGAGTTAAGGAAAATATGGGATGCCCAGTAGAATTGGTAGCACTTGCTTGGGACAACTATATACAATCCAGTATATACACTCCATTTCTCCTCCTGCATATCACTTCCTCTCTAATCTTCAGGTCTTTCTCCTCCAGCGTATCGCTTCCTCTCTAATCTTCAGGCACAGCTAGCTCAAAGTGGTTAGGCCTGACACTGGCTCAGCCAGGCCTTTAGCAATTGCCCTTTGCAGGCAGGGACCGCGGGCCCCTATAGTGTAGCAAAATAGAAAGTCTCTGGTGCTAGCTGTCCTACACGAGCTACTGAGCTCAGTAAGCCATCTTCAGGCCACTTTCACCACAGTCCACTCTTCTGATTCTGCACCCATCTCAGCCTATGCCTCACTCTGTGCCTCACTCCCCAGCCCTCCTGGCTGCGACCAGTTGTCCTCCCAGGAGTCTCTTTGCAGTGCTCTCCCCTGCTGTCCTCTCTTTGCTCTCTCTTGTGCCTATGGTCCAGGACCTCTTCATGCGTTCCTGAAGGTGGTCTTGACTGCACCCAAGCCCAGGCCCAAGGTCACATTCCCCAGACTAGGGATCTCCCTCAAAGGCCCTGGGCAGCTTCCCCATTCTCTCACTCCAGCTTTTCTACCCAACTACTCCTCCCCAGCTGGGCTAACCCTAGGTATTTAAGGAGACATGCCCCCTGCCAATCCAGGTTGGGGATTGGTCAGGGCCCCCTAAAACACCCCAGACAGCTCCACCCTTCCACTCTCTTCTCTCTTTACAGAACATTCCAGCAAACTCTGGAAAGAAGAGAGAGGAGGTCTCAGTGATCCTGCCTGTGAGTCACCAGCTGCTATCCTGAGCCACTCCCAGCCTAGAATTAAAAGAAAAGAGGCCTAGCAACCAGCCAGGCCTGCTTAAATGTACCTATCCTAACAAAGAATCCTACCTCTAGCACCTACCTACCTAGAGGGTGCTACATAATGAAACCACTTTTCAGGTTCCCTGTGGTACTAGTTATGATAGGAAGTTAAACTATCTGACAATGCTGTATACTTCACAGTGTTGAACCTCTAAGGTCTGAGGACATTTTAATCAGCTCAAAACTAGTAGCAGCCAGCTCATGACAGCTCTCATCTGTAAGGTTACAGCAAAGCAATCCTTTCCTTTAAAAAACTCCCCCATCACTAGTGTCTTGTCCAGTGCTTGTATGCCTCTTGACGTTCTTCTTCCCTTTAGATAGACATAGTGTATTGGCCTGATGATGTTATGGAAGAAAACCCTGCCTTACGCATTACGTCTGTAATGGATTTCATCATAGACCGATGATAAAGTTATTTATAGTGTCAATTACTGTTTGGTTGCTGGTAAGTTCAGTGAGAAGGGTGACATTGAGATACCACATTCATTCAGACTACACGGCCATGAGCACATCTAGGGAGCGCAAGAATCGGAAGCGGACTGATCATATAAGAGAGCCAATGTCAACAGTAGGACTCCCCTCAAGAACATAGTGGCTAGTGAAGAAATATACAACTATAGGATCAGTAGTGAAGTAGAAGGTATAGTTTGTGTCCTGTGGATGTAGGATCCACTACATAACTATTAGTTGGTGGGAGAAGTTTTTTTCTTAAAAAGGGTTTATTTGAGTATATGGAACAGAAGTTGTGTCGGAGGAGGTAAGGTTTAAGAGTGAAATAAAGTTACATCCAACCAAAATAGTGCCTTCCAAGAGCTCATGTAAGACTTAAAGGTAGTGTTTGGCTGTAGTAGTCTGATTTTGTATAGGTCATATACAGGACACATTCAATAATAAGGGGCTTCAGGGCTCTCCGTTAGTCAAAAGTATGCTCGGAGAGGTCAGAATAATTGAGGTACAATCAAAGCTAAAGAATCTGAACTCTGGCTGTTTGCATAATTTCCTCTCTTGTTCTGAAGAAGTGGACCCGGGAGATAACATTCCATGATCTGGCAGAGTCAGAATGTTTAAGACACAGGGTCATGTAGACAGGGCTGTCTTAATGAGTGGGCACAGCTGGGCACTGCCCAGGGGCCCCAGCTGCATGGGAGGCACCTTCACTTTCCCCAAAGCAGCTGGTCCTTGAGCCCATGCTGCCCCAAAATTGAGGGCCCCATGGTGGCACTGAGAGTGATGGATACACAGGGGAGGCAGGCTGGCAGCGGTGCGCTGTGCTGTGCAGAACGATATCTATTATTTCACAGCCAGCAGGGAGGGGCAGGGACAATTTTATTTGGGTACAGCATCGCAAAACCGTGCGAATGGCAGTTAAAGCGATGCAGTGCCGTATCACAAAAAATGGCCTGGTCATTAAGGAGGCAAATTCTTCCGGTCCTTAAGTAGTTAAAGGGAGAAGGAAGGAAACCTGTGGGTCCTGGATAGCATCTTCAACAGGAAGAGCATGGTTGGGCATCGGTGAATGCGAGCCCATATGAATCTATATGTGACAAACTTGTATATAGCACATGATTCTCTGGCTTGTTCTCCTGCACCAAAAAACAGAGAAATGCCCTTCTGAAGAGTCACTTTTAGTCGTGCTGGGTGGGTAACAGGAGGCAATTCTACCCCTGTGAACCATGTTGAGCAGAGAAGGAGGCGTCAGAGTGTTCTAGAATTAAATATTTTCTCGGCTTCAGCAGGTACTCGACATTCACACTTCTGTCCTTACCATTTGCCCCCTGACCACAAACATCTTTAAAGCTAGAAAATGTCTAATTATGAGAACTTCCAACCTTTGAGATTTTCCCTCGCAGCTTGGAAAACAACCTCTACATGGCTCTTTTTTAGCTCTTCAATTGCCTCTAATGCTGTTTTACAGTGTCTTTACTGGAACTGGCTAATCGGTCTGATGTTCTTCTTGTCTGCTGTGCACTAACACCTGATACACAGGGCATTTGCAACAAACAGTTATTCTCCAACATGAAAAGCAATGCTGTGTTCATCAACACCAGCAGGTAAGAAATCTGAATGTATCATTTTGTACATAGACATTGTAAGGAACTGGAACGTTATCACACACTGACTTATTCAGTAAGGCATTAATGATGTACAAAATGTAGGTACTCATAGCAAGCAGTGAGGTGTGGTTAACTATTTTAGATCAGTGATGAATTTTGATTGACAAGAGTTCCAGCATTTCAAACAAACACCAAAACATAACTGAGGTCATGCTCTGTAAACTGAACTACATGCTAGCCCAGAAAAAAAATGTCATTTAATGAGTTGTAATCAAAATAAGGCACAGTGCAGCCTCATTTGACAATTGTGTTATGCAAAAATTGAAATTTTTACAGTAACAGTTAAACTTGCATCGTCAAGCTGCCATTTTCCACTGCAAGTTTGACTTTGGATTTGTGGCTATTGGGCAACAGATCTTTTACTTAAAGCAAACTTTACCCGATTTTAAAATTAAAAATAAAATACAAAAATAAACATCTACAGTGTCTTGCAAACGTATTGACCCCCCTTGCATTTTTTACCTATTTTATTACATTACAGCCTTTAGTTAATTTTTTTTTAATCTGAATTATATGTGATGGATCAGAACACAATAGTCTAAGTTAGTGAAGTAAAATTTGAAAAATATATACATAAACCTATTTTTCAGAAATAAAAAAAATTATAATTGGCATGTGCGTATGTATGTACCCTCTTTGTTATAAAGCCCATTAAAAGCTCTGGTGCAACCAATTACCTTCAGAAGTCACATAATTAGTGAAATGATGTCCACCTGTGTGCAATCTAACTGTCACATGATCTGTCATTACATATACACACGTTTTTGAAAGGCCCCAGAGGCTGCAACACCTAAGCAAGAGGCACCACTAACCAAACACTGCCACGAAGACCAAGGAACTATCCAAACAAGTAAGGGACAATGTTGTTGAGAACTACAAGTCAGGGTTAGGTTATAAAAAAATATCCAAATCTTTGATGATTCCTAGAAGCACCATCAAGTCTATCATAACCAAATAGAAAGAACATGGCACAACAGCAAACCTGCCAAAGGACGGCCGCGCACCAAAACTCATGGACCGGACAAGGAAGGAATTAATCAGAGAGGCAGCACATAGACCTAAGGTAACCCTGGAGGAGCTTCAGAGTTCCACAGCAGAGACTGGAGTATTTGTACATAGGATGACAATAAGCCATACGCTCCGTAGAGTTGGGCTTTAACCACTTCCCGACCGCCGCACGGGCAGGCATATTGGTGTACAGGTACGTCCATTTTAATATGCCGCCCTGCCATCGCGTTTGCACCGCTAACGGCACACTTGCATGCCGGTCGGGGCCCCCGTGAGTCCGGTTGCGGGTCCTGCGGACTCGATCACCGCAGGGAAACCCGCGATCGTCTCACGGGGCGGCTGAACGGAGAGATGCTGTTGTAAACAGCATTTCCCCGTTCTGCCTAGCAACAAGTGACGCTAATCTCTGCTCCATGTGATTGGAGCAGAGATCAGTGTTCACTAACACAAAGCCCAGCCCCCCACAGTTAGTAACACGTCCCTAGGAACACTTAACCCCTACACTGCCAACCCCTGGTTAACCCCTTCACTGCCAGTGTCATTTACACATTTGTATAGCATCGATTGCTGTATAAATGACAATGTTCCCAAAAATGTCCGATGTGGCCGCCATAATGTCGCAGTCACAATAAAAACCGCTGATCGCCGCCATTACTAGTAAAAAAAAAATTATTAATAAAAATGCCATAAAACATAAAAAAAGCTATAACTTTTGCGCAAACCAATCAATAATCACTTATTGAGATTTTTTTTACCAAAAATATGTAGAAGAATAGGTATCGGCCTAAACTGAGGGAAAAAACGTTTTTTTATATATTTTTGGGGGATATTTATTATAACAAAAAGTAAAAAATAATGCGTTTTTTTCAAAATTGGCACTCTATTTTTGTTTATAGCGCAAAAAATAAAAACTGCAGGGGTGATCAAATACCACCAAAAGAAAGCTCTATTGGTGGGAAAAAAAGGACATAAATTTTTTTTTGGGAGCCACGTCGCATGACCGCGCAATTGTCAGTTAAAGCGACACAGTGCCGAATCGCAAAAAGTGGTCTGGTCTTAAGCCAGCAAAATGGTCCGGTCTGAAAGTGGTTAAGGCAGAGTGGCCAGAAGAAAGCCATTACTTTCAGCAAAAAACAAAATGGCATGTTTTGAGTTTGTGAAAAAGGCATGTAGAAGACTTCCAAAATGTATTGAGGAAGGTGCTCCGGTCTGACGAGACTAAAATGTAACTTTTTAGCCATCAAAGAAAACGCAATGTCTGGTGCAAACATAACACATCACATCACCCAAAGAACACCATCCCCACAGTGAAACATGATGGTGGCATTGGATCATTGCTTTACCCAGGTTCCCTGATCCAGTGTTTTTCTCACCCAGCATTCATATCTAGCAGCCTACCCAACAGGAATATTCTTGAGCAAAACCTGTACCACTCTGTGTGTGATTTGAGGCTAGGACAGAGGTTCACCTTCCTGCAGGACAATGACCCCAACACACACTGCTAAAGCACTTGAGTGGTTTAAGGGGAAACATGTAAATGTGTTGGAATGGCCTAGTCAAAGTGAAGACCTCAATCCAGTAGAAAATCTGTGGTCAGACTTAAAGATTGCTGTTCACAAGCGTAAACCATCCAACTTGAAGGAGCTGGAGCAGTTTTACAAGGAGGAATGGGCAAATATCCTAGTGGTAAGATGTGGCAAGCTCACAGAGACTTATCCAAAGCGACTTGGAGCTACGATAGCGGCAAAAGGTGGCTCTACAAAGTATTGACTTTAGGGGGGGATGAATAGTTATGCACATTGACTTTTTCCATTATTTTGTCCTATTTGTTGTTTGCTTCACAATAAAAAAAAAAAAATCTTCAAATTTGTGGGCATGTTCTGTACAGTAAATTATGCAAATCCTCAAATAATCCATGTTAATTCCAGGTTGTGAGTAGGGGTGAGCTCCGACGTGTTCGCACACTCCACTTGCAGAGCCTGCCAGGAAGTCAGCGCAGCGCTGCGCTAAGCACGGGCAGTGAGACATTGCCCGATCTCTGCTGCCACGCATCGGGGCAATGTCTCACTGCCTGTGATTAGCGCAGCGCTGCGCTGATTTCCTGGCGGGCTCTGCACGTGGAGTATGCGAACATGCCCGGAGCTCATCCTTAGTTGTGAGGCAACAAAACACGAAAAATGGCAAGGGGGTATGAATACTTTTGCAAGGTACTGTAGTTGAAGAAAAGATTCTGTTTTCGACACAATCATACGATAATCTGGTCGTTAGTACACAGCTTTCGTCCTATTAATTTATTTATTTTTTCAAAATGGTCAAAGACTAAATTTTTTCTCATACGATACCAGATCATACAATTTTGGTTTATCAGTACAGTTTTTGTCTGAAAATACAATACAAATACATTACATCACTTCCTAATTTTTATTTACGAGAATTTATGTATGAGAATTTACATACTTTAGTAACCTATTCCTTTTCGATATAGAGACCAGCATGCAAAAAACAAAACAAAAAAAAGCAGACGATCATTCATCCGATAATCTCATCATGTGTATGGAGCTTAAAGAGGAAGTAAACCCTGATGGGTTTACTTTTTCTTTGTCTCCCTGCAAAGGTAAAGCATAATGGACTACTATGCATCGCATAGTAGTCCATTATGTGTCACTTACTTGACACAGGAGCCAGCGAAGTCACCGCTGTCCCCTGTAGTTCCGAGCGTCCATCTTCTTGGTAGGTCTCGCTGCTCCGGCGCTGTGATTCGCCGGAGCAGCGATGACGTCACTCCCGTGCATGCGCACGGGAGCCGGCACTCGTGGCATATCGCCGCGATCTGCGGCTTGCCCAGTGCGCCTGCACGCCGCTGTCTACGGCGCATGCACCGTAGACAGCGGTGGCTGTCTTCAGGTAAATATCTCCTAAACCGTATAGGTTTAGGAGATATTTCTTGGACCTACAGGTAAGCCTTAATCTAGGCTTACCTGTAGGTCAAAGTGGTTTGTAAGGGTTTACAACCACTTTAAGACTTGATTTTCCCGAATTGATGGCTAAAGATCATCATCTCTCTGAACTGAAGTGTGTCTTTGGGTTTTAATATGTATCTTTACCACACAGGGGAGCTGTGGTAAACCAGGAAGATCTTTACCAGGCTCTGGTAACTAAACAGATTGCAGCTGCTGGTCTTGATGTTACAGTGCCAGAACCCCTTCCTACAGATCATCCACTTTTCAAGTTGAAAAATTGCGGTAAGTGTTGCTGTACCTAAATATTTGTGAGCCTTTTCAAATCTCAGTAGTATTAAACCCTCAGCATTTTTCATTTGAATAACAATGAACAATAAAATAAGCATTCCCAGTAAACTATAATACAATTCTTACCTCAGCACTAGGGATGGGCTCGGGCATGTTTACACACTCCACGTGCAGAGCCCGCCAGGAAGTCGGCACGGTGCTGCGCTAATCACAGGCAGTGAAACATTTCCCGATCTCTGCAGCCGCACATCCGGAAAATGTCTCACTGCCTGTGATCAGCGCAGCGCCAACTTCCTGGCGGGTTCTGCACGTGGGCTGTGTGAACACGCCGGAACCCAAGGGTTTACAACCACTGTACAATGTTCAAATTTCTTTGAAGCAAAAATTTGCTAAGTAGGTGTCCCTGACCGTCCCCATCCGACATCCTTCAACTAAAAAAAGGAATGGGCCAAGCTGAAAACTATCAGATAAACAGTGCTGAATCCAATGAGATGCAGTTGCTGATCGAGTATTCTAATGCCCCGCACACACGGTCGGATTTTCCGTCAGAAAAAACTTGGATGGTTTTTCTGATGGAATTCCGCTCAAGCTTGGCTTGCATACACACGGTCACACAAAAGTTCTCTGAACTTTCAACCGCCAAGAACGCAGTGACATACAACACTACGACGAGCCAAGAAAATGAAGTTCAATGCTTCTGAGCATGAGTCGAATTGTTTCCGAGCATGCGTAGGAATTTTGCGTGTCAGAATTTGTACAGATGATTGGAATTTCCGATCGGAACTTTTTCCAACCGAAAAATAGAGAACCTGCTCTGTCTTTTTTTCTGGCTAAATTTCTGGCAGTAAAAGTCAGTTGGAGCATACACGCGGTCCGAATTTCTGACCAAAAGCTCACATCGGACTTTTGCTGGCAGAATTTCTGATCGTGTATACGGGGCTTTACAGTCACTAGTGTTGGCTGTCAGAATACAATAGCCTAGCAGGGGAGATTTGTCCATCCACGCTGTTAGCCTGGATGGAGGAATCTGTTGACTGCAGACTGGCGAATAAAAATCTATCATTATATGGCTAGCTTTAGTCACCCCGGTTCAAATTTTCTGACTTTATGTTGTATTTGAAAAAAAAGTCTTGCGTCTTTTAAAAGATGTTACCAGCCATCTTTAACATGAGAAACCTTGTCCCGGCAGCCAATAAGAGGGCATACACCACAGGGAAATTTTAGGGGGGGGGGAAGCCTCCCCTTTTTTTTTTCTTAATATTTTTAGTTTTCCCTGGACTCATGTATACTTATTAGCCAATTTGGAGAGGACTGGAATCAAATCACTGAGGAGGAAGTCATATTTTTTTATATAGTTTAATAAATATGCTATTTTAAATTACGCAAGTATAAAATATATTACACGTTTATTTTATTATATAATATATTTTAGAATCAGTAATAAAATAATAAATTGTATTATTTTTTTTATTTATTGCAGTCATTCTTCCCCACATTGCCAGTGCCACTATGGAAACCCGGAATGCCATGGCTGCACTTGCAGCAAATAATCTTTTAGCAGGATTGAAAGGTGATCCAATGCCCAAAGAAGTGCCACTGAGCTAGTAGAAACTGGAACATTACATCCACTATATTTACCAGTTAATAATTAACAGCAGCAATGAGGCTGACTGGTGATGTAGCCTGTAACTGCCACAAATTGAATGCTGCTCACAGGTTTTCTATAGACTAAAAGGAAAATATTTAGGAAGTCATTCTTATAGCCTTCCCTCTATGTGGGTTACAGTATATTACTAATTATTTTCTAACCTAATGTAGTTCTTAAAACATGTTGGTTACTTGGCTAAGGTGGAACACTAGAAATTTATATACATGTATTGGAATTACATATTTAAAATCCAAGTTATGTAATAGCTGTTGAGGTTCACCCGCTCTATTTGTGGAAAGGGGATGGGAAATTAAAAATCTTATATTTGTCACCAGAACAGGACTAGCGGGAAATTCTTCAATTGTGAAGTTTCCTCAACAATTGTATAAGAGGAGATTTCCCTTGGGCCTCTTTTCATACTTGTCCTGCGATTTGGGACTGCAAAGTTGCATGACAAGTCTTACCCCATGATTTTCAATGAGTACCATTCATATCTGTGCGACTTCAAAATAGTCCCTGTACTACTTTGGTCTGACTTTGATGCGAGTTACGCGGGCATTCCCTGAAATCACATCACGGCCACTAAATTCAGCAACTTTGGTGTTGCGGTAGTGTGAAAGGGGCCTAACTTCTTGTCTTCGGGACAGGAAGTGAGGGAAAATCTCCCAAAAGAGCCACAGTCAGATAGCACACTGTATTAAAAAAAATACAGGGCATTTGGAAAATAGCGGCAGTGCCAAATGTACAACTCCCTGTGGTCGCTATGCAGAAGGGAAGCCTCACAGGCCCCAAAAGGTTCTTGTAATCACTTTATTAGCAGTGATTGGGGGTTATTTACGAATGTCAAATCCACTTTGCACAGCAAGTACACTCACCCTAAATCTGAGGGGGACATGCAAGGAAAATAAACAGTATTTTAGCTTGCATATGATTGTATGATAAAATCACCAGAGCTTCCCCTCATTTCAGATCTACCCCTTAGATTTACAGCGACTGCACTTCTAAGTGCACTTTCAGTGTAAAGTGGATTTGCCTTTCATAAATAACCCCCATTTTCACCTTTCACAGGTATGAGATATGCATATTTGCATTGTGCCAAGCTGGATCATTATAGACCTAAACTTCAGCTGTAACCCAACCCTAACTATTTACACTGATCTCCTAACCCAGTGTTTCTAAACCTTTTTTTCAGGCAAGACACCCTTTAAAAAATTATAGACAATCTCAAGACACCATTTAAAAATTATGGACAGTCTCGAGGCATTCCATTCTAAAATAGAAAAACTATTCTAATAGTTTTAGATAATTTAGCAACATCCACACATATAGGACACCCGAAGTTATAGAGGTGATTTATTCTTCCAAAGCGAATAGACTTTTGCAAACTGGTACTGACTAATATGCCAATGTTTCTTCATCACTCATCTAATGAGACCCCAGTGCTGATGGAAAGGGGCAGGGGAGGGTCAAACAAGGATGATATGCAGGCAACTGACATCCTCCCAACAATTGATGAAGCCATTGGTCTTTAGGACACCGGCAGCTAGAAGGTTGTAATGGTGCACAATGAAAACCTGTGGCTTCTTGTAACTTAAAGGCAGGCTTCAGCCACACACCGGCTTTTGCACAGGCTTCCCTGTGCGTCTTTTGGTCCATTTTCAGATCCAAATTCAGCCAAAAATTCAAGCTGAAATCAGACTTGAAACGGTAAACAGGGACGCATCGGACCCCTGATGTGAGCCACATGCGAAGATAGTGTGAACCCAGCCTGAAGATGAACCTGGAATTTAGCTCCTTAAACCCTAAATTAAAACTAAATTCTATTAACCCAAACATAAGCTCATTAATAAAGTATCAGGGCTGAATGCTCCCAGTCCTGCTTCATATGCCCCTGCTGAATCTAACCCTGGGGATTTGCCAGCACTAAAATTAACAGCACCAAATCCTCCTATTCTTCCACCATGCACTATTGCGCATAACACTCAAAAGCCTTTCCTGTGCATGTATATCGATCGTCTTGCTGCTTTTTTCATATATTACATTTTATTTCATGCAATAAAACAATGAATTCATCTTAAGTTTGTTCTGTGTTTTTGATAATTATGCATATATACAATACAGTATATACTAATAATAATGTAAAAGGGAAAGAAAGTATGTGTGCATAGAACTACATTTATACTGTATGTACTCCAGTGATAGCTCCTTCATAACTTTGTGAAACATTAGAGGAAATGTGTGGGATAGCAAAAAAAAATAAACACACATACTCACCTCTATGCTGTAGCATGCTCCAGCTGCCCCCGCCACCTCTAAGACCTGAGAACTGAGCAATCACATGACCGCTGATCGCTCAGTTCTTGGGTCTGCTCTGAGCAGAGAGTGATGATTATCAGCCATTGCTCTGTGTTCTGCCCCTCCGGTACTCACTGGAGCGATGTGCTGTAAAGAGGGTGAGAGCAGCTGGCTCAGGCTTTCAGTAGCTTGCTGGGAGGCTGAGCCAACTGTCCGTCAGGATCCCTGGAGAGCCTAGACCGGCTCAATGCTGAATTTGGGTCACAGGAGTCCTGAAATATGTGCACTCCTGTAACCCAGGAGAGAAGTATGGCCAAAAAACTCTGACATACTTCTATTCAAAAATGTGTTTTACAAGATATTGGTTATGGTGCTTCAGAAAATCAATAGTACTTTATTTAGATTAATAAAATCTCAGGGCCACAGAAAAAAAATAGAAAAGTGGTCCCATGGGATTGTCACCCCTTATACCCTTGTTTCATTTATGGGCAACATACTTAAGAGCCCTTTCACACCGAGCCATGGGTGGCGTCGGCGGTAAATCGGTGCTATTTTTAGAACCGCTTTATCGTCGTTTTATGCCGCCGGAATGGCGTTTTGTCGGTGGTAGTGCAGCGCTGCCCCATTGAATTCAATGGGGAGCAGCGGTGGAGGAGCGGTGAGTTCATCGCTCCTTCCCCCGCACCAAAGAAGCTGCTGGCAGGACTTTTTGTGATGCCCTGCCAGCGCACCGATCCAGTGTGAAAGCCCCCGGGCTTTCACACTGGAGTGAAAGGAGACATTTTTCAGGCGCTATACAGGCGCTATTTTTAGTGCTGTATCACCCGAAAAACGCTGGCAGTGTGAAAGGGGTCTAAAGATTAACTCCACTTTTGTTGAGAAGAAAAAACATTCTGCTTTGGGTGATCTATGTACATTGCAAGGAGTTTAACAATGTAGATTCCTACCTGTTGTTATACTGAAGTAATAGCTGTTTGTTTATCTCTTTCCATGTGCAGAGTAAATGTGATTGGGAGTGACTTTATGATTTATCAATCAGCTGCTGCACCCGTCTCTGAGGAAAGTGGCAGGGTCTGCATCCCTTTAGCCGTGATTAACCATTTGGGAGTATCTCACCAAAACTGAAACGTTTGTTGCAGAGGATGCCAAAATCTGATATGTATCTTAGTACAGACTTTTGGGAAAATGAGTGAACCAATCCCACAAGCAGGAAATTACATTTCTGAGGGGCATTCTGTATACAAACTGTGTACAGAATGCCTCCAGATTTGCATATTGGATTACATTTTACAGCATTACAGATTGAGAAGGAAAGATCGTTTTTTAAATATTGTTATAATACAATATGGCTTGTGTCGCAGTTTTATATGCCAGTGTTTCTCAACTCCAGTCCTCAAGCCGCCTCAACAGGTCATGTTTTCAGGATTCAGATAAAATGGCTGTGGTAATTACTAAGGCAGTGAAACTGATCAAATCACCTGTGCAAAATAATGGAAAGCCTGAAAATATGACCTGTTAGGCTGGATTCACACCTATCCAGTTTTAGTGTATGATAAATATTTTTTTTATTTTTGTATTTTTTTTCCTACGAAAGTCGAGTTGCGCTTAAAGTCAAAGGTTATAAAGTGGTATCATTTGAAACTGATTTCTACGGCTATTTGCTGCTTTTTGTTGTTTTATTTAGACCCCTTTCACACTGGGGCACTTTGCAGGCACTACATCGCTAAAAATAGCGCCTGTAAAGCGCCCTGAAATCATCCTGTATCCTGCTCATTGAAATCAACGGGGGCAGTGCGCTATACCACTGGCAAAGTGCTGCTGCACCAGCACTTTGCGGGTGGTTTTAACCCTTTTTCGGCCACTAGCGGGGATTAAAAGTGCTCAGCTAGCGGCCGAATACCTCTGCAAATACAACGCCAAAGCGTCGCTAAAAATAGCAGTGCTTTACCGCCGACGCTGCCCCCACCCCAGTGTGAAAGGGGCCTTAGGGATCTAAGACCCCTTTCACACTGAAGCGCTCTTTTTTGCACTTAGCTGTGCTTTTTGGGTGCTAGCGGGTCGCTTTTTTAAGGTCATGTGCTTTTTACAGTGCTCCAAACACACCCCAAAGATGCTGCTTGTAGGACTTTTTCTACCACCCCCCAGTGTGAAAGCACAAATGAATGGGAGGCAGTTGTCAGATGCTTTTCAGACATTATTTTTAGCGTTTAAAAGCCTGAAAACTGCCTCGGTGTGAAGGGGATCTTAATGTGTGTATGGGAGGTTATTGGGTGTCCAATCCATTGTGTATGGCACAGATATGTGCAGTTCAAGGGTTAGTCAGAAATGTTTGCTGAGGTTTTCATGAAGTAGCGCTCGCTTACACTAGATGGCGCTGTGGTCTCACGTAGAGTGGATGGAGCAGCCCTGATCTTGAGGCTCGGGGAAGAAATGCATTTGACCTGTTTGCAGTCACAAGAGCTCCTCCTCCTCTCCGGCTTTCTCCTTCCTATTTGTAGCAGGCAATGAAAGCAGCGCAGCAGCTCATGAAGGTGTTTGTGACTAGAAGGCTACCCCCGGAGGGGCAGAAACTTTTATCCCAAGCTGAAAAGTGAGTGTCCTTCGAAGCTGCTTTACTATTTACTGCATGCAGTCGGTGTTCATTTATTACACCCAACCAGGTTCAGGGGGAAATGGTATATAGAGGGAGTTTAATAAAACTGGAGCACAGCTGTGCAACCAATCAATTATCTTCAGCCTGTTCAGAGAATAAAAGAAGGAAGCGGATTGGTTACTATGCTCCATTCTTGGAAATAACAGTTGCCAGGGGTTCTGCGTTTTATGAACAGTGGAAGCCCATCAGAAATTGTCATAAGAATTAATGTAAAAATTAAATATTATTATTAATAATTTTTAATAAGCTTATGTTTCTTCTTCCACTTCCTGGTTTCCCGAGGCACTGGGAACATAGCCAGGACCTCACAGCCGCTACCTCGGAAGACCACGTTACCAATGTTGCAGTGGACTGTCACATGATCTTGTACATGCACCATGCAGTATTTTGGCTGGCTTGTTGAAGTATAACAGGCCATATCAGATCTTTTATGATCTGTACGAGACCTGGCAGCACAAGTGATCTGAGGCAGGGTGTTAAGGATAGGTTTAGACATCCCATGCGATCAATGGTTCAGCTGCCATTTCCAGATATGGTTTAGAGGCAACATTTTTTTTGAGCCAGCAGGGAACGTAAAAAAAAAAAAAAAAATTTAAGAAAAAAAAATAATGGCGTGGTGTTCCCTCTCCCCAATCCATACCCGAAGGACCTGGTATGGATTGGAGAGGGACCCCACGCAGTGTTTTTTTTTTTTTCCAATTATTGGGATTCAGATGCGTTCCCATAAAAGGCAATGAGCCAGGAATTCACATCTGAATCGCACCACAGTGCTCGGAAAATGCACAGGACACTTTTTAACTGCTTGTGTGTGTGTGTGTGTGTGTATATATATATATATATATAGATAGATATAGATATATAGATATATATATATATATATATATATATATATATATATAGATATATAGATAGATAGCAGCTCCAAGTACACGATCCTGCATTTTCGGGTCTGAGGCACGCAGGCACCCCCACCATCAACCCATTCCTACTGTGATTGGACACAGAGGGAACCAATCAGCAGGAGTTGATGTCCACCAGAACACGCCGATCGGGACACAAGCAGAACAGCGGTCTGCCTATGTAAACAAGGCAGACTGCCATTCTGTCAGTAGGGAAGGTATTGATCCTGTGTTTCTGCCTTCCCATAGTACAAGCACCTTCCCCACAGTAACCAAGCATATTTAACTGCTTGCCAACCATATACGGCGGCAAGGCGGCTCCCCTGAGCAGAATTGCATACCTGTACGTGATCCTGCACTTCTAGGCCTGGAGCATGCTGCCGGCCAATCAGCGGGTCCAGCAGACTCTACATCCGCTGGGACGAGCCGATCATTCTGACTAGGTAAACGAGGCAGATTGCCGTTCTGTGAGAAGGGACAGTAGTGATCCTGTGTTTCTGCTAAGCAGGAACATGGCCTTCCCACAATACAAGCACCACCCACATAGTTACAAAGCATAGGAACACTTTTAACCCATTGATCGCCCGTTAACCCCTTCCCTACCAGTGTCATTAGTACAGTGACAGTGTATTTTTAGCACTGATCAGTCTATTAGTATCACTGGTCCCCAATGTTGCAGTCCTGCTATAAGTCATTAACCACCGCCATTACTAGTAAAATAAATAAATAAAAATTCCATAAATATATCTCATAGTTTGTAGAGTTTATAACTTTTGCACAAACCAATTAATATACGCTTGTTTTTTTTCTTACCAAAAATATGTAGCAGAATATATACTGGCCCTAAATTGATGAAAAAATTAGATTTTTACTAAATGCGTTTTATAGCAGAAAGTAAAAAAATATTTATTTATTTTTATTTATTTATTTATTTTTTTCAAAATTGTCTCTCTGTAGTTTTTATTTTTGGTGTTATATTTAAAAAAAAAAAAAAAAATAATCAAATGCCAACAAAAGAAAGCTCTATTTGTGGGGGAAAAAAAAGAACAAAAAAAATCATATCAATGTTGCATGATTGAGTAATTTGTCATTCAAAATGTGAGAGCACCGAAAGCTGAAAATTGGTCTGGTTGGGAAGGGGGGTTTAAGTGCCCAGTGGGCAAGTGGTTAAACTTCCCTCATTTACACACCAAAGTGTATTCCTTTGATCTAAAGGAGAAATCGTTACAATGTTTATATTTAGTTCCTGGGGCTGAAGAATGTTGTGATACGCAAGGGGGAAAAAATCGCAATAATGATTCTTAACGATTCCTCGTAAAAGTTCTACTATAAATGTGGATTTTAATAAAGACATCTTGTGGATATGATAAATGGCTAACCATTAGGTCTCATACACATAGGCATCCCCATGCAGGCAGTCTCATTCATGTAAATTGGGACGCAGCAACTGCACAGACACAGCCTCTGCTTCCAATCGGACATGTATGTGGTTGCATGTCCCTGAACACAGACAGCGTGAGTTCAGGGACACGCATCTACACAGATGTTGAATTGGGTACAACAGCTGTGTCTGTGGAGTCACTGCGTCCCACTTGACATGAATAGAACTGCCTGCATGGGGATGCACAGAACACTTGTGCATCCCGTATAAGCAAAGACAGCCCAAAACTGAACGTATGGCTTGCTGAACATCAGCTAGTTCAGCAACTGTGCTGAGAAGAATATGGAGACTTCTATCGTTGACCACTCTTCTGAAAATTCCAGGTGTCTTGTATACAGCTCCTCTGGATTAAATAGGTCAGTGGCCTGAAACAAGTGCACAAATTTCCTAATTTACATATTTGTTTCAGTTCAGTAAGTCATAAAGCAGGTGTAGGCAACCTCAGCCTTCCAGCTATGGTGAAATGACAAATGCCATCATGCCTCTGCCTCTAGGAGTCATGCTTGTGATTGTCAGGGTCTTGCAATGTCTCATGGGACTTGTAGTTTCAAAACAGCTATAGGGCAGAGGTTGGCCACACCTGTCATAAAGTATTGAATCCAGTGGCTCAGTAGCCAAGCAGCTAGCAATTTCAGAAGGTGGTCACCAGTGGCAACCCCATATGTCATGGCAAGACTTGTGGGCACAGACCATAGTTGTGATGAACCTAGGTGTGTAACCAGTAAAGTAGAACTGAAGCCATAGCTTGTTTTTTCATTTTGAATAAAGTAGGGAAGGGTTTTACCCTAATGGCAGTAAACATTTGTCTGGTTTGCTTGCTGGGTGTGCTAACTGTATTAACTGTATGTAATCTTGGCTACACAAGCTGACAACACAGGTGAGGTACAATGCTAGACTCTCTTTGACAAGTGTAGTAGCTGGGGTGTGCTGTTGTCAGCTTGTGTTTATGTAAATGAAAGCTCTTCTCTCCAGCTTTATTAATTCATGTCGCAAGTTTACAGTTTTCCACACTCCCTGTTCCCCTCAAAATCAGACTGCAGGTCCAGACTCTGTATGTTATGATGAGGGCGCATGGTATTGCAGAATGGAGAGGTGCAGGGCCCAGTGTTGGCAGTGACAGTTTGGGGCCTAAATGCATGCATGTGTGTGTTTAAAACGTGTTATGTTACGCCTTGCATTAAGGCAGCTAATTAATGTTCAGTTAATACATGTTTTGAAACAGATAAGAGGCATTTACATGGTCTGTACAAAATCTTATTTCTGCAGTCAAGTGTTTCATACAGCTAGCTGCTCAAATCAATGACAGGCTGCGGCTGTACAATGTTAACTACACATCATACTTCGATACAGGGACAGATAAATGGTTGCATCCAGGGGTGCAAGTCTGTCCCTGAATTATTGTAAACACTTTGATGCGCTGTTATCAGCGTGCAGCGGCAGCCTGTCACTGCTTTAGTAACATGCTTTCTTATTTTTTTATTTGTAATTCCTTTATTACCAATTTAAAGTTACAGTCCAAGGTCAAAGTATGCAATCACAATCAATTGAAAAAAAAAAAACACACAGGTAGGGTCACATCAGAAGACAAATGGTACATCATGCCCAGTGTAGCACATTATGGATGGTCATATAATGCTATTACGGATGTATGGATAGTGGTTAGTGCATCACACTGGGGAGCCCAACAAACAATTGTATAACGGACCCAAAACCTATATATTTGAATGTTACAGATACAATGGAGTTGGGTAACTTGGGTTAGAATCTTTTTAACATAACGGGAAACATAACAGGAAATAATGCTTCCCTAGGGCCCATCTTGCCCAGTAATGGAATAACGTAAAAGTCGAAATGTAGACAGGGATATACATCATGATAGAACAACAGAACCCATTATTGAGTCGGGAAGATGAAGGATGGAAGACAGCCAGAAGGGAAAGAGATAATGGGATTGAGTATCTCCAAAGAGGGTAGGAAAGGGGGAAAAAGAGAGTAGATAAAGAGGGCATGCAGTGAGGGAAATTCGTCCAGTGAGTGAAGTGGAATCCAAGAGGTCAGTACGTTTGTGCCATCTCTTGAAGATAGGTGTCAGTGTACATAAAATGATTCCAAGGACGCCAGGTCTTTCGGAAGGTCTCCTCTCGGCTGTGAAAGGTAGCGTTGAGGTCCTCCATGTCTCTCAATTCGTTCACTTTAGAGAACCACAGAGATTTTGATGGGGGTTTTCCGATCTACAACAGAAGGGGATGCATGCCTTGACTGCATTCAGCAGCTGGATTGTAAGGGAGGCCTTATACTTCTTGATCGACCTCTCTGAGAGGTGAAGTAAACAGGCCACAGGGTCCCCTTTCAGGTCAACATTTGTCGGGTGTTTGTCAGTGAAGATCACCTCACGCCAGAAGGGCCTAAGTTTAGGACAATTGCAAAATATATGAAGCATCGTTCCTTCAGCATTTCCGCACCGTCAGCATACACTGGGGACCTAAGGGAAGAAACGATGCAAGGTGGTAGGGACGCTGTACCATCTGGTCCAGATCTAGTAACCTGGATCCTGGTACCTATAGAGGACCATTGGGCAAAATGGAGGGATTATTGAAAGGCTGCGACGGATCGGCTCCTCTGATGACAAATGTGTTCCAATTCCGTGAGCTGGTGGGTTGTGCCCGCAGTCCATAGGCACCTACACAGAAAGTTGCGCAGCTGAATGCCACTCCAGAAATCAAGTGGATGGTCTGCGGAAGATACCCTGGCAGAGGGGGAAAGACGACCGTCAGAATCCACAAAGCCGAAGTCATCCACTGGTGACCAAATGCTGAATATGGGGGTTCTAAAGTCTGGGTGGGAATTCTGAGTGGCCTAGTACTGGTACCATAGGGGAAGGTAGTGGTGACCCTGAGGAATGCCTAAAGGCGTCCCAAGCTACCAGTAGTGTAATTCCTAGTGTAGGATGATGAATGATGGCTTTTGGTAAAGGTGATGTGATCAATGGCCAATTCTTGGCTGTGCCATTAGAGCCCTCCATTTCCATGGCCACCCAATGTTTTGCCTCTGCATGGCAGTGCCAATCCACTAGCCTGGTAAGATGTGCTGCTCTGTAATAGACTTTCACGTCTGGAGGCCCACCCCTCTTCTATGCTTTGCGAGGTGAAGAAGTTGCAGTTTGATACAGGGTTTGCGATGGAACCAAACTAAACCTCTGAACATTGAGTTCAGCCCATTAAAAAACCCGGGAGGGAGGCGAATGGGTGCTTGCATAAGGTACAATACCTTGGGCAATAAGGTCATCTTGAGGGCATTACAACAGCTGAACCACATTAACGTGAGTGAGTGGCAATGGAGGAGATCCACTTTAAGATGGGTAAGAAGTGGAGCGAAGTTTGCCAGGTATAGATTGGATGGATCGGGAGTAATGTCGACACCCAAGTAACGAATCAAGTCAGTCAGCGAGAGAACACTGGGCGTAGTAATTGAATCATATCCCTGTCCCCCATGATATTAAGAATAGACAATTTCGATAAGTTTATTTGAAAAAAGGAGAGATCACTATATTCCTGTAAAGACTGGGGCAATTACAGGAGGGAGGTAAGTGGTTCCGTTAGGAAAAAAAAATGAAGTCATCCGCAAATGCAGCCACCTTGTGCTTCCTCAAAGCTTTTTGAAAGCTGGCCACGCTAGGATCTGCCTGAACCATACATAAGAGAGGCTCCAGGGTGAGAATAAATATCAAAGGGGACAGGGGGCAGCCCTGTCGTACCATTACGAATGTTAAAGAAATCAGATCTCGTCTCATTGACCTTAACCGTAGCCCTGGGGTTAGAATAGAGAGAGAGAGAGTATCCAATTCAGCATGGATGACCAGAGACTAATGTGTTCTAGGGTGGTTCGCATGAAGGTCCAATTTACCCAAAGGCTTTCTCTGTGTCCATAGACGACAAGACAAGAGGCAGATTCGATAACCTTGGCTACTTGGATCAAGTTCACCCCCCCGAATGGTACTATTGCGTGGCTCGCGAAGAGGCACAAAACCTACTTGGTCTCTATAATGAGACTTGGGATATGCGGGAGTAACCTATTGGCCAGAATCTTGGCAAATTATTTCAAATCCGTATTTAGGAGTGCTATCGGGCAATAATTCCCACAATGCAAATGGGTCCTTCCCCCTCCTTTTGGAATAAAGGAGATATAGGCTCTCAATGTGTCTTTTCGGAAAGGACTCTCTGTCCCTGATTGAATTTAGGGCAGAGACCAGTGGTTGAGACAAGGTCTCAAAAAAAACAAACAAAAAAAAAAAAACTTGCAGTAACTTGGCTTTGAGTGAGCCAGAGCCACTCCCAGCTCCGCAACTGTGATAGGCTCCTCCAATTCCTCTTGAAGGAAATGGCATGCCTGAAGAAGCAAGATAGGACTTAGAGGCAGTACCACCACTAGAGGAGGGGTCCGTAGGACGGGAACAGTCCAAATTATAGAGAACTTCACAGAAGGATTTGAACTCCGCCACCATGTCTGAGGAAATATGAAGTTTCTGCCCCGAGGAGCCCATGATATGGGAGATATTGGGTTTTGTATGTGGACCTCGCAGCGCCCGTGCCAGCAATGTACCGGGTTTGTTAGAGAAGTTGTACATTGCACGTTGTGCCCAGCTTTTGCTCTGTTTTGTGGAATAGGAGCGTACGGAACTCCTCACAAGCACTAAGGAGATTTTGATATGTGGTACAAGCGAGGTTAGCCTTATGGGAACACTGCAGACTACGCAGCCAGACAAAAAGTTCCTCCCTGCGCCGAGATCTCTCCCTCTTAAGACAGGCTCCTGTTCTCATCAGCTCACCTCAGACCACTGTCTTGTGAGCCTCTCAGACGACCAAAGGATTAGCGACCGATGCCGCACTAATGGCAAAGTACTCTTGTAAGGTGGCCAGGAGCTCGGGAACAAATCTCTTCCGATTTGGAGCAAGGACTCATCCAGTCTCTAGGACGGCAGGGTCTGAGACACTGGACCCAATAGTCAGATGAACTGAGGCATGGTCTGAAAGAGATGTCAATGTCAGTAGAGACTACCCTGGACAGATCCTTATGCGGAAGCAGAAGATAATCCAGCCGTGAGTAGGTTTGGTGGACCGGGAAAAAAAGGTTTAGGCATGGTCTTGAGGATGTAACAATCTCTAGGGGTCAACCAGATAGAGTATGCAAATCTGCCTTCAGGCATTTGAGGTGAGACTAGGGGAGATGGGAGGAGCTGCGTGATACATCAAGTAAGGGGTCCATGGCAAAGTTGAGGTCCCCCCCCCAAAAAAAAAGACCATCAGCAAATTTCAGGAAGAAGCTTCTGCAGAAATTGCCTGCTTATCAAACACCCTCCCTTTTAGGAGAAGGAAACTGCCCAGCTCATCGGTCTGCTCGAAGGTCCAGGGAACAGATTTGGCCAATAGAATGCTAAACCCCTGGACTTGGAGATGTGAAAGATACTGGTATACTGTGGGGAAACTCCCATTAGTCAGTCTAGGGATTCAGTCACCGCAAAAATGTGTTTCTTGTAAAAAAGCAACTTGAGTCTAACTTTCTGCAGTCCAGCTAGAAGCTGGGAATGTTTTTCTGGAGTATTAAGGCCACACACTTTGAGGGAGGTGACCTTGAGGAGATCTGTGGTTCCACCTGGCCAGAATTTGGGCACAACAGTGTGCGGAGAGCCACCCCGGCTGGAGCACCTCCCCTAGACGAGAGGCAGAGTAGAACTAGAAGAAAGAGTAAAAGGGAATAGAAGAAATAGTATGTAAGAACTAGAGACCCCCCCCCCCCCCCTGTTCAGCACAGAAAGTGCCCAAGAGAGAGTCCACCCTAATTGGGGGTGGTAAGGGCGATGTAAGGAGCCAAGAGCGGGCAGCTATAGGTCGGTAAGGGAAATAACACAGTTGGAGATGCACTGGATAAGGACATTGAGAAACATGGGGGGGGGGGGGGGGGGGTTGATCAACCAGAGTAGCACCATAGTTAGGCACGCAGCTTGTACTAAGGATAGATCTGCACAATCTAATCACCTGACTCTGGGACACCAACCCAGAGGTCCCAAACATGGACACACAGAAACCATAAGAAACAGTATCAGAGCAGGTCATGTAACCCGCCAGATTACCATCTGCATACTAAAAATACATCTACATGACACTGGACAGGCCCCGCTCCCCTTCCAGACAAAATAAAGACCTAAAACTGGGGAGGTTCAGTGGGGGGAGGGGACCGGGCGGATAATGAGCAGACGGGATGCGTGTCCCCACTAGGCATTGCCACATGGGGCTAGCAGCCTAATAACAGAGACTGGCTCGTGTTAAGTATAAATGCCGGGTTATGGGGCCTGTCCATAATCCCCGTCGCCTGTAGGCTAGTCTCCCTGCCCACCACCCCTAGAGGGTGGCGGACAAGGGAGAGTGAACAGACTACAGCAGGAAGACAAAACATATGAAATTGGGTGGTGAGAGCCCAGCGGCCTGACTCAACTGAAACAGGGTATCCAAGCCTCAATCCCAGTGACTCATGCTTAAAGCTGTAAGGTTACATAACCTAGGCACAGTATAGGTAGGTAAACTAACAAAACCATGCAACCCAAGAACATAAGGTACATCAGAGGTACCATAGACCTAGTCCCGAAGTTCACATCAAGCTGCCAGATATCTGGGATGTAGCATAAAGTCACAGACTGCACAGTCTTACCAACCCAACTCTGTGGGGGAAGAGATCAGGCCTCAGATGAAGTCGGGTGGGACCATGGAGCCTCACGACTAGAAGCACGAGACCAGGATCTTGGCAAGTCAAAGCATCTTGGGTAAGCAGAAAGTCAAACCATTTGGGAACACTGATGGTAGGTTTATCAATGAAGCTGAACAAGTCAGGTAGCTGGGGGATTGGAGGTAGAAATCAGATCCCTGCTTCCGCACAATTAGATGGAAAGGTTGACCCCAGCGGTAAGTGGCCTCCGCTTCATGAATTGCATCCAGCAGGGGTTCCATAAGGCCTCGTAGGGCCTGTATTTGCCTGGAGACATCAGGGAAGATCTGAATCATGGCTTCGTCAAAGTCAATGGTGCCCTTGGACCATGCTAAACTTAGGCTCTTCTCTTTAATGGTGAAAAAGTGGATCCTGCAGAGCACATCCTGCATTAGGTCCAGATAAGCACGGCCCTGAGAGGAGGGAAGGGGTGCCCTGGGGCACGGAACTCTCTGGATCCTGTACAGCTCCAACTCCAAGTAGGGGATTTGCTTGATTCTTGAGACATGATTCAAAATGCCTACCACTGTGGCGCGTAAGTCTGGTCCCATGGTTGCCTCCGGAATGGCGCAAAGTCACAGGTTATTGTGCCTGCTGCGATTTTCCTCGTCATCTAGCCACAGTTGAACCTCAACAAGATAGAGCAGCAAGACTTCTGCTGCCATTTCCAGGGTGGTAATGCAGGCATCCGTAGCATTTGAGGACAATTCTAAGTCAGTCACCCGCTCCTCCAGTGTCTACCTGCTGGCAGAGATCATGAAGCTCCTGCGTGAGAGCATTTACAATTGATGTGGCCATGGCTTGTAGATCCTGTTTGGTGGGCAGGCCTGTGACAATGTCCCAGAGGGCTCCCACAGGGTGGCTGCCTGTCCACACCACGTGGACGTCGTCGGAGTGACTTGCGGCGGTGCTATCTTGGATTGAGCCTTGGGAGGGGATATGGCGTGCTGCCGCAAAAAAGTACTGTGTGATCCCGGGTCCCCGTGGTTCCCCAATGCTCAGCGGGTATTTACGGTCCCCCAGGATGAAGGAGAGGCTTGCCTGATTACGTCTGCGGCAGTTTCTCGTCCTCAACCCATGCAGAGCTCTGAGTAGCACTTACTCCTGCTGCTGTTGTCAAGCCACGCCCCCTCAACATGTACATTGTTCCATCATATTTGGGCAGGCGCTGAAGCAATGCAGCAAAGCTTCATTATTACCTGGAGTTTAGTTGTACTTTCACAGCATATTACGATTAATATTGACTATTTGAATCAATGGTGATTCACAGGAATGGTGGCAGTTGCTTTGATGCTTATTACAAAAAACAATTTTTGTTCTATCTGGCACCATCTAAAAATGCAACCAGAGTGAAAATGCATTAACAAAATGAATAGTACTAATCTAAATATGGCCTCGCTGCTGGTCATGAAATCTCTAGAAAGTTCTAAATAGTACTAACTTTATTGAAAGTATACAAACAGGGAAAGGGGGAAGGGTCTTTTCTACACCAGAGATTGTTCTGGCTTTTCAAGAATATTATGAGAACTTAAATTCAATAACCCAAAAAGACCCCTTGTATATTGTCAACAAGAGATCAGAAAAAAACAGAGCCTTTTTAAATCGTTGTGACCTGAAAAAAATACCTCAAGACAAAACTGACCCCCCTGGAAGACCCCATAACAGAAAAAGAAATGCTTAATATGCTCCAAGAGTCTGCGAATGGTAAAAGTCCCGACCCACACGGGTTTTCTATTGCTTTATTATAAAAAAAAATTATGACATCTTGGTGCCTAAAATGGTATCATATATGAATGGAATAGGCACAGATTGGGAAATCTGAAGGGAAGCGCTTGAGGCCGAGATTACAATTATCCCCAAGGAAGGAAAAGACACCTCTTTGTGTTCTAGCTACCGGCCTATCTCCCTACTGAACCCTGATGTAAAATTGCTCGCAAAGATATTAGCGAACCGAATGAAGTCGGTAATGAATGACCTGGTCCATACGAACCAAGTGGGATTTGTCCCTGGTAGGGAGAGTAAGGATAATGGTATTAGAACTCTTTTGGCTATACACAAATTAAAAGCGAGTGGATCCCTGGGGCTACTACTGTGGATAGACTCCCAGGAAGCGTTCAACAGAGTAGACTGGGGATTCATGCAAAACTCTCTGGAGGTAATGGGGGTAGGTCCTAAGATGTTAGTGGATATTCGCACTATATAAACATCCCACTGCGAGGGTTAAAATAAATGGGTCTCTATCGCGCCCCCTTCGAAATGTTCAATGGGACGCGACAGGGTTGTCCCTTGTCCCCTCTACTATTTATTTTAACATTGGAACCTTTGTTGGCCAGGATAAGATCAAATCCTGATATTACGGGAGTGCAAATCGACGATGATGTACACAAAGTAGCGTCATATGCCGATGATATTTTGTGTTAAGTTTCTAGACCTATGATAACCCTCTCCAATTTAATGCATATCTTAAAAATGTATGGCGAAGTTTCAAACTTTAAGATGAACCCCTCAAAATCAGAAATTCTAAATATAAATGTTGCTCCAAAGGAAGTAAGTAGGCTTAAACAAGTTTTCCCATTTATCTGGAGGGAGAAGGAAATTTAAGTATTAAGGGTTAAATTAACACCTACACATGAACTGATGTACCAACATAATTTTATTCCATTAATGAATGATCTAAAAAAACTGAGTTAAATGTTGTCGCCTCCAGACAAAGATCCTGGATTAACGGGATAAATTGTCTGAAGATAATAATACTACCTAAAATATTATATAAAATACAAATGATGCCAATCCTGATCCCTGAATTTATACTTAAATCTACAAAATGGCAGATTTCGTTTTTTAATCTGGATACATAGAAAGCCACGAATAAGTCTGGGAAGAGATTAGGGCTGAAACAACTAATCGATTATGAAATTAATCGATTTACTATTTTCATAATCGATTAATCGGCCAGTAACCTAATGGGTTAAAAAACTAAAATGGGCACTTTATACTACAAAAAGAGCAAATAATCGCTACTGTAAATATTACTTTCACAGTTCTACAGTAAAAAAAATGAGTCCCTTACAGTAGTGATTATCTGCTTTTTTCTAAAATAAAAAAAAAAAAAAAAGGGCTAATTTTTAGTTTTTTTTTTTTTATCCTCATTATCCTCATTATGTTACTAAACGTCTTAGACCTGGTTCACATCTATGTGTTTATTTACAGCTCATTTACATGGTTTCCTATGGGACACGTTCACAACTGAAAGGGTCAGGGTCTTTTAACGCAAAATGGTTCTTTATTGGTTCAATATACTTCAATGGAGAAGCTGCAGAAAAGCATGTAATGCGTTTTTGCAGCAATTTGTGTTTTTTAATCTGCCCAAAAAAAAAGCAAAAATGCAAATTGCAGTAAAATGTGCGCAAAAATCAAAACGTACAGCAAAAAGCTCTGCAGAAACAGATCAAAAGCAAACTGCATAGGTATCGAGCCTTATGCTGGCTCAATTTTCAGATGAGAATATTCAGACGAAAAATCTTTGTACGTTCACTGAATGAAAGAATTTTGTTTGAAATTTTCACTTGTTTTTAACATCCTGTTTTTAAAATTAATGTAATTTCTGAACGAAAACCACATACACTGTCTGAAAATTCCTTTGACTAAGAAGTTTTCTATTTCCAAATTTTCCCGTCACTGTGGTTGAAAATGAACGTCAATTTGACCCACTTTTTTTTTTTTTTTTTTTTTTTAAAGGTTATTAACCACTTGACAACTGGGCACTTAAACACCCTTAATAACCAGACCAATTTTCAGCTTTCAGTGCTCTCACAATTTGAATGACAGTTACTCAGTCATGCAACACTGTACCCATATGAAATTTTCGTCCTTTTTTTCACACAAATAGAGCTTTCTTTTGGTGGTATTTGATCACCTCTGGGTTTTTTATTTTTTGTGCTATAAATGAAAAAATACCGAAAATTTTGTAAAAAAAATGCTTTTTTCTTCATTTCTATAATTAATTTTTTTTGTAAATAAGTAATTTTTCTTCATAATTTTGGCCAAAAATGTATACTGCTAAATATCTTTAGTAAAAATAATCCAAATTAGTGGAAATTTTTTATTCTCTGTGAAAGTTATAGGGTGTACAAGCTATGGTGCCAATCGCTGAAAATGTATCAATTTGATCACACCTGATGTACTGACAGCCTATCTCATTTCTTGAGCCCCTAACAAGCCAGTAAAGTACAAAAACCCCCCAAATGACCCCATTTTGGAAAGTAGACATTCCAAGGTATTTGGTACATGGCACCGTTAGTTTTTTGAACTTGTCATTTTTTCCCACAATTCTTTGCAAAATGAAGATTTTTTTTTAAATTTAATTTTTTTTCACACCAAATTGTCATTATAACAGGTTATTTCTCTCACACAGCATGTACATTCAACAAATGAAACCCCAAAATAAATTCTGCTGCTCCTCCTGAGTACGGCAATACCACATGTGTGAGACTTTTACACAGCCTGGCCACATACACACACCCAACATTGAAGTAGCAACTTCAGGCGTTCGAGGAGCATAAATTACCCATCTAATCTCTCAACCACCTATTACACTTTTGAAGGCCCTGGAGCACCAGGACAATGGAAACGCCCACAAAGTGACCCCATTTTGGAAAGCAAACACCCCAACGTATAATCTATGAGGCATAATGAGTCCTTTGAATGGTTCATTTTTTTCCCAAAGTTTTTGAAAAATGTGGAAAAAAAATGAAAATGCATTTTTTTTTTACAAAAAGTTGTCCATTTATAAGATATTTCCAACACATAGCATGTACATAGCAAAAATGACACCCCAAAATATATTTTGCTACTCCTCCTGAGTATGGCGATACCACATGTGTGAGACTTTTACACAGCCTGGCCACATAGAGGCCCAACATCTTAGAAGCATCATCAGGTGTTCTAGGAACATAACTTGCGCATCCAATTTCCTTACAATCTATCACATTTTTGAAGGCCCTTCATATTTCTAACATAGCACATACATACCAAGTAAGGGGTAAACAAAAAATTACCTGTGGTTTTAGTAGTCCAATTGTCCGCAGGAGAGCCCTGATCCAGGCAGCAGGCAGGGACGTGGTTAGCGACAGTGAATGGAATTGTCCAGGCAGCAGGCAGGAATATTGTCCATCCTGGTAGTAAGCAGGAACATGGTCCAAGTAGCAGGCTATGAAATAATGGAGAAAGGGGTAGAGGCTTCTCCCGCCCAAATCTCTTTGAAGCCTCTGAGTCTCCAGTCCCTAATTCGGGAATAAGAAAACTAAAAAATTAGTTTTCTTCATCCAGAAAAACTATTCTGGAGCCCCTCACATATGTGAGACCCCTTTTGTTCCCACTAGCATAGCAGGGTAAAAGATCAATCCAAGAGGCAGGCAAAAAACGTGGTCAAACAGTCCATGGTCAGTTCCAGAGAAGGCAGAGGCAGGTACAGTTTAGCGTTAGGCAGAAGCGTGGTCGTATAACAGGCCAGGGTCAGTTCCGGAGAAGGCAGAGGTATGTTTAGCGTTAGGCAAAAGCTTGGTCGTATAACAGGCCAGGGTCGGTGTCGGAGAAGGCAGAGGTATGTACAGTTCAGTGCAGTGGCATAAGGGGTGTGGAGGAAAATGACAGGAAATGAGAATTACGTTTACCATACTTCCCTAATAATGTAGAGAAGTATGGTAACGGCGGAAGCATTCACCTATACAGAGGCCTGGTTGGGAAGGACAATCGGGACAATAAAATGTGGTGTCTCTTCTAATTCCTCCTCTGGAGCACACCCGGCATTTTTTCTGACGTCTGCAGCCTGTTTCACTGGGGGGGGATTTTGTCAGGAAAGTGGCGTTCGTGGAGTCTGCTCACACAATCAGAGCGAATAGTTTCTGGTGGGCCTTCAGGGTACAAAAGGGCGGAAATAACTTCTTCTTGGTAGTACAAATAGGATACGGGGTTCTCTGTAGATTTTTGGTAAAGGACATAAGTGTTATACATGGCCAAACTGAAAAGATAAATGGACACTTTTTTATACCAGTGGCGGGATTTTCTTGTGGGAAGGTATGGTTCAATCATCTGATCGTTAAAGTCCACTCCTCCCATAAACAAATTGTAATCATAGATGCAGGCTGGTTTCTGGATTGGGCCGTTTCTTCTGGAGACTTCTATGTAGGTGTCATTATGTATTGTCATCAGCATGTGGACGTTTCGTTTGTCCCTCCACTTGACAGCCAATAGCTCCTGGTTCCGCAAAGATGCCGTCTTCCCCTCATTGTAGCTTTTCATTGACGAGTTTTTGCGGGAAGCCCTTTCTATTGGCTCTCACTGTACCACATGCTGGGGTGTCTCTCCGGTGAAGATTGCGGAAGAGGGGCAAGCTCGTATAAAAATTATCCACATAAAGATGGTATCCCTTTCCAAGGAGTGGATAGACAAGATGCCAGACCACTCTTCCGCTGGCTCCAATGTACTTTGGGCATTCAGGGGGGTGCAGTTGGGAGTCCTTTCCTTCGTACACAAGGAAGGAGTAGATGTATCCCGTGGCTCGGTCACAAAGTTTGTACATTTTAACCCCATATCGGGCCCTTTTGCTGGGGATAAACTGTTTGATGCCAAGCCTGCCTGAGAATTTTACAAGGGACTCATCCACGGAAATATTCTGTTCGGGGGTATATAATTGGGGACATTTTTCAGAGAAATAATTTAGGAGTGGCCGAATTTTAAATAGTTTGTCAAAAGCTGGGTCATTTCGGGGAAGGCACTGGGTGTTGTCATTGTAGTGGAGGAACCGCATAATCATTACGTATCGTGATCTTGGCATAAGGGATGAGAAGAGTGGCATGTGGTGGACAGGTTTGGTAGACCAATAGGAGTACAATTGTTTTTTTTTTTTGAAAGTCCCATAGAAAATGTTAGGCCTAAGAAAATTTTGAATTCCTCTACAGTTAGTTCTCTCCACTGAAAGGGACGGGCATAACTAGAGCCAGGGTTGCTTACTATGTGCTGCTGTGCGTAGAGGTTGCACTGGGCCACAATGGATGATAGTAAGTCTTCGGTGAAAGCCAAATGAAAAAAATCTAGCATTGAAAAATCATCGGTGTTCACCTGGACACCTGGCTGGGCGGTGAAGGGGGGGATATTTGCTTCTCCGGAATTAGAGGGCAGCCACAGGGGGTGTTGAAGGGCATAGGGAAGGCTGGCATGGCCCCTATTCGAGGTGGACGGCACTGCTCTCGGCACTGCTCTCGGGGTGGACGGCACTGCTCTCGGGGTGGACGGCACTGCGCTGCTGGTAGTAGGCTGCTGCTCCACGCCAGAACGCATTCTTTTCACGGGCACATATTCCTCTTCTGATTCAGTATCAGACCCGCTGCTTGTAACGGGTTCATAGGCAGAATCCGAATTGGACAGAGAATCAGAGAGCTCCGCGCTGCTCTCATCGGTTATACTTAGAAGCTGGTAGGCCTCCTCGCTAGTAAAAAATATTTTTTTGCCATACTGGTGGCTGGTGAGGCTGCACTGGTGGGCACAGGTGGCACTGGTGGACACAGGCGGCACTGGGCACTATAGTGGCTTTGGTTGCACTGATTAGCACACAGATGGCACTGGTGGGCACACAGATGGCACTGGTGGGCACAGGCGGCACAGGCGGCACTGGTGGGCACAGGCGGCACTGATGTCACTATAGTGGCTTTGGTTGCACTGGTGTGGCTCTGGTGGCACTGACTAGCACACAGGCGGCACTGGCGGGGCACTGGCGGGCACTGGCGGGGCACTGGCGGGCACTGGCGGGGCACAGGCGGCACTGGCGGGGCACAGGCGGCACTGGCGGGGCACTGGTGGGGCACAGGTGGCACTGATGTGGCACTGATGGGCACAGGTGGCACTGGTGTGCACTGTAGTGGCACTGGTGTGGATCTGGTGGCACAGGGGTGGCACAGGTGGCACAGAGGTGACAGATGGCACTGTTGTGGCACTGCTGATCACTGTTGTGGCACTGCTGGGCACTGTTGGGGCACTGCTAGGGCACTGCTGGGGCACTGCTGGGCACTGTTTTTCCCACTCACGGTTAACTATGTAGCTCTCCTCTCCTCTCACGCTGCATCGGTGAGAGGAGAGAAGTGAACTTTGCATGACCCATGACGTTTTTTGTTTACATTTTGTGATCGCTCCGTCATTGGACGGAGCGATCACGTGGTAAAGGACCGCTGCTATTGGTCCTTTACCGCGATCCGTGTTGCGCCGGGTCCCGTGAACCCGGCGAGCACGGATGTTCCGGTGTGCGCGCCCGAGGGGGCGCGCACGAACGATTCTCCGGGAGGACGTCATATGACGGCCTCCCACAGATAACAAACCGGCCTGTAGCCGTCATTTGGCTATAGGCCGGTTATTAGGTGGTTAATCGATTAATCGAAACAATAATAGGCCAACTAATCGATTATGAAAATAATCGTTAGTTGCAGCCCTACAAGAGATAAGACGCAAGGTGGCTTGGGGGTGCCCGATATTAGATCTTACTATCATTCAATATTATTGGCACGGGTGGTGGAATGGGTAAAAAATAATAAAGAAAAAAGATGGGTTAAGTTAGAAAATGGGATCAGTAAAGCCTCTTTGGGTAAAATGATATGGATCCCACCACATTTCAGAGAATTAAATGGACACATACACCCGATCACTCGGACAGCAATCACAATATGGGATAAGGTCCATAAAAAAAACTAAATTGGGAGTATAATTCCCCACTGTACCATTATGTGACACGGATTACTTTGCCCTGGAGAAAGAAAGTCTTCGGGGGGGTGGATCAGGAAAAAGGGTGGCCAATTAAGACATTATAAGTAATGGTAAAATATGCACTTTTCAGGAGCTCAGGAGGAAAAAAGAGGTGCTAGACATAAATTGGTGGAGGTATGCACAGCTGAAACACTTTGTGGAATCTCTCCCCTCTCTGATCAGATCGGCAGACAGTCTGCGTCCATTGGAGCGGACTGAAGAAGAGGGATTTCGAAGATATATAAAATATTGATGGGATTTAAAATATTGGACCCCCCCCCCCATATATAAAAAAATGGGATGAAGAGATTGGGACAAGTACATAAAATATTAAGGAAATTCACCAGATTGCAGAGTTCAGGAAATGAATTATAAATGTATGGCTTGGTGGTATTTAACCCCAGATAAAACATACCATTTTCAAAGAGAGGCCTCTAATTTATGTTTGCGAGGATGCTCAGAAATAGGATCCATGATCCACATATGGTGGACATGCCCCAAAATTAGAGAATTTTAGAAAGAGGTAATAGTAACAACTGAGGAAATAACTGGCTTAAAAATACCAGAAGAGCCAAGGGTATGTTTGCTACGTGGAGGTACGTTGCCCATCAATCAATACAAGAAAACACTTATTCCTTGTTTTTTAAACGCAGCAAAGAGTTTAATTCCCCAGATGTAGAAAAACCCAAAAAGTCCTTCGCTGAAAAGTTGGTTTTGTAATATAAATAAAATTGACAACTTAGAGTATGTAAAGTTTAGTGGCGAAATCGGGGAAGTGGGGTTCGTAACAAGATGGAAAGATTGGGAAAAATGTAAGCGATCATCGAGATATGCTGAAAGGATGGCAGTTGCATAACAGGACCCAGGGCCGAAAGAGAAAGTGTGGGTGTTTTTATTAGTGCCACTATCACATGACATAAAAAAAAAAAATTTTTAATATATTATTATGTAATCGGTATCGGCAAGTACTTGGAAAAAAAAAGTAGTGGTACTTGTACTCTGTCTTAAAAAGTGGTATCGGCGCAAACCTGATCATTGGTGTCCTCGGGAGGAATTGTCCATCATTGGTGTCAGCAGACAAAATAGTGCCCCAAGAGCCGGATAAAAGGAAGCAAAGGGCAGCATCTGGCCCCCCCGACCGCAGTTTGGAGACCACTGGTCTAGTGTATAGTTATATAAATTCACAATTATACAGTGGATGTTCGTCCAGTAGGGCTGTATTATGCGGTAATGCTATCAATTAGGAAGCATGGTCCCCTCCTCCCTCTAACATTTTCGATACCCAGTAGTGATTTTTAGGGAGCTCTTATGTAGTGACTTACATTTTCTACACTTCTTATGCTTATAAACTAGATTTGTTCTGTAACAGACTGCTAGGTTATGCTGTTAACAAGCTGTACTGCTTTACATTCTGGATCTTTAGGAGGCGAGTTAGTCACCCCCATCTGCCTTCACACCACAAAAGATGTTCCAAACCTAAAACAATGATTTATGGTCAGCAATAAACTTTATTTTAATCTTTTGATCAGACTATGTTTATCCCAAGCATGTATACATTCCTTTACAGTAAATGTACTCACTTCCTCTGAGAGGTTTGTTCCGGGCTTCCACTAATATTTTGGTAAAGGACTTTCTAGAGCTCTTTTTTTATTCTTCTGCCACTTCAGTGATTTCATTTGGGCGACTTAAATCAACTCTTACGTTCATCTTAGTCTCAACCCATGTCCACATCATCGTAGCAAAAAACAAAATATATCCACTGAGTGTGGGGAGGGGGGGGGGCGGGTTTGCCCATGGGCATCAGAAAATAAACATTTCACCGTATACACGGTTACCAAGTAATATCCCCTCTGGCCCATCTCCCCACCCACACCCACCCTGGGTCTCACCAAATATCTTAAATAAAAAAATAAAATAAAAATGCAGCACTGATGACGCGTGTCAGTAGTTTTTATTTCTATTTTTTTTATTTTTTACAAATTAATAAAAATGTATATATTACATGTTTTATTTTACAATTTAACCTTTTTCAATAATTATTATTATTATTATTATTATTATTATTATTATTATATAAAAAAAATATTAGTTTTTTGCTCAGTGACCGTTATGACAGTTTATGAATGAACAGAGTCAGCGTGCATTCGGAAAAGGAAGTAGCCCATAAATTACATATTTACTGGTTCCTTCCTCGGCTCTCCATCCTGACAGATCAACCATGGAGGGGGACTGGAAGAGGCTATGGGGGACGGTCAGGGGGGGGGGGCAATCTATGTGGCAGTGGGGGAGGAGTTACAATCCCTGATCTGAGAGAAGCGGCTGTCAGCTGCTTTATTGAAATCTATACAGGGAGATCAGTGATTGTACCCATCATTGTATGTTTGTGACATATATTATTATTATATAGGATTTATGTATAGCGCCGACAGTTTTACGCAGCGCTTTACAACATTAGGGCAGACCGTACAATTACAATACAATTCAATACAGGGGGAATCAGAGAGCCCTGTTCGTTAGGGCCTACAATCTAGGAGACCTATATCACAATACAGATTTTTATTTTTATTTTTTTAAAGTAATGCAGTGCCGTTTCGCAAAAAAAAAAAATGGCCTCGTCATGAAGGGGGTAAATCTTCTGGAGCTGAAGTGATTAAGCAAACCTACCCCAGCCTGTGACTAGATGCTGAAGGAGCTGCAGCTCTCTGAGGTCATCACTTTGCCCTCTTGTAACAGTTCAAACAATTGGCTGTTAGAACTCAGATTGGCTTTGAGTGCAGACATGCCAACTCCCAGTGCAAGTGTTGCTATGCAGTAGACTACAGAAAGCTAATATCCACAGAGATTCAGATACTTAGGTTGAATATATGTAGAATACAATTAATTATTTGTTAATGAATATATAACTGGATTAAATGGCATTTATTATCTGCCTGGAGTTCAGCTTTAATTAAAACTGACTGCTGTTCACAGGATTCCTGCCAAAAAAAAAAAAAATCAGTCATTGATTTGCCATCCACTTACCATGACTTAGTAAAGCATTAACCCCTCGTTGTCTTTACCTTGATACAGTTGACCAGTTTTAGGCTGCCCAGTTTGTGCAGTTGTTTACCATGGATGCAGGGGCTTAGTAATCGCTAAGTCCCTGGTGAAATATGGGCTTATTGAATGAGCAATGAACTTGACATTTATTTCTTTTTTCTTTCCAGCTACACTGTCCAACAGTGGGATTCAGATGATCCTGTGCCAAGGGCTGAGTTGCTGAAAGGGGTAGCTGGAGCTCATGGTCTGCTCTGCCTCTTGTCAGAGAAGATAGATCAGGAGGTTCTGGACACAGCTGGTAAGCAATGTCTGTTTTTTGTAGCAGAATAATGTGCTTGGAATATTTGGACAAAGATTAAAAATCACATTAATTATAACTATTTGGTGTGTTCATCTGAATGTATTTAGTCTTCTAGTTCTATGTAATTTTATAGACTTGGATAAAATAAGGATGAAGTTAAAGGCACAATATTGTATCAGTAAAATATTTAAACCACTCAATCAAAGGATGTCGGGTGGCAGGGAGCTGATGGGAACTGCCTACAAAACAAATTTTAACTGGTTCATCATGAATTTGCACATTATATGCCAAGCCTAATACTTTATATAGCTGAAAGTAAAAAATATACTTTTTTCTCAAGTCATCTTCCAGGACGGCACACCTGAGAGATGAGAGGCTCCTCCCTACAGGTAACACAATCAATCGACAGCTGTTTTAAGTCCCCACCCTTCCCCTTGATCCTCAGTTTTTGATTGTGTTACTCCCTACACAGCGAAACTGTTTGTTTTTTTCCAAATGACCCGAAGCCTGGGGCTGGTGGTCTCCCCCTGGGAGCCGGACCACAATCTTGGGAAGCCTCTGGGTCTGGTAGAATATTCTTGTCCTTCCTGGGGGGTTCCCCTATCTTTTCCTCAGGGGGGGCAGCAGAATTTGGAAGAGCCCCCTGAGAGCTGAAGGACCCTGGGTACAGTGGTGTACCCAGAACTTCAGGGGCCATTATCCTGTCTCCCCTCCTTACCTGTCCAGGTGGCTGTTCAGACGGGGGTGCTGGTCATCTGTTCTTTCCAGGGGGATCGTGTCCCCGACTCCTAGGTCCCCGGTAGCTGGGCAACAAGCACCCGCGTCATTTTCAAACTTTGGGAAAATGGCGGCGGCGTTCTTACCCAGGAGGGAAGGCTGGGAGTCAGTAGGAGCAGGCGCCCACATCCTCCTTTCGCTAGAGCGAGGAGGCACCAGTTCACTACGGTGGATGTCTGCCTTAACCACCTCAGATGGGAATGAGGAACGGAAGGCATTGGGCCCCCCCCCCCATGTGTATATACTGACTGGTACAGTGCAGGACACAGCCTAACCTTGCACCTCCCTATGGGGACAGCAGTTGGGGGGGGCACTTTGGTGGCTATCCTCCTTGCGTGTGGACCATAAGGATGGAAAAGCAAGCCTGCTGGCTGTGGCAAAAAGGGGAAGACGACAACGGTGAGTACTTTCCTTTGCCTTGGGAATTTAGCTGCAAAATCCCCAATTCCAGCCAGAGGATTTCTGGGCATTTGAGATAATCTCCCCTGGGGACTGGGTTCAAATAGCCCTGAAGCTTCTGCTAAAAACACTAGCTGCAGCTCCTCTTGCATCAGAGACGCTGTATGGTGGACAGGTGGTGCAGAGGAACGAGTGTGCCTAAACCACCTCAGATGGGAAAGAGGTAGGTAGGCCATTGCTCCCCCCCTTCCCCGTGTATATACTGACTGGTGCAGTGCAGAACCTGGGGTTCGGGGATACAAATAGCCCAAACGCCACTGCTAAAACCACCAGCCACAGCTCCCTCTTATAGCAGAGACACTGTGGTTATCGCAGCAGTAGGTTGCCAGCCTCTCCCTACATGCCCAGTTGTGGTACATTAGTAGGGATGAATATAGCATACAGAGGGGACCTGGTAGATACAAAGTTAATTACAGGCCAGGTATACCACTGAACAAGTTATTAATTGTGCAGTGGTTGGTGGATTCAGAAGCTCACCTGGTCAGCAGGTGCTAGGTTACTGGCCCTATTGGCCCAGCTGCTAGGAATCTGAAGTTGCTTCATGATGCTTAAAAGCTGACCTACCATTCAAGGATGGGCAGGGACCAAGCTTCTGTGTGGCACAGTAGGGGTTCCCTTGTGACAGATCCTCCTTTTGGGGGTTGCTTGCTATAGGTAACTTTCATAAGCTCCAACCTCCCACTCCACCTTTACACTGTGGTTATATTATAGTGTAAGAGGTAAGAAAAAAAACAAAAAAAATTTTTTTGGTTTGGGCTACAATCCACTCAGTGGCAGATCTAAAGGCGATTCACCATAGATCACTTCCTACATCCTTTTTAATTGAGGATTTTCTGTGCAAACCTATGCAAGAGCTACATAATTGCTTGTTTGAAGCCTGCAAGTAGCTATTTACCCCCAGGCTAAATTGGTAACCACCGCTTATAGAGGCTGTCTTAAATTGGTCTCTAGGGTTGGGCTCATTGAGACTTTAGTTGCTAATCAGCCCCACCTGGGTATGAGCTGGCTAGTGTTTGCTCAGTCTATGGAGGTAAGGTAGGACAACTACTACTATAGTAGGGTGTCCAACCATTTTAGGATTTGTTCCTTCACTGGTGGTGAAGGTTTAGTATCTACAGCCCAGGCTATGCCTATGAAATAAATTGCCTGTTGGTTATTTCATAAAAGTATAGACCATTACTCCTCATTGGCTACACACCAGTAGACCTCAGTAGTGAAGGTTTGTCCTTGCTGGGATGTTTTTGTGGCACAGCAGAAATACACATTCAGATTTGTGACATCTCTGCTCATAAGGGCTATATTGCTGTACATCAGAAATGTACTGCACTGAAGCTTGTTTGCTGTCCTTTATATACGAAAGGTACTGCTTTGTTTGGCTACAGATCAGAAAAATACAACAGTGAAGGTGGTCTTTACTTTCTGGTTTTGTGCTGCACAGCAGAAATGCACATCATTGAGTCTGGTGACATCTCTGCTCATAATGGTTAGATTGCTGCACATCAGACATACACAAGATTGAGGTCTGTCTGTGGGGCTTTGTGTCCTGTATTACTGTCTTGGTGGTGGTTACTTATCAGAAAGGCAGCAGTGAAGTCTGATGGTCCTGATTTGAGTGGCGTTGTGCTGATTCAGACAGTGCTATTAACGGCAATGGCTGCCGAGTTTAAACATGCGATTTGACATGTTGAGTTGCATGACAAATCATTTCAATAAGGATGTGCTATCTCTATTCAGAGTGTTTTTTATTGTTGCACATGAGACATATACAGGATTAAGGTCTGTGGGGTTTTGTGTCCTGTATTACTGCCTTATCAGAAAGGCAGCAGTGAAAATTGATGGTTCGAATTTGTTGGGCTACATAGCAGAAATATAAATTGAACCCCTGCCAAGTGTAGTACATATACTGCCTTTGGTAATCCAAAGTGGTGTGCCGATTTTAGCCATGCGATTTGACATGTTGAGTCGCAAGGCCAAAACGCTTCAATATGGATGTGCTATTCAGAATTGTTATATTGTTGCACATAAGACACAATGTTTTTGCTGCTCAGCTGAGAGACAGATTGAGGATGGTGGCATCTCTGCTCAGTATTGGTATATTGCTACACATTAGACATACACAAAGATTGAATGTTTGTGTCCTGTATGTCCTATATTTACTGCCTTATCGTTTGTATATCAGGCACAGCAGTGAGCAGTGTTTCTCATTGATCTACCTCTCTGCATCTTAGGAAAACACAGCAGGGGGTTGTTGGCTGCAATCCTCCAGGGAATCACAGCATTGGGGACCCCTTGCTTGTTCGACCTGAAAATTGCAATTTTTTTTCCCTGCGACCTGTGTAATCTTGAGGTCTGTGGATCCAGGAATCTGGGACTGCTGGAGTCGCACAGACACTAATGGTACCCATTGGAAGCCATAGTGTATGACTTATCATGTGTCTTGCAGTCCTAAGTCACAGGTTGGGTCGCACAGGTGTGGGAGCCCTAAGCTTATCTGTCCCTTCTGGTTGAGGTTTTTCTACACAGCAGGAATACTCATCATGGCGTTATTGTCTTATTTTGCAGCAGACCCGAAAGATTGCAGCTGTAAAGGCTGTCTGTCTTTTTCCTCAGTGTCTGCTTTTATGTTGTTGCACAGCAGAAATACTCAAGATTGAAGCTTGTTGGTGCTTTCTGTTTCAGAAAAACACAATGCTGCAGGTTGCTTGTGTCCTTTCTCAGTGTTGGTTCTATCTGAACTACACTACAGAAGTGCATGACAAAAAGGATTGTCTTGTGTTCCATATTTTACCCTGTGGCATAGCAGAAATGCACAACACGGGAGTTGGTGTTTATTAGGGCTGCAACGATTAATTGATATTATCGATAATGAAAATCGTTGTCAACGATTCAGCCTGTCAGTTGAAAAAAAACTAAAATCCTCTCCTCTTATGTCATCCGACCTGTGTCCTCGGCGCTGCTCTCTGACCAGGCACGCACTCGCCGCTGCACGTCCGCGGCGCGCCTCTCCTCCTCACTGATGTCACATGATCATTCACACAGATCTCAGCCCCGCCCGCTGCTGCCTTGAACAGAGAGGCGAGGGCGAGAATCTGTGAGGAGGACACTGAGCCGAGCTGCACACAGTGTGAAAAAAGGTAGCGCTATCGGCTAAAAGTTGTACCCAGTAAAAGCACACACACACACACAACATTCAGTGCCCCATCATCATTTGCTTTCCTGGGAGAGAGAGGAGAGGAAATAGAGCCACATTGGTATTTCTGCAGGGGGGGTAATAATAGTGCCCCATTGGTGTTTCTGGGGGGGATAGTGCCCCATCATTGGTGTCCCTGGGAGGAGTAGCGCCTCCCGGGGACACCAATGATGTGGTACTATCCCCCCCAATGGGGCACTATTATTCCCCCCCCCCCCGGCTGAAACACCAATGTGGCTCTATTATTCCCCCCCCCCCCCCAGAAACACCAATGTGGGAGGAATAGTGCCCCATCATTGGTGTCAGTGGGGGGGAATAGTGCCCCATAATTATTATTTTTTTTTTTTTATAAAATTCTTTTTATTGAAGATTACATTTTAAACACGCATAAATCCAGGCCATATCAGCGTGACATGGCCCAAAACAAAAAAAGGAAAAACAATAAACCAAAAAAAAAAGGCCTCGCAGGGCCCAGTCATTCCTGACTAACATTGATAGCTCCTATCTACTACCCATATCACCCCTCTCATTTTGTCACAGCTCACAGTAGATCGTATAGACCTAATTTAAAGTCAGAATGTCCCCAATGAATTCCTTCCTTTGTTGCCATTCACATACATGTCCCCAGCCGCTCTAGGGCCCTCCACTCACATACCTATAACAGAATTTCTCCCCCTTCCTTACATCATTCCGTGTCCAGTTGTATTTCAAGGGTCATCGTGCACTCAATAGTCCGGTATCCTCATCCCCAGGAGACCATCTACCCCACAGTGTCTTCAGCCTCATACCACACCCTATCAAATTTCTTAAGACACCCCCTGGCTATATATGTAGCCTTGTAGTATGGCAGCATACCATTAACCAAGCTCTTCCAAAAGTTAAGATCAGGAGCACTGGCATTTTTCCATTTAAGTAATATTGCCTTTTTCCCATAATATAAAAGAATAGTGAGTAGGGTTTGCAAGGCCCTCATAGGCACTACCTCCTCTACCAACCCCAGTAGGCAAACCTTCACAGTTAGCGGAATGTGCACCATCAAGAGATCTGAGATACATGTCGTAACCTCCTTCCAAAAATCCTGTATGTGTGAGCATAGCCAAAAGATGTGCCTGGCATCAGCTGGGGTGACCGAACATCTCCAGCATTCTGCTTGATCATGGCCGTAGATCTTCGCCAGTCTTGCTGGCGTGTAGTAGCTCCTGTGGAGAAACTTAAATTGGATCAGCCTATCCCTGGCAGATATCGGGTGTTTAAAGGGTTGGGACCACAAATCGTTCCAATCTTCAATAGTGCCCCATCACTGGTGTCAGTGGGGGGGAATAGTGCCCCATCATTGGTGTCAGTGAGGGGGAATAGCGCCCCATCATTGGTGTCAGTGAGGGGGAATAGCGCCCCGTCATTGGTGTCAGTGAGGGGGAATAGCGCCCCGTCATTGGTGTCAGTGAGGGGGAATAGCGCCCCGTCATTGGTGTCAGTGGGAGGAATAGCGCCCCCCGTCATTGGTGTCAGTGGGAGGAATAGCGCCCCCCGTCATTGGTGTCAGTGGGAGGAATAGCGCCCCCCGTCATTGGTGTCAGTGGGAGGAATAGCGCCCCCCGTCATTGGTGTCAGTGGGAGGAATAGCGCCCCCCGTCATTGGTGTCAGTGGGAGGAATAGCGCCCCCCGTCATTGGTGTCAGTGGGAGGAATAGCGCCCCCCGTCATTGGTGTCAGTGGGAGGAATAGCGCCCCCCGTCATTGGTGTCAGTGGGAGGAATAGCGCCCCCCCGTCATTGGTGTCCCCGGGAGGAATAGCGCCCCCCCCCCCCGTCATTGGTGTCCCCGGGAGGAATAGCGCCCCCCCCCCCGTCATTGGTGTCCCCGGGAGGAATAGCGCCCCCCCCCGTCATTGGTGTCCCCGGGAGGAATAGCGCGCCCCCCCCCCCCCCCCCCCCCGTCATTGGTGTCCCCGGGAGGAATAGCGCCCCCCTCCCCCGTCATTGGTGTCCCCGGGAGGAATAGCGCCCCCCTCCCCCGTCATTGGTGTCCCCGGGAGGAATAGCGCCCCCCCGTCATTGGTGTCCCCGGGAGGAATAGCGCCCCCCCCCCCCGTCATTGGTGTCCCCGGGAGGAATAGCGCCCCCCCCCCGTCATTGTTGTCCCCGGGAGGAATAGCGCCCCCCCCCCCCCCCCGTCATTGGTGTCCCCGGGAGGAATAGCGCCCCCCCCGTCATTGCTGTCCCCGGGAGGAATAGCGCCCCCCCCCCCCCCCCCCCGTCATTGGTGTTGAATAACAGTGCATAGAAATATTGAAGAATCACTTATTTTTATAAAACTGTACAATACATACATATTACACCAGGTCTCCGCACTTTTTTTTTTTTTTTTACTTCTAGTTGCAAAAAAAATTATAGTTCACCTCTTTTCAGAATGTTTGTTTTTGTACTGTTGCAAAGTTGTGTAATGTTAAACTTTTTTTATTCTGCAGTTTGAGTGTTACACTCAGTTTTTTCATTATTACTTTTAAATAAACTAAAAAATTGAACGTTACATTTTTTTTTTTTGTGCTTTTATCTGATTATTTGAAAAAATAATCGGCCGATTAATCGATTATGAAAATAATTGTTAGTTGCAGCCCTAGTGTTCATATTGATCTTATAATTGTATTGGGTAGTTTGCCAGAAATATGCAACATAGAAGTTTGGGTCTTTCTGTCCTTTATATTTATAGCCTTGTTTTGCTGTACATCAGTCAAACGCAAGAGTAAAGGGGGTTCCTGTCCTTTCTGTATTTATATATCAGTTATGACCTAGCTAGCTGCACTTCAGAAATACGCAGCATTTAGGGTTTGCTTGTGTCTTAATGTTTTTACATCTTGGCAGCACATCAGAAAACCAGACTGTGAGGACTGTTTGTCTACATTGAGGTTCAGATTTGAGTCTCTTCCTATATTTGATATATGGGTTTAGCTAGTCACACTCAGCCTTCTTTTCCATGGAGGGGCCAGGAGTTTGGGCTGCAGATGCCACATGTCAGAAAACCTCGACCCCTTACATTCAGGGATGCCATAACCATTTCCTAGGGTTGAAGCCCTGTAGGGTTATGGGACACTGGAGGAGGGATAATGAATCGCCATGTTTAGTAAGAACTTAGAGAGTTCTGTTCAGAGGAGTATTAGGGCCTGAGGCTGAAGTATAAAGATGTATACCCGATCGAATAGGTTTCGGCTCGGTGCATGGCCTTCATTTCGCCCCTTTAGCAAAACTAGACGTAGCAATATGGGTAGTCTACTCCTGCTAGGGACTTTAAGCTCCTGAAGTAAGCTCTCAGGCATAAGTAAAGCTATAGATTGGGCATGCCTTAAACCCAGGGATCAAGCTTCTGTTAATCTATTACCCTTAAGTAGGCTTCCCTTTAGCCTTTGCTGACATAAAGATAAAAAGGAACAAAAAAGGTTGTCTGTCAGGGCCTGCCCTCCCCCCCCCCCCTTTTTTTTTTTTTTTGCAGTTTTAGGGTAGTGTTAAGACAGGCCCTCTTATTGATTAATGTAGTGTCCTTGTCTTACACAGGTCTCTGATTTATCTTTTTTAGTGGTTCTAAGTAGCACCTACAGGCACAAAAGGCCATGGTTGTTAGATAGGCAACATTGCTAACCTACAAGTTTAACATGTTTTCTGATTCCATCTTTAAGAGCCCATTTCGCCTAGATACTGCATCCGAAGCGGAAAAGGCAGGAACATCTGTGGAGCAGACCTGCAGATCAGCCGTATAATCCAGCTAAGATACCTTCATCAAGCATATGAGCATATGGAGTGGAGGTAAAGCTCACTGCAGAACCAAGGTTCGCCAAGAGGGTCTTGCAGTGGCCCCACCCTAAGGTAGGCCTGAGGTACTTGTTTATCCTCTCAGGTGTGCCGTCCTGGAAGATGACTTGAGAAAGGTACCAGTTACTTACCGGTAGCTGTCTTTCTGGGAAATCTTCCAGGACGGCAGGCCTACTTCCCGCCCGTTGGAGGAGGGAAAATTCTAGAACACTAGAAGGTGAGTGCCTATGAGGAATGATTTCCCTTGTGAACCGGGTTCAGGAGTTACTTCTCTACAAACGGAGGATCAAGGGGAAGGGTGGGTACTTAAAACAGCTGTCGATTGTGTTTCCTGTAGGGAGGAGCCTCTCATCTCTCAGGTGTGCCGTCCTGGAAGCTTTCCCAGAAAGACAGCTACCGGTAAGTAACTGGTACTGTATACAGCTCTTTGTTAGTGAAAAAAATTGAATGCGAGTAAAGTTCTGCATCCTTTTAGATGCAATTGTGGAGAAAACACTAACAAAATTATACTTTAACATATGAACATTCTAATTTTGTTATATTCTTGTTACAATTTACAGGGCCAAATCTCAAGGTTATCAGTACATTGTCTGTGGGCTTTGACCACCTAACAATCAATGAGATAAAAAAGCGGTATGTAATTTGTTCCATAAAGATTTATGAGTTACATTTTATATGTTAATGACATAACGATTTTATTCACTTTTGACTGTGTTTTGTACAGTGGAATCAGAGTGGGCTACACACCAGATGTGTTGACTGAGGCCACAGCAGAGCTAAGTGTAGCCTTACTGCTAGCCACGTGTCGACGCCTGCCAGAAGCTATACAAGAGGTAAAAAGGTAAGCAGTTAAGAAAGAATGCAGCATAATGTCATTTGATAACTCTTTAGTTTACAGTGTAATCATGGTCTGAGCTATGATTAGGTTACTAGAAGTATATTAAGAAAACAATCCCCAGTTCCCATCTGTAAACTACTCAATACCTCCCCCTATTTTATACAGATGTGGTGAGGGGGAGATATTTGTATTCCAAATTCAGGAGAGCAGCCTAGGATGACAACACTCCTCCTCCGAAGTACAGCGAGTGAGCTTTGTCACCTCAGGACAATAAGTGTGTTACTGACAGGATCACTAGGCGAAAGAAAAAAGGCTGACAAAAAGAAAAAGCATGCACCCACCACATCTAAGGACTGGTAAACTTCTATATATTACATTCTTGTTCTTGGGTTAAGACATGCTTCAAAGCGATAAATAAAGGCTACTTTTTTTAAATTAAAATAAAAAAAAGGTTATACTTTCCTGCCTGTTCAACAATATTGCAGAGAGCACTCCCTTACCCCTCAGATCCCTCCTCTTTTGGAAGCCTCCTGCTGGCACTTTCAGCTTCTTTGTGCTCTTGGTGCCTCCTTAGCAAGCCGCATGCTATGGGGGCATCCGTGTGAGCACACTCCCAAGCACACACATTTCTGGTAAGCCATGCCCCAGCTCCTTCCCCACAGGCATTTGACAGCAGCAGTAACCTAGGGCTCTCACCAAACGGAGCTTCCCCTTTTGGGTAGAGTTTTGCTTTAATGTCTGGTTTTAGCCTCTTGCTATTATGGTAAATATAAAAAAGCAGCCATGTATGAATTAGAAATATTTGCTATGTATACTATAACTGTAAATTTAGTGCTCATGCAATTGAATATGCAATTATTACACAGAAAATGCAGAATGGGTCACCAAATCCAACATAAAAAGGGGAGGCACCGTACACCTTAAATCCTAATTAGAGGTACCACATCCTAAACAATGAAAATATATACACAGTTGTGCTCATATGTTTACATACCCTGGCAGAACTTATGATTTCTTGGCCGTTTTTTTAGAGAATATGAATAACACAAAAACATTTCTTTCATTCATGGTTAGTGTTTGGCTGAAGCCATTTATTATCAATCAACTGTGTTTACTCTTTTTAAATTATAATGACAACAGAAACTACCCAAATGACCCTGATCAAAAATTGACATTCCCTGTAATGTTTGGCCTTAGTGCAGACACAGAAGGTGGCACACACAGGTTAAAATGGCAATTAAAGTTTAATTTCCCACATTTGTGACTTTTTAAGTCACAATTAGTGTCTGTGTATAAATAGTCAATGAGTTTGTTAGCTCTCACATGGATGCACTTAGCAGGCTAGACACTGAGCCATGAGGAGGTAGAAAAGAACAATAAAAGACCTGCGTAACAAGGTAATGAAACTTTACAAAGATGGAAAAGGATATAAAAAGATATCCAAAGCCTTGAATATGGCAGTCAGTACTGTTCAATCGCCTATTAAGAAGTAGAAAATTAGGGGCTCTTTTGATACCAAGCCAAGGTCAGGTAGATCAAGAAAGACTGCAGCCACAAATAGAGGACAAATTTCCCAGGATAAAAGGAAAAACCCACAGGTAACCACAGGAGAAATGCAGGCTGCTCTCCAAAAAGATGACTGTTCTTTTCTACCTCCTTGTGGCTTAGTGTCTAGCCTACTTGGTGCATGCATGTGAGTGCTAACAACAAACTCATTGACTATTACACAGACACTAATTGTAATTTTTAAAGCCACAAATGTGGGAAATTTACCTTTTTAATTGCCATTTTAACTTGTGTGTGCCACCTTCTGTGTCTGTACCAAGGCCAAACATTCCAGGGTATGTAATCTGTTGATCAGGGTCATTTGGGTAGTTTCTGTTGCTATTATGATTTAAAAAGAGTAAACGCGGTTGATTGATAATAAATTTTAGCCAAACGCTAACCATGAGTGAAAGAAAAGTTTTTGTGTTATCATTCATATTCTCTGAAAAATGGCCAAGAAGTCATAAATTCGGCCAGGGTATGTAAACTTATGAGCACAATTGTGTGTATGTATACACATACTCGTATATAAAAATCTCTATCCCTAATGGGAAAAAAAACCAAAAGGACTTTAAAGGTACCAAGTCCAAACTAACTATATATAAAATCCAACATTTTTTTTCCATTTAAAAAGAAAAAAGTCACGTCTCAAGAAAGGCAATGCACCTTGAAGATTCTGAGACCACATGGAAAAAGGTGTTATGGTGAGATTAGACTAGAATTTAATGATTTGGCCTCAACACCAATCAATATATCTGGAAATCTAATACAGCCCACCATCCAAATAACACCATTCCTACATTAAAGTATGGAGGTGGTAATGTCCTGTCATGAGGCAGCAGGGACTGGATCACTTGTCAGGATAGAAGGAAAAATGAATGGGGCAAAATACCATCAAATTCTTGACCAAATTTCTGCTGCTCTCTACCAGAAAGTTGTCAATAGGAAGAAGATTTACCTTCTAACATAATGACCCAAAGCACACAGCAAAACGGAACACACCGTGGTTGAAGGAGAAAAAGGTGAATGTCCTTACATGTCCTATTCATAGCCCAGACTTAAACCTCATTGAAAATCTGTGGAATGACTTAGACTGCAGCCCACATACAGTCATCATGAAATTTAACTGAACTTAAGCAGTTCTGCAAAAAAGAGTGGGCAAATATTGCAAAGAGTAGATGTGCAATGTTAGTAGAGAGACATATCCCAACAGACTAAATGATGTAATTAAAGTAAAATGTGGTTCAACAAAATACTGTCACAAGAGTTATCTGGGTTATCCTTTTTTTTTCCTACTCAGTAATTCTGTTTTTGACTTTTTTCTGGTATGTTGGTGTTGTACAGTATCTTTCACTTGGATGTTATAAGTTGCAGAAGAGTAAATACAGCTGGATAAAACAAAATCTGTGTCTGTCTTCAGTTCAGGCTGTAAACAAAATGTGATTATTTTAAAGAGGGGCGGTTCTTTTCTGTAGTTCATTTTTTTTACTTGGTACTTTTAAAGCCCTTTATTTTCTCTTTTTTTTTTTTTTAGGAAGCCTTATATTCATATTGTAAATATTCTATTTATGTAAATGCATGCATATTATTGTCCAAAAGAGCAGCCATGTTCCTCTTGAGACTGGTCAAATCCTGGAGGAAACCATATGTGGGGTGGGGGGAGTCAAGAATAACCCTATAGTTGCCCTGAGAGCAATGGTGTATAGTTACAATGGAGTCATATTCGTGATTCAAAGACCTTACCAGGGTTAAACTTAATCCATGACCTACATCGGTACTGTTTGCCAAATATAATCAAGTATATGTTCTACTTATTAAAGGCTCAATGCACAGGTTATATGTACCCTTTTATATCATTATATTTTGTAATTCAGTATTATGGCCTTCATTATGTACTTCTGTAATTCTCTGTCCTATTATAACCAAGTTGCACAATAAAAATACATTTTATTTATTTTCCTTTTCTTTATCTGGCTGCTAATTATGTAAAGTTAAGTGAGGCATCGGTCTCAAGGTACTGTACGCTATATACTCTACTTGAGGCACTGTTATTACTGTTGAAATGTGCAATGCCAAAGACCGGAGGAGGGTTCCTCCTCCACAAATTTATTGCTGTTCACTAGGCGTGTTCTTAACTTCATTTCTGCTTATGTCCATTATCTATATTTGTACCTTTTTTTGTTCTGCTGTTTTATTTTTCTAAACTAAAATAAAAACGTTATTTGAAAAAAAAAAAAAAATGTTAAAAACCTATGCTAACATTTTTTTTGTCTTAAAGTGGAGGATGGAAATCATGGTCTCCTACGTGGATGTGTGGGTATGGATTGTCTAACAGCACTGTTGGAATCATTGGCTTGGGAAGAATAGGTAATGAATGTAAAATGTTGCTCTAAGTGCAGTTTATCAGCTTTCTTTTCACAATTCTGCATTTATTTATTGAGGTTTCTCGGAAAAAGTATAATTTAAAGTTACACTAAAGCTTCAATTTTTTTAGTCTAATACTGGTGGAAAAAAACATCTCCATGTGCTACTTCCTGGTGTGTACAACTTCTTCCTTTCATCCGAATCATGTCATCCTTTCAGTGCTGGCACTGCTGTCCACTACTTCAGGGTCTCCTTCTACAGCACGTGTCAAACACAAGGACCGAATCCAGCACACCAGGCCTTTTCTTGTGGTCCTGTGATTCTGCACCTCTCTGCAGCCACAGTATACCCTTGTCTACACCTCCCCTAGTCTCAGCATTCAGCAGACATGGCAGCCCTCCTCTGATCCTCCTCCAGACCCTGCACTTTTTTGCTTCCCAGCTCTGCCCCAGCTTCTTCCTGGCAGCAGCACAAGGTAAAGGTGTGGGGTGCTCTTGACTTCTAATAGTGGGGGCGGGGGGAGACTTTTGATATCTGCTATAGGAGGGGGTGTTGCTCTGGACATCAAGTCTAACAGATTCAACTGGCCCTTAGAGGGCAACCATAATGCTGATGTGGCCAGCAATCAAATTTAGTTTTACACCCCTGATCTACAGCCTCCCATGGTTATCACCATTGCATACACACTCCCGGCATGCAGCCATTCCCAGAAATTGTCTAGAGCAGCAAGCTGCTCCTCCTTCTCTCTCCTCTGTCCTCCCAGTGTGCATGCTTCTCCTGTCCTCACTTTGTAATCCAGTGAATGCCATCCCTTACTCAGAAGCTCAGGGAAACTGGGTTCTGAGGCAGGGGAGTGAAAGTGTTTGGCCTCACTGGTGCATTTAAAAATATTTGGGGCATGTTACACTGCTTAAAAGCAGCAAATTAACTAAATAAAAGCTGAGCATTTAGAACCACTTTAATCAGCCTTAGTCAGAATTATACAGAGTTAAGTACTAAATGGAAGTATAGGATTAATTAAAACTTAAAGTAGCAGTACAAGATGAATTCTAATTGGTTGCTCTGTGTTACTGCTCTGAAAAACTGAACTAAAGTCAGCATCATGGTGGGTAGGCTTTAGCCATAATGTGCTGATATGCACAGCATATTTGTCTTCTTTTGGGTCCTAAACTTGATTGACTGGGGTGATTGGCTGGGGTGACATACCTTCTACGCATACTCACAAGAGTTACTTGGAGTAAGTGTCTCAGCACCCGACACTGCACACATGCACAGTTGTCTGTAAAATTAGTAAAAATTGCTAGCAGGCAGATGAAGAGATTTAATGGCAGAAGAGACATAGGGGGTTATTTACTAAAGTCAAATCCACTTTGCACTGCAAGTGCACTTGGAAGTGCAGTCACTGTAGATCTGAGGGGGACATGCAAGGAAAAAAAAAACGGAAAATTGTATACTCACCTTTCCGTAATTTTCCTTTCCTGACGCATCCCATGGCAGCACACACAGTGGGTTGTGACTCCGCCTCCACAACCTGATAGGACTGGTTAGCTATAAGGTTTGAAGAGGAGTCCACCGTTGCATTCTCAGTAACTATCACCTTAGAGGGGTGGGATCCTGTGTGCTGCCATGGGATGCGTCAGGAAAGGAAAATTACGGAAAGGTGAGTATACAATTTTCCGTTTTCCTGACGCATCATGGCAGCACACACAGTGGGAAATAACTCGCTACATGGGAGGGTGCGTTTTAGAAGTTTTCTTTATTTACTCAAGTACAGGATATAGATGAGCTTGATTGAATAATTGATCTCCCGAACTCAACCGTGGTTAATTGAGCCGGATCTATTCTATAGTGAGACATGAATGTGGTTTTTGATGACCAAGTTGCTGCCTTGCAAATAGTCTCTGGTGATACTCTGCTGTATGCTGCCCATGAGGTCGCCATCGCTCTCGTCGAATGCGCTTTCAGGCTTTCCGGTATTGGAAGATGTTGAACTAGATATGCTTTTTTGATGGCTTTAATCAACCATGAGGATATTGTTCTTGAGGAAGCCGCTTGACCTTTTTTGGCGCCATGCGGAATGACGAGGAGGTTTTCTGACTTCCTGAATGGAGCGGTAGCCTCCAGGTGGGCGGATATTGCAGACTTCACGTCCAGAGGGTGTGGGTTTCCATCTGTGTTGAGAAATACGGGAAGATTGATCTCCGGATTAAAGTGGAAGCTAGAAGCTACCTTTGGCACAAACCGTTCCGAAGGTCTGAGTACGACCCTGTCTGGGAAGAAAACTAGGTGTGGTTCTTTGATTAGTAGAGCTTGCAGCTCAGAGACCCTCTTGGCCGATGTGATTGCAACTAGAAACGATAGCTTTAGTGTCAAGTCCCATAGGGATATTGATCCCCCCGTCGAGAAAGGTTCTTTGGTTAAAGCTTCCAGGACAATCGATAGGTCCCAGGTCGGAAAAATTGGTTTTCTAGGAGGCCTTATTTTTAGGCATGCTTTCTGAAATTGGATGATGAGGGGATTTAAGGCCCACTTGATTCCTGTCATTGCGGATATGGCAGAGACATGAACTTTTAAAGTGCTTGATCTTAAGCCTTTCTCTAGGCCTAGTTGTAGGAATTCTAACACCTGAGAGACTGAAGGAGAAAGGGGATTCCAGGACTGTAGCTGGGCTATTGCAGAAAATCTTTTCCAAATCTTATTATATATGTCGTTTGTCGACTTCTTCCTTGCTTGTTGTAAGGTGGATATTACTCTTAATGAACAACCCTGATCTAGTAACCTTTCCCTTTCAGTTTCCAAGCCGTCAGGTGTAGTCGTTCTGGTGACGGGTGTAGAAATTTCCCCTGTGAGAGCAAGTCTGGGAACAGTGGAAGTGGGAGAGGCTCTTCTGTGCTCAATTGCAGGATGGCCGGAAACCACGGTCTTCTGGGCCAGAAGGGCAACACTGCTATTACCGTGGAAGACGAAGTCCTCAGTCTGGCCAGAAACCTGGCTATCAAGGGCACCGGAGGGAATATGTAACCAAGGCAAAACTCCCAAGGATGGTGGAGACAGTCGATCCCTGTTGCTGCTGGATAGGCGGTCCTTGCTAAGAAGCGAGTGCATTTGCGATTCGCTGGAGTCGCTGCCAGATCTATGTCGGGAACACCCCATTTGTGTGTCAGAAGAGTAAAGGCCTTGTGACTGAGAGACCACTCGTTGTTTGAAATAAATATTCGACTTAGATCGTCCGCGAGTTGGTTGTGAATTGCAGGTACGTATACTGCCTTCAGATCCGTCAGGTAGACTTGGGCCCACTCGATTATAGGTCGTACTTCCCGCATTAGGACTTTGCTTCTTGTGCCCCCTTGCCTGTGGACATAATTCACAGCCACTGTGTTGTCCATACGCAGGAGGACATTCTTCCCTGAAAGGAGAGGACTGAAAGTTAGAAGTGCTTGCCATGCAGCCCTGAGTTCCAGAACATTCGAGACTATCCCCTGTGGACAGAAGGGCCAGCGGCCCTGTGCTCCCCGATCTAGATGATACGCACCCCAACCAAGGTAACTGGCATCTGACGTTACTATTTCTGGGAGTGGATGAACGATAGGACGACGGCGAGTTAGATTGTTGGTTTGAGTCCACCAACGTACTGACTCCTTGACTGCTCTGGTGATTGTTATTTGTTGTGACATGGACACCCCGTTCCATTGTTTTAGGAACGAATTCTGAAATACCCTGGAGTTCCATTGAGACCAGTGAACCATTAGAAAGGTTGATGACATTGAGCCCAGAATACTTAAGCATTTTCTTGCAGATAGGTGTTCTACTGATAGTAGCTTTCTCACTTTGCGGATAAGAGGACGAATTTTCTCCTGGGGAAGCCCTACCGTGTTGGATCTGGTGTCCAATTCGGCTCCTAGGAAGACCATCTTCTGCACTGGGACCAGGTTGCTCTTCCTCCAATTCACTATCCACCCGAATTGCTGGAGTGTGGAAATCAGAATTGAACGATGTCGTAGAAGTATTTCTCGGCTGTCTGCTAGAAGAAGAATATCGTCGAGGTAGTGTAGGACTCTTAGACCTCTTTCTCTCAGTAGTGCTATAACCGGAAGTAACACCTTTGTGAAGGTCCTGGGTGCCGTTGATATCCCAAATGGGAGGCTTTTGAATTGAAAGTGTTGTTTGCCTATCGCAAAGCGTAGATACTTTTGAAAGGTTTGATGCACTGGAATGTGTAGATAAGCGTCGGATAAATCGACCGAGAGCATCCAATCTTTCTCCCCTATTGCTAGTAATATTGATTGGAGACTCTCCATCTTGAATGATTCGACTAGAATCATTTGGTTTAACTTCTTTAAATCCAACACGGGCCTCAGGTCGCCTGTTTTCTTTGACACCAAGAAAAGGGGGGAGTAGAACCCCTCTCCTCTCTGCTCCTGTGGAACTTCTATAATTGCTTGCTTCTGGAGCAACTCCATAATGTATCTGACTAAAAGCTTTCGCTTCAGGCGCGAAAAGGGTAGCTTGGTAGATTTGTAGTGGTTTTTTGGCGGTTTTTGCTTGAATTTCCACCTGTGACCTTGCTGAATGGTGGATATCGCCCAGGGTTCTTCTATTTTGTCTACCCAAGTTTGGGCAAATAGCCTCAGCCTCGCACCAACTATTGCGGGCTGGGCATGCGTGGCATCAAAAAGATTTTTGTTGGTCTCCCGGCGCGGTTGTCTTCGATTTTTGGACTCTTACAAAAGAGGGTTGTGTGCTTCGCCAATTCCGTTTGAATTCTTTGCCGGGTCTATAGGACCTTACGTCCCGGTACCTTTCCGGAAGGTGACGTCTGAAAGGCGGATTTTTCTGCTGCTTGGATCTTCTGTCCGATGGTATTAGACCCGATTTTCCCCCCGTGACCTTTGATATTGCGGAATCTAATTTTGAGCCAAAAAGGTTAGTGCCATCATAAGGGATCTTGCACCAGCTGGATTTGGAAGTCGCATCAGCAACCCAAGGTTTTAGCCAGAGAGCCCTTCTGGAAGTTACTGAGGCCAGCATTGCTCTTGCTGATGACCGAATAACGTCCACTGCCGCCTCCGCTACGAAATCACCCGCAAGGCTAAGTTCCTGCAGAGCTGAAATAATTTTGTCTTGGTCCGCCGCTTCTGCGATTAATTTTTCAACTCCAGATGTCCAGGAGGTGATGGCTCTACCGACCGCTGCTAGGGCGATTGCGGGCCTACAGGCCCCCCCCGCTGCTGAGTAGGCTTTCTTAAGGTCGAGATCGATTTTGCGATCCATCACATCTCTAAAGGTTACGGCGTCCTCTATTGGTAGGGTTACATGGCGCGCTAAGCGCATCAGTGATGAGTCTACCACGGGAGCAGAGATAAGAGGATTCACTGCTGGCTCTTTTAGGGGATAGAGCTTCGCTAATCTGTTATTTAAGCCGGATTTCTTTTCTGGTTTTTGCCATTCATCTCTTATGAGCTCCTCTAGCTCTTCGATAAAGGGGAAGACCTCAGGGTCTTTTTTTAGGTTAGGGAAGTATTTCCTTAACTTAGGCGGAACGTCTCTCTCTTCCTCCCAACCGATCGCCTCCTTAACCGATTTCGCAAAGGGGTTTATTAACGCAAAGTCAAAAACTGTAGGAGTCAGAGGGTCCTCATCCTCTGGGGAGTCATCTGGATCCTGAGGAGAATGAGAGGTTGAGGCTGAGTTAGATGACCTGATTGGGTCATAAGCTGTCACCTGCAGGATCGTTTCCTTAACTGAGTCTCTTATAATATTGGAGGCTTCTCTAGCGTCCGCTTCCTTGTCCCGGGTTGCTTCCTCCAGACAGACTTGGCAGACAAGCTTACTAGGTAATGCTTGCGCTCCGCAGACCCAGCAGGTATTAACCGCAGGACGGGTATGGTGTTCCTCTCGATGTGAGGATGGCGATTCTCTGCGATGACGGGAAGACCTTGACCGACTTCGCCGAGAGTGAGAGTGTCTTGAGGGGGAACGTTCCTTTCTTTTAGAATGGGATGACCCCGAAGACCTGCCAGAGCTACCAAAATGAAAGGTATTAGTGGCAGAGCTCTCTTTTTCTCCTCTTCGCTACTTACCAATCCATACGCCCCCTTACCTTATGGTTCTAGGATGGTCTACTAAGGCAGCGGTCTCCATGAGGAAGAATAGAGTACACCTGTGACCAGAGGTTTTCAGTATAAGAGCCAATGCAGAGTATGGGCAGAAGGTGCAGCAAATAAATGAATGGCAAAGTGCATAAGGATGAAAGAAAAGCAGCTTACCAGAGTTCAGGAGGACTTGTCTTGCAAGGCAGCAGGCTGTGTGCAGAGATCAGGCTGGTAGATGGCGTGTAAGGCACAAGCAGCACTTCAAAACGAAAATGACATTTTTTAAATAGCCCGCCGTCGCTGGAGGAATGACGTCACCGCCGCGCATGCGCACTGGCCGCCTGCGCCGCCCTGCGCCATCTTGGATGCTGGCAAACGCAGAGGGCAAGGGAGAGTGTCACTTCCTGAGCGCCGAACATCCAGACGGAACCGCCATGATGGAAGGGACACAGCGCCGTGGGACTACAGGGCTCAGCATGCCCAGAGTGGGAAAAGGAAGGAAAAAAAAAAAAAAAAGGAAAAAAGAAGGAAGGAAACTGAGGACTGAAACAGAAGGTAGGCAGAGAACGGAGACATGTTGGGGAGCTCAACAGATAGGAAAAGGGGGGAGACCGCTGCAGTTATTACAACCTTTTTAAGGTTGTTGTTGTTTTTTCTTAAAAAGGCTTGCTGCTTAGTAATTTTTTGCCCCTGAGACCACCAGAGTGGGGCTCCCTGCGTTATGGCTCATTTAGAGACCGTACGGACAGGGACTTCCAAGTAGGAGAGTCTGAACCTAGCTGGGGTGGTGCGGTAAGGGGTTCCTTGCTAACCGAACTCGAACGTAATGTCCCATACAGGTGAGGAAAAAAAGGAGAATGCAACGGTGGACTCCTCTTCAAACCTTATAGCTAACCAGTCCTATCAGGTTGTGGAGGCGGAGTCACAACCCACTGTGTGTGCTGCCATGATGCGTCAGGAAACAGCATTTTAGCTTGCACATGATTGGGTGATAAAATAATCGGCTTTCCCTCATTTCAGATTTTCCCCTCAGATCTATAGCGACTGCACTTCCAAGTGCACTTGAAGTGCATTGTAGCACAAAGTGGATTTTCCTTTAGTAAATCAACCCCATAGTCTCTTCTGCCATAAATACCTACATGCTAGTACATATTTTTGAATTTTTATTAAATTTTTATTTATTTTTTTTCATTAGAATTACAAGTTTTCAGTTCCACTTTAATGTGAAATTATCATTAAAAAAAAACAAAAAAAAACTGCTGTCTGTTTTAAAGTAAAACACAAATATATTAAAACCCCTTTCACACTGGAGCGTTTTTCAGGTGCTTTAGCGTTAAAAAAAGCGCCTGTAAAGTGCTTGAAAGAAGCCTAATCTGCAATCCCAATGTGAAATCCCAAGTGCTTTAAGAGCCCTTTCACAATGTCAGGGCCCAAAAAACGCTCGTAAAGCACGGCTTAAACTAGCAGCGCTTTACTAGCATTTTTCAATCGCTATTGGGGCGCTGTTAACCCCTGCTAGTGGGCAAATAAAGGGTTAAAAGCGTCCAGAAAGCGCTGCTGCCAAAGGCACTTTGCAGGCGCTTCCCATTGATTTCAATGGGAAGGGGCGCTTTTAGGAGCGGTGTATTCACCGCTCCAAAAGTGCTGCAAAGAAGCTGCTTGCAGGACTTTTTTTGACGCCCTGCCAGCTCCGCACTCGAGCTTTCACATTGGGATTGCAGTTGCGGCTTCTTTCAAGCGCTTTACAGGTGCTTTTTTTTATTTTATTTTTTTTATTATTTTTTTATTTTTTTTTTATTTTTTAATGCTAAAGTGCCTGAAAAACACCCCAGTGTGAAAGGGTTCTAACTTCCAGCACAGTGAAATGTTCTTTTCATTTGAGTGGACATTATTTATACTTTAATTTTTTTGTATGAATAATTGGATTATTTTATTCATTTTGTGGATTTTTTTTTTTTGCATTTACTTTATATGAAATATTTATTATGTAATTTTTGCACATTGTTTGCACCATATAGTGTGTAAGTTCACATAGTAGTAGATATTCGATACTGAAAGTAATTTATGGATAGGATGTGATTTTTACATTCGCAATGCTTTTTTGACCGCATACTATTCTTATTATTATTATAGAATAAATAAAGCATTGCTTGACACTTTTACTCTTGAAGGTTTTGGATGCTTTACCTCGGTCATGTAATTCTATTTACTATTACTATACTGACAGCAATTCACATATGTGTACCTCAGTGTGCTTTGAAACCATTCACCTTGTTTTTTTTTTCTCCCCTTGCCTTTCAGGACAGCACCATGGGGAATGCGTAGCTTCACCTCTTCATGGTAAATACTGCCATGACAATGCCGCTTTAAAAGCGGCTGCTTCCACCTTGCCATCAGTCCTGGTGTTTGCTCCGCCATGGTGGAAGCGCTGCTGGGGAACTAATGGGGAAGGGCTGCATTCTCTCCATGATTGAGAAGGTGGCAGTATCTGCTTGGCTTTTCCGTCACTGTGCAGCCCAGCCCAGCGCACCCCCCCCCCCCCAAGCACAGGAGAGGGGTACTTCGGTTTCTTCTTTCCCGTCTGGCTCATAGAAGTGATGGCCAGTTGGGAGATCCCGCTCCAAGTGCTCGGAGGCCGCGGTTGTGCTGTGTGTGCATGCCGAGAGAAGCTGAAGCTCTCGGCATGTTGGTTATTAGTCCCGTACGACTGGTGACGTTGCTTCCAGGGGGCAGGACGGCAAGTGGTTCTGGCCGTTGAAATGCAGGAGGAAGAGGCGGGTTGTCTGGCTGGGGTTTCCTTCCGACCCTCGAGTGTGGGGACGCCAGAAGAAGTTGACGTTTTAAAAGGCTCAGAAGTGGCAGGGGTGTGTCCTGATGATGGAGGAGTGAAGATGTGTGTCTGCTCAGCTCTGTGACCGTCGCAACTACTGAAGCCTCAAATGGGGGAGATTGCACTCACAGGAGACCCTGAACATGTCCCAACGCCGCCAGACCTTCTCCCAGCCACTGCAAACTGACCGATCCTGCCGCGGACAGTTGGAATCCTTCTTCCCGGAGTCCCACTGGCCAGAGACGAGGGGTTTCAAGATGGCGCTTGCTCAGGAGGCCTTACCACACAATGCGGCTGGGATGTCTCTGGCTGCAGCCTCTCCTTTCCCATTGGCAAGGGCGGTAAGCGACTCTGCCACTCCAGCTTCCCTGGGCTCCTCTCCCTCTCATGATAGAGAATCGGACATGGCAGAGCTTATGGGGGATGGAGACCTGAAGCACCATATCCTGGTCTTTCCCCACGAGGGATTGATCTAGAATGCTTTGCTGACAGAGTGTCGAAGGCTCTTAAGCAGGGCATATCACAGGTCCAGTCTGATACCACCCAGCTAGGGAACAGATTGGGGATATTGGAGCAGTGATTTGATGAAGCTCTCCCTACTATAGCTCTGCTAACTGATTGATGTGCTACACAGGATCAGAAGATTGAGTCCCTGCTATGCCAGATGGACAATTTTGAAAACCGCAGAAGACAAACGAATATACGTATCCGAGGCCTACTCGAAGCCACAGGCCCTAAAGATATTGTACGCACTCTGATTGGGGTGTTCAAGGAAATTCTGGAACTACCTAACACTGTCCCCATTGAGATCGACTGAGCCATAGGGCACTCAGGCCCCCGTCTCCGGATGTCAACAACCCTCGGGACATTATCTGCAGACTACACAAATATACCCTTAAAGATCGCATCCTGCAGAGAATGCACAGGAAACCATATTTTGAATTTGGGGCCCAAATTTTCCTTTACCAAGATCTCTCCAGGCGTACTCTCATGCAACGTAGAGCACTTCACCCTCTGCTGGCTGCCATTCAGGAAGCAGGCCTTGCCTACCGCTGGGGATTTCCATTTAACCTGCAGGTCATCAAGGAGGGCCGCCAAACCACGCTGCATACCAAGGATGGCCTACCACGCTTTCTGGCTGACTTAGGGCTAGACCCGGTCGATTTTTTTTTTTTTATTTTTTTTTTCTCCAGACTGGAGAGGGGCAGTGGACTTACCTGTCATTCAACTCCCTCAACCCTGGATACCTACTAAAAGCAGAAGCTGCATACGAAACCGTCAATGTAATGCCCCGTGTTCTTCCCCTGGTCCTTCTACTTCACAGGAGTGAAGACCTGACTATGCTCTGGCAGACTCGCCCTGTTGTATGCTATTGCTGGTCACACTTGATCCCCCTACCCCCTTTTTTATTTCTTTTTTCTGCTGGACAAGGCCAACTTGGGTCCGGGTCCAAGGCTTGAACTTTTCCAGCAAAGCTGTGGCGTTTTCCCAGACTGTGTACACCCTGGACCTGGGGCCCATGTCTAGGTTTGGAACTTTTAGGCCCAATAAGTTTGCTTCCCTTACCTCCATAGCACCTAATCAGCTGTGGTGGTCCGAGGAGGAGCCTCTCAGACCCTATATTGCCGGCTCACATACCCCCTGTAGGCCGCACTTTAATAGGTGTAGATCCTGGAATGGATCACGGACGGCAGCTGGGTGATTCCTTTACTATGGGAAGACCCCTCCTACTGTATCTACAGTTATCCCAACTAAGGGGCTGGCTACCCCCAGTCCATTTATGTGTTTTATGTCATACTCCAATGTTTTAATTTTTTTAATTTTACATGTGTTTTTTCTTTTTTATTGCTTTTCATTCTCTTTTCTTTTTTATCCCTGTGCTCTTATGACATGCCTTCTATACCTTCGCTCTCGCCGTGCCCGTCGGTGTTCTCCAAGGAGCGCCATCCCTCATAGTTGTCTATGGCATTGCTCAAGGTTATCTCATATAATGTTCGGGGTCTCTATTCTCCACATAAAAGAAGCAAGCTATGGTGGGAGCTAAAGAGGCTGAAAACCCAGGTAGTTTTCTTGCAGGAGACACATTTTACCACCCAGCCAGTACCCAAGCTACCTCATAAATTATTTAACTAATGGTTTCTTAGTACGACTCCCCCTGGCTAAGTCCAAGGGCACAGCTATAGCAATCCATAGATCCTGCCCCTTTCAACCCGGGGGGGGGGGGGGGGAGAGTCAGACCCTCAGGGCCGCTATGTGTTTGTGAAGGGGACACTCCATGGGAGGAAGTATACGTTTTGCTTCTGTATATGCCTCCAACTCAGGCCAACTTGCGTTCATAGATGCAGTGTTGGAAAAATTGGGAGAATTCCGGGAGGGCTCCTTGATAATAGGCAGTGACTTTAATTATGGTCCTGGTCCCCCTCCTAGACCCGTCATAGTCTACCGACTAATTCTCATGCCTTCATTAAATACTTCTGTCAAACCCTCCAGGACTACCTTCTAGTGGATAGTTGGAGAATTCTCCACCCTTCTGGATGAGACTTTAGCTATTACTCAAAAGGTCCACGATGCATATACTTGTATCGGCCTCTTATGTGTCAACCACTTTACCCTCGAGTCAATGCAGTTGGCATCTATTGAGAACACTACCATCTCAGACCACACATCGACTGCTGTTACCCTTAACCTGCCGGAAGGTACCCGTAGGACTTGGTCCTGGTGGCTGAATGAGAACTTACTGGATGATGCTGCAGTAGTCTCGGAGTGTCATGGAAGTCCTCACCCACTATTTAAAAAAAAAAAAAAACACGTCGTGACGACCTTAGTAAGGGGATAGTCTGGGAAAGTCACAAAGCTGTGCTGAGAGGAGAATTGATTTCCCAGGATGCAAAGCTTAAGAAGGCCCGCCAGGTGGACTTTCTGAGGGTCCTTGGTGCCCTCCAAGAGGAGGAGGTCCGGCATAGGAGTCATAGAGACCCTGAGGCACTAAACAAACTAACGGAACTTAGAGAGCTCTTTGCTCGCCTACTGGAACACAAGATCAGAAAACACCAAAGTTACCTGTCTCACAAATTTTATGAACACGGGAACATGTGTGGTCGGATGCTGGCTAGGGCCCTGTGGGGAAAAAATGGGTGCAGGGCCATATCCACAAGCTCTGCTCCCCTGGTGGAGATACACCCACTCAGACTCACTCCTCCAAAATAGCATCAGTGTTCCGTGACTACTATGCTGACCTTTACAACCTGGGCATGCAACTAGCTCCTGATGCCCAGGCAGCTGAGTTGTCTAATATACATACCTGTTTAACCTCGGCAGGCCTCCCTCCTTTTAGTAATGACCAGCGATCCACACTGGAATCTCCTACTACCCCTTCTGAAATTGAGTTGGTCGTGAAGTCCCTGCCAGGGGGTAAGAGTCCTGGTCCAGATAGCTACACCAAGACATAGTATGCTACCTTCTTGCCGCTTTTAATATGTCCAATGTGTAAATTTTTAAATTCCATAGCAGAAGGTAGCCAAATTCCTTCGGATGTCCTTCTAGCCCATATTACAGTGCTCCCGAAGGACGGTAAGGACTCCATGTTGCCACAAAGCTACCGCCCCATTTCACTGCTGAACACAGATCGAAAAATCCTTTCAAAAATGTTGGCGAACTGCATGAAACCTCTTGTGCCCATTGTTGTCCATTCGGACCAGACAGGATTTATTGTAGGCAGAGAGGCAAGGGATAATTCTATTAGGGCTATCCAACTCATTCACTGGCTCATGGATGCCTAGACCCCATGCCATACCTGATCCTATTGAGGGACGCAGAAAAAGCATTCGATCGCGTGGATTGGGCCTACATTAAGATAGTCTTAGGCCGCGTACACACGCGGGGACTGTTCGCCCAACTTTGTCCGTCAAACAGTTTCGGCAAACAGTCCGCTCAAAATTAGCATGGACGGACATGGCCACACACGACGAACGAACAGTTTGCTGAAACCGTGCGCGATAACGTGAACGGCACGTACGACGGGACGAAAAATACGACGTCCTATACACTGCATTATAACTTTCGGCGTGTAAATCCTTTCTGAGCATGCGCGGAACTTAGTTTGACGAACAAGCCTACACACGGGCGGACTGTTCGCTCAAACAAGGTATCAGCGGACAGTTTTTTACGGAATTTCCGAAAAACCTTGTTCGTCAAACTGTCCGCTGAAACTGTCCGCTGAAAGCCCACACACGAGCGGACTGTCCGCCCAAACACTGTTCAGCGGACAAAGTTGGGCGAACAGTCCACGCGTGTGTACGCGGCCTTAGTCTTAGAGCCCCTCGGGGTGGGACCGAACATGTTGACCTGGATAATGACTTTGTATTTGACACCTAGTGCTAAGGTTAAGGTAAAAAAAAATTCTCTTCTGGATTCCCCATCAGGAATGGCACAAGACAAGGGTGTCCCCTCTCACCCCTCCTCTTTACTCTGGCTCTCAAACCTCTTCACTGTGCAGGCAAATCTGGGATATCTCCAGCTTGACGGTGGGTAATACTGAACACAAGCTGTCCGCTTATGATGATGTACTCCACTTCCACCTCACACACCCCCTTGTCTCGTTGCCTAACCCAGTGTTACCCAACTCCAGTCCTCAAGGCGCCCCAGCAGGTCATGTTTTCAGGATTTCCCTCAGATGAAATGGCTGTGGTAATTACTAAGGCAGTGAAATTGATCAAATCACCTGTGCAAAATAATGGAAAGCCTGAAAACATGACCTGTTGGGGCGCCTAACCTTCAACTTTTTGGAATGCTCTCCAATTTTAAAATCAACTACCAAAAATCTGAGATTTTACCCATCCAACTACCCTCCTCCTTAGCAGGTAGCCTACAAGATGCTTTCCCTTTTGCCTGGGCTAAAACTTCTTTGAAGCACTTGGGCATAAAGCTCACGACTAACTTTGACACCCTATCTGTTAATAATTATCCTACACTGTTAGCCGCAGTTTGACGGGACATGGCCTCCTGGACTAAAATAGCCTTTACGTGGATAGGGCAGGTGAATATTATAAAGATTAATATCCTCCCAAGAATTTTTTTTTTTTTTATATATACAAATGGTACCGATTACCCCTACCCAAGGGCTTCTTCACCCAGCTTAACAGTATGCTGACTGGGTTTGTGTGGAATGGACAGAGACCATGTATTGCTCTGCAGCTGTTGAAGCGCTGAAAGGGTAGAGGCGGTCTGGAACTACCGGATGTCCAGAGGTATTATAGGGCTATAGTTCTCCAGCGGATCCTTAACTGGCGTTTCCATACGAAAACCAATTTGTGGGTGTCCCTGGAGAAATGCATGGCGGGCAGAAATCTGTCTTGTGCCCTGTGGTTGGCCCGGGAGCACAAGGGATTATCAGAGGGCACTTCCCCTTTGACTACTTTATGCTCTTCGAGTTTGGGATCGTATCAACCAATTATGGGCTCTGTGTCCCCACTGACCCTGCTTGGTGGATTCCTTTGGTCCATCCACCCCCCCGGGAAAAAGATTTATTTTCTTGGACCATGGACAGATGATGGTAATGCCAGTTGTGGTAATGTTTTAGAAAACGGAAAGCTATTAGCCCTTGAAGCTCTACAGGCCCAGAGCGGTGGTTTCCCTATGGACTTCTGGTGATACCAACAGCTTCATCATTTTTTTTTTTTTGCACAACACGGCCTCAGTTAGGGATGCATCCTCGATTACTCCCTCTTTGTGGCTGATGAACCTATGCCTCATGATATTGGCACTATATCAACTGCCGGGTTCTGCCATTCCCGAACCCAAGCCGACTCATTCTAGCTCCCTTAATTCCAAAATGCAGGAAACAAATTATAAGACTCTATTACACAGGTATAGAGTGCCTGCTGATTTAGCACGTATTTACCCTTCCACCCCTGACGGATGCTGGCGAGGCTGTGGCCACAAAGGCACGTTGGTACACCTCTGGTGGGAATGCCCAGTGATAGAACCTTTCTGGAAAGAAAGTTAAAGCACAGATGTATGATATTCTTGGCATAGACATTTCCCTATCTCCGCTGCATTTCCTTCTACATGTCCCTCCTCAACTGATCAGTCAATATAAGAAAAGCGCATTGCCTCACCTTTTGAATGCGGCTAGGAGCTTGCTACCAATATACTGGAAATGGGTACAATTTCCCAGTAAAGAGGAGAATATACGAGGGGTAAATAAGATAAGAGATGCGGAGGACTGGTTTGCAATCTGTAGGGGCAGGAAGGAACGCTTCTCCAGCATCTGGGCAGTGTGGTCAGATCGGGTCCTAGACCAGGATGTGGTTTCTAGCCTAGATATAGCTCTATTGGAGTTGGCTAAGCCATCTCTGCAGACAAGAGAGAGAGATTCCCCCAAACAGTGAATGGGACTGTTATCTGGGCAGAGGAGTGATGCTCCCCTTTGGCACCTTTTCATGCTAACAACTTATTGGCAGATCAATGGGCACTGGTGTGAGCGATTGGATTGACTGGCAAATAATCTCGGTATGTACCCTCAACCCCACCCCCCCCCCCCTTTGTTTTTTTTTGTATGTCCTTTCCCTTTGTTTTGCTTCTTATATCATTTTATTTATTTTCTTTCATATTTTCCATTATTATTATTATTAGGACCGTATACAGTATACTGTCTGACCTAATGTTTTGCAATGGTAGGTAGGGTCACCTCATCTGGGGAGGATCCTACTTCCTTGTTTCAACATTTTTAATGCCTGACCGTGTGGTCCTGGTGCTGGCAGTTTGCTAGGGGAGATCATTTGACACGCCCCCCCCCCCCGGCAATAGAACCTTCAGAATATGACAAAAAAAGAGGGGGACAGAGAGGTAACAAACAAAGACTTTTAACGGTATCCAATACATGGGTTACACCAACAAAGGTTATAATGTAAAAAAATAGATTTTATTAAATTACATAAAAACATGAAAAAAGGAACACAGTAATATATCCACACAAAAGGGGGATATGAGTTAGTTTTATATATATATATATATATATATATATATATATATATATATATATATATATATATATATATATATATATATATATATATATAATAATATTCGCTACCACTCTCGACATGTTTCACTCGTTAGTTTCTTCAGGAGACTGGTGGCATAGCTCTTTTGTATGCTGCAATAACAAAGTACAATTAAGAGGACATCCTTTTTAGTGCATATAGCTTAAATAACTCAAAAATACAAATATTGTATATTATGCTTGATAACTCTATCAGGCAAAGTTTCACAAAACAATAACACAATCAGAAAAAAACAGGATATAGAGTGATCGAGCAAAAGGAAAAACAGGTCTCACCACATATGTTTAAATTCACAGATAGAGGTCAATGTATATAAAAGTTGCTTGCAGAGAGGGATACTCAAAAATATATTGATCTGAAACACGTAAAAGGACTGACTATATTGAATTTTTGAAATTTGCAACTATCAGACAGTTACTTCCCAAAATGAGTAGTGCAGTCTCCTGAAGAATCTGTTAACGAGTGAAACATGTCGAGAGTGGTAGCGTGTGTGCGTGTGTGCGTGTGTGCGTGTGTGCGTGTGTGCGTGTGTGCGTGTGTGCGTGTGTGCGTGTGTGTGTGTGTGTGTGTGTGTGTGTATGTATGTATGTATGTATGTATGTGTGTATATATATATATATATATATATATATATATATATATATATATATATATATATAAAAATTAATAAAATCAATTTTTTTTACATTATAACCTGTGTTTGTGTAACCCATGTATTGGATACCGTTAAAAGTCCAGAGGTTTGTTACCTCTCAGTCCCCCTCTTTCTTGGTCATATTTTATAATTTTGGGATGTGGTATCTGTAGTTTGATTTCTTCATCTTACTGTTTTTTAATCGTTTTTATTAAAGTTTAGATTTTTATCAAGACAAATGACAGAAATTATGACAAAATAACAGATCAGTTACAGTATTTAGATACATAGATAATAGTATCCAAAAATAATAAAAAATATAATATAAAGAAAACCATATTAATTATCTCAATTATGATAGGGATAATAAAGATAACGACCGGGAGGTTATTAATACATCCATTGTGGAGACAATACACAAAAGTAATATAAATATTATCTTCATATATTTATATACTGCCAATTCAAGTAATTCAAAGATGATGAACCTAAATATATTCCCGAACACCCCTATGGGTGCTAAACTGTGTTCGGGACAGTAATAGTAACCTGTCATTTAATAAATACAAAACAAAGATTAAAATATTAGAGGGGGGTAAGTAATTTTTTAATTCACGTTATCTAGGAACAAAGAACTCGTGCAATGTTTTGGTGACTAGCCCATTTTAACCATGGCTGCCATATTTTATGAGTATGTTCTTTTTTGTGAGGCCGAAGAGCTAGAATTGATTCATAAATGTAATGAGTTTTAGTCGATTCTATCACTTCTTTTATGGAAGGAGGATCAGGATTTTTCCAGTTCCTCGTTATACTGATCCTGGCTGACAGCAAAATATGTGTAAACACATTTCTAAACTGGATAGGATATCGATCAAGATCAATGGATAATAGAGCCAGTGAGGGATTTGGAGGAATGACTGTTTTGGTAATTTCAGATATAACTTGAAAGATTTGTTCCCAATACTTCCCAAGTTTAGGGCATGTCCAAAATGTTATAACATATCACCTTTTTTGCTGCACAATCTCCAACATTTGTCGTTGAATTTAGATATTTTCTCAGGAGTAAGATGCCAGCGTTGAGTCAATTTAATGGATACTTCCCATAATGTAGAGCAGCATGTGGCTTTATATGTGCTGTTACAAGCTTTTTCCCATTGGTCAAATGTATAGGTGTATCCTAAGTCTTCTTCCCATCTAATTAAAGGGATAGTCTTTGTAAAAACACTTTTTTGTTGAAGAAGATTATAGAAAAGATCCCTTTTTGTTGTATGGGGATCTTAAGGAAGGACCAAGCCAATTGGGGAACATTATAGGTCCATGATGGGAGGTTGGAAATGCAATTTTTAGTTCGGATGTAGAGGAATAAATCTAAATTTCTTTTGAAGTGTAGAAAATGGTTTGATCACCCCATTATATCTTACTGTTTTTTGACTAGAACCCGCAGGTCCACATTACTATTTTCCAGTAGTGTTTAGAGTTGTTTTCGAGGAGCAGTGTTAGACCCCAATACCTTCATGTTTGATCGTTTGAAATGTTAGGGATATGCAATTAGTGGACCTCCAGCTGTTGCAGAACTACAATTCACATGAGGTATAGCAATTCTCTGACAGCGACAAGCATGAGAGGCAGAGGCATGATGGGACTTGTAGTTTTGCAGCAGCTGGAGGTCTGCTAATTGCATATCCCTGTTATAAGTCATCACTTGTGCCTTTTACAGATATCCTTGCCTCCCATGTGGAAAAAATGCTGCCACATATAGTGGAGCTCTGTATATTCGTATATACTATATGTAACTTTGAGATTTTATATTCTTACAACATGAAGAATGTTTGTTGAGCCACATTACTTTGTTTTGTCTAATATAAATATATATATATATATATATATATATATATTCTCTATCTATCTCTATCTATTTATTCTATATTTAAAAAAAAAAGTGAAGCTGCGCTGCAATGGAGGAGTCTGAGCCGTCAGCGAGGATGGCAGATGCAGGTGCCCAGATCCCCAGCTAGACCCAGGTAGGAGAAATACAGAGGTACCTCTTATCTTTACACTCTGGATTTCTTTTTGGTGTGTTTTATTACATGCGGCTGACTGTTTGAGAAAAGTGTTTTGCCTTTTTCAGTTCAGTAGGAATGGTGGAGTTCTATGTGGCTGGGTTCTCCTTGGGGGTTCTTTCACCCCCCCCCCCTCCTTATTCCTCTCATTTGAGTGTGCAGTGGTGGTGGCGGCACTTGTCCTTACCCCTAGTAAGGTTCTTTTTACTGTTGTGTATTTCAGAAAGCCACTGCCAAATCAGAAAGGGGTCCCTCAGTGAGAAAGTGCCCCTCTTGCAAGAACCCACTAAGACTCCTGGTCCAAACCACTTTGCAGGTCTTGCATTGCAGGACTTGTGAAAGAAGATTCCATGCAAGAGTAAGAAACAAACTTGCAGAGACTTTAGGGACAGTGCATTCCCTTTTGAAAAAGCAGGGACAGGGGTCCGCTCAGAGCCAGTGCTCCCATTCCAATCCTCTGCCCTCTACTTTTTCCAGTCCATAAAGTTCTGATGGTGAAAAAAGGAGTGATAGGACCCAGAGAAGGGACAATTTTTCTCCTGGTCTCTAAAAAGATTTCCCTTTTGAAGAGGATGAGTCTTTCATCTGGAATAAAAAAACAAAAAAATTGATGTGGCCTTCTCCCAGGTCTCAAAGCGTACCAATTTAGCCTTTGAGGACATGGGAGTTTTCAAAGACTCAGTGGACAAAAGGACAGGTTCTCTCCTAAAGAAGGCCTGGGATTCCTCCCTGTCAATCTTACGTCGGCTATGGCATCTATGGTAGTGGCGAAGAACCTTGAATGCTGGGTGGAACAGCTGAAGGGGCATGTGGAGGCAGGCACCTCCAGGAAAGATTTACTATAATCCTTCTCTTCGCTCCTTAAGGCAGTTAAGTACATTGGTGACGCCTCAGCAGAGTCCATTAGGATTTTGGCAAGATCCTCCGCCCTGATCAATTTGGCCAGAGGGGCCTTGTGGCTTAAAACTTGGTCTGGGGACTTCAGGTGAAACTCTGGGGGATTCCCTTTACAGGGGCCAGTATTAGAAACCGTACTAGATCGAACGGCAGACAAGACTTTCTGATGAAGAAAAAAGGAATCCCACCAAGGAAGAACTTTCGTCCTTTTCAACAGACCCAAAAAAGAGCAGAGACAAAAGAGGCCTTGAAATTCCCAGAAAGGTAGAGGCGGGGGGGAGTGCTTCCGGCTTTCTTTCCAATCTGGAAAGAAGCAACATCGAGTCTTTGTATTGGACATCATAAGACAGGGTTACAACCTAGAGTTCTCGTGACTCCCCCACATAGTTTCTATATAACAAATCTCCAAAGAGATCCAGAAAAAACCCTGGCTATGGCGTCCATTCTAAAGGGAACTTTTGCAGTAGGGGGTTATCAGCCAGGTCCCCAAGGAGCAGGAGGGAGGAGGATTCTATTCCCCACATATTTCTGGTCAAGAAACCTTTGGGAAAGTTCCGCCTGATCTTAAATTTGAAAATCCTGAACAAATTGATAAGATACTAGAGATTCCGGATGGACACCGTCTTTTTGGTGAGATCTCTGCTCACCCTCAATTGCTTTATGGCGTCAATCAACTTAAGGGGCACATATCTACACATCCCAATTGCAGAAACATATTAAAAGTTCTTACACCTAGTAGTCAACCTGGGAGGGGAGTTTTCTCATCTTCAGTTCGGGGGCCCTACTCTTTGGCCTTTCCTACTCGCCCAGGGTGTTTACAAAAATCCTTGCAGAGGCCTTGGAGCCCTTGAGGTTAAAAGGGATTGCCATAGTACGCTACCTCAACGACTTGCTACTCTCTGTGGAATCAAAGATGAAACTAGCAAACAACCTGCAAATAACCTAGAAGCACCTTTACAGTTTGGGTAGTCTGCTGGGCCTTCAGAAATCAAATTTAATACCGGCCCAGCAAGTAAGATTTCTAGGGTACGAAATAGATTACAAAATACAAAGTATCTTTCTTTCAACAGAGAAAATAGGGATAGGCTGGCTTTAAAATCTGTTCAGTCCAACATGGAAGTATCTGTACAGAGGCCATGTCAGTACTGGGGTTATTTACAGCAGCAATTCCAGCAGTGCAGTGGGCGAGACTTTATGCTCGCCATTTTCAGTGGGTTATACTTCAAAAATGGTCCCAGCAAGAGTCGCTAGAGGAAAAGATTAAGCTGGGGGCAAGAGCGAAAAGGTCCCTATGGTGGTGGGGCGGATCAGAGGAACCTTGCAAGGGATCTTTCCTGGACCTTTACAATATCAAAGCTTTTAACAGACAAAAGTGCATGGGGTTGGGGATCCCATCTCGAGGGACATACAGCCCAGGGTGAATGATCCAAGGCAGAGGCCAGGAGATCTTCGAACTAGAGGGAGCTGAAAGCAATTTCACCTGAGTCTCCGTCTTCCGGCATCCCTTTAAAAGGTCATCATGTCAGGCAACATGACAGATGTGTTCTGCCTGACAAAACTGGGAGGAACAAGGAGGGCACTTGTGGAGTTGGCGTTACAGATACTACCTTGGGCAGAAGCCAATCTGGCGTCACTAGTGGCAATTCACCTGGAAGGTACCCATAACTTACTAGCAGACTTCCTCAGCGGAAACAAAGTAAGAGAATCCAAATGGTTGTTGAACCAGGAAATATTTCTGATTACCAGGAGTTGGGGGCTACCTCAGGTAGATTTATTTGCGAACCAAGAGAATGCAAATATGCCTGCCTTCTTTTCACTCCAAAGAGGATCAAGAGTTATAGTTGGATGCTTTAGAACACAAATGGCCCCCCCCCCCCCCCCCTTCCAGTTGATTCCATGGGTACTAGTGAAACTCGGAATAGAATCTACAGATCTGATTCTCATTGCACCCTTCTGGCCAAAAAGGCCTTGGTTCTCAGCACTATTGAGCCTATCCGTGAAGCCCCCTTGGAAACTACCGGTCAGGTAGGATCTTCTGAGTCAGGGTTATCTCCATCATCCAGACCCGGCATACCTCAACCTAATGACTTGGTTTCTGAAGAGGACCTGCTAAGACACAGAAGCTTGTCTGATAGACTCCTCAACACCCTTCTGTCAAGTCAAAATAAGGTGACCAGGTCAATTTATTATAAAGTGTTAACTCCTGGTGTTCCAGCAAAGATTTTGATTTTAAATAGTTTAATTTCTGTGCTATAATTTCTCCACGAGGGTATGGAGAAAGGCCTGGCAGCAAGCACCCTCAAGGTGTAAGTGGTAGCATTATCTGTTTTTCTGGAGAAAACTTTATCCAGGGAGCCGCTAATAATTTGTTTTTTCAAAGCCATGGGCAGAATTAGGCCAGTACCTTTGAAAACCTTCCAGAGTTGGGATTTGTCTTTGATTCTACAGGGCCTCATAGAGGCTCCTTTTGAACCGTTAGAGGAGGCCTTCTTAAAGCTACTTGCGTTAAAGACGATTCTCCTAGTAGCGGTTACCTCACCTGTAGGATCAGTGAGATACAGGCCCTATCAAATGCTGAGCCCTTTTTCAGATGCCTCCCAGATAGTTTTGAAAACAGATCCAGGTTTTCTTCCAAAGGTGCCCTCCATGTTCCACCACATGCAGGATCTTGTGCTACCAACGTTTTGTGCTGGGCCCTCAGGCCTGGGAGAAGAAGCTTTTCACACCTTGGATGTCAGGAGGTGCCTCTTGAAATGCCTAGAAGCAACAAAAGATCTCAGGAAAACTTCTTCCTTGTTTGTCTTGTACTTAGGGACGCATAAAGGGCAAAGAGCATCCAAGGGTACCTTAGGAAGATGTCTCAAGCAGGTTATCAAAGAAGCCTACCTTGCGGTAGGGAGAGAACCTCCAGAAGGGGATATTACCACACTCCACACTGGCAGTGGCGGCTTCCTAGGCAGAGAGAGCTGGGACATCACCAGAAGAGATCTGTAAAGCCCCATACACACTATCAGTTTTTCTGCTTAGTTTTTCCTTCAGGTTTACCAAAACCATGTAGTGCAAGGGCCTGCCTGATTGCATACAAATTGATACCCCTAAGGCCGCGTACACACGGGCGGACTGTTCGCCCAACTTTGTCCGCTGAACAGTGTTTCAGCGGACAGTCCGCTCGTGTGTGGGCTTCAGCGGACAGTTTCAGCGGACTGTCTGATGAACAAAGTCTTACGGAATTTCCGTAAAACTGTCCGCTGAAACTTTGTTTGAGCGGACAGTCCGCCCGTGTGTGTGCCAGTCCGCTGTACTTTCGAAATGAGCGAACTGTTCCCGCCCGGAGAAAAGTCTGCTCATTTCGAGCGCGTCTCCAGGTAGGCGGGGCCCGCGAAGGAGACGTCGCGGGCCCCGCCGCCTGGTATGGACTTAAAGGGGAACCCCAACGCTGAAAAAAATCGGCGTGGGGGTCCCCCCAAGGTCCACAACAGACCCTTGTCCGAGCACGCTACCCGGCCGGCCAGGAAAGGGGGGCGAGCGAGCGCGCCCCCCCTCCTGAGCCGTACCAGGCCGCGTGCCCTCAACATGGGGGGTGCCTTGGGGAAGGGGGGGCCGCGCGGCCCCCCCACCCCAAAGCACCTTGTCCCCATGTTGATGAGGACAAGGGCCTCTTCCCGACAACCCTGGCCGTTGGTTGTCGGGGTCTGCGGGCGGGCGGCTTATCGGAATCCGGGAGCCCCCTTTAATAAGGGGGCCCCCGGATACCGGCCCCCCACCCTATGTGAATGAGTATGGGGTACAATGTACCCCTACCCATTCACCTGTGAAAAAAAGTACAAAAAAAAACACAACACAGGGTTAAAATATTTTATTGCACAGCTCCGGGGGTCTTCCGTCTTCGGGGGTCTTCTCGCCGGACTCCTCCGCTATCTTCTTGTAGCTCTTTTGCTAGCGGAGGAGTCCGGCTTTCTTCCTCCCCGCCGCCGGCCTCTTCTCCCGACTTCGGGGGTCTTGTCCCCCTCTTCGGTTCTTCTGCCGGGCCACCGCGCCTTCTTATAGCTCTTTTAGAGGCGGTGGCCCGGTCTTCTGTCGCCGCCGCCGCCTTCTCTTCCTCTTCCTCTTCCTCTTGACACGACTTGGAATGCCAGAGCTGCGCTGCCACTTATATAGTGACAATGGGGCGGTGCGCGCTCGCTCGCCCCCCTTTCCTGGCCGGCCGGGTAGCGTGCTCGGACAAGGGTCTGTTGTGGACTTTGGGGGGACCCCCACGCTGATTTTTTTCGGCGTTGGGGTTCCCCTTTAAGTCCATTCCAGGCGGCGGGCCCCGCCTACCTTGACACGCGCTCGAAATGAGCGGACTTTCCTCCGCGTGTGTGGGCGAGTCCGTTCATTTCAAAAGTTGCGCGGACTTAGTACGACGAACTTAGTCTGCCGTATTAGTCCGCTCAAAAAGTGCCGTGTGTGGGCAAGTTCGTTCATTCAAAAGTTTGAGCGGACTGTCTGACAAACTTAGTTTGGGCAGACAGTCCGCCCGTGTGTACGCCGCCTAAGGTTTGACCTCTTTATATGGTTTTGGTAAATCTGAAGGAAAAACTCAGCAGAAAAACTGTGTGTGTGCGGCTTAAGGCAGCCACATGGTCCAGCTTTTCCACATTCATAAGGCACTACAGGTTGGATCTTCTGTCGGCCTTGGATCAGTCTTGGCAGAAAGGACCTACAAGCTGCAGTCCTGCCCTGAAGTAAGTTCTTGGTTATCATTTCCATGGTGCTGTCCTGAAAGGCAAAGGGAGAAAAACCTTAGAAATATCGTTACCAGTACGTCTGAGTCTTTCAGGACAGCATCTACTTCCCACCCGGTTATATTTGGTATAAGGATATATAATCTTGAGTGCTCGGATGTTTTGCTTATACCTTTTCAGCATGTTGGAGGAATTCTTGAGTACGACTGACGGCATGGTGGAAGCGGCTGCTTTTAAAGGGGCGTTGTCACGGCACGTGTTTTCCTGTGAAAAGGTGGAGCTACGCTCTCTTCATGTTGCTGTCTTGAAAGGCTCATAGAAATATCGTTACTGGTAAGTCTAATGCCCCATACACACAGTCGGAAATTCCGACAGAAAAAGTCAGATTGAATTACGTTGTTGGAAAATCCGATCGTGTGTGGGCTCTATCGGACTTTGAGATCTGGATTTAAAATTTTCCGACAACAAAATCCGATCAGACTTTTTCAGATCGTGTAGAGAATTCGGACGCATGCTCAGTGCCACGCATGCTCAGAAAAAATTTGGAGACAAAAGCTATTTGCAACTGGCCTCTACGTAGTCCCCTCGTATGTTTTGTGCGACCGTGTGTATGCAACACAAGTTTTGGCCAAAATCTGATGGATTTTGTGGTCGGAATGTCTGACCGTGTATGGGGAATTACTAATGATTGTTTTGTTTTTTCCTAACTTTAGGACTGGCTATTGCCCAACGTCTTAAACCTTTTGGTGTAAAAACGTTTTTATACACAGGACGTCAGCCCCGACCTGAATGTGCTGCAGAGGTTAATGCTGAATATGGTAATATTAATGACATCTACATTTCTACTTCCTCTAAAGACAAAGGACATGTTAATAGTTAACGTATTAATAATCAAATGTGTTCTCTCTTCTCTGCGATTTAGTATCTTGTGAAAAGCTTACAGTGGATTCAGATTTTGTTATAGTGTCCTGCTCTTTAACCCCTGAGACTGAAGGCCTGTGTAACAAGGATTTCTTTCAAAGAATGAAGAAATCATCAGTTTTCATTAACATCAGTAGGTAGGTCAATTGTAATATATTCAGCATGTTCCTCGGCTCACCTGTTAAGACAATAAAGAACAAGTATGTTCTTATATGAAACACAGCAACTGCTGGCCTCAGCCTCAGCAACAGTAAAATAAATGCAATAAAGTGTTTTTAAATGACTGTAAAATGCAGCTTCCCTCACAATGGCCTTGCCCTGTCAAGCAGAACCTTCTTTCTGTAACTGCACACGATCAGCAGGAACCTGGCACATACTCAAAGGCTACAGACATGGAACAGCGATAAGCAATAATGGCAGCCTTATCTTCCTTTTGGTGCCTGCTCAGGAAGGACTACCATTATTTTCTATGGCCATTGCATGTCTTTAGCCACATACATACAATGTGAGTTTTTAACCATATATCTGCATTTTAAAGTAATCTAGGGTGCATTGGCTCTGCAAGTTGTTGAAGACAAAAGATCATACTGTTGCTGCAACATAGATCAGTAATCCAGTTAGATGTAAAAGACATCCATGGATCCAGTTTATATATGCGTTCATAAAGAATTTAAAAAAATTTTTTTGCAACTACTCTAAGTACCAGAACTTAACTTGATATTTGCCTCTTGCTATCTCTTCTATAGGCAGAACTCAGACTTGGAGTAGCAGCATTGTGAGGCAATCAGATGTTTTGCATGCAAATTTGTTGACCGGGACAGGTTTTCAGCAGGAGAGAACCAAATGAATTATTATTATTATTAGTATTGGGCTAATGGTTCGGGCCGAGCAAATGTTTGGCCAGAACATCGCCTGTTCGCCCACTCGGCGAACACCCAAATTTTCAGGGCGCTCTCCGCCAAGCATCCCACGATGCCCTGCGTGCTGCACAGTGCATTCTAGGGCCCTAATTGGATGAAAATCATCTTTAGAAAATGGTAAAATAAACCGTGCTTAGGATGATAAAAAAGGTTGCAGCCCCTCTTAAAACGCATCCAAATGAGAGCCCCAAAATCAATAAAAATGTAAAAACAAGGGTAGTGGCACTACCTGTGGATTGAAGAGCGATCTAGCCATTCATTCTTTAACTAGATGCTGACCGCCGGCCGTCAAATGACAGCCAGGCGGCGCACCTATTGTGGCGTCATGACGTCCTCCCGTCTAACTCCAGCCCCAGGGACATTATCTGTAGCGTTAACTCGTTCCACCTTAAAGAGGACATTATGCGGCAGGCCCACCTGGCCAGGGCGGTGACCTTCCGGGATACTCCAGTGCAACTTTTCCCGGACCTCTCCTGGATCACGCTGCAAAAACGCAGACCCCTCCAGCCGTTGCTCCGCACCTTGCAGGAGGCCAACATTCTCTATCGTTGGGGATTCCCATTCAGTCTTACAGCCAAGCATCAAGGCAAGTCAGCCTCTCTGCGGTATCCAGAAGATCTACACGCCTTCTGTGAGGAGCTAGGCGTCCGTCCTCCCCAGCTGCCGGACTGGGACCTCGTGGCTACCCCGCTTACACCACCAACGCTGTGGCAGAAGGTTCCTTCTCGGCAACGACCCAGAAACCGGGATGCACCCAAAAAGTCGACCCGGCAAGGCCATGGCTGATACACCTATCCTCATTACTTTGTTCCTTTTTTTCTTCTTTGTTGATCCTCTCCGCCCTCGTGGCCATGGGGAGAAAAGTCAGTTTTCCTTTTGGTTAGCCGGTGGACTGGTGCCTGGACGCTACATTGCTGCTGGTCCCCGTTGATTCCCTCCCCCCTACCCCCCACCCCCCCGGTGCCTTAGCATTGACTTCCTGCTATTAGGCTGGCATTTGGGAGACCCGAGAGAGTGCTTCTCCTGTCTGTGTTGAACTTGCAGACCAACTAGTGCAAGGCCTTAAGTACATCTGTGACGCGGCCCTGGATACACTCCCTCTGTTATCCAGGGCTTCAGTGTGAACTGTGGTGCTGAGGCGCCAGATTTGGCTAAAATGCTGGTCTGCTGACCAGGCATCCAAAAAAGCCCGATGGATCTTCCCTTCCTTGGCGACAGGCTATTTGGAGCCTCTTTGGATGACGACATTTAAAATGCCACCGATGGTAAGAGCACACGACTTCCACAGGCCAGGAAGGCTAAGGAGCCACGCCGTAGGCAAGGGCCCTCTTTTTCCGCTTCCAAACGGCTTCTTCATCCGCCCTGAGCTTCGGCGAAATGTCTGCAGCCTGACAGGACGACCACTGATGGACAAAAACGTCCCTGGAACCGCAAGCCTGCGAATTAAAAGTGCTACCGCATGAAGGTTTGCCCCCTGCCCATGTCTCGGGTGGGGGGTCGCATTCTGGAGTTTGCAGCCCGGTGGCCCTCTCGGGTATCCGACCAATGGGTCTGTGATCTGATTTCCTCAGGCTACAAGATAGTTTCTCTCTTTGGCCGCCAAACAGATTCTTTCCCACCAGCATACCCGTATCCCCAGCTCGCCGGGAGGCCCTCTTGGGGGCAGTAAGGGACCTGCTGAGTCACGGGGTGGTTGTATCGGTTCCGAAATCGGAACGTTTACAGGGATTCTACTCAAATCTGTTTGTAGTTCCCAAGAAGAAAGGGGTACTTCCAATCTTGGACCTAAAAGCCCTCAATCACTTTTTAAAAGTGCAGAGGTTCAGAATGGAATCAGTTTGCTCAGTAGTCGCTGCACTCCATCAAGGGGACTCCCTGGCGTCCTTGGACATCTAGGATGCATACCTGCATATACCCATGTGCCTTGGGCATCAAAAATTTCTGCGGTTTGCAGTCGGGGAAGCCCACTACCAGTTTGTGGCTCTTCCTTTTGGTCTGGCATCAGCCCCCTGAGTCTTTACCAAGGTATTTGCTCCAGTTTTGGCGTTGCTGCAGCAACGTGGGATCACGATCGTCGGATACCTAGACGATCTCCTCCTGAGGGCATCTTCTGCCTCAGAATTAGGGGAGGATGTGGCTATCACCATGCAGTCCCTGCAAGAATTTGGGTGGCTGTTGAACCTAAAGAAGTCTGTGATTGTACCAACCCAGTATCTGGAATACCTAGGCTTGCTCCTGGACTCCATGGAAGTGAGTGTTTCTCCCTTCAGACAAGCTGCAGACTCCGGATCTGCTGTAAAACTGCTTATGAACCACAAGTGGTCGTCGCTCCGCCTTTGCATGCGAGTGCTGGGACTCATGGTAGCCTCCTTCGAGGCAGTACCTTATGCCCAGTTCCACACCAGAATCCTGCAGAAGGAGACTTGGACAAAATGGGACAAATTTCAGTTGTCCCTGGATCGACAGATCCAGGTGAGCCAGTCAGTCAGACTCGCTGATCTGGTGGCTGAGGTCCCCGGTGATTCAGTACGGGAAATCGTTCCTACCTCTGAAGTGGACAGTGATCACAACAGACGCCAGCCTATCCGGCTGGGGTGGAGTAATGGGGGTTCAGTCGGCTCAGGGCCTCTGGTCGACAGAAGAATCCAAGCTGCCGATTAATCTGTGCCTCTCTACATGGTCTATGAGACTGCAAGGGCGTCCAATCAGGATCCAGTCAGACAACGCCATTGCGGTGGCATACATCAATCACCAAGGGGGAACAAGAAGCTCAGCCGCTGCACGGGAGGTCGCTCACATACTTCGGTGGGCAGAGCGACACATACCGGCCCTGTCGGCCATTTACATCCTGGGAGTGGAGAACTGGCAGGCTTACTGAGTTGCCAGATGCTGGAACCAGGAGAATGGGAGTTGCATCCGGAGATATTCAGGTCACTGTGCCTGAGGTGGGGCACACCAGACGTGGATCTTCTGGCCTCCCGTCTCAATCGGAAGGTGCCAAGATTCGTGTCAAGAGATCCGTGGACAGACGCGCTGGTGGTTCCGTGGGATCAGTACCACCTGATCTATGCCTTTCCTCCACTGAAACTGTTACCACGCCTGCTTCGCAGAGTGGAAGCCGAGGGGATCCCAGTAATAAAGGAGAAAAGGGAGTAGGGATGGCGCTACCCTCTGGTTTGTTAAGACAAATTATACTTATCGAGATGCTTTGTTAGTAATGAGATGAAATGTAAAATGTAAAAAAATGATTAAATATATAAATAAATATGACCAATTCATTTATCTTACACCAAGGTGCTGTGTTGGACCCTCTGGCGGGTGCAAGTGGACTGGGCCGTCCACAACCCCTTTTACAATATAAGTGGACTTCAAAGAATTATCTACTACTTATTTAAATATATGTGTCTCATATATACAACTTAATTTTATGTGTTGAATATGTGTTAGACCCTTTGTGCTAGAAATAAATAAATAAATTGAATAAAATAAAGTAAAAAGTTACTGTGCAAAACACTATTTTTGAATTATCCAAGCAAATTATAGTGCATAAGGGTTAAAAGGACCCCTTAATAAACAACGTCTATTGCTATATAAACCTACAAATTAACCTTCATGTAACCAATTTTAGTCAATTAGCAAATAATGCAATCCACCCCAAAGTGTAAAGTGCCGTAAAAGATTTTTTTTTTTCATAAACTCTATAAATCTGTTAGACCCTAAAAACAAAAAAACAGAAAGTGTTTTATACAAGTGACCTAAATATCTGAAGCAAGTATTAGTGTAAAAAACAATTTAGGCATAAATGTATAAATTGCAAGGAATTTTTGAAAATTATTTAAATATTTAAATTGCCTTATACAGTTCATAAACGTGCAAAAGTGACTTTTGCACAAATTGCTATTATTTCAGTGAAAGTGACTAGTGCCGTAGTCAATTCTTGCTATGCTGAGAGAAGGTGCCAGTGCGCTTTTCTGTGCAGGTGATAGTTTTGCATTCATCAGATGTCCTGCCCATTTAAGGGTAGTTGCGCCTTCACAGTGTAAGCCCCTGTGTCGCTATTTGGTGCATTTCCTGGGACCTTCTTACTTCAGCAATTATTGTCACCCAGTTATTTCATGTAAGAGGAGTATCCATAGTGTAGTATGTTGTAAACTTCTGATTTTATTGCATAAAAAGTTGTACTCACATTTAGCAGAGTTTAGTATGCAGTAATATAAACAAGCTTCACCGCTCTGGACGAGAGAGGAAACTTACTGTGGCAACATCCTACGCATTTCATCATCAAGACGTCATCTGGAATCCCAGTAATACTGGTTGCCCTAGATTGGCCTCAGCGTCCTTGGTACGCAGACCTGGTGCATCTGGTGGCAGACGCTCCCTGGCGACTGCCATTGCGAGAGGACCTTCTGTCTCAAGGTCCGATTCTCCATCCTGCTTTACCATCGCTGGCTTTAACGGCATGGTTATTGAGAGCCAGGTGTTGAGGAACCGGGGTCTGTCGGACTCGGTGATCCCAACTATGTTGAGAGCACAAATCTTCTTCTCGGAAGATATACCATCGTACCTGGAAGGCCTATGTCTCCATGTGTGAGGAAAAGGGGCTCATTTTCTATATCCAGGATCCTGCTGTTTCTTCAGCAAGGAGTAGACCAGAAATTGGCGTTAAGCACCATTAAGGGGCAAATTTCAGCCTTGGCTGTCTTTTTATTTTTATTTTTTATAGCGACCCTTGGCTTCTCACTCATCAGTGAGTACCTTTGTTCAGGGGGTACGACATGTAGTCCCTCCGGTGCGTCCACCGTTACCCCCCATGGGATTTGAACCTGTTGTTATCGGCGTTTCAAAAACCACCCTTTGAAAATATCAGGGAGATTTCCCTGTTGACTCTTTCCCAGAATTTGGTCTTTCTAGTGACCATCATATCGGCCAGGAGGGTTTTTGAACTGGCGGCCTGGTCTTGCAAGTTGCCCTATCTGGTTATCCACAAGGATAAGGTGGTGTTGCTTCCGCAACCGTCTTTTCTACCGAAAGTGGTCTCGGCTTTTCATATTAATGAGGACATTGTATTACCATATCTGTGTCCTAAGCCGAAACATCCTAAAGAGGTGGCCTTTCACGCTCTGGACGTGGTTCGGGCTCTGAAGGTTTATTTGTCTACCACTGCTCCCTTTCGGAAGTCAGACTCGCTGTTTGTTTTGGTAGCTGGTCCCAAGAAAGGCATGACTGTCTCGTCAGCCACCATTTCCAGGTGGATCAGACAGATTGTAGTATAAGCCTACGCCTTGAAGGGGCAGGTGCCCCCCTTTCCGGTCACAGCCCACTCCACAAGGGCAATCTGAACGTCTTGGGCCTTCCGACACCCAGTGTCTGTCGCTCAGGTGTGTAAAGCCGCGACCGGTTCGTCTGTCCACACGTTTACCAAGTTCTACAAGGTAGACGTCAGTGCATCGGCTGATGCCTGTTTTGGCCGCAAAGTTTTGCAGGCAGCCGTATAGTTGCAATTGAATATGCAATATTTTTCCTTTTTTTTTTTCCTGGTTTTTCGATAAAAACAGTACTGTTACGTTAATGCGCTGTTGCATTACATTCCACAGTTTTTTGTGCGGTTCTGGGTAGTCACTCCTGTTGAGGGTGCCCTTTTGTGGCACATTCCTTCATGCACTGTTTTGTTGTGTGTAAAGTTTCACTAGTTTCCACTTGCCACGGTGGATGAAGCTTTTATGCTTTTTTCCCCACCCCTTGTTTGGCACTGCTTGGGGATGTCCCAATGGTTATGAGAGGAGCTGTGTCGGTTGGTGAATATAAGACACCTTTCACACCAGGGCGTTTTGCAGGTGCTATAGCGTTAGAAGTAGCGCTTGCAATCCGCCCTAAAAAAGCTGCACCATTGTTTGTAGTGTTAAAGCCCAAGGGCTTTCACACTACAGCGGTGTGCTGGCAGGACGTCAGGGAAAAGTCCTGCCAGCAGGTTCTTTGGAGCAGTGTGTTTACCCCTCCTCCACCGCTGCTCCCCATTGAAATCAATGGGGTAGCGCTGTAATACCGCCGGCAAAACGTGCTATTGTGGCGTATTGCTGGCGGTTTTAACCCTTTCTCGGCCGCTAACAGGGGGTAAAAGCGCCCCGCTAGCAGCCGAAATGCGCCGCAAATCCGGCGGTAAAACGCCGCTAAAAATGGCGGCGTTTTACCGCCCTCGCTATGGGCGGTGTGATGTGAAAGGGATCTAAGAGAAAATAGGATTTTTTTTATACTCACTGTAAAATCCTTTTCTCTGTAATTCACCAACCGACACAGCACCCGCCCCTCCTTTTTATCTTTAAGTTATACTGCTTGTTGACGTACTGATGGCTGCATGGCAGGGTGCAGGGTTGTTGCCCAAGGGACCGCCTGAGAGTTCTGAGTGTTGTATTACACCTAGTTTTTTTTATTATCTGGTAATAGGGTAGAACAACCCAATGGTTATGAGAAAAGCTGTGTCAGTCTGTGAATTACAGAGAAAAGGATTTTACGGTGCGTACAAAAAAAATCCTATTTTTTCACAATTATATTGCATGAGGAGGTCCTTACAGCCTTTAAAGGGTGAACTGCCTAAATGGATGAAGCCTTGCAGTTGACCGCTGGGCAGGTGCAAGGCTTTGCCAATTAGGGCACAGAGCCCTTATTGGACAAAGTAATGTCTGACCAATCAAGGCTCAGTGCTCATAGCCCCACCCCACACTATAAAAGGTTCCTTCCCATAGGAATCTTTTGCAGTGTTGTTGGAGTGGAGATAGAGTAGGATTCAGTATGCTACTAGCGAGTTAGTGTATTCGCTTATTGTGACTCTGTGTGTACAGTGTGAGTATAGTGTGTCAGTATGGTGTAGTGTCATTGAAGTGTTAGGGTAGTGCAGTGTTTAACACAGCATTACATAACATTTAGTGCTGTAGACCCCCCCCCCCCCCCCCTTTTTTTTTTTTTTTTTTTTTTTTTTTTTTTTTGTCCGTCCCTGGCTGCCCCCTTTTTTTAAATTGCCAGCCACAGTTTTTGACTGCGACACTGGTGTTCCCCCCCCTTTTTTTTTTTTTTAAATAGCTTTTATGTTTTTCAGCGTCAGTCCTCAATTTAAAGCACGCCAAACACCACTTTTCATTCAATAAAGGGCATCCAATCGCACATTTCCCAGTTTCTATTAAAGTTGGGTGATGAGCCCCCCATCATGTCTGGGAGGCCAACAAGGAGAGTTCCCAGGCCACTATGAGGGGGACCAGCAGTGTATGTGTTCACAGGCAAAGGTGGACATGGTCTGTCCTCAAGCAGGGCACATTTGTCTCTGTTTAGTGATGTTGCCTTTGCTATCCAGCCACAGCATGCAGAGGAGGTGGTGGACTGGCTTACTAAACCATCCTCATCCTCCATCACCCAAACTGAGACTAGTGCGCAGTCCACCGCAGCTGCCAAAGTGGCTTAGTCTGCCTCCTTGTCCATAGCTATCGTGCATGGAGGAGTCAGCTGAATTATTTGAACACTGCGTTAGCGACTTTCTCCTTGACAATGCAGACATTACTTGATTCTGATGTTGGTTCTGAGGTTGAGGAAGGGAGTAACATGAGCCTACAGAGAGGGGAGAAGACTGATGATCAACAAATTGGCAGTCCTGTTCCCCCAGCCACAGCTTATTGCCGAGGTCACTGACTTTATCTAAAAAAAAAAAAATGTTAATCTTGGCCTGAGTGTACTAATAATTTGGCTTCTTCACATAAGGCTGGCTCACTGTGGTGCAAAAATGTGTTTTCCATCCAAAGGCTGCCAAAGAGACACCAGAATTTATACAAAAAATCTCTAATCTTGTTCCGAGTGCACTAAATTGTGGCCCCATCATACAGACTGACTCCCCAAGCCGTTGTTTACAAAATAAAGAAAGCTTGCAGGGAAAATCAATTTAAATGTGTTTTTTTTCTTTTTTTTTTTTTCCTTTACATATGTTGGTTTTGCTGCAGCAGGTCCTATACACAGTACAGATGGGGTTGGCCATAGCTTTTGACCATAGGAGCTAGCCACCATTTACGTGATACAGCATAGTGGGCTTTTAGCCTGCTGGTTCCCTAATGGGTAAATGCTGTACAGGCACTTACAGATATCTGCTCCTAGTATTTTCATAGCAATTCTGTAAGATAACTGTGACCAGTGTAGAAAAGCCTGCTGCAAAGACGGTAATACAGTATACAATATATTCATGCAAGCCAGTATCACAGGTTCTTGAAAGACATGGCAAAGGGCATGACATTGATCAATGAGCAGTGCCAGTTTTAAAATAGCACCAGCAGACGTGAAATATGTGTCAGCTGCCTTCAGCTTCCCTGTCCCGCTTTTAAATCTGTAGATTTATTTTACATTTATGAATGTGTGCCAAATTACAACTACAAAAATGTAATGACAGTTTGCGAATTTGCTTGAGTTTCCAGATTACATAGAGTTCTAGATGTATATGCTAATCTGTTATTTTCAGAGGCTCTGCAGTGAACCAGGAAGACTTGTACCAGGCACTGGTCAGTGGACAGATTGCAGCTGCTGGATTAGATGTTACTACTCCTGAACCCCTGCCAACAACTCACCCGTTGCTGAGTCTGAAGAATTGCGGTACTGTTTTAAACCTTCGACCAATTATTTTAAAGAGATTTATGTATTGAATTTTCACTCTGAAAATGTAAAAAAAATATATAAATATATAATATATATATATATATATATATATATATATATAATCCTTACAGCCAGTCTAATTTTAAAATGTGCTAATAGTGAAAATAATATGGGAAAATCCTCAAAATGCTAATGACTGAATATATCCATGTAGATCTCTCTGATGGGCAGAGAACAGGAATACAGATGGTCTTGATTAATAAACTATGATACTCCCTGAATACTATATTGTTTAGGCAAAATGAAAACAAATTAAATTATGCCTAATTTGCAGATTGATTCCCTAATCCCGCAAAAAAAAAAAACTGTCGCCAGACCATTAAATTTGAACAAAATGATTTCCATAAGATTATGTAATGTATTTTATGCATTGTGTTTCCATTTCCAGACTCAGACTCTGACTTTTTTGGTCACTCAGTAATTTTTGCTACAAAAATTACTTGGAATTCAAACATTAAATATATATACATACACGTGTACAGTTGGGGCCATATATATTTGGACAGAGGCACAATTTTTATTTTTTTCAGGTATTACAAAACATATTCAAGCAGGGGTTTAAGAATTACAGCTCTTAAGAATAGCCAGCCCCCCTTTTTTTCAAGGGGCCAAAAGTAATTGGGAAAAAAATCAAAAGCTGTTTCATGGCCAGGTCTGGAGTACTGCTTTATTTCTTCAATTAAGCAGGTAAAAGGTCTGGAGTTAATTCAAAGTGTGGTATTTGCATTTGGAATCTATTGCTGTGAACCTAAATTATGCATTCAAAAGGAGCTGTCCAAGTGAAACAGGCCATTGTAAGGCTTCAAAACAAATCCATCAGAGAGAGCAGCAACATTAGGAGTGGTCAAATCAACAGTTTGGTACATTCTGAGGAAAGAAGATCGCACTAGTGAGCTCAGATAAAAAGGCCTGGACGTCCATGAAAAACAGTGGTGGATGATCTCAGAATCCTCTCTATGGTAAAGAAAAACCCATTCACACCATCCAGACAAGTGAAGGACACTCTCCAGGAGGTGGGCGTATCATTGTCAAAGTCTACAATCAATAGAAGACTTCACAGGAGAGAATACAGAGGGTTCACCACAAGGTGCAAACCATTCATAAGCCTGAATAATAGAAAAGCCAGATTAGACTTTGCCAAAAAACATCTGAAAAAGCCAGACCAGTTCTGGAAAAGCATTCTTTGGACGGATTAAACTAAGAATAATCTGTACCAGAATGATGGGAAGAAAAAAGTGCGGAGAAGGCTTGAAACAGCTCATGATCCAAAGCACACAACGTCATCTGTAAAACTTGGAGACTGTGATGGCATGAGCATGCATGGCTTCCAGTGGCACTGGGTTATTGATGTTTATTGATGATGCAACAGAAGAGAGGCTGCCGGATGAATTCTGCAGTGTTAAGATACTGTCAGCCCAGATTCAGCCAAATGCAGCAAAGTTGATTGGACGGCGCTTCACAGTACAGATGGGCAATGATCCTAAACACACTGCAAAAGCAACCTAGGAGCCTTTGAAGTAAAATAAGTGGAATATTCTGCACTGGCTGAGTCAATCGCCTGATTTCAACCCAATTGAGCATGCATTTCACTTGCTGAAGACAAAACTAAAGGCAGAAAGGCCCACAAAGAATAACTGAAGACAGTTAGAGCCTGGCAAAGCATCAGAAAGAAGTAAACCCAGTCTTTGGTAAAGTCCATGGGTTCCAGACTTCAGGCAGTCATTGCCAGTAAAGGATTCCCAACAAAAATTAACATTTTATTTATGATTATATTCATTTCTCCAATTACATTTGAGCCCCTGAAAATGGGGGGGGGGGGGGGTGGTGTGACTGTGTATAAAAATGGATGCAGTTTCTAAAATTTGTTCAACCCCGTGAATTTAAGCTGAAAGTCTGCACTTCAAAGGCATTTGAATTGTTTTGTTTTAATTTTATTCTAGTGGCATTACAGAGCCAAAATTGTGCCACTGTCCAAATCTCTGTGGTGTGTGCGCGTGTAATATATAATTATACGCACACAGTGCCTTGCAAAAGTCTTCACCCCTTGGCTTTTTACCTATTTTGTTACATTACAGCCTTTAGTTCAATGTTTTTTTTAATCTGAATTATATGTGATGGATCAGAACACAATAGTCTAAGTTGGTGAAGTAAAGTGAAGTAAAATTAGAAAAATAAATACATAAAACTATTTTTCAACATAAAAAAACTGATAATTGGCATGTGCGTATATATTCACCCCCTTTTGTTATGAAGCCCATAAAAAGCTCTGGTGCAACCAATTACCTTCAGAAGTCACATCATTAGTGAAATTATTTCCACCTGTGTGCAATCTAAGTGTCATATGATCTGCCATTACATATACACACCTTTTTGAAAGGCCCCAGAGGCTGCAACGCCTAAGCAAGAGGCACCACTAACCAAACACTGCCATGAAGACCAAGGAACGCTCCAAACAAGTAAGGGACAATATTGTTAAGTACAAGTCAGGGTTAGGTTATAAAAAAAAAAATCCACATTTTTGATGATCCCTAGGAGCACCATCAAATCTATCATAACCAAATGGAAAGAACATTGCACAACAGCAAACCTGCCAAGAGACGGCCGCACACCAAAACTCATGGACTGGGCAAGGAGGGGATTAATCAGAGAGGCAGCATAGAGACCTAAGGTAACCCTGGAGGAGCTGCAGCGACTGGAGTATCTCTGTACATATAGGATGACAATAAGCCATACGCTCCATAGAAAACAAAAACAAAATGGCACATTTTGAGTTTGCGAAAAGGCATGTGGGAGACTCCCAAAATGTATGGAGGAAGGTACTCTGGTCTGATGAGACTAAAATGTAACTTTTTGGACAAAGAAAACGCTATGGCTGGAGCAAACCCAACACATCACATCACGCAAAGAACACCATCCCCACAGTGAAACATGGTGGTGGCAGCATCATGCTGTGGGGATGTTTTTCAGCAGTCGAGACTGGAAAACTGGTTATAGTTGAGGGAAAGATGGATGGTGCTAAATACTGGGATATTCTTGAGCAAAACCTGTACCAGTCTGTGTGTGATTTGAGGCTAGGACAGAGATTCACCTTCCAACAGGACAATGACCCCAAACACACTGCTAAAGCAACACTTGAGTGGTTTAAGGGGAAACATGTAAATGTGTTGGAATGACCTAGTCAAAGCCTAGACCTCAATCCAATCGAAAATCTGTGGTCAGACTTAAAGATTGCTGTTCACAAGCACAAACCATCCAACTTGAAGCAGCTGGAGCAGTTTTGCAAGGAGGAATGGGCAAAAATCTCAGTGGTAAGATATGGCAAGCTCATAGAGACTTATCCAAAGTGACTTTGAGCTGTGATAGCCGCAAAAGGTGGCTCTACAAAGTATTAACTTTGGGGGGTGAGTAGTTATGCACATTGACTTTTTCTGTTATTTTGTCCTATTTGTTATTTGCTTCACAATAATAAAAAAAAGTCAACGTTATGTTCTGTAAATTAAATAATGCAAAGCCTCAAACAATCCATATTCCAGGTTGTGAAGCAGCAAAACACAAAAAATGCCAAGGGGGATGAATACTTTTTGTAAGGCACTGTACACCCAACTCATACTTGCAGAGGGAGACAACAAGAAGTGAGAGGAAATCTACCCCTAGGAAGGGAAATTCACTCCTCTAACGCCGCATACACACGATTGGAATTTTTGCTTGGAAAAAGCTCTGATGGTTTTTCCGACAGGATTTCGCTCAAGCTGTCTTGCATACACACTGTCGCACCAAATTCTGACCGTCAAGAACGCGGTGACGTACAACACATATGACGGGATTAGAAAAAGGAAGCTCAATACTAGGGATGAGCTTCGTGTTCGAGTCAAACATACGTTCGACTCGAACATCGGCTGTTCACCCGTTCGGCGAAGTCCGAACGTTTTGGTCCGTTCGGGCCAAATTCGTGTGGCGCTCACGGCCCACAATGCACTGCGATGACGCAGTGCATTGCTGGCTCATGATTGGCCAAGCATGCACTGTGACCCCGCATGCTTGGCCAATCGCAGCGCCAGCAGCGAGGAGAGCCATGATTGGCCACAGGCAGGATGCCTGTGGCCAATCGTAGCTCAGGCTGTGTAGTGCACGCTCCACACTATACAAGGCCGCCAGCGCGGCGGCCTTGTGTAGTGTGTTGGCGTCTGAAGCAGTGGGTGTTCTGTGTACCTTCAACTCAGTACACACCAATCGTTTTCGGACGATTTTCGATCTTGCTGTTGTGTAGTGGTTGTTGTCTGTGTGCCCTGACCGCAGTATACACCGCTATATTCACCTCACCTATATAGCTAGTGATCTATCTTTTATAATAGAGCTTGCAGTCAGTAGTGTTAGGAGCTTGTGCGTGCTGTCTGCGTGCTCTGTACTCAGTACATACCGCTATATCCACCTACATAGCTCTTCTCTATTTGAGCCCACTTGCCATCTGCAGGAGTTATTGGAAGTTGTGTGTGCCTCCAGCACAGCACAGTATACATCTGTATATACCCCTTTATCTCTGGTGTTCTATAATAAAGGCATCTGCAGGAGTTAGTGGGTGTTGTGTGCCTCTAGCACAATATACACTACCCAACTGCTTTTTTACCCAACTCCCTTCAGGCCATTACCATGTCTGGAAGGCCAGCAAGGAGAGGCAGACAGGCGCGAGCCGATAAAAGAGGGCAAGCAGGCTCTGTGTCTAGAGACAACAGTGCTGGTTGTGGACGCGGTGCATTGTCATTAGCACGTGGCCATGGGACACGCTTGTCCTTCTTTTCGGCAGCTGGACATGTTGAGCCGCAACATGCCAACGACTTGGTAGAGTGGATGACCAAGCCCTCTTCATCCTCCTCATCCTCTCACCCAGTCTCAGGGTACTAGCAAAGCAGCTGCCAACGCATCGTCTTCCCTCCTCTCAATGTCATCATCAGTGACTCCTTCCCTAGACCCACCACGTCCTCCTGAGGAGTCTCCTGAACTCTTTGAGCACAGTGTTGGGTACATGCTCCAGGAGGATGCCCAGTGTTTTGTAGCCTCTGATGACACTCAGCTAGAGGAAGGCAGTAGCGTGAATGCAGAGAGAGGGGATGCTCAAGAAGGACAGCAATCTGGCAGTCATGTTCCACAAGCTGCAGCATACTGCCAGGTTTGCTACAGCGATGAAGAGGGAGGGGATGATGAGGGCACTGACTCCACGTGGGTGCCTGGTAGGAGAGAGGAGGAGGAGGCACATGTCCAACGAGGCGGGATGCCCTCCGGGGGCCAGCTTAGGGGCAGCACACTGACTGAATCGCACCGCAGAGCTCCGCCTGTGCAGGGCGCTGCCTCTGCGCGTTATGCTAAAAGTTCTTTGGTGTGGGCCTTTTTTTGAGACGAGTGCATCAGATCGCACCGCTGCTATTTGCAACATATGTCTCAAGCGTATCTCGCGTGGCCAAAACATCAGCTGCTTGGGCACCACATGCTTGACCAGACATATGTTGACCTGCCATGCAGCTCGTTGGCAAGCGTACCTCAAAGACCCACACCAAAGAACAAAGCGGCCCTCTCCTTGCTCCTCATCAGCTGGCATCTCCAACCCCACTAGACCTTCAGTCCTCTCTGAAACCTGCTCTGAGAGGAATGAAGGTGTAGAATTAGGTGTGTCACAGCCAAGTGCTTCCGGGCACTCTGCTAGCAGTACACCTACGTCCGATTATAGCAGGCAAATGTCCCTGCCCCAGCTGCTGGACCGGCGAAAGAAGTTCACTCCCAGCCATCCACATGCCCAGCGGTTGAATGCTAGCTTGGCTAAATTGCTAGCACTTCAACTGCTGCCTTTTCAGTTGGTAGACTCGGCCCCCTTCCGTGAGTTTGTACAATGTGCGGTTCCTCAGTGGCAGGTCCCCAAACGCCACTTTTTCTCACGGAAGGCGATTCCAGCTCTCTACCGGCATGTGGAAGGCAATGTCCTTGCCTCGCTGGACAGGGCGGTAAGGTGCATGTTACCGCTGACTCATGGTCCAGCAGGCATGGACAGGGACGTTACCTGTCTTTCACGGCCCATTGGGTCACTCTTCTGGCAGCTGGGAAGGATGCAGGACAAGGTGCAGTAGTGTTGGAGGTTGTTCCGCCACCACGCCTCCAAAATGCTACTATTGGTTGTGACACACCTCTCTCCTCCACCCCCTCCTCTTCTTCTTCCTCCATGGCCTCTTCCAGTGCTCTGTCCTCAGAACCAGCGGTGCTCCGTAGGCGTTCCAGGGGCTACGCAAGTACGCAGGCAAAACGATGCCATGCCGTTCTTGCGCTGGTTTGTTTGGGGGACAGGAGCCACACTGGGGCGGATGTTTTGTCAGCTCTGCAGGGGCAGGCCGAGAGGTGGTTGACGCCACGCCAGCTTAAGCCAGGAATGGTGGTTTGCGACAATGGCACCAACCTCCTCTCCGCCCTCCGACAGGGACAACTGACCCATGTGCCCTGTGTAGCTCACGTCCTTAACCTGGTGGTGCAGCGGTTCTTGGGCAGGCCCCCCGGCTTACAGGATGTCCTGAAGCAGGCCAGGAAAGTCTGTGTGCATTTCTGCCGATCATTTAATGCCTGTGCTCGGCTGGCTGAGCTCCAAAAGGAGTTGAACCTGCCCAAGAACCGCCTTATATGTGACATGCCCACCAGGTGGAACTCAACGTTGGCCATGCTGCAGCGGCTGCACACGCAGCAGAGGGCCATCAATGAGTACCTGTGCGACTACGGCACCAGGATAGGGTCAGGGGAGCTCGGATTTTTCTCACCACGCCAGTGGGGCATGATCAGGGATGCATGCACTGTCCTGTCACCATTTGAGGAGGCCACAAGGATGGTGAGCAGTGACAGTGCATGCATCAGTGACACTGTACCTCTTGTCCACCTCTTGGAGCATACGCTGCATGGAATAATGGACAGGGCACTTGAGGCAGAACAGAAGCAGGAAGAGGAGGACTTCCTTGCCTCTCAAGGCCCCCTTTATCCAGACAGTGTTCCTGCTGTGCCACCCATCACACAGGAAGAGGATGAGGAGGATGAGGAGGAAGAGGAGGAGGAGGAGGAGGATGATGATTGTGTCAGCATGGAGGTGGAGGCTGGCTTTACAGTCCCAAGAATCACGTGGACTTGTACGTGGCTGGGAGGAGGTAGCTGCGGATCATGTTGTCCTTAGTGACCCAGAGAACTCCGGTCTGAATGCCTCAGCTAACCTACGCTGCATGGCCTCCCTGATCCTGCAAAGCCTGCGGAAGGACCCTCGTATTCTTCGGATCAAGGAGAGGGACCATTACTGGCTGGCCACTCTCCTTGATCCACGGTACAAGGGTAAGGTTGCCGACCTTATCTTGCCATCGCAGAGGGAGCAGAGGATGAGACATCTCCGGGAGGCCTTGCAGAAAGGTCTGTGCAACGCGTTCCCAGAGACTGGGAGGTTACAAACTCCTGGTCCTGGACAACGTGTTGCTGAAGCATCGGTTAGAAGGAGCGGTGGAGAAGGTGGCCGTCTGACTGATGCTTTCAGACAATTTTTTAGCCCGCAGCCCCAAGGTATGATCGGTTCCAGCAACCATCGCCAGCATCTGATTTACATGGTGCAGGAATACCTAGGGGCAAGGTCAGACTTGGACACCTTTCCCACCGAAAATCCTCTGGCTTACTGGGTCTTGAGGATGGATCACTGGCCAGAGCTTGCACAGTATGCAATTGAGCTACTGGCCTGTCCTGCATCCAGCGTTCTTTCGGAACGCACCTTCAGTGCTGCTGGTGGCTTTGTTACCGATCACAGGGTGCGGCTGTCTACCGAATCAGTTGATTGACTGACTGACCTTCATCAAGATGAATCAGTCTTGGATCACCCACAGCTACCAAGCACCTGAAGCTGATGTAACCGAATAATTTTTTTTTGAAATATCACATCCCTTCAAGACTGCCTATGCTGATGCTGAGTGACGGTCCTGTTATGTTGATTGTCTATCCTCTTCCTCCTCCGATGATATGTTGGAAGAACATTTCTGTTTCTGGGTGATGCCATCAGCCCAATTTTTCTGCCCCTGTTTAACAGGGGCGTTTAATTACAATTTTTGATGCAATGCTTTGCAGCAGGGCTAATTCCTGCAATAAAACTAGAGTATATGGGAGAGGTTGCAGGGTCGTGGCACCAGCACCAGTGCCTAAAGCCCAATTTTTCTGCCCCTGTTTAACAGGGACATGTAATTACAATTCTTGATATAATATTTCACAGGAGGGCCCGTTCCTGTGCCCACCCAGAGTAACTGTGAGGACTTATAGTGTTGTGGCACCAGCACCACAACCACCAAAGGTAAATTTTTCTACCACTGTTCAACAATGGCATGTAATTACAATTCTTGATATAATCGTTCACAGCAGGGCGCTCCAGCGCCCACCAAGAGTCACTTTGAGGGCTTACAATGTTGTGGCAAAACCAACACCTTGTTCTGCCATTTCTGCAGAGCATATAGGGCAGGCCCCTACTTTCAAACATCCAACTTACAAACATCTCCTACTTGCAAACGGAAGGAGACAACAGCAAGTGAGATGAAAAAAGATGGACGACAAAACAAATTATACTGGGGTGATAACCCTTCCCTATGTTTTCCAAAAAGCTTAAAAAAATTTTTTTTGACTGGATCTACACTTTAAAAATGTACCAGTTGAAAATTACAAACAGATTCAACTTAACACAACAAACCTACACAGTCCCTGTCTTGTTTGCACCGCCTGTATACTGCTGTTCTGAGTATATAGGGCCTGGGGGCCACACGCATTTCCTTTTTTTAATATGGGTACGGGTTCCCCTTAATATGCGTACAAGACCCAAAGGGGCTGGTAATGGGCAGGGAGGGCTACCCATGCCATTTTTCTCAATGATTTTCAACCATATTGCAGGAACCAGATATAACATTAAAACCGCAAGCAGCTTTCAATGACATTATTTCCGTTAAATGTCATTTTGTGCAGGGACTGTTCTAAACACGGGAAACACGTGGCACTTCACAGGCATACTACAGACACCCCCCAGGCACCATATTTAAAGGAATATTTCACTTTTTTTTTCCCACTTTAATCGTCATTAACCACTACAATACAGGGCACTTTCACCCCCTTCCTTCCCAGCCCAATTTTCAGCTTTCAGCGCTCTAGCGCTTTCAGTGACAATTGCGCAGTCATGCTACACTGTACCCAAATGAAATTGTTATCATTTTGTTCGCACAAATAGAGCTTTATTTTGGTGGTATTTATTCACGACTCCGTTTTTTTTTTTTTTGCGATATAAGCGAAAAAAAAGCGGAAATTTGGAAAAAAAACAATATTTTCTTTTTTCTATTTGAAAAGAAATCCAATAAAATCAAATTTTGTCATAAATTTAAGCCAAAATGTATTCTGCTACATGTTTTTGGTAAAAAAAATTCCGTTAAGTGTATAATAATTGGTTTGTGTGATCACGGACATATGTACGCAAATGATCATGTACATATGTGTGCAGGTGATCACGTACATATGTGTGCAGATAATCATTGGGACATGTGATTTTAGTGGGACATATGTGGGGGACATGTTTTTATTATTAGGGACATGTGTTTTTATTATTTGGGGACATGTATGTTTTGGGGACATGTGTGTTTTGGGGACATATGTGGGGACTGTGTTTGTACTGTGTGGTGTGTTGTGTGTTTACACTACACTGATGATCAGTGAGTAAAAAGCTGTAAAAAGCAGCCCATACTCACTGATCATCAGCCAGCTGCAGCGTTCTGCTCTCCTCTCCTCAGCGGTGACTTCCGTGTGAGGAGAGGAGAGCCGATTGCCTAGCAACCGGCTGTTTGTTTACATCACATGACGGCCGTGATTGGCATGTGATCAGGAGGGCCAATCACAGAGCCCTCCTGCCGATCTGAGATGTGCCGTGTCCGGGCGACACGAGCACATCGGGATCGCGCCGCTGCGCGGGCACGCTCGCGCGATCCCGCTACTCCTGAATGACGTTCCTGAACGTCCTATCAGGAGTAGACGGCTCCCACCCGGCCGTATATATGCATTGGCCGGGTGGGAAGTGGTTAAAATCAGTGCTCCCGCCAAAACGGCCGTTTTTAAAACTTTTTTTTGCATTGACCCATGTCCCCTGGGGCAGGAGCCAGGTCCCCAAACCCTTTTTAGGATAGTATCTTGCATATTAGCCGTTAAAATTAGCACTTTTAATTTCGAACGTTCGAGTCCCATAGACTTCAATGGGGTTCTAACGTTTGTACGAATTTGGAGTCCGTTCGAAAGTTCTGGTGCAAACCGAACCGGGGGGTGTTCGGCTCATCCCTGTTCAATACCCAGTAGCCAATAGCTTCCATCTTGTAGTTGAATCTGAGCATGCGTGAGTTTTTGCATGTCGGAATTGCATATATTGGAATTTCCGATAGAACGTTTTTCTGTCGGGAAAATTGATAACATGCTCTCAAATTTTTTGCTGGCAGGAATTCGGCCAGCTAAATTCCGCTGTAGCATACATGCGGTCACATTTTCCGCTGAAAAGGTCTCATCGGACTTTTGCTGGCAGAAATTCCGATCGTGTGTACGTGGCATTAGAGATCTCATGGTTAAAAGGGTCTGCACTGAAGCTTTACCACCAATCCTTGTTAACACAATAACCCAAAATTTTCAAAATCCAATTGTCACATGGAGAGAAAGTGAGGTGAAATCTTTCCCGAACAGGGGCACAAACAGCAAAACAAACATTACAGGGGTGTTAACCCTACCCTATGCTATCCAAGTTGCATTTAAGAAAATTACCCGTTCCAAGAAAAACCTACTTGGAATCTATCTTGTTTGTAACCCTGGGTAATGCCTGTATTATTTGTACAAAAAAAATTGCGTGACCAAGACATGCATGCTTGGAAATGACACAACATATTACATCGCTTCTGAAGTTGTAGTCTGTTAGACAATTTTTGTAACTTTGGTAACCTATTGTTTTTCCACATGAGACTCTCATGCGAAAAAAACCCACCAAAAACAAAAGGACGATAATTATCCTAATATTCGTATTGTGTATACGAGGCTTAAGAGCTCCTTACCAGATAAGGCTGCCAACTCAGATTCTCCTTGCAGAGGTGATGACCACAGGAAAGACCACCTTACAGATGAGGTCAAACAATGCAATATCCCTGAAAGGCTCAGAGGGCAGCTACTGAAGAGTCAAATAACTAGATTGAGATCTCAAGGGGAAAAGGGGGAGCAAACGGGGCAAGAGAGATGTGTGCACTCCCTAAACAAAGGCCTTGTCTAGAGAGTGAGAGGCCCAAAGGTCCCTGAAACAGAATGACCAAGGCAGAGATTTGTCCCTTAATGTTGCTCAAGGCCAGATATTGGTCCAGTTCATTGCTGTCTGGACTGAGCATCTCCAACCTTACACATCCCCTGCCCATAGTCTGCTGGAAATTTTGCTTTCAACCTTGACTACTGCATCAATGGCTTGGCTGAACTTACTTTAAAGGAAGCTGTCCAGATCTCAGGTGTGGAAAATGGGGTCCTCATATGCCCCCAAAGTTTGAGTGTGCCCCTTATAATTCACTCAAAAATGAAATTGTGTTTAATAGATTTACATCTAAAGGTAGAACAGGGGAATAAGTGTAAAATACCTTTTTTTCATCAGCAGTTAGAGCAAACTTGTGACTTCTATGAGTTTCTGGTAAAAGCTTGTAGGAGTTTTAATTTTCCCATGATTGTCCAATGAGAATGCAGAACCCCTGGCCCTGTGCTGATTACATGCACTCTCCCAGGAAAAAAAAACTCTCTAACAATACATAAACTATACACACCAAACTGATATTTACAGAGCCAGGGAACAGGCAGCGTATGCTCAGATTATGAGACGAGGAAGGAGGAGATGAGAAGACATGATCAAACAACCTTTTTACACAATGCAGAGGCTTAATCCCTTAGGTTCCACAGTGAGTATAATAAACCTGCTTTACTGCATATACACACTGATTTTACTGTTGTGGGTTTAGTAACATTTTAAGAGGAAGTAACTTTAGCTGCGTACAAAACACTTGCACGTTTATGCGTGTAGTCTGTAAATTAATCGTTTTGTGTACAAGGTTAACCATCTGAAAATATATCATTTTCTTTGTTATATAATTCATTCAGTGTTTTTGTTCCTGCAGTTATCTTACCACACATTGGAAGTGCCACATATAGTACAAGGAACACCATGTCTGTGCTGGCAGTAAATAATCTCCTGAGAGGCTTGGCTGGGCAGGAGATGCCAAGTGAACTTCAGATCTGAAGACGTGAGCTGGATACGAACATCATGCCTGTACTTTGTGCTAGATAATTCATAGTTATATTGTTTGGTTAAACTATTGTTTTATAGTTCTGAATAATAAAAACAAAAAACGACTACAGTTGTCTGGCCAAAATGGTATATACACAATAAGTGCAGTAAAAAGGAAAACCTACATTTTAAATTTGAAACCTAGACACCACCTGCTACACCCCCCCCCCCCCCCCCCCAAAACTTTACTTGTGGCCTATGTCACTGCGGGTTCAATAACATTACTGGCTCTTTAGTGTGATTAGATTTAACAGACGTTCGGAAAATCCTCCACCTTTTGTACATCTTTAAACGTTTGATTAAAATATGTATTCGTTATGATAATAAGTCATAGAAACTCCATATAGATAGGCATCTTACATTGTCATTGCTCTGTTTTCAGTGGACTGTGTACCCAGTCTGAACATGCCAGCTTGATCACAATCATGTGTGCACGTGATGAGATCGCCTTTCTAAAGGTTTTAGTGGCCTGTAAACAAAGTGAAAGGCACAGTAATTGTTCTGGGTAAACTTAGTGCATTCATCAAAAAAAAAAAAAAAATACCAGACCAAACTGCACAACTATAATGCAGTACATATAACATTTTACTTAACCACTTACCGACCAGCTCATGTACATATATGTCGGCATTTTGAAGATGGATATCTCGGTAACAGCAACCGAGGTATCCATCTTTAGAGCCAGCGGTTCTGTTTAAGATAATGGTGATCTCTGTGGCGAATTCTCCACGAGATCACTGTTATCGCTGCCGGCAGCAGCGGCTGGTCGGCAAGCAGTTAAACAATACAGAATTTATTGAGACCTAAGGACAGTATCACTGGACTAGGAACACCCATAGGTGGGAACTATTAATTCACCACTTAAAAAGAAGGTGAAAGATTCAAGTTGCCAGCAACAAAGAAAATTTGAACATTTGTTTTAGCTCAATACATGAAAGTAGGGTTAATAATATAAAACTTAAAGTGGATCTAAACCAGAGTCATGAAATTTGAGCTGGGCATATATATCTTCAGTGTTTCTTATTCTCCAAAGCACTGTCCCATGGCTGTCTCTCACTTTGTAGTTCTATCAGCCTGATAACTTCTCACACATTCTCCAAGACAGCGGATAGAAGTATGTCGCTATAAATAAATTAGCAGTCAGCTTGCCCTGTAAGAGCTGAGCTGTGCACATTCCTTTGCCTATGAGGAGGGTGTGTGTGCACGTGCCTCTCTAATCAACTTTCTTGGCTGTATGCCAATAATCCACTCCCAGTGTTAACCAGAAAGAGAAAAACTTTAACAGGATATATACAGATGAAGACAGCAGATATACATGTAAAACTTATATAGGGAGATTTGTTTCATTCCTGTCTATCATCTGAGCCTGTTCACTTCACTGGGTATATAAAATGTTTACATCCACATTAAATTACAAAATCTTCAGTTTTACTAAAATTAGTTAATGCAAAAACGGCTACATCTATTACTTTGTATGACCTTTGTGATTTGTAAAGACTTCTAGGCATGGAATGAACAAGTTAGCGCCATATTGCAACAGCTATCTTTTTCCATTCTTCAAGATTGACCTCTTGTAGAGCCTGGATGCTGGATGGAGAGTGATGCTCAACTTGTCTCTTTAGAATTCCCCATAGCTGTTCGATTGGGTTCAGATCAGGAGACCTACTTGGCCACTGATTCACTTTCATCGCCCTTCTTCAAAAATGCAACAGGGGCCTTAGATGTGTGTTTTGGATCGTCCTGTTGGAAAAGTGCAATATGACCAAAGGCACAGAGTGATGGTAGCATCTTCCCTTTCAAGATAGAGTAGCACATCTGTGAATTCATGATGCCATCAATGAAATGCAGCCCCACAGAAGAACACTGCCACTACCATTCACTATAGGCACCGTGCATTTTTTTTTTTTTTCTTTGTATTCCCTACTTTTGCAATGCCATACAGTTTTGAAGCAATCAGTTCCAAAAACATTTAGCTTGGTCTCATCACTCCAGAGTCCCAGTAATCATCTTCTTTTTCAGCATGGGCCCTGGCAAGTTCTAGGCGAGCTTTTTTTGTGCGTGGGATTTAGGAGAGGCTTCCTGTGTGGACCATACCATTACTCTCCAGTGTACACCGTATTGTGTCACAGGAACCAATCACCCTAGTTTGGCTTTCTACTTCTTTAGACAACTGCAGTAAACTTGCATAGCAATTTTCTTCAACCAATCTCATCAGAAGATGCTCCTGTTAAGCTGTTGACAGGTGTGGTGTGGATAGCCTGGACTATCTCTTTTGCTACAGTATTCCGACTGAGAAGTAAAGATTTGCTGATCTTCCTCTAGCCTTCACCTTTCTTGTGCAAAGAAATTACCCTAATTATTGGCATTGACACACACCCCCATTTAAGAGGGAAGGTTCAGGAAAAACACTTTTTTTTTTTTTTTTTTTTTAAAGAAACCAATTTGAAGCAAAATAATGGTCAGTGAGCATCAATGCAGCCTGATTGGTGCCCAGCTGCAGCCTTGCCGAGGAGAAGGAGGAGACTAACGCTGCTGAAATAGAGCCGGATTTCCTGTGTACTCGGCATCATGCCCAGTCCCGCTCTTTGGCACGGATCCTATAATGGACATAATGCTGGGACGTCAATGCCAAATGTCCAGGATGCAGGATCGAGCATAACTGGTAGCCGAGCACACAGGAAATCCGGCTCTATTTTGGCAGCGCTCATCCACTCCTTCCCCTTGGTGACAGCCTATATCACAGCATAACGTGCACACACGATTTCCCCGCCTAATTTAAGGGGGAAAAAAGTGTGTGTTATACGCCGATAAATACGGCCTTTTCTTTCTCAGGCCTTGTGATATTTCTCTTCCATGTGGTGCCATTGCTGCCCGCATGAAATGGTAAGGGTTTTCTTTAAGTAACACTCTTTTATAATCAGCTGTCTGCTGGACATCTGTTTAATGAATAATTAGACTCGCTTGTAGTTGAATTCTTGTTAATTAGGATTTTGTCGTCTAAAATTTAGCTTTGCTCCTAAGACTTTCATTGGAGTGTATTCATTTTTTTGCGACATGATCCTGACTGAATTTTTTAGGACAAATACTTTTTGTTTGTGCAAATTAACAAATCTTGTTTGCAATCAATTGCCTGCATTTATAGCAGTATTTTTTAGTATAGCCTTCCACAGAAAATGTTTATTCTGAAAGCAAAGTAAAGGTTTTCTGACATCTGTTTATGCTGAATATAAAGAATTCATACATAAAACAATATTCCATATACACAACAAATCTTTATCCATCATCCGAAAGTGATTCAAAATAAACAATCAGCATATATACAAAGATCTTGATCCACCATCCAAATGTATTAACCACTTACCGACCAGCCGCTGTCATTATACTGCAACAGGTTGGCAAGATCACACAAGCCATCATAGCTGTATGTCGGCTCCTTTTAAGAGGGATAGCAGGCACAGGCATGCTGCGCTGCAGGGTGCCGATGCTTGCGACCAGTGGTCGCGATGACCACGAGCGATCACAGGGACGTATGTGTATATACACACCAATCCCGGTCCTGTTCTGAGAGATGCAGATCGTGAGTTCCTAATAGTTAGGAACCACAATCTGTCATCTCCTATAGTCCAATCCCCTCCCCCTACAATTAGCACACACAGGGAACACAGTTAACCCTTTATCACCCCAGGGTGTTAACCCCCCCCCCTTCCCTGCCAGTGACACTTATACAGTAATCCGTGCATTTTTATAGCACTGATTGCTGTATAATTGTCAATCGTCCCAAAAATGTGTACACCGTAATGTTGCAGTCACGATAAAAAATAAATAAAAATCACCATTACTAGTAAAAAAAAAAAAAAAAAAAAGCCATAAATCTATCCCCTATTTTGTAACACTATAACTTTTGCGCAAACCAATCAATGTTTATTGCAATTTTTATTATCAAAAATATGAAGAATACATATCGGCCTAAACTAAGAAATTTGCTTTTTTTTAAAAAAATAAATAAATAAATAAATTGGCGATTATTTATTATAGCAAAAAGTACAAAATATATTTTTGTTTATAGTACAAAAAATAAAAACTGCAGAGATGATCAAATACCACCAAAAGAAAGCTCTATTTGTGGGGAAAAACGGACATAAATTTTGTTTGGGTACAGCATTGCATGACCGCGCAATTGTCAGTTAGAGCGACGCAGTGCTGTATCGCAAAAAGTGCTCTGGTCATTGAGCAGCTAAATCAGTTGTTAAGGAAAAAGAAGACACTGCCAAACGTGCAACCACCTATAGGAAAGCAGCTCACCCTCTTGTCTGACTGTGTTTTAGGATAGTCCAGTTTAAGAGACTTGTTCTACCCTTACCTGAAACCCTCCTCATCCAGGTGGATATCCATCATGTATATACCCAAGGGAATAAGACACACTGGTGAAAGTTTTGTTTTAAAAGGTTTATTAGAGGATTTAAAAAAAAACATGCACTTATTAGACACTTCCGTGTACATGAACGTCAATGGGCATACAGCGAGATGGGTCCCTCCATGTGCATGGACATGGTGACATCACTAAGACCCTGCCCAACCACCTCCTGAACATAGTGGCTAAACACACAGGTGTTTGAGTTTTAATGATGTCACCATATCTGTGGACAATGAACAACCTATTTTGTTGTATGCCTGTTGGCATTCTTGTACACAAAAGTGTCTGCCAAGTGCATCCTTTGATATACCTTATAAGTGCTACTTTCACTGTTGTGCGTTTGCCTTATTTCCTTAGGCTGGTTTCACACGGGCAGTTTGATCAGGTCCAACTGTCAGTTTTTCAGGCGGACCTGATCAGACCAGCTTATTCTCTATAGAGCGGTGGAGGTCAGCAGACTTGCATCCGCTGAGACTCACTCCGATTCTGTCTGCCAAAAACAGACAGATGGGGATCCATTCCCCATCCTTCCGATGGCTTGACTGCAGTCAGTTTCCATCAGACTGCCATCTGCCTGCTCAGTGCGCACGATGGAGACCTCCCCCTGTGAAAGGGTCCTTAGGTGTATGCAGGATTTCCATCTGGGAGGTTTGATGATGATGATAGAGAGAGAGAGAGACACTGTCTGAAAGTGATTCAGAATAACTAATCCTTTTATGCATTGTCATCCTTTGAAACTGTACAGTTGCTTGTTTTGTATGAAGATGGAAATTTAAAGTAAAATAATTGCATAATATGGAGATCTCATCCTTGATAGATAGATAGATATATATATGAGATCGCCATATTATGCAATTATTTTACTTTAAATTCCCATCTTCATGCAAATCAAAACACACAACTGTACAATTTCAAGCATGACAATGCTTAAATGGATTAGATATTTTGAATCACTTTCAGACAGTGGCTCAAGATTTGTTAAATATATATATTTACACACACAGGTTTTGATCCATCATAAACCCTGCACCCCAATCATCAAACCTCCCTGATGGAAATCCTGCATACACCTAAGGACCCTTTCACAGGGGGTTGTCTCCGTTATATATATATATCTCATGTAGATATATGAATTGTATGTGTTCACATTATATTAACCACTTAAGGACCAAGCCCCTGTCTGAGATTTGTTTACAAGTTAAAAACTGTGCTTACGGCTCCATTGCTACAAGTAACATAGACATAACCTCCAGCTTTGAGCAATACTACTACAAATTATACAACATTTCTCACTCCAAAACACGCCAGAACGCCATCAGAGACTTCCTGAAACAAGACGCCCCTAAACCAATATCTCAAGACATAGCTCTTACTCTTGAAAACCCCATCTCAGGGGAAGAACTCACGCAAGCAATCAAACAAATGAAGACAGGAAAGACCCCAGGCCCAGACGGCTTCACCACGGTATACTATAAAACACTCTCAATAACCCTCTTTTAACCGCTCCTCAACTCTATTATCTCATGGAGAACCCTCCACATCGCCTCTTAGAAGCTCACATAACTGTTCTACCAAAAGAAGGAAAAGACCACACCACAGTAGCTAACTATCGTCCAATCTCCCTGCTCAATTTAGATACCAAAATCCTGGCCAAAATCATATCTAACCGACTTATCCCACAACTTATCTCAACAGACCAAGTCGGTTTCATCCCTGGCTGAGAAGCCAGGGATAATACCATTAAGATCCATTCTTATCTAAACTCATCACACCATTGGTTACATGTAATTACTGTTTTGCTCGGACAAATCTGTTCATTGTTAATTTTTCCTTGTTTTTCCTCAATAAAAGCATTATGCAAAAAAAAAAAAAAAAAAAAAAAAAAAAACGTTTTTGGCTCGAAAATTACTTAGAGAGAAAAAAAATTATAATATCTGGCTTTTAATAAATCGGACACTTACCTATCCTGGAGTCCAGCGATGTCAGCATCGAAGCTGTTGTTTCCATCAGCTGTCGAGTGCTTTCCATCTCCATTGCGTTTAAGGGAATCCGGCAGTGTAGCCTTACGGCTTCACCCCGGGAACCCTACTGCGCATGTACGAGGCTCTACTCCTCTCTCCTACTGGCCCGGGGAAGGAGGAGGGAGCCTCGGTGGTGACGTCAATACCCACGGCTGATGCTCCCAGAAGTGGAAACAGGATACCTGTGAAAGACAGGTATCCTGTCCCCCCCCCGAAGAGAGGAGTACAATGAGCGGGAGTTCCACTTTTGGGGGGAACGCTACTTTAAAAAAATAAGACAGTAACAGTAAAGTTAGCCCAATTGTTTTTTTTTATATTGTGAAAGATAAATGTTACGCAGAGTAAATTGATACCCAACATGTCATGCTTCAAAATTGCGCCTGCTCGTTGAATAGCGACAAACTTTTACCCTTAAAAATCTCCATACGCAATGTTTAAAAAAAAAAAAAAATCTACAGGTTGCATGTTTTAAGTTACAGAGTAGATCTAGGGCTTAAATTATTACTTTTGCTCTAACGATCGCGGTGATACCTCACATGTGTGGTTTGAACACGGTTTTCATATGCGGGTGCTGCTCACGTATGCGTTTGCTTCTGCACGCGAGCTTGGGGGGGTGGGGGGGTTACAGAAAGCGTTTAAAAAAATAAATATGCATTTTCTTATTTTACCTTGTAATAAAAAAAAAAAAATCATGAAAGGACCTCTTGAATATGAGATCTGGGGTCAAAAAGACCTCAGATTTCATATTTACACTAAAACACAATAATAAAAAAAAAATTAAGAAAAAGTTGTTTAAAAAAAAAACAATAAATAAATAAAATAAAATATATCCTTAAGAGCTATGGGCGGAAGTGACATTTTGATGTCGCTTCCTCCCTGCAATGGTATGGAGACAGGTGGGGGCCCATCTTCCCCTCACTCGTCTCCATGCCTAACAGGGAGAAGGACCCGAATACCTCCGCTGCTGGAGGCGGCTCCGGTAAGCGGCAGAGGGCTCTGGGGCGTGGTGGGAGCTCCTCTCCCGCCGTCAATAAGAGTGATTTTGCAGAAAATCCAATGCAGATACCACTATTAGAAAGCTGACCTGCTGAAGAGGATACCGGAGTTATGGGAACTAGCTGCTGCCATAACGATATCCCTCTTCAAAGTACCAACGTATAACGATGGCGGCTGTAAGTGGTTAAAGTGATTGTAATGTCTTTTTTTTAAATAAAAATGTGTTATGCTTACCTGCTTTGTTGCAGTGGATTTGCACAGAGCAGCCTGCATCCTCCTCCTTGGGTCCCTCTTTGGTGCTCCTGGCCCCTCCCTCCTGTTGAGTGCCCCCACAGCAAGCGGCTTGCTATGGGGTCACCCGAGCCCAGACACAGCTCACTGTGTCCATTCAGACATGGAGCTGCTGCCCAACCTCGCTCCCTCCCTCTCCCAATTGGCTGGCTGGCTTTGACAGCAGCGGGAGTCAATGGTACAGCTGCTGTGTCTCAGCCAATTAGGAGGGAGAGTCGCAGACGGCCAAGACACTCGTGAACAGAGATGGGGCTCAGGTAGGTATTAGGTGCTGCTGCATGCCTAATATTTAAATTTATATGACATATATGGGGAGAAAAAGGCAGCAGTTTTATTATTTGTTTTCGGTGGGTGCAGCTTAATTTTTCTCAATAGATTTACTAACAATGTTGGCAGCCCTGGAACCAGATCAGCAGAATTCCCAAGAGAGATAAGAAAAATGTAAATGTAGATCTTTTATTGGCAAGATTTAATTTTTTTAATTGAAAAGCTTGTACAGTTTTCAATAATTTACTCAAAGGAAGGGGACAATACTTACCAAAAATGGATAAAAATGCATTTGTTGCATTAATGTTTACACAATTGTACAGAAATGTCTGGTTAAAACCTTGCGTGTTAGTAATGTTTTTTTCATTTTACATAAACATACATAAACAAATGAAGTACTTGCACCTCAAAACAGAGAGAGGTTAAATATTTTGATGAAGATATGTTTCCCCTCCAAGACCATACAGTTTTTTTGTTTTTCAAAAGTCATTTGCCTGTTCATTCACAATACACTGGATCATCCTACTTCATTAAGTACAAGGAAATGTTGCTACGTCACACATGATGGTAACTGGTCTTGGTGAGGAGGAGATAAAGTTAAAGCAACGTCGTAGGAAGATTGCTGTTTTGCCACCTAAGGCAAGTAGTTTTGGAATGTTTATATAAGTGACTGGATTGGCTAAACCGCTTTCCACATTTCAGACAGGCATAAGGTTTTTCACCTGTATGAACCCGGATGTGCTTTTTACAGTCTGTCAAAGTCAAGAAAGTCTTACAGCATATTTTACAGGCATATTTACGGGCACCCTCCACCACCAGCACATTATGCTCAGAGAGAGCTTTCTTACATTTGGAAAGGACATCTGCAGATGCCCTAGTCAACTGTGGTGGACCTTGCTGAGAAGCATTCCCATTGTCATAAGAGGAGTTTCCCCCATTCATCATCATTTGAGAACTGGAGGCGTTATCCTGTAGCTGAGTACTTCGTACAGACGTAACAATTGGCATTTTGGGGGCAATACGCCGATAATTTGGAAAGTTAAAAGCACGACCCCTTGCACTTCCCATGATAGACCTGGACATAGAGTGAAGCCCTAATCCAGACCTTGGGTAGTCCATTCCAAACGGGTCATTTCCACGGTAATTGGAGGACTGAACACAAGGAATACCCATATGGTCCTGCATAGGACGAGCAAAATGAGAATCTGGGCCATCACCGAAAGGATTATCCAAGTGAGACATAACATTGTTAGAATGACCACTGGGACCTACTTCTGGACTGACGAGGTAGGACACTTCTCCATCCATTCTACAGTCACTGGTTGTATTTGGAATGTTATCATCACAGTTTTGATTTAGGCTGAGGTTGCTGTTTCTGTTCTTGTTTAAAAAATTTGAAATGCTAAAAGAGGATTTGTGCTCTAAGTTGGGAGTCACATCTAAAATGTGAATATCTCCAACCCTGTCTGTACTAGACTGGGGATCAGAGAAACTGCGATCACTGCTTTCTGGACTCAGTTCAATTTTTTCTGCACCTGCAGTACCTTCAACTTCAACTGGCTCACTTCCTTCTGCTTGGGATGTGACATCACTCACCTCATCCTGAGGCTCAGGCGAGCTCAGTGGCTCAGATTTTACAATGACTCTCATGTGATCTTTTTCATCCACTGTAAGATCATGAGTCTCTGATGCATAAACTGTTTTCTCACAAGCAGATTCCTGATTGTAACTCGTTTCAACTCGAGTTGTCTGAGTTGCCATTGAGATAATGTTTTCTCCGCTGTTGTCAGACTGGCTTGGCACTTGTGTGTCTTCTTGGTTACCATATGACTGATCAAACATAAGTGTGCTATCCTCTTGGTTGTCTGGGGCAGAGTCAGCTTTCATAGCGTCCGTAATTTTAAGGGAATCAGGGGAAAAATATTCTTCACGAGAATTACCCATGGATTGTACACTTTCATTGGTGACATCGGTAATGAGACACTCATCAATAGAGGCCCTCATGCGCTGCCTAGCCCTTTCTTCAGAAGACTGCTTTCTTTTGTGCAGTCGTCTTATAGGAAATGCGGCCCTTTGCTCCACTATGCTATTTCTTACAGAGGAACCCATTGAAGTCTGTTGCTGCTGGGCCTGTTCTTCATTGCTCTGACTTGAATTCAAAGCCGAACTTACAATGCTTAATCCCAGCTGCTGAAGCATGAAAGACCTTTGCATTCGTGCGCTTTGCTCCTGAACTCGGTCATTGGGGGAAGACACAGGCAATGTCCTTGTAGTCAGATAGTGCTTACACGCTTTCACAACAGAATTCAAATGGAGGTGAGATGCTGCCAGTAGCACATCCATCACGTTGCTTTCTCCAAGCATAAGAGTGGATGTATACATCATGTCAATAAGAGCAGCAAAGGCTTCAGATGTTACCACTTCACTGTCCAGCTGGATCATGTTCATGCTCTGGTCACTCTCTGCTACAGTAAACAGAGCTCGGAAATGAGTACTGCATGCTGCTAGTACAGAGCGGTGAGCTTTAAAATGCCGACTCCCAACAACTATGACACAGTCACAGAGCTGGCCTTGGAGGCGCTGGTAATTTAACTGTTGAAAGGTCTGCTCAAAGTGCCCAGGGAAATCCATGTTCCTAAGAGAAAGATAAAAAGGCAAATACCAAAGTAAATATACAGTCTGAGCACAATAAAAAAGGTTTATGTAATTTTAAATATAATATGCATTTTAGGCTTCATGTACATGGGACATTGTTCAACCTCCCCTGAATGATTTAACTTGACAGCTAGAAACCGGCGTCTAAAAAATGGCTGTTTAGCTGCGTTTGCGTCTAGAAGCGGTTTTGTTAAAATGAAATACGTCTGTAAATGAAACGCTGCTAAACACAAGTTAACGCGTTTAGCAGAGTTTCCAATCTGTTACAGGCATTTGGCATTTCAAATGCATCTGAACATCCGTCTGAACCCTTTTTTTGCATTCCAAAAAATGCTTCTAAACTCAACTGCCTAGAATGTCTATGTATACAGGGTCAGATAGGATAACAGAGGAGAGTTCAAGGGCAGCTGAAAAAAATGCCCAACTGTTCCTAAACGTCCCCTTACCAGCAGCAGTGTACATGACAATCCAGAAAACCTTGAAAAGCTCAGTTAAACTATTAACAAGATCACCAAAATGAATGATAAATACATGGCTACACTTGGAGAGTTGTTTAGTCATAAAAATTCAAACCAATGATAGCAGTATCTGAAGCGCACACCAGGGGTTGACAAATTTGCTTGGAATCTAGGAGCCAGCTAAAAAAAGTTAGGAGCCAGGTCCGTGACGGCGATCTGGACCTGTCCCTGGCCTGACATGGAGACGAGTGAGGGGAAGATAGCCCCAAGCCCCTCACCTGTCTCCAAGTCATTGCCCATAGCTCTTAGAGGGACACTTTATTTTTTTCAAATGACACATTTTTTTTAAATTGCATTTTAGTGTAAATATGAGATGTGAGGTCTCTCTGACCCCAGATCTCATATATAAAAGAGGACCTGTCATGCTTTTTTCTATTACAAGGGATTTTTACATTCCTTGTAATAGGAATAAAAGTGACACAAATTTTTTTATTTTTTTTTAAAAGAACAGTGAAAAAAATAAAAATAAAAGTTAAAATAATAAAAAAAAAATATTTTAAACGCGCCCTGTCCCGCCAAGCTTGCGTGCAGAAGCGAACGCATATATGAAAGTGGTGTTCAAACCACACATGTGAGGTATCGCTGCGATCGGTAGAGTGAGAGCAATAATTCTAGCCCCAGACCTCCTCTGTAACTTAAAAAGTGCAACCTGTAGAATTTTTTAAACGTCGCCTATGGAGATTTTAAAGGGTAAAAGTTTGTCGCCATTCCATGAGCGGGTGCAATTTTGAAGCATGACATGTTGGGTATCGATTTACTCGACGTAACATTATCTTTCACAATATAAAAAAAAATTGGGCTAACTTTACTGTTGTCTTATTTTTTTTTTTATTAAATACATTTTCCCCAAACAAGTGCGCTTGTAAGTCCGCTGTGCAAATACGGTGTGACAGACAGTATTGCAACGACCACCATTTTATTCTCTAGGGTGTTAGAATAAAATATATATATAATTTTTAGGGGTTCTGAGTAAAGGGGAGGAAGATAGGCTGGCAGGCAGGGGAATTAGCATTGCATCCATTAGCATTGCTGGTTGTAATTCCAACGGCCACCACAAGAGGGCGCCAGATTCCAGAAGGAACCATAGGATCGTAGAAGGCCTCAAAGCCGGGGGCTCAATTACCGGCCGCCGGCGGCGCGGCCCGACGTGATCGCGACGGGGGGGGTCCGCGGAGACAGCATACCCCCAGCTGTGCTGCCCCAGGTGCCAGGTTGCTAATTCTGGTCGCAAATGCGACCTGGCGCGCGGGTTTTGTCGAGCCCTGGCGCACACTATACAAAGGCCTCAACTTTGGTTTACCCTAAGAACTAAGCACACTCAACAGTCCAACGCAAGATCCCAAGTGGCCAATAAATTTGCTTGCATTGGACCATTAAATTATATGAGCAGAACTTAATTTCAGATTTTAGGGTGTCACCAAATATTTTGAATCTGAAGCTCTATTAAAATCATAATATGGCCAAGTTACACAACACAGGGTTCAGGAAACACATCTCTGCTGCTCTCCTACTGATCCTGTATATAATTTAATGCATTTTACCTTGTTCAGAAAGTGATAATACAGAACTCAGGCAGCGTGAACTTTAACCACTTCAACACCGGGCCTATTCTGGCACTTCTCTCCTACATGTAAAAATCATAATTTTTTTGCTAGAAAATTACTCAGAACCCCCAAACATTATATATGTTTTTGAGCAGACACCCTGGGGAATGAAATGGTGGTCATTACAACTTTTTATCTCGCACAGTATTTGCGCAATAATTTTTCAAATGCCCTTTTTTGGGGGAAAAAAAAAACAAAAAACGGTTTCATGAATTAAATAACAAAAACAGTAAAGTTAGCCCAATTTTTGTTTGTATAATGTGAAAGATGATGTTGCGCCGAGTAAATAGATCCCTAACATGTCACGCTTTAAAATTGCGCACACTCATGGAATGGCGCCAAAACTTCGGTACTTAAAAATGTCCATAGGCGACGCTTTGAATTTTTTTTTTACAGGTTATTAGTTTAGAGTTACAGAGGAGGTATAGTGCTAGAATTGTTGCACGCGCTCGGCTATACCTCACATGTGTGGTTTGAGGAGGTCGCCTATAAGAACGATCAAGCAGCGGAATGGACGATATGAGCGTTCTTATGGTGCACAGAATCGCCAGCTGGAAAGAATGATATCTGAATGATGCCTCTAGCTGCGGGCATCATTCAGATATCCCCACACGTCATTTGACTATGTGCGGTAGGGAAGTGGTAGTGCATTAAACCCCCATCAATAAAAACTATCAATAAATGGTGTAGTACATGCAGTTCATACTCAGTCACTATGAGATTAATTTTCTGCAAAAAACCTGGTTGATCCTGCTGCTCTCTATTTCCACTTTCTGTCCAAGTCCCCATTGCAGAGCAGTGTTGGCAGTTCTACACATATCCAGTTTTCAGTGTATTTTCTACCCCGAGCATTTCCTCCCTATCACATTTGAGCAGCCCATGCGACTATATGACTCACACATGTAGGCGTATCCACAGTGGTAAATGACAGTTAAACACAATGGGGATGGAAGGGGGGATTACATGTAGATTGATGGAGGCTTCATCTCCCTCTCATTAAGACACAGCCTGTAACCATGTTATTGCCAAAAAAATATTAAAGATTTAATTTCAAATAGTGTGTGTGTGTGTGTATATAATATAAATATATGCTGTTTTTTGACCATTTGAGAAGCAGTAGAGGACTAAAAGCTTCTCCTTCTTATGTTTCCCTGCACTCAGGCTGGGAAATATGACAGCTGTGTATCGATTAGGGAAAAACTTACTTAGATGATTTTTTTTATTAAAATAATTACAGTACCATCATCCACATGCAGAAAGAGATTGGATAACGTATATTAACAAGCGTGTGTGTTTAGGATCACTTAAAAGTGGTTGTAACCTTTACTAATTACAAATCATTTTTGATTTTGTATTTACTACATGCTTTCTTTTTTGTCTTTAGACCCCTTTCACACCAGGGCGTTTTGCAGGCGCTATAGCGTTAGAAATAGCGCCTGCAATCCACCCTAAAAAAGCTGCACCATTGTCTGTAGTGTAAAAGCCCGAGGGCTTTCACACTACAGCGGTGCGCTGGCAGCACGTCAGGGAAAAGTCCTGCCAGCAGCTTCTTTGGAGCGGTGTGTTTACCGCTCCTCCACCACTGCTCCCCATTGAAATCAAAGGGACAGCGCTGTAATACCGCTGGCAAAACGCCGCTATTGCGGCATATTGCCGGTGGTGTTAACCCTTTCTCGGCCACTAGCGGGGGGTAAAAGCACCCCGCTAGCGGTCGAAATGCGCCGCAAATCCGGCGGTAAAACGCTGCTAAAAATAGCGGCGTTTTACCGCCCACACTATGGGCGGTGTGGTGTGAAAGGGGTCTTAAACTTCCTTTCTTCACTTTCTTTTCTGCCATCTCCGGCTTCATTAGTGAAGGTCCGTGCATCACTGTAGCTTCCACAGTGGTGCACGGACCTGTTGGTGTGCATGTCCAGTGTTGGGAGCACCTACGCCATAACCGGAAGCAACATTTCTGCGTTTCCATAGCAATGGAAGGAAATCAGTCCTGGCAGCATTACGTAACTTCCCTCTCTTTCTCCAGCCCAGAGCAGTGGGTGGTTGAGAAGAGCAGCTGGAGGGGGCGTGGCTTTCATCTGACTATGGAAGATACCGGCATGCTGCACTCTAGCAGAGCACCTCTATCTTTAACGGAAGGACACAAGATGTAAACGGACCACAGTAGCATGGACTGGCAGCCATGCTTAGCATGGTCAGTTTACTATAAGGAGGAGGAGACACAGGCAGGATCAACCAGGACATTGGCAAGCAGAAATGTAGGAAAATTTATTGTAGATAAAAAGTAGCGCACTTACATGTAAGTCGAATGTATACAGCATGTATAAAAAGAGCATAAAAAGCCGGCCGGCAAACAGGAGCCCGTCCTCCTCTCCTACAACGTGGTGGCGTCACTGCGTGCCTTCCCAGACGCGTTTCGTCATACCTGACGTTGTCAATGGGGAACCCATTATGGTTATATATGGTTCCCCATTGACAACGTCAGGTATGACGAAACGCGTCTGGGAAGGGTACGCAGTGACGCCACCACGTTGTAGGAGAGGAGGACGGGCTCCTGTTTGCCGGCCGGCTTTTTATGCTCTTTTTATACATGTTGTATACATTCGACTTACATGTAAGTGCGCTACTTTTTATCTACAATAAATTGTCTCAACAATATTACGCTATGTTGGTTCCTTCTTTTCTCTTGGAGCCACTGAGTACCATTTTTGGGATCATGGAATAGAATATTCTCGTAAGAATGCTGTTGTAATGCGGAGAGCTGACCCATTATAAGGAGGATTATTTTGGTGTGATCTACGATCTAATTATAACGCTCCAACTCATATACCCTCTGGTAAGCGCACTCACTATATGGTGACGGGCACTTGTGCGCATTTGAGTGTGTTCAATCACTGTGGTGTCTCCATTTAAGAATACAATTGCTGATCATATGGACTCATTCATGAACTTTCTATGAACGGATTTTTTTTAATTGTTATTTTTTATGCATTTTCTGATTTTTATGCACTTGAGGTGTTTTTGATTGTATCAATTATTTACATATTAATTATTTATATTTTTTTTTTTTTATTCCTTTCTTAGTATTGGTTAGAGGGTTGGAGCAGCTTTTTGTATTTTTGCATTATTGTTGGGTGTTTGTATCACATTTATTGCTGCTATATTACACATTGTTAGTTTGCTTTTTACTGTTTTCACCCAAGCGCGGTTTATCTTTTTCCTTAGAAATGTAGGAAAAACATTAAGAAGCACATGTAAACTGATCACTCATCAGGTCCAGACCAATAATTTATTGCCTGGACCTGTTGATTTGTCCATTGGTCGGAACCAACTTCCTATGCCTGTGTAATGTAAACATAGGCACAGGAAGTGATGCAATCTCCCATATATATATATATATATATATATATATATATATATATATATATATATATACACATACACATACATATATACACATACACACACACACAATTATTATAATAAAAAATCCAAGAATAGTAGTTTTATTCTATTTTACTGTATGTTATTCTATACTGTAATGTTTTACTGTTACTTTGCCGGTATGTCTTACTGTTTTACTTACTGTGATTAATTAACCTTTGTTTGCTTTTTTTTTTTTTATATATAAAAGTGTAAATTTGCTGTCCCCGCAAAATAACTCAACACGCAGCCATTAAGGTCTAAACTGCTGGCAACAAAAGAGTACAACCCAGAGTAAAAATGTCCAAATTGGGCCTAAAGTGTCAATATTTTGTGTGGCCACCATTTTCCAGCACTGCCTTAACCCTCTTGGACATAGAGTTCACCAACGCTTCACAGGTTGCCACTGGAGTTCTTTGACTCCTCCATGATGAGCTGGTGGGTTAGAGACCTTGCGCCCCTCCACCTTCCATTTGAGGATGCCCCACAGATGCGCAATATGATTTAGGTCTGGAGACTTGCTTGGCCAGTCCATTACTTTTACCCTTAGCTTCTATAGTAAGGCAGTGGTATTCTTGGAGGTGTGTTTGGTGTCAATCTGGTAAAATACTTCCCTGCGGCCCAGTCTCCGAAGGGAGGGGATCATGCTCTGCTCTAGTATGTCACCGTACATGTTGGCATTCATGGTTCCCTCAATGAACTGTAGCTCCCCATTGCCGGCAGAACTCATGCCACCCCAGACCATGACACGCCCACCACCATGCTTGACTGTAGGCAAGACACATTTGTCTTTGTACTCCTCAGCTGGTTGTCGGCGCACAAGCGTGACACCATCTGAACCAAATAAGTTTATCTTTATAGTTCCAGCAATCCATGACCTTAAGTCTTCTTGTCTTCAGCAAACAGTTTGCGGGCTGTCTTGTGCATCATCTTTAGAAGAGACTCCCTTCTGGGATGACAATCATGCAGACCCATTTGATGCAGGTTGCAGTGTATGGTCTGAGCACCGACAGGCTGACCCCCCCCCCCACACACACACACACACACACACACACACACACCTCTGCAGCAATCAAATATGTATTTCCCAAAGACAACCTCTGGATATGACGCTGAGCACGTGCACTCAACTTCTTTGGTCGACCCTGGTGAGGCCTGTTGTGAGCGGAACCTGTCCTGTTAAACGACTGTATGATCTTGGCTACCGTACTGCAGCTCAGTTTCAGGGTCTTGGCAATCTTCTTATAGCCTATGCCATTTTTACGTAAAGCAATCTTTTTTTTTTTTCAGATCCAGAGAGTTCTTTGCCATAAGAAGACATGTTGAACTTCCGAACTTCCAGCGACCAGTATGAGAGCGATGGCTTCACATTTACACCTGAGACCTTGTAACACTAAACAAGTCACAAACAAGACACTGGAAGGGAAATGGGCTAATTGCACCCAATGCTTCGGGGTGTATTGACTTTTGTTCCCAGCGGTTTAGACATTAATGGCTGTATATTGAGTTATTTTGAGGGGACAGCAAATTTACACTGATATACAAGCTGTACACTCGCTACTTTAGCAAAGTGTCATTTCTTCAGTGTTTTTTGTAAATATAATAATATAAATAAAAATATGTGAGGGGTGTATTCACTTTTGTGAGCAGCTTAATATCCTGAGGATGTCATATGATGCCCAGTCAGGATATTGAAACCACTTTACCGCCGTCATTCTGCTATATGATAGCGGCAGGTGGTTAAAGGCCAGAGGCAAGATCTAGAGTCGAATAGACCCCAAAATTTTCAAAAAATAAAAAAGGAGTACCTGTCACTACCTCTTGCTATCATAGGGGATATTTGCACTGCCTGGGATTGAAAAAAATTAAAATAATCAAAATATATTATTTAAAAAAGTGTGTTTTTTGTGCAAATTCAAAATTTCCCCAAAGAATTGCCTTTGAAAAAAATCGCTCCGCAAATATGTTGCGAAAAAAAAAAAATGCCACCATTTTAATCTGTAGAGCCCCTGCTTTCAAAAAAATATACATGTTTGGGGGGTTTCAAAGTAATTTTCTAGCAAAGAAAAAATTATGTTTCATGTAACAAAAAGTGTCAGAAAGGGCTTGGTCTTCAAGTGGTTAGAAGAGAGGGTGGTGTGTGGCAAAAGCTTCTAATGTTGGGCATGAAATGACAGAACTCTTCAAACCCCCCCCCCCAAAGGCCCCCCCTTTTTGGAAATTAGACACCCCAAGCTATTTGCTGAAAGGCATGTTGAGTCCATTGAATATTTTATATTTTGCCAGAAGTTTTGGGAAATTTAATTAATTGTTTTACACAAATTTGTCACCAAATGATATATTGCTCACACATGGCACAGGTATATGTGAAATTGCACCCCAAAATACATTCTACCGCTTCTCCCGAGTACAAGGATACCACATCTGAGACTTTTTGGGAGCCTAGCCGCGTACAGGACTCCAAAAACCAATCATCGCCTTCAGGCTTTCTAAGGGCGTAAAATGTTGATTTTACTCCTCACTCCCCATCACAGTTTAGGAGGCCCTGAAATGCCAAGACACCCCCCAAAATTACCCCTTTTCAGGAAGTAAACACCCCAAAGTATTTGCTAAGAGCCATTGTGGGTATTTTGCCACAATGTGGGTATTTGTTTTGAAAAATTAAGAAAGAAAAAAAAAAAATTTTTTAATCAAAACTTTGTGACAAAAAGGGAGATCTGCAAAATACTCAACATGCCTCTCAGCAAATAGATTGGGGTGTCTACTTTCCAAAATGGGGGGGTGCCAGCTTGGCATTTCATGGCCTGCGAAACTGATTGGTAGTGAGGAGTCCTGAAGGCAGTGATTAGATATTCAGGATCCTGTATGTGGATGGGTATCGGGTACATTGTACCCCTACACCCATTCACAAAAAAAAAAAAAAATATATATATATATATATAAAAAAAAAAAAAAAAGTGCCCCACGATGACCATTCATCTTCGATCACAGCATCTGATGAGTGCCGTAAACAGGTCACCCGCCCCCCTCTGATGTTACGTGAGGTCGCATGATGTCAGAAGGGGGCAGGGTCACCAGTTTACATCATCGGGTGGCCCCACCCTCAAGCCTGCAGTCAGCGGGAGCCTCCCATGGAGGCAGTTTTTTCTTTTCTTCTGGTTGTTGGATGCTGTGATCGAAGAGGAATGGACAACGCGGGACTGTCTACTGTCATTGTTATGCTCTCTTGTTCCCCTCCCACCCTTTTCCTGTAGGCTGGCAGGTTGCATGCTCGGATAAGGGTCTAGTATGGATTTTGGGGGGACTCCTATGTAATTTTTTTGTTAATTTTGGTTCTGGGTTCCCCTTAAAATCCCTATCAGGCCGATTTTTTTTTTGGGGGGGCCTACGCAATTTTTAATTTTTTTATTTTGGTGCGGGGTTCCCCTTAATATCCATACCAGACCCAAAGATTCTTTTTATTTTTTCATCTATATTGCCTGGATCCGACAATTCATTACAGCCACGAGCAGTTTTGAATTACATTTTTTCCTTTAGAAATGTAATTTTGCTGTGGCACGGTTATAAACACGGGAAAGATGCGCTACTTTACAGACATTTAATTTTATTGTTTCACTTCAAGCATTATTAACCACTTCAGCCCTGGAAGATTTGGCTGCTCAATGACCAGGCCATTTTTTTTTCAATACGACACTGCGTTGTTTTAACTGGCAATTGCGCGGTCGTACGACGATGTATCCAAACAAAATTGACATTCTTTTTTCCCCCCCCCACACAAAGCTTTCTTTTGGTGGTACTTGATAATCTCTGAGGTTTTTATTTTTTGCGCTATAAAAAAAAAAAAAAAAAAACTGACAATCTTTGCTATGCATACTAGCTCATTATGACTGTCTTGCAGGTTTCTCTTCCCCCCGTGGGTTTACAACCACTTTAAGAGTTCCAACAGGTAATATAACATGACTGATCCCACATCAACCAAAGGATTAGCATTTAATCCAACAGAAATCCCCAACATGCAGCCATGGCCAAACATTTTGCGAATGGACACAAATATTACTATTTCACAAAGTCTGCTTCCTCAGTTTTTATGATGGTAATTTGCATATATATACTCCAGAATGTTATTAAGAGTGATCAGATGAATTGCAATGTCCTTCTTTGCCATGAAAATGAACTGAATAACATAAAAAACATTGCCACTGCAATTGTGAAGAAGGCTTCACATCTGTCCATTGAGGTGCCACCACAACTCACACACAGTGCACCACAACACAAAGCGAGCTGTGCATTAACGTGTTGTAGTAACATGTCGTAAAATGCAAATTTTTCAACAAAGCAATTGTGTTAACTCATCCAAATGCCAAGCAATTAAAGTGGAGTTCCACTCAAAAATGGATCTTCCGCTTTAAGTGAAGGTTACCCCCTGACATGCCACATTTGGCATATCATTTTTTTTTGGGGGGCGTGGATACCCACTTTAGGGGCATCCAGCTTCCACTTCCTCCGGGGGCTCCGCGGAGCTGGAAGGAAGTTCACCTCTCCCCCCTTCCTCCTTGCAATCTTTTGGGACAGGTCCCAGAAGATTGCCCGGCTAATCACAGCGCGTGCCCGGCTGTGAAGCCACAGCCGGGCGCACAGTCACAATTCCAGCGCCGAGGAGGGGGAAGAGGAGCGGGCTTCGTTCGCCGCATCGTGGGACAGGTGTGTGTCCGATTATTAAAAGTCAGCAGCTACACTTTTTGTAGCTGCTGACTTTTATATGGGTGGAACTCCGCTTTAAAGCTGTATGACAAAACTACTAAATAAATTTAACAAAAGACAGCAAACATGATTATTCATAGGATCCAATTATGATCTTAGACTCAAGAATCACCTTTAATAAGGTTTATAAATAGAACCATATTGGCAGTTATTTAAAGGAGTTGTAAAGGCAGCCGGGTTTTTTAGGTTAATGCATTCTATGCATTAAGATAAAACCTGTGTGTAGCAGCCCCCCAGCACCCCCTAATTATCCACCTGATAATTAGGGGGGTGCTGTTGGATCATTGCCTTTGCCTGATTGAAGGTTCTAAGTTAAGTTCGCCCTTCTAAAAAAGTAATAAATGCATATCTTTTTACAGGTGAAGAAAAAATGCATTTATTTTTTTACTATGAGCCTGTAAAGCATTGCACCCAGGATAAGCAGATCACGGGTGCAATCTCAGGCTCCTGCAGACTGTCAGTGTAGCTGTCTGCACGTGCCTTGTACAGGCAGGCAGTTGCTGAATAACAGGAAGAATCGAACAACTAGATTGCTCATCAGCTCCCTGGTAGTTCATTGAGAACTACAAACTGAGAGCCGCAAAGGCTGATGGTAGTTGTAGTTCTCGCACTCACAGAACTCTGTGAATGAAGGATGTGGCCAGGTGAGCAGAGCCCCGCACAGTTGCGTGTTTTTGTGACATCAGGTGCGAGGAGAGGATTCCTGGCCTGCTGTCCCGACGGGGACTGGAGTTGAGGGGGCTGCTCATTTAGTAACATGTTACACCCTGGATAGCGGACATTACAAAAGGTGAACTTATCCTTTAATACAATTTCAATTTAGCTTTAATATCTCTTTAAAAAGTTTGTTTAGGCCAGTGACGTGACTGCTGCATGCACTGGAATATATTGTTGTGGCTGTAGCTACAAATGGTCCTGTTTTTCCAGCAGCAGCACAAGCCACTTCATGTCTACTTCCAGCTGGAAAGGCGCAGGGAGCCTATAGCTATAGATTCTGGCAGTAATCGCATGGCAAAAATCCAACAGGCTGGTTGTACTCAAGTCAATCGATGGATCAACTTGGGTACAATCAGCATGCCCATACATGGCTCGGTAGTCTGTAACCGACTAACACTTTCGACACATGTACTGGCTTCTCCACCATTAAGAAGATGGCTTGTATTTGTATCAATGAATACAAGGCTTCTTCTGATTGGCTGAGGTGGAAATAATGCCGTCAACTGCCCCCTCTCCACCTCAGTCAGGGAAAAACCATGTAGTAGAAGGGCCTGCCTGATTGCATACAAATTGAAACTCCTAAGGTTTGACCTCATATTATATAGTTTTGGAAAATCTGAAGGAAATAAAAACCACAGAAAATCTGATAGTATGAATGGGGCTTAAGTCTGACTATCTTTATAACTAGGACCAGAAGGGAAGTTGTCCGTTTCCTGCTGGAACACAGCACCACTTACTCTATGTAACTAATGACATTACAATCCATTACAGCACACCCAGCAACCACATCTTTCCATAATGGAAATAGTTTGGGACAGATTGGCCAAGAAAACTACTCAAAGTGATGGTTTATCTTCAAGTAGAATTACAGCTATCCTATCATGAAACTTAGCCCTGGTTTGAAATCATGCTGCTTCCGTAGATGTCAGATTGTGCATCACTGTAAACCCATGGTGCGCCAGCAAGGCACAATATGACAAATACGGTGTCCCTTATAGTTAACAAAAAAAAAAAAAAAACACCTTAAGGGCCCATTTAATGTTGCATCTAAACACACACGTGTCGTGGTTCATCAAAATCGTGCTTGTTCACACCTCAGCACAATTTTTAAAAATACATGTCCATGCCTTTTAGTGCACTGGGAAGCCCTTTGAGGTCACGGAGAGTGCATCAGAATGCTTTGATGCGCTAGTAACAGGTATGAAGTCTTGGCCAATGTCTGCTAGCTCTGCCCTATACACTCAAAATTCTGAATACAACAGTACATCAGTGCAACAGCTATTGAGAAATGCACCTCTATGCACACAGATCTAAATGGGCCCATAAAGTTGTTGAGCGCATCAAAAACCAATGAATCTGTGTCAACTGTAAAAATGCCTCTTACATTGGCACCAATAAAGCAATCTTTTGTGGTGATGTTCACAGTGCCATCCTTACAGACAGCTTTAAAAAAAAAAAAAAAAAAATAAAAAAATAAAAAAATAAAATGGGACCATGATGCGGGCTTCTTTGCCAACTGATACTGGAATGATGCAGCCACCATCAAATAGAAGGTCCATCACAGCTCAAGGAACCCTTACTTGGCAATCTCTGGAAGAAACCTGGTTGAAAATGTCTCGTCTACACAATAGGTTACTAAAACATTGATACTTCCCACCCATTTATAAAAAATAAAAAAAACACACACACACACACACACACCTTGAGTGCCCATTTTAGGGCTGCAACTAACGATTATTTTCCTAATCGATTAGATCAGATAAGAACCTTAAAAAACGTGGTGTATAATTAAGTTAATATGTAAAGTTTAAGATAGAGATATTTATGAATAAAAATATCTCTATCTATGCAGTGGTAAATATAAATAGCCAACTATATGGTTTTAATAAAAATTAAAAGACTGATTTTCAGACAGAGCTGTAATATATTATGTATGACAGACTCCCTTGTCATAGGCAGGTGGCTTGAGAAAAAGCTACCTGTGCCTGCTGTCACTTATGCTGGTCATACAATAACAATGTCTTCTAGGGATGAAACAACTAATCGATTAATCGACAATTAATCGATTACTATTTTCATAATCGATTAATCGGCCAGTAACATAATGGGGTTAAAAAAAAAAAAGAAACTAAAATGAGCCCTTTATAGTACAAAAATATAATCACTACTGTAAATATTACTTTCACTGTTCTACAGTGAAAAATTGAACCCCTTCCAGTAGTGATTATCTGCTTTTTTTGTACTATAAAGGGCTAATTTTAGTCTTTTTAACTCCATTATGTTGCTACACGTCTTAGGCCTGGTTCACATCTATAGGTTTATTGGTGCTATTTGCAGAAACGCCCTACAGTTCGTTTACATGGTTTCCTATGGGACACGTTCACATCTGTGCTTTTTTTCAGCCGCTGCATATTTGGAAAGGGTCAGGGACTTTTAACGCAAAACTGTACTTTTTTTGGTTCAATATACTTCAATGGAGAAGCTGCAGAAAAGAATGTAATACGTTTTTGCAGCAATTTGTGTTTTTTAATCTGCCCAAAAAACGCAAATTGCAGTAAAATCATGTGCGCAAAAATCAAAATGCACAGCAAAAAGCACTGCAGAAACAGATCAAAAGCTAAAACTCCATAGGTGTGTACCGAGCCTTAGCTGGCCACACGGATCAATTTTCAGGTGAGAATATTCAGATGAAAAATCTTTGTACATTTGCTGAATGAAAGAATTTTGTTTGAAATTTTCACTTAATTTCTGAACAAAAACCACATACACTGTCTGAAAAATCCTTTGACCGAGAAGTTTTCTATTATTTCCAAATTTTCCTATCACTGTGGTTGAAAATGAACGTCAATTTGACCCACTTTTAATTTAAGGTTATTATCCGATTAATCGAAACAATAATCGGCCAACAAATCGATTATGAAAATAATCGTTAGGTGCAGCCCTAATGTCTTCCTTCATTAAAAAAAAAAAAAAGTTAATGTTAAGAACATTTGTTCGATTTTCTAATCATTAGTGGCATCAAATCGATGTTCGTTTTACTCCACAATGACTGGCAAATTCTAAGGAGCAGAATAGAAAACTTCTTGGTCACAGGAATTCATACAGAAATTACATTCATTTTAAAACTGAATATTAAAAGTGACATTTTCAAACGACATTCTTTCATTCCGTGAATGTACAAAGATTTTTCCTATGAATATTCTCGTCTGAAAATCGAAACATGAATGGAAAGCATAAGGCTCGGTTTTTGCTTTTGATCCGTTTCTGCTGTGCTTTTTGCTGTACGTATTTGCACATGCGATTTTTCTGGGATTTGCTTTTTTTATGCTTTTTTTGGCCAATTTGTTGTTGGGCAGATTAAAAATGCAAATTGTGGCAAAAACACACCACATGCTTTTCTGCAACTTCTCCATTGGAGTCTATTGAACAAAAAAAGCACTCGACCCTTTCCAAATACACAACGGCTGAAAAGAAAGCATAGATAACATGTCCCATATGAAACCACGCAAATTAATTGTAGTGCGTTTCTGCAAAAAGCACCAGAAAAATACAGACGCAAACCAGGCCTAAGTAGTTTAGTAGCAGCAGCATGCTTTATTTTTTGGATCACCTGTCACCATGAAGTAAAAAAAAATGAAAATTAGCCCTTTATAGTACAAAAAGAGCAGATAAATCGTTACTATAAAAAGGTGTTCATTTCCACTGTGAAACGCTGAAAGAAGTAATAATATATATATATATATATATATATATATATATATATATATATATATATATATATATATATATATATATATATATATATATATATATTATTTATTTTTTTTTTTTTTTCACCTTCACTAACTAGGAGTGAGACATGAAGGGCGGAGATATACCTCTTTTATATAAAGTTTTCATGGATATTAGAAAATGTATATTGCTGATTGGCTCCCACTGTGTCCAATCACTGGCACTCGCACGTACCCAAAAACCATGTGGTGGGCAGTCCCAAACTGGTTAAAGCGATTTTTTTTTTTTTTAAACAAACATGTTATACTTACCTGCTCTGTGTAATGATTTTGCACAGAGCAGCCCCGATCCCCCTCTTCTGGGGTCCCCCACCAATGCTTCTGGCTCCTCCTGCCTTCAAAGTACCCTTATAGCAAGCTGCATAGTAGCGTGCCCCAATAGCAAGGTTAAAAAAACAAAACAAAAAAAAAAACCCTTCTACCTCGAGACCCCTTTCACACTGGGACGCTTTGCAGGCACTACAGCGCTAAAAATAATGACTGCAAAGTGCCCTGAAAGAGCCTCTGTTTCTACAATGTGAAAGCCCCGAGGGCTTTCACACTGGAGCGGTGCGTTGGCAGGACGCAAAAAAAAAAGTCCTGCTAGCAGCATCTTTGAAATCAATGGGGCAGCAAGGCTATACTGCTGGCATAGCGCTGCTGTAGCAACGCTTTGCGGTGGTTTTAACCCTTTCGCGGCTGGTTTTTTAACCCTATATTGGCCACTAGCAGGGGGTAAAAGCACCCAGCTAACGGCCAAATAGTTCATGCAAAATTGACGGTAAAGCGCCGCTTTACCGCCGACGCACCCACCTCCCCACCGTGAAAGGGGCCTTGGAACCACTCACTTCCTGGCCAGGAATACATGTCCCATGAGGCATTGCTCCTCACACATTCACAAGTTCTTAGGCACTTATTGACAGACATGTATGGAGTATGTACTGCGCTGTTTGTGTGCTGCACTGTATTTACCTGATATGTAAACAAATAATGCATTCTGCATGCAGGCCAACTAATCGGCTGGCCGATTAACAAAAATAAATAAAAAATAGATGTCAACTACTGTAATAATCCATTAGTTGTCGATTAGTTGTTTTGGCCCTAGCCCATTTACACTGTTGCATATCAACACACATATTCAGACATGCTAAAACACTTGTGTTGTGGTTTGTCAGAACAGCATTTGTTTGCATTTCAGGTGCGTTTTGAAAAAATATACAACTGTGCCTTTTAGTGCATAGGCCCTTGGAGGTCAAAGGCAGTGTATCAAAAGGTTTTTTTGATGCATTGCTAAGGCCTCCTTCACATGGGAGGTAATGACGCGTACACCTGTTATTACCCACAGGGGCATGTACAGGTGTTCCATGCATCTTCATCCAGGCAGTGCAAATATCTTGTCAGCACACCACAGATATGTGACAAAGTCTAAAAACTTTTTTTACACATATATATATATATATATATATATATATATATATATATATATATATATATATATATATATATATATATATATATATATATATATATATATATATATATATATATAGATAGATAGAGGGGGGGGGTCACATCATAGCTAGGAAGATCACATCACAGCAAAGAAGTGCAACATTTCTGAGCTGTGTAGGACCCCTTTGTTAGGCACGTGATCACAAAGGGGTCCTGTGCGGTTCTGAAATGTTACACTTCCTTGCTGTAATGTGATCTTTATTCAAGAAAAAAAATAAAAAAATCCCACACACCTTTGAACTTTAAAGATCCAAAACGCGCTGGAAAATATTTATGCTATTCTACACATATTCCAAGCTGGTTGTTGCTGCAGCACCCATTACTTCAAGAGCCTGTTCTGGGAACATGCGTGATGAATACAGACAATCCCCTGTCAAAGTGATACTAAACCCAGGACCCTGCATTTACCATATCTTATCTCCCACAGTACATAGAAACCTAATTATTTTAGTAAATATAAACTACTTGTGACCTTTTCTCATCAGCAGTATGTTGCAGTCTTGCGACTTCTATCAGTGTCTAGCCAAGCACTGGTTAAAGCTTGTAGGAGGAGTTTTCTGACTGTCCTATGAGACTGCAACACCCCTGACCCTCTGTCAGGACAGTGCTGATTGGCCCTATGCTGGTTACAGGCATCCTCCCAACGCAAAATAAAAGTAAATAAACAACCTCTGTAGCAATACACACCAAACCGGGTATGTGCAGCCTAACATCCCGTTTTATCAGGACATTATTAGGGCAAAGTGGAAGGAGGGGAGCATCAGAGAGACAGGATTGAACAGCCTTTTTACACAATGCAGAGGATTAACCCACAGTGAGTATAACAAGCATGTTTTTACGGTTGTGGGTTTAGTAACTTTTTAATGTCGACTGGGACTCAACAGCAGCACAGACGCAGCTCCCAATCGGACATCTGTGTGGTTCTATGGCCCTGCCACAAGCAGGACTGCCTGTACATCCCCGAGAGGGTAAACACAGCCCTTCACATTAGTATCCCCCATGTGATTGAAGCCCAACAGGTATTAGTAACAAGCCACAGGCAAGGTCTTTTAACATTATCAAATTAAAAAACATTGGAAATGTATGTTGACACAACAACGCACCTAAAAAGAAACACATTTCCATAAATGGATCCTTAAAGTTGTTAAAGAGGAGGGCCACCTTAAAAAAAAAAAATTTAAAAAAGTCAGCAGCTACAAATACTGCAGCTGCTGACTTTTAATAAATGGACACTTACCTGTCCAGGGTGCCCGCGATGTCGGCAGCAGATGATGAGCAATCGCTCGTATCTCGGCTGTCCCCGCCACCATCCTCAGTCAGGGAATCGGGAAGTGATTCCGGCTCCCTACTTCACATGTGCAAGTCGCACTGCGCGTCTTTGCTGGTCCCTGTTGTGTTTTGGGAACTGTGTGTTTCCCAGAACACAACGGGGAGGGGGGTGGTTATCTGCAGCTATTCCTGGAAGTGGGTGCAAATACCTGGATTATACGAGTATCTGCACCCCCCTGAAAGGTTCCAATTGTGGCACCGGAGGGGGGAAGCCAATGAGTGGAAGATCCACTTTAGGGTGGAACTCCGCTTTAAGTGCATCAAAGGTTGCGAGGAGTATTCTGAACAGGGATAAGCATAACCTAGTACAGGGGTGAGCAAAGTGCAGCCCTCTAGCTGTTGTGGAACTACATGTCCCATGATGCATTGCAAGGTTACTAGCCACAAGCATGACTCGCAGAGGCATGATGGGACTTGTAGTTCTGCAACAGCTTACCCACCAGCTAACCCAGAGCCCCTGCTGTGTAGGAAAACTTCTATGTAGAATGCTTTCATATGGGGGACATTTCTTCCTCTCCACAGATATAAAGTAGAGATAGGAGAAGTCCATTGTATCCCATCCATCCAGGATGACACGTGACCCTCTGCCACCACACACAGGCCTCCTGGAATGAGATGTGGTGATACCCAGGCTCCCCTTACTATTCAGGGCCTTCCCAGTGCCAAGATACCCCAGACATAAACAGGCATGCACTACATACATGTACATAGGGGTACTGGAAACACACGGAGCAGGGGGGAGCTGTCACTCGGCCTCTTCTCCCCTCACCTGGCCCCCAGGCCTCGGTCACACAGCGGCCTCTTTGTGTCTGACGGCTCCCCCGGGGTGCTGGTGCTCTTGGCCTCCTCCTCCGGCTACCGGACGTGACGAGCAGACCGGGGGGCGGATGAGGAGACAGCAGACAGAGGGGGCGGGGGAGGAGTGAACACTGGCAGACGGCTGTCACCTCCTCTCACAGTCCCCGCGCTGACTACCAGCGCCGCGCTACGATTGGCCAGTCCCCCCCCCCCCCTTCCGGTTCTGTGATTGGTCGTTTTCTGTGGCTGCCTGCGGTCGTATTTATGTGGCGTGTTATTTGTGCCAGTGAGACGATAACAAGTCGTGTGTGCGAATAACACACACACACACACACGGCCCTCCATTCACTTCTCAGAAATGTCTTTCTCCGCCCAAGTTCTAGTCTCGTGCCCGCGCAGCAATGACACACGCACGAGCTTCCCCATTCAATGGAGGGATTGTGAGTAAACCGAGAGGCATGCCCCGCCTCTTTGTCTGCTGTTAGCCCCGCCTCTTCGTCTGCTGATCCCGCCCACTCCTGTCACATAGGCTAGTTGTACATGCTGCAGAGCAAAACAGAGCTCCTCATCCTAGTCTGTGCTGGCAGGGGTATTGATCTACACTGCAGAGGAGCAGGAGAGCTGCTGGAGATTTTTATCTAGCTTCATCTAGAACAATGGAGTTTTTCTTCACCAGGATAAGGAGCCATGCTTCCAATAGCCTCTTTATCCTCTTGTATTTTATGGTATTATATATAACTGTATTGTCTCCCTTTTACATTGTAAAGCGCTGTGCTAACTGTTTTCGCTATATAAATCCTGTATAATAATAATATAGCATTTTCCATTCATTGCAATTGTAAGCTTATGTGGAATCCACAAATGCCTGCAATCAATCAATAAATTGTGTATAATAGTAATAAATGTACCATTAGAAGACCAGGGATATTCCAAATTTGAGATGATCTTAGGTGTCCTCCAATCTCACCTCTATCCAACATCAAAGTCATTGAGTATGTGTCATTATAAGGGCAGTGACATCATCAGCACCCACGCCTTTGTTTACATGTACTACAAGCAGTGGCTGCTGGTGGTAGACTTTTTTGTTTTTGCGGGGGGCAGCAAAAAACCCCAAAGGTCTGCACTCACCCCTCCATGGTCTTCCTCAGCTTCTCCTCCAGGCCAACCCAATCCACCTCCTGTCCTGATTAGGCAGGAGGAGGAGTAGTAAGATCATAGCCTTCCTGATTAATGACACCACAAAGCAACTCGTTCACTCCTTGATTATTTCCCGCCTTGACTACTGCAACTCTCTCCTTAATGGCCTACCCTTAAGCAGGCTATCCCCCCTTCAGTCTATTATGAATGCTGCTGCTAGACTAATACACCTCACTAATCGTTCCATGACTGCTGCCCCTCTCTGCCAATCCCTTCACTGGCTTCCCCTACCCCACCGTGTAAAATTCAAAATGCTAACCATAACATACAAAGCAATCCACAACCTCGCCCCCATCTACATCACCAACCTCATCTGCAGATATCGCCCAAATCGTCTACTCCGCTTATCCGACGACCTCCTGCTTTCTAGCTCCCTTGTTACCTCCTCTCATGCTCGCCTTCAAGACTTCTCCAGAGCCTCTCCCATCTTCTGGAACTCCCTGCCCCAGTCTGTCCGCTCAGCCCCTACCCTGTCCACCTTTAAGAGTTCCTGGAAAACTCATTTATTCAGGGAAGCCTATCCCACACCCACCTAACTGTCCCTGAGACACCACCATCAAATCATTCTCTGCAGCTATTACCTTTTGTACCACCACCCCCTCCCTTTAGAATGTAAGCTCTATGAGCAGGGCCCTCCTATACCTTTTGTATTGTACTGTAATTGTGTTGTCTCCCCTATACATTGTAAAGCACTGCGTAAACTGTTGGCACTATATAAATCGTTAATAATAATAATAATAATATTGATTCACTAGCATCACAAGTGGAAGATGATAGCAAATATTGATTTGCTAGCATCACAAGTGGGTGGGTTCGGGGTGCAGTGCTCTGCACCCCCGAACCCAAACTTTTTCAAACCAATTAGAGCCTCAGGCTCTAATCATGTGGCTTGAAAAAAAAAACTCATAGAAACCTATGAATCTGGCAACCCATCATGCAAACCAAGGGGGACGGCACCCCCTTATTGACCGGCCGCTCCTGGCTACAAGGTAGTAAATGATCCGCATCACAACTTTGATATTCAAAAAGGAGTAAGTTCAGAGGAGGACTGAACCTACTCCACGTTCTCCCAACCTGTACACTGCAAGTGTATGTCAAGCCACCCTGTTCTGTAAAATCCTATGATCACAGCTAGTGATGAGCATACACAGACAGTACAAACAAAGGTGATTTGCTTTCATCTATAACTGGCCTTTGCAGCGAGGAGCACATGGAAGTGTGACACATGTCAAACAAAACCAGAGAAAATTCCCAGCTCAATTTACCGACCAACCTGCAACCAACCAAACTATCCTGTCTAACAGTATGCTTTAAAAACAGGATTTAAGTTTGCACACATTTGGAAGTACATGCATAAGCTACAGAGCAACTTCACGTCACCCAAGTATTATCTGCAGTCCTGGTATGCTGGGTGTCCAGTGCACCCCTGTGCCTTTAAGGGGGGGAGTGGTCTCCCTCCAGACTCACCTGCCCTCTGCCTATCCATTAGAATGCATGTGCTTCCACTGTGGAGGCTCTTGAAAATGTATAGTGTTAGGACTTCAGGTAATACCGTGGTGATGTGAAGTGGCTCTGCAGCTTACATATGTATTTGAAAATGTGTGAAAACTTCACTTGGTTGGTTGCATACTGTTAGCCCCCATACACACAGTCGGACATTCCGACAACAAAATCCGTTGGAAACTGGTGTTGCATACACATGGTCGGACAAAGTTGTCGCAAAAATCTGATCGTTCGGAACGTGGTGACGTTCGTTGCGTATGACGGGACTAAGTTGTGGCTAGTAGTCAATAGCTTTGGTCTCTTAATTTTATCTGAGCATGTGTGGCATTTTGTCCAATCGGAATTCTCTATAAACGATCGGAAAAAGTCTGACCGGATTTTGTTGTCGGAAAATTTGAGGTCCTGCTCTCAAATTTTTTCCATCGGAAATTCCGACGAAAAAAGTCCGATAGAGCCCACACACGATTGGATTTTCTGACAATATAATCTGATCGGACCTTTTCCATCGAAATTTCCGACCGTGTGTACGGGGGCTTAGGATAATTAAATTGGTTGCAGACTGGTCGGTAGGTTGAGCTGGGAATTTTCTTTGGTTTTGTTTTAAGTGATGCGCCTACTCCATACTTATCTCTAGCCAAGCAAAGAATTCTCACTCTTTTTTAACCACTTCAATACCGGGCACTTTCACCCCTTCATGCCCAGGCCAATGTTTAGCTTTCAGCACTCTCACATTTTGAAGGACAATTGCGTGTTCATGCAAAACTGTACCCAAATAAAATTTCTATAATTTTTATCGCACAAATAGAGCTTTCTTTTGGTGGTATTTAATCACTAATGTTTTTTTACATTTTTTTGTTAAACAAACAAAAAAAGACCGAAAAGTATTTTTCTTCATTTCTGTTATAAAATTTAGCAAATAAGTAATTTTTCTTCCTCACTGATGTGCGCCGATGAGGCTGCACTAATGGGCACAGATAGGCTGCACTGACAGGCACTGATAAGCTGCACTGATGGGCACTGATGAGGTTGCACTGATAAGGTGGTACTGATGGGCACTGATAGGCGGTACTGATGGACACTGATATACTGCACTAATTAGCAGGGCAATGATAATCAGTACCCTGATTATCAGTGGTGTAAATGTGTGCTGTCACAGGATTGCCAGTTATCTGCCTTTCTTTCCTCACACAGTGAAAGCTCTGAGGAAAGGAAATGCCGATAAACAGCATTTGCTTACGTGGGATCAGTTGTGATTAGACACAGCTGATCACATGGTCAAGGAAGGCTGTAATTGGCGCTTTACCTCAATCTGTGATTAGCTGTTGTTAAAGGACACAGCGATTACAGAGCCCACCCGATGCATACCCCAGGGGCACGCAGGGGGGCAGGGTTCTGGGAGGACATCAATAGAAGCCCTCTCAGAACTGGACAGCCACGCTGTAGCTATCTATAGCGCAGTCAGCAAGTGGTTAATCCAATGAGCTGTAGGATGGGTCATTCAAACTCATGTAAACAAAGATTCAGGCTCGTTGAAATACAAAATTGAGCCAAGAGTTCTTTGCTCAGCTAGAGATGAGTTAGGAGGACAACCAAGCACATCTCTACTCTAGTCATAGATAACCTGGACCTAGGCAGGGATCTTTGTCTACATAGGTGAAAATACCTGTCTACAAATTATGGCATATGCTCCCAAAGGAGAAATGTAGTTATAGAGCAAGTCTAAAGGAAAAACTCAATTTGAAAGAGCCACATCCCTCTTAAAGTAGAAAAAACATTTTTTGGGGACTTTTTAAGTGCATACATATACAAAAGGAGAAATATATATATAAAAATATAAATTTTATTCAATGAAAAAATCCATAAATAAGGAAAATTGATCAGTCAAAGATGCCACTATAGATACCACTAACAGGTAACAGATACCACTATACGTGTAAATTGTTATCTCTACATGTGTCGCCTGTTAAGGCTTCCTCAGGAATTTCTTTTACAATGAACACTGTAGGTGTGGAGTTATCACTACAATAAAAAAAAAAAGATGTCTATCAAAACAAACAATTATACAAATTAAATACATGTAAAAAACAACAAAAAAACAAATTGAATACATAGTTTAATATAGGACTGTACAAACAAACCAAATGCATGTTCTGATCTGGTACCAACCTTAAAAAGATCAATGATCATTCAAAACTGTGGAAAAGCAAGGCAGGACCATTTGACAGCATCATAGAGAGGGATATCATGTTTGGGAAGATCTAATAATCCATCTAGGTCAGAAGGTATATGTATACAAAATCAATAAATGTTCAATAAGATAAAAAAACAAAAAATCTCAACTATAAAAAAGCCATTTGAAAAAAGAATTTTCAAAATGAAAAAATATCGACCTTGAAATCTACCTTTTCAGAAACACTTCCAAAATGCTTCAAAAATAGCCCTCTTTCATGAATTTGTGAAATGTGCTGTACTTTCCCTGCTGGTGTTATGTCATCATTGGGCCGCAGTACTGGTGTCAACCAGCAGATGGATCCTGGCAGTATGGAGCAGGCAACATTTCCTGCGCTCAGGTGTTACTTGAGGACAATTACTGCAGTCTTATAAATACCCGGCAAGCCCACACCTGCTTGCCTTGGTATCTCTCTCCCTGGGCCCTGACCTTGAGCCTGCTATCCTGACCTTGAGCCTGCATCTGACCCCATCCTGCACCTGTCCCTCCTGTTTGCCTTGGATCCCTGCTCTGCAGCTCATCCATCCGTCCTCGCCATGTCCTGTTGGTTCCCCATCCTTACCCATCTGTTGACCCCCCTGTGTATGACCTCAGCCTGGCTTTTGTTACCATTCCGGTATTTCCCATTATTTGTATATACCATTGTTGTTTGTGGGTTTGGGTTGGTTGTGCACTGTTATATTCACTTACATATTGTGACAGACCTAGCCGGGGGGCACAGGCTTTTTGAGGGGACGGAGTGCGAGCCTCTTGCCGATCGATTATGGGCCCTGGATTTTTTTTACTTTCAAATAGTTTATTGATAACAAGCTTAAAGAACAAACAGTCACTGTTACAAGCATATGTTCCAGAGAAAAAATAACACATTACATCAAAGTATCAAGCATAGATACAGAGTCAGGCTACATTCAGGTATACGAAATGTACTCCATGCTAAAGCGCGGATTAGAAGTTGGGCCTACAACTCACATCACCAATAGTATCACAAGGACAGAGTCCAATTAACGTTAGAAAAAGTAGGAGGGCGGAGCTCTGCCCAGATTACTGTGACAACAGTGAGCATACACATATTATGCAGGTTGAGCATCATTACCAAAAGAGGATATCGGGAAATGGAGAAAGGTAAGACAGAGCAAGAGATAAGAGAGAAAGGAAGGGGAAGAACCAGAACTAGGGATACAACACAGAAGAAGAAAAGGAACTAAGGAAAGAGGGGGGTTGAGAGGGAAGGTGGCACTGACCAGGTGGCTCAAGGATGTCACAAAGGGGTGTGGGCCTCCCCGGCTCCTTATGAGCCAAGCTTAGGGTTTCAAAAGTTGACTATCAAATCCAGGGGGAAGAAAATGGTCTAGCCAAGGGCGCCAGACCCTAAGATGTTGCGGGATCCTGTCCACTATTGTGGCCTCTATTTTGCTGTGTATCATAGCCTGGGTGACCCTATTCCTAACTTCCGCAATATGCAGAAATGGGGACTTCCATGCCTTCGCAATTATCTGTTTGCCAGCTGTAGTGAGTTGCAGAAAGAGACGCAGTTGTGATTTAGTAAAGTCTCGGGGTGGAAGATTAAGTAGGGCCAAAGACGGGTCGGGAGGGAGGGTCACATCAAATAAAGTTGAAACCATATGGAATATCGTCGCCCAGAAGCGTTGCACCACAGGACATGTCCACCAAATATGCAAGTGGGTGCCACCTGTGTCGCAACCACGAAAGCAATTGGGGGAGTACGATGGTAGATATTTAGCTATCCTGGTAGGAACCAGGTACCATCTCATGAGGACTTTATAACTGGCCTCTAGCGCAACAACATTCTGTGAGGAAAGCTTAGTAGTTGCCCATATCATTGACCAATCGCTATCATCCAGGTCCAAGGATAGGTCCTTGGACCAAGCAGAAACATACGAGGGAGGCAGGGGTGAGGGGGACGTGAGATACGCGTAGAGACTGGAGATTATGCCCGGGGCATGGGGATCTGAGTCACATATACTCTCAAAGAGAGACAATTTGTTCATCACCCTTTGGGAGCCCAAGAGGGTTTGGATAAAGTGGGAAATTTGGAGGTACCTAAAGCACTCCCGGGAGGGGAGGTGTGAATGGGCCTGTATAGACGGAAAGGGTTTCAGGACACCATTCGAGAGGAAGTCCTTCACGCGTTCCAGTCCGGCACGAGACCAGGCCAGGAAAGAGGCAGGCTGAGAAAATGCGGGAGGGAATAGTGGGTGGCCAAGAAGAGATAGTAGGGGTAGGTGTGGGGAAGTCAGTTTAAAAGGTCTGCGTAATTTGTCCCAGATTTTCATAGAATGTAGGGTTATAGGATTAGAAATAGGACCCCGGGCTGTGGGGGGGAGCCATAAAAGATTAGTGATATGTATGGGGTGTAGATCTATTGCCTCCAGAGCTACCCAGAGAGGGATCTCCGTTTTCGCGTGGTAAAGGGTCAACTGAGCAAGTTGAGCTGCATGAAAGTAACGGAGAAAATTGGGAACACCAAGACCCCCATTGAGCTTACGGGCCCTGGATTTTAAGGGGCACAGGATGAATGAGAACCCCACTATAATCTGTGCTAGTCAGATTCAATGCTGTATATATGTATATATGATGTGTGTTGTCTCATGCTATTGGGACACACACTGTCAGATGCTAATGTCATGAACTCTAGCCACCTGTCTGTTGTGTAAATGAGTCTAGTCTGGCTTGTAAGGACATTCCAAACGTTGTTGTTTGTGCTAACTAACCCTCTGTTTATGTTTATAGTAACGTTTATTGAATTGTGAGCTAGGAGTCGAAAAGTCTTATCTCTTCAGTCAAACTAGTCTGAGTGTTGATTAGATAATTAGCTCATGCTAATTAGGTTAGGTTTTAGTCACCCCGCTGTATATATATTTTGTGTGAGATCTCAAATAATGGATTCCTGATGTCCTCCTAAGACTGGTGTCGTCTAGTTCTTGGGGGTTCCTATAGCCAGATACATTGGACTTGTGTTCCAGGACTTACATATCACCTATGTAAATAAATATCATTATTATTCACTTACATGTGTTTCTGGTTTCCTCTGTGCAGTCCACACAGTCTGGTCTACTAATTCCCTGACATTCCGGCTCTCTACTGGCATGTGGAAGGCAACGTTTTGGCCTCGTTGGACAGGCAGTCAGCAGTAAGGTGCATATTACCACTGACTCATGGTCTAGGAGGTATTGGCAGGGACGTTACCTTTCCTTCACGGTGCACTGGGTAACTCTGCTGGCAGCTGGGAAGGATGCAGGACAGGGTTCAGTGTTTTTGTAGCTTGTTCCGCCACCACACCTCCAAAATGCTAGCGGGGATTCTGCCACAGCTCTCTCCTCCACCCCTTCTCTTCTTGTTCCTCTATGGCTTCTTCTGCAGATTTGTCCTCTGAACCAGCGGTGCTCCGAAAACCTTCAAGGGCCTACGCAAGCACTCAGGCATAAAGATGCCATGCAGTGCTTGAGTTGGTCTGCTTAGGAGACAGGAGCCACACTGGGGCAGAGATTCTGTCAGTTCTGCAGGGGCAGGCTCAGAGGGGGTTGACGCCATGCCAGCTTCAGCCAGGAATGGTTGTATGCGACAATGGTACCAACCTTCTCTCCGCCCTGTGATAGTGACACTTGACCCATGTCTGGCACACATCCTGAATTTGGTGATGCAACAGTTCTCGAGTAGGTACCCAGGCTTACAGGATCTCCTGAGGCAGGCCAGAAAAGTCTGTGGTCATTTCTGCCAGTCATACAATGCCAGTGCTCGGCTGGCTGAAATTCAAAGGGAATGCAACCTGCCCACCAACTGCCGCATTTGTGATATGCCCACCAAGTGTAACTCAACGTTGGCAATGCTGCAGTGGCTGCACATGCAGCAGAGGGCCAGGAATGAGTACCTGTGTGAGTATGGCACCAGGACAGGGTCATGGGATCTTGGCTTCTTTTTGCCACGCCAGTGGCTACTGATCAAGGATGCATGCACTGTCCTGTCACTATTTGAGGAGGCCACGAGGATGGTGAACAGCAACAATGCATGCATCAATGATACTAATGGACAGAGCACTTGAGGCAGAACAGCAGGAGGAAGAGGAGGACTTCCTTACTTCTCAAGGCCCCCTTTATCCAGATAGTATTCTTGCGGGCCTGCCAAACACACAGGAAGAGGAGGAGCAGGATTGTGTCAGCATGGACGTGTAGGATAACACTCAGCAGCCGTCCTTCCAAGGATGGTTTTTAGTCCCCAGAAACCCAGTTGTACGTGGCTGGGAGGAGGTTGTTATGGATCATGTGATCCTTAGTGATCCAGAGGACTCAGAATCAAATGCCTCAGAAAACTTACGCTGCATGGCCTCCCTGATTCTCCAAAGCCTGCAAAAGGACCCTAGGATTTATGGTATCAAGGAGAGGGATCATTACTGGCTGGCAACCCTTCTTGATCCACGTTATAAGGGTAAGGTTGCAGAACTCATCCTGCCTTGACAGAGGGAGCAGAGGATGAAATATCTTCAGGAGGCCTTGAAGAAAGGTTTGTGCAATGAATTTCCAGACCTTTGGAAGTTATAATTTGCTGGTGCTGGACAACGGGTTGCTTCGTTCAGTCAGCGGAGGAGCAGGGGAGAAGGTGGCTGGCTGACCGATGCCGTTAGACAATTTTTCAGTCCTCAGTGCCAAGGTCTGATTGGTTCAAGCAACCATCGCCAGCGTCTGCATTACATGGTGCAGGAATATCTAGGGGCAAGAGCAGACTTGGAGACCTTTCCAACAGACCATCTACTGGGTTACTGGGTCTTGAGGATGGACCACTGACCAGAACCTGCTCAATATGCAATTGAGCTACTGCCCTGTCCTGCATCCAGCATTCTTTCTGAAGGCACATTCAGTGCTGCTGGAGGGTTTGTAACGGATCATAGAGTGTGCCTGTCCACAGACTCCGTGGTTAGGCTCACATTCATAAAAATGAATCAGTCTTGGATCAGCAGTTATCAAGCACCTGATGCAGGGCCCGTTCCTGCGCCCAGCAAGAGTAACTGTGAGGGGTTACAGCAGGGGTAGGGAGCCTCGGCTCTCCAGCTGTTTTGAAACTACAAATCCCATCATGCCTCTGCCTCTAGGAGTCATGCCTGTGATTGTTAGGGTCTTGCAATGTCTCATGGAAGTTGCAGTTTCAAAACAGCTGGAGAGCCAAGGTTCCCTACCCTGGGTTACAGTGTTATGGCACCACCACCAAAGGCCTAATTTTTCTGCCCCTGTTCAAGAGGGGCATGCAATTACAATTATTGATCTAATATTTCACAGCAGGGCCCATTTCTGCGCCCACCAGGAGTAACTGTGAGGGGTTACAGTGTTGTGACACCACCACCACCAAAGGGCCAATTTGCCTGCCCCTGTTTAACAGGGGCATGTAATTACAATTTTTGTTCAAATATTTCACAGCAGGGCCCATTCCTGCGCCCACCAAGAGTAACTATGAGGGCTTACAATGTTGTGGCACCACCACCAAAGGCACAATTTTTGAAATACTATTTAACAGCAGGGCCTGTTCCTGTGCCCAACAAGAGTAACTGTGAGGGGTTACAGTGTTGTGGCACACCGACACCTAAGGTTCAATTTTCTGCAGATTATATAGGGCAGGCCATACAGTATATATACTTCTGTTCAGAGTATATAATGGCTAGGGACCCCCACACCATTTTTTTTTAAATTTGGGTGCGGGGTTTCCCTTAATATCCATACCAGACCCAAAGAGCTTGGTAATGGGGGGGGGGGGGGCGATGCCGTTTTTTTCAATGATTTGCATCTATATTGCTGGGACCTGACAATACATTACAGCCGCAAGCAGTGTTAAATGACTTTTTTTCCTTTAGAAATATCATTTTGCTGTGGTATTGTTCTAAACACAGGAAAACTCCGCCACTTTACAGGCATACTATAGACACCCCCCAGGCACGATATTTAAAGGAATATTTCATTTTTTGCCACAATTTTTTACTGCTATTTTTTGCCGTGACTTGAAGCAATGCCTGTGTATTCTTGAGGTCTATGGACCTCAAGTCGCATCAAAGTGGGACAGGGACTACTTTGAAGTCGCTGCGTATTGAAGTCGCACAGATATGACCGGTACTCATTGGAAATCATGGGGTACGACTTGTCATGCGACTTTTCAGTCCCAAGGCGCATGAAAAGTCGCACTAGTGGAAACTTAGCCTTATGGTGTTCGCGTGTTCGAACAAACTTTTTGCATGTTCACATGTTCTGCTGCTAACCAAACTGGGGGGGTGATCGGCTCATCCCTAGTGATCAGTGATTATACTCTACATTGACACTGTTCTAATGATATTGGCTGGGAAGGGGTTAACGTCTAGGTTCAATCAAGGGGATAACCATGTGCCCAACAATGTGTAATGTGTGCGGCTTTTACTTTCTGATCTGGCTGTTTTTCCTCCCTGCTTTTCAGGGAGAAGAAACAGTCAGATCACTGTTCCTATGCACACAGAGTTCTATGTATTTGTAAACAAAATCTCTGCTTTTCAGGGAGAAGAAACAGTCAGATCACTGTTCCTATGCACACAGAGTTCTATGTATTTGTAAACAAAAATCCATGCAAAAAAATAATGTTCATGCCAAATAATTCAATTTTAGTCTCCTCTGACCACCTTAAACTCAACTTGAAGGTTCTAAGGTCACATGGAAAAAGGTCAGATGAGGCTAAAAATAACTTATTTGACCTCAACAGCAACCCATATGTCTGTTGAGAATTACAATGCAGCTCACCATTCAAATAACATCATTCCTACAGTAAAGTATGGAGGTGGTAATATCCTGGTATGGGGATGTTTCTCAGCAGCAGGGACTGGAGCACTTGTTAGGATAGAAGGAAAAATGGATGGGGCAAAATACCATCAGATTCTTGAGAAAGGTCTGCTGCCTTCTGCCAGAAAGTTGTCAATGGGAAGAAGATTTACCTTCTAACTTGACAACGACCCAAAGCACACAGCAAAAATGACCACACAGTGGTTGAAGGAGAAAAGGGTGAATATCCTTGCATGGCCTAGTCAGAGCCCAGACTTAAACCCCATTGAAAATCTGTGGAATGACTTGAAGACTGCAGTCCACAAACAGTCACCATCATACTTAACTGAATTTGAACAGTTCTGCAAAGAAGGGTGGGCAGACATTGTAAAGTCTAGATGTGTAAAGTTAGTAGAGACATATCCCAACAAACTCAAGGCTGTAGTTAAAGCAAAAGGTGGTTCAACAAAATACTGACACAAGGGAGTGATCCTTTTTCCAACTCAGTGATTCTGTGTTTGTATCACTTGCACATTGAAAGCTGACAGTCAGGTTTACAAAAGTACACACACTTCTGGTTGGTATAGTGTTAAAAAACACATGTGCTCAGCCAGCACGATTAAAAATCAGAATCCCAGCATGGGTTTTTACTGCCCCTCCCATCCTGGCGCCCTAATGCAGCTAGCTAAGCAGCCTTATGCTGGTACTGGCATTGGTTGCAGGAGACAGAGCTGCTGATAGAAATCATGGGGGCCCCTACAACCTACCTAACAGAGCCCCCATCCTCCGAAAATATCAAATGATATTTTTGTTAAAATGCAATGCCCGCAATGATATGCTTTGCAGTCATGGCAGAAATGATACCCCCGTCGAACAAGGTTTCCCGCACTGTAGGGAGAAGAAGGCACAGATCCTAGAACTGATCTTGCTGCAGTACAGCCAGAGAAAGAAAAGTAGAAGCTGGCAGCACTGCACAAGAGTCACACGTGCCAACAATAAGGCAGTACTGCTGGCCCTCCTGCTTGGTAGGTGCCAAGGCCCCCACTTTTGAACTGATGAGTCCTGGGCCTAGTACAGAGGGCTGGCTGTACTGTCTTATCCTGGCAGGAGAGCTACAGGTTTGGGTTTGGTCAATAGGAATAAGATATACTTGTGCTCAAGGCATGTGATGTCTTTGGTAAAAAAAAAAATCTCAATAAGTGTATATTAATCGGTTTGGGTGAAGTTAAAGCATCCACAAACTATGGTATATTTACTGAAATGTGTGCAGCTTTTAAGCAGCTCTGACTTTCTCTCTGACTTTCTTACTGCCTATCACATTTTTTGAGGCACTGAATTGCACGGACATATATGACCCCTTTTTGGAAAGTAGACACCACAAGGTATTTTCTAAGAGGCATGTTGAGTCCATGGATAATTGTATTTTTTGCCACAAGTTTTTGGAAAATTAAATTTTTTTAGTTTTTACACAAAGTTGTCACTTTACTAAGATATTTATATACATATTTATCACAAATACGTTATCATGGGTATATACATTCTGTCCCCAAAACACATTCTGCTACTTCTCCTGAATATGGGTGTAGCGCCGGCTCCTGAAGAGCATGCGCTATGTGTTTTTTTCTATTTAGAGTTTCTAAAGCCATAGTTGGGTTTTTGGGTTAATTATACCAAATTATGGTTTCAGTGCCAGTCTAGCTGGATTGCACTGGGTTCTGCTTGGCCACGGGTGTCGCTGTCACCGATGGCAAGTGTGAGAACGCAGTCTAGCTGGGCGTATTGAGTGCCATTCTTTCTCGGAGCAAGCCCAGTGGGAGTGTCATCTTGCTTTGCATTCTGGGAGAGGGTACTTAAGGTACTGGGATGCTTCTGGGTTCCGGTCCAGAAGATTTTTCTGCTCCTGACCAGCCCTCATGATCCTCATGGCCTGGGGTGCTGATCCATCCAATTTCAAGTCTCTGGGCTGGCTAGCCCGAGGCAAAGTAACTGGGAGGAGGATTCAAAAGTGGTCCGGTGCCGTCTCATCTGGGGAGAGGCCCACAAACTGGAGAAGCAACCAGGGGAGCACTCTTCGGGAGAAGGCCATGCATAAGGCTGGCTTCTCAGAAGGAGCCTGGAGGCTCAGTTGAAGGACACTAAATGAATCTACACTCATACGGTATCACCGGACTGGCTGCAAGATACTGGTACCGTATGAAAGCTCTCTAAATTTACCTACGTCCCTCAGTTACATCCAAGTCTGTGGCAGAGACTTTTGTTCAAGTGTTCTACATCCAAGTCTGTGGCAGAGACTTTACTTTATTTAAACACTCTATCGGCTGCTAGGCCTAGTGAGAGGAGGTCTATCTGGTAGCTGTGAGAATCCAGTTGTGAGCGGTAATTCTCTGGATTTCTATAGTGAGAGACTTCCTGTGTTTTTGCAGTTCCAAAAGTACCTGAGCTTCCTACCTGACCCTCTATCCTATTTGAGAGACTGTTTTGTCTACTTGTTTTCAAATAAATATCCCAAAAGTGGATCCAGTGTCAGTTTCTGCAATTCTTTGGGTCATCTACCTCGGGAAACCCCTAGACTCACGCGAGGTCAAGAAGGTAACGGTAAGCCCAATAAAACCAGGTGCTCTTTCAGGGGTCAGTGCTACATGGGGATACCACATGTGTGAGATTTTTTCATGAGATATTTCTCACACGTGCAATTGGCATATGTGGATCTACAGCCTAACCACCTACAGGGACCCAAGATCCAATGTGCATTTCCAGGCTTTCAAGGGTTCTTGTTTATGCATTGGATTTCCTGACTACCTATTACATTATTAGGAGGCCCTAAAATACAAGGACAGTATAAACAGATGTCAAATTACCTCTTTTTGGAAAGTTGACACCCCAATGTTTTTGATGAGAGGCATGTTAAGTCTTTGAAAGATCTTATTTTTTGCCACAAGTTTTTGGGGAAAAAAAAATGTTTTACACAAAGTTGTCACTTTACTGAGATATTTCTCCCACATGTCATGGGCATACAGTATATGGCATTACACCACAAAACACATGCAACTTCTAAATATGGGGATACCACATGTATGAGATTTTTTGGGAGCCTAGCTGCGTACAGAAGCCCAAAATCTAATGAACACCTTCAGGCATTTAAAGAGCTTAACTTGCACATTTGATTTCATGACTAACTTTCACAGTATTAGAGGCCCAATAATGCCAGGATAATACAAAGACCCCCCAAGTGGCCTATTTTTGTAACGCATACTCTCCAGGGTCAGGGTATTTGATAAGAGGCATGGTGAGTATTTTGAAGTCACAAGGTGTTGAAAAATGAAAATAAAAAATACATTTTAATTTTCTTTCTTCAGTTTCCAAAAACTTGTAGCAAGCCTGCCAGTAAAAGGCACAAGGGACTCGTCTATGCAGAGTTTTTTGGGGGGCATGTACACATCTGCAAATTTCTGGGACTGGTAATTTATGAGAATTAAAATTTTGTCAAGCTGATCATAGTCAGGGTCACCCCAGGGATGACAGAGGTTATTGTCACTGAAATGCATAAGACACATAGTTATCTCATATATTTTCCTGGCCATTGCATCAGAGAAGAGGGACATATGAAGAATCGGGTCTGTTGACCAATATGACCACAATTCATTATTTTTTTATTGCCCATGTTAAGGGTTAGGCTCAAAAAAGTTTACAATACTTTGGTCCACATTCAAATTATAGAGGTTTTCGGTAAAAAAACAGTTTTAAAAAGCCATAGGGAAGTTGTTAAGATGGCTATTTGGGGAAATAAAGAATCCTGCAGAACCTGGGGGCAGCCAATTAAGGGTTTCAAGCACCTCTGGAGGGCTACTATGGGCTCTACTGGCTTGTGCTCAAATTTTTGATGGCTACGGTTGCTTTACGCCATTAGTGCTAGCCACCTCACTAGCTTGTACTGCACTGCTGGTGCTCACCACTTGACTATGAGATACTGCAGTGCTGGTGTCTAAAAGGCCGGCATGTACTAGGCTGCTAGTACTTGCCAGATCACCAAAAAATAGTGCACCACTAGTACTTGCGCCCTGCTGCATCTGAGCAACAATGGGTTGGGTAAACCTGATTTTAGCAGGAATGTCTTCACCGTTGTCTGAGCTAGCTGTCAGGGTGTCGCTGCTTTCTACAGGTTTATATTCTGAGCCTGATTCTGACAGGGAGGCCTCCCCTTCTCTCTCATCTATCATGCTCAAAATCCTGTATGCCAAGTAGACTTCCAAGGATTAGGAGAAGACTTAATAATTATGGGACTTTACTTGTGCCGAAGAATAAGAGTGTTACACACCAATCTATAATACAGAATCTTTCTTACAAAATATGAATTATATTAATATTTGTTAAACAAGGCAGAGCTCCGTTCTGACAGCGGGGGTGTGATGATTTTAGGGAAAGAAAATCCATCACATCCCTCAATAAAAGAACCTCACAAAGTACACAATTACACTGGCTAGGCACACATTTAACCCTTTGATCACCCAAGATGTTTAACCCCTTCCTAGCCAGTGTCATTAGTACAGTGACAGTGTATAGATTTTAGCACTGATCACTCTATTAGTGTCACTGGTTCCCACAAAATGTCAAAAGTGTCAGTAATGTCTCGTACGCACGTTTCCGATTATCGGATGATAAAAATCCCTTTTGGGTTGATCGTTCGATAATCTAATTGTTAGTACACAGCTTTCGACAGCCGATCACGACAGTCCGCCCAACAAAATCCGAAGGGGCAAACACAAAAACTTGACAAAAAAAAAAAATGACAGCCCATTGTACTACAATTGTTTAATCAGTACAGTACGCGTCCGCTAAAAATCGATAGACAAACACCACGCATGATCAGAAACACGAAAATAAACCAGAAAGACACAGGGGTCACACGTATTTGACATCAATTCAGATACATAGCTATGCACAACGGAAGGTTTTTCTAGAATCATACGACAAAAATCTTACTTTTCGTAGAGCACATTTTGATTATTCGTTATTAGTTTTATGCAACAAAATGCGAACGATACGTCATATGATAATTGGAACGTGTGTACTAGGCATTAATGTGCGATTGTCTGTGGCAACATCACAGTCCCTCTATAAGTCACTGGTTGCCACCATTACTAGTATAAAAAAATAAATACAAATGTACTTATTTATTTTTCAAAATTGACAGTCTTTTACCGTTTATACCACAAAAAAGAAAAAAAAACGCAGCGTTGACCAAATACCCCCAAAATAAAGCTCTATTTGTGGGGAAAAAAATGGCATACATTTTATTTGGGTACAGCGTTGCATGACAGGGCAATTGTCAGTTAAAGTAACGCAGTGTCATATCGCAAAAAATGTTCTGGTCGTGAAGGGAAGGGGTAAATCTTCCAGGAGGTCAAGTGGTTAAAAAAGCTAAATAAAGGCCACATTTTCACATAAACGTTGGTATTGAAAAAAATTAAAATAAAATGTTTTACCTTCAACTGCTGTACACGTTATTAAGCACACGGTGGCGCTGTGTGATATACCTCGGATAAGAAAATGCATCTTGCTGGTAACTCGTGTGCCATTGGTTGTTTGTTGGTCTCCTCCCCCAGCTTTCAAGGAAGTGCCGAGCACTAAGCGTGTGTAAGAAATACACATGGCTGCTAAAGCAGTGTGGGAGTATAAGGGGGACCCGGAGCAGTCAGCTTTACTCGGTAAGACAACAATATATAAAGCAGTATTAGTGGAGGCAGGCAATGCTGCTTACTTACACATTACCTGGCGCTGCACCACTTTATACTGGTTATAATGTGACATGAAAGCAGCATGGAACCTCCACAGGACCTGTTTACATGTGTGCATTATACCTACATGGTGTAATAACTTCTTTATTGTTCTGGGGTCTGCATTTTTATCAGCTTGTCATAACCTAACGTGCTACCCATGGACACAGATTCTAAGTATAACCTGTTTGGTATTTAACCACTTGCCTACAGGGCACTAACACCCCCTTCCTGCCCAGGCCATTTTTCAGCGCTCTCACACTTTGAATGACGATTGCGCGGCCGTTTTCTTCACGCAAGTAGAGGTTTCTTTTGGTGTTATTTAATCACTGCTGTTTTTTTTGTTTACAAAAAAAAGACCGAACATTTTGAAAAAAAAATGTTGTTTACTTTTTTTCTGCCAGTAATTTTTTAACTTCACTGTTGTGTGCTGATTAGGTGGCACTGATAGGCTGAACTGGTGTCACTGATGAGAAGGCACTAATATGCCTCACCGATAAGTGGCACGGATGGGCACTGATGGGTGACACTGATGGCCATTGATCGGCAGCACTGATTGCCAACGCTGGCATTGCTAATGGGCACTGATTGGTGGCACTGGTGGGCATTGATTGCTGGCATTGGTAGGTAATGGTGCACACTGGTGACACTATATTGCAATCAGAGCACTGATGATCCCTACACTACATATCCCCCTGTGAGGAGATGATGCTGACTGGCTCTTCTCGCCACACTCTGTGTGAGGAGAGGCAATTACCAGCATCTCTGTGTTTACATGTGACCGGCTGTAATTGGACACAGCTGATCACATGGTTGAAGAGCCCCTGATGCGGCTCTTTACAGAGATATTATTATTATTCAGGATTTATATAGCGCCAACAGTTTGCGCAGCGCTTTACAATATGAGGTATGACCCATATTAGATATGGGTCGCGCTGTGTCCTAGCAACACAGTGTGGGAGCGGGCGTTCTGGGATGCCGTCATATGACGTCCCAGAACGAGAGCTGCGCCACCCACTGTCATTTGACGGTGGGCAGGTGACAGCTAGTTAAAAATAAAAAAAATAAATTGCTTTTTAATATCACTTCAAGAATACATTACTTTACAGTTTATGTAGCTAGCTAGGTCAAGGATGGCTATTTTACTACTTGTTAAAACGGTAGTAAACCACTGGGGGGAACCTGCAAGACAGTGGCATAATGTGTTAGTACGCATTGCATGCTAGCACATTATGAAATACCTTAGAAAGAAGCCCCCCCCCCCCCTGCTGTGGGGCTGACAAATGTTCCCCTGGTGTTTCTCCTGGGTTTGCACGCTCCAGCGCTGTGAGTGTCTGGAATTGCAATGATGTTTAGGAGATATTCTTTTTACCTACAGGTAAGCCTTAGCCTTATTATAGGCTTACCTGTAGGTAAAAATAAAGTGGGGTGTACAACCACTTGAAGACTATGTACATCTATTATCCATAAACTGGGCACATGTTCACTTTAACCCTTTTGCTGTCACCATCGTAAAGCTGCCCAATTACTTCCACACACTTTTGTACTTTTCTTTCTCCACCCAGTCTGTACTCCATTGTCTTCAGTGGAAGGCAGGTGAGATGTTGGTGCCAAAAGACCCCTGATGTCTCATTAAAGAGAACCTGACACACCGTTACAACCAAATAGTATGACATAGGGGACTTTGGGTCCCCCATGTGATTTAAAAAAGAAAAATGTTACACAAAGTACTTGAGCTCCCCACCCCACATATGTGCCCATATGAGCTTAAAGCAGTAGTAAACCGCCAAACCCCCCCGCAAGACAATAGCATAATATACTAGTATGCATCGCATACTGGCACATTATGAAATACTCGTCTTAGAACAAAGCTCCAGCAACTTGCCCGGTCACCGTCGAGGGGGCTGACATGTTTCCTCTGTGTTTCTTCCGAGTTTGCGGGCTCTGGTGCTGAGAGTGGCGGGAACCGCCTGGATATTTGCACACGGGAGTCCTCCTTTCCGGCACGAGCCACCGCAGTTGGCATTTGCAGTCCCAAGTCACAGGACAAATCACACAAGTGTGAAAGGGACCTAAACTGAGCAGGTTTAGGACAGGGGTTGACAAATTTGCTTGGAATCTAGGAGCCAGCTAAAAAAGTTAGGAGCCAGGTCCGTGACGGCGATCCGGAGCTGTCCCTGGCCTGACATGGAGACGAGTGAGGGGAAGATAGCCCCAAGCCCCTCACCTGTCTCCAAGTCATTGCCCATAGCTCTTAGAGGGACATTTTATTTTTTTAATTTTTTTTCAAATGACAAATTTTTTTTAAATTGCATTTTAGTGTAAATATGAGATGTGAGGTCTCTCTGGCCCCAGATCTCATATATAAGAGGACCTGTTATGCTTTTTTCTATTACAAGGGATTTTTACATTCCTTGTAATAGGAATAAAAGTGACACAATTTTTTTTTATTTTTTTTAAAAGAACAGTGAAAAAAATAAGTTAAAATAAAAAAAAAAAATATATTTTAAACGCGCCCTGTCCCGCCAAGCTTGCGAGCAGAAGCGAACACATATATGAAAGCGGTGTTCAAACCACACATGTGAGGTATCGCTGTGATCGGTAGAGTGAGAGCAATAATTCTAGCCCCAGACCTCCTCTGTAACTTAAAAAGTGCAACCTGTAGAATTTTTTTAAACGTCGCCTATGGAGATTTTAAAGGGTAAAAGTTTGTCGCCATTCCATGAGCGGGCGCAATTTTGAAGCATGACATGTTGGGTATCGATTTACTCGACGTAACATTATCTTTCACAATATAAAAAAAAAATTGGGCTAACTTTACTGTTGTCTTATTTTTTTTTTTATTAAATACATTTCCCCCAAAAAAGTGCGCCTGTAAGTCCGCTGTGCAAATACGGTGTGACAGACAGTATTGCAACGACCACCATTTTATTCTCTAGGGTGTTAGAATAATATATATATATATATATATATATATATATATATATATATATATATATATATATATATATATTATAATGTTTAGGGGTTCTGAGTAAAGGGAAGGAAGATAGGCTGGCAGGCAGGGGAATTAGCATTGCATCCATTAGCATTGCTGGTTGTAATTCCAACGGCCACCACAAGAGGGCGCCAGATTCCAGAAGGAACCATAGGATCGTAGAAGGCCTCAAAGCCGGGGGCTCAATTACCGACCGCCGGTGGCGTGGCCCGACGCGATCACGCTGGGGGGGGTCCGCGGAGACGGCATACCCCCAGCTGTGCTGCGCCAGGTTGCTAATTCTGGTCGCAAATGCGACCTGGCGCCCGGGTTTTGTCGAGCCCTGGTTTAGGAGATATTAATTTTTACCTACAGGTAAGCCTTATTGTAGGTAAGAATGACCAAGCGGGCAATACAATCACTTTAAAGTGATTTATAAAGTTGTTTTTTTTTTTTTTTTGTTAAAGCAGAGTTGCAGCCCTGGTGAAAACAAATTAAGAGTCGGCAGCTACAAATACTGTAGCTGCTGACTTTTAATATAAGGACAATTGCCTGTCCAGGGAGCCTGCGACTTCGGCACCCCAAGCTGACTTGTCTGTTGGCTCTGGGTGCAGGCGTCAGTGTTTTGCCAAAATAGACAATTCATTGAGTTCTCCAATCATCATGTCGCTTCCGATTTACTGTAAACCAAAAGTAATTGGAGATTTAGATGAATTACTGTTTTGACACAACAAAGAGTTGGCTGTTTTGATAGAACAGCAGCTAAGTAGGAAAAAGTTGTCACCGCCTCAGATGCGGCCATGTTTTTGGTTAGTATCGGGCGGACTAAGAATGTCCGCTCCTAATACCATGTACTGGAGTGTATAAGGTTGCCGGTATTGTGTCAAAACAGCAATTCATCTAAATCTCCAATTACTGATGCTTTTCAGTAACCGGAAATGACGTGATTGGAGATCTTGAGGAATTGGCTATTTTGACAGAACACCGGCATCCTTACTAAGGGGAACAGGAAGTTAAGCTTTGCAGCTTCACAACCTGTTTCTTACTACACATGCGTGAGTTGTGCTGTGCTTTCTGAATGGTCCCACTGTCTTCTAGGACCTGTGTGTCTCCTTGTAGGCAGCGGGGGGCTGGAAGTTTCCTGGCCCCTCCCTCCCTCCTGTTGAGTGCCCACACAGTAAACAGCTTGCTATGGGGGCAGCCGAGATGCAGCTTCCTGTGTCCGTTCAGACATGGAGCCATGGCCCGGGCCCGCCCCCTCTCTCTCCCTCCCTCCCTCCATTGGCTCAGGTGAATTAGGCAAGTATTAGGGGGGCTATTGACACAATCCTCCTAAAAACTGATAATATATTGTGTCTGTTGAAAATTCAGTGCTTGATAAACTTGCATTAATATTGCTAGGCATAACAAATTGGAACCGCCACCATGTTGTTCTTTAGGATCTCCAGTTTTAGTAAATATATATTATTTTGCGGGGGGGTTAGTAGTTTTCAAGTCTAAAATTATTATTTTTTCTCAAATTGCCTTTCAAGACAACCCTGGAGAGAGCGCAGTTCCGTCCCTTTTTTCAGGAAACACTTGCTGACCTTTAAATCCCTCCTCTTCCACCATGGCTTCAGTTATTGTGTTTCCTCCGCCATAGTGGAAGCACTTGTGGAAACCATAGGCCTGCCTCTCTCCAGGGTGGAGTAGGAAGGCCTTACCTCTGAGAGGTTCTGTGTAGCAGCGGTACGACCATCCCAGCTCCCTCTCGGTACGATTGGAGGGCATTCCGGAGCCCCCAGCCTTTTCCAGCTCAGGGGAGCAGTGGCCAACAGGAGGTTGAGGCTTCCGGACACCTGGAGCCCTGGGTTTGTTTTTCTCAAATCGCCTTTCAGGACAACCCCGGAGAGTGTAGCTCCACCTTGCAATCAGGAAACACATGCCCACTTTAAAAACACCTCCTCTTCCTCCATGGCTTCAGTTATTGTGTTTCCTCCTTGGAGGAAGCATGTGCCTGAACCAGGGAGAGCTACACTCTCTGCAGGGGAGTAAGGCTTACCTTTTGTTGCAGGTTGTTTCTCTTTGACCCCCAGCAGCATCTCCACGGGGAGAGGACTCCTGGAGCTCCTGGTCCCGCCATCTCACGGGAGTAAGGACCCTCGGAGTGCCGGCGTCGGGTGCCCGGTGTCCGCTTGTTAGCGCAGGGAGGGCTCTGTTGCTGGCGGAGGCCGCTGCAGGTCAGCGGCATGGCTCCGTTTTCGGCGCCGGGTCCCGGGCGGCGACGGCGTCGTTCACGGTGACGCGCGGGCGCTCTGAGGGGGCGTGGCGCCGTGGTTCAGCGCCTGGAACGCAGGGGTCATGGGGCGGGTCAGGTGACCGTGTGCTTCCGCTTCCGGCCGGCCTTGATGACGCGGCGGCCGGGAAAATTTAAAATGAGAGCTGTTTGTAAAATAGCTGCCTCACTCAAACGATGGAAGAGTGCAAGCCAGCTATGGCGGAGACAGGCGCCCCCAGCACCGGTCCAGCCCAGGTACGTAAGGTGCACTGGCACCCTCTGCTTTACTGTGGGTATGTCTTTGTTTGTTCCCCCCTCTTGGGGGCCTGTCGCTGCAGGTCAGAGGTGGACTTCGCTCTGACCTTTTGCAGCCTAGTTCTGGGGTCTCACTAGTAGGTCTGTTTGGTGGTGGGTCTCTGCACTGGCTTGGTGTTAAGCAACTGGTTGTTGAGAGCTTTTAGTGAATTAAACCTGTATGTCGTTTCAGGAAAAATCACTAGGAAAAGCTAGACCAGGTCAGAGAAAATGTCCTTCTTGCAAAACCCCCCTCAGAGATTCATGGCAGAAGGCAATGTGCAGAAATTGTATCAGAGAATTGATGGAAGAGGAAACATCTCAACAATATAAGGATTTGTTTTCTTCGGTTAAAGAGCTGACAAACTCTTTGAGTTCAGTCAAGTCCATCCTGATACAAAACCCTCCCGCACAGACCGAGCCTCAGAACTTACCGCCCAGCCCCAGGGCGTCGTCATCCAGACAGGTGGAAACTGAAGAGTCTGGAGACGAAGGGGGTAGTACTCTCATCTCCTTCAGGGATTCTGAGGAGGAGGAAGAGGAAGAAGATAGCAGGGGCTCCAAATTCAAGCTATCACTAGAGGAAGTAGATGATATTTTAAAAGCAATCTACACTACTCTAGAAATTCAGGAAGAAAAAGTACAACTGTCAGTTCATGACAAAATGTACCAGGGGTTGGACGAAACAAAACGGCGAGTTTTTCCTGTCCACAGGGTCCTCTCAGACTCAGTGAGAAAGGAGTGGAAGGACCCAGAAAAAGCCCCTTTCTTCTCTAAAGCTCTCAAAAGAAGGTTTCCCTTCGAAGATAAGGACTCAGAGGTTTGGAACAAGAAACCCAGAGTCGATGCAGCTTTCTCGCAGGTATCCAGACGAACGGATCTAGCCTTTGAAGATATGGGGATCCTTAAAGACCCAATGGACAAAAAAGCTGACTCCATCCTTAAAAAAGCTTGGGATGCTGCGTCAGTCAGTCTAAAACCAGCAATGGCAGCTACGGTGGTGGCCAGGAATCTGGAATGTTGGGTAGAGAAGCTGAAGAGCCATATTGAGGCGGGGACACCCCGCAAGGATCTCTTAGAGTCCTTTCCACTGATCCTGAATGCAGTCAAATACATGGCGGATGCATCAGCAGAATCAGTTAAACTGGCCGCTAGGTCTTCGGCTCTTGTAAATTCAGCCAGGAGAGCAGTTTGGCTGAAAACATGGTATGGGGACACTGCCTCTAAGGTCAAGCTGTGTGGTCTTCCCTTCTCGGGTGACTTGCTCTTTGGTCCTGATTTAGAGTCTGTGCTGGATAGAACAGCCGATAAAAAGAAGGCTTTTCCAGTTAAGAAAAAGCAGATTGCTAAAAAGAATTTTCGTGCTTTTCAGCAGTCCCATAAAAAAGACCAGGAGCACAAGAGCAGATGGGGTTCACAGAAGGGCAAAGGCAGGGGTGGAGTCCTCTTTAGATCTCCCCCAGAGCAGTCCCCTAAGAACAAGTGACAATATCTCCCCAGTGGGGGGGAGACTGTCAGCTTTTCGCGAACAATGGGACAGGCTGTCTCCAAATCTGTTCGTGAAGAGCGTTGTCAATCAGGGGTACAGGTTGGAGTTTTCAGAACTACCCCCGAGCAGGTTTTATGTGACAACATTGCCAAGGGATCAGGAGAAGGCCTCTGCAATGAAGCTGTTGTTACAGGAGCTGATACAGCAAGAGGTTCTGATTCAAGTCCCAGTAAACCAGCAGGGCGGGGGTTTTTATTCACATATTTTTCTGGTGAAAAAACCCTCAGGGAAGTACCGTCTAATCCTGAATCTGAAATTCCTGAACAGGTTCATTCGGTACAAACATTTCAGGATGGATACAATTTTCTCCATCACAAAGCTGTTGACCCCAGAATGCTTCATGGCATCCCTGGACCTAAGGGATGCCTACCTTCATATACCAATTCATCAGGCATCGCAGCAGTTCCTGCGCCTGGCATTGAAGGTAGGGAGTTCGGTATGGCACCTCCAATTCAGGGCTCTGCCGTTCGGACTCTCGTCCTCTCCCAGGGTCTTTACGAAGATTATGGCAGAGGCTTTGGAACCCCTGAAATTGAAGGGGATTCCAGTCGTTCCTTATCTGGACGACCTTTTGTTTTTTGCAGACTCCAGGGAGCAGGCCCTAGTCAATCTCCAGAGGGCCCAGTCTCACCTCGAGGGCCTGGGATGGCTTCTAAACCTAGAGAAGTCAATCCTGACCCCCTCACAGGAAATGAAATTTCTGGGGTATACATTAAATTCGATTCTCCAGAAAGTTTTCCTGCCGTTGGAAAAACAGGAAAAGTTACAGCTAGCTGTACAGCGGATACAGAGCAACCAGACAGTCTCAGTCAGGATGGCTATGGCAGTTCTGGGCCTGCTTACGGCAGCAATCCCGGCTGTTCAGTGGGCCAGGTTCCATTCCAGACCCCTTCAGAGGGAGGTTCTGTCAAGCTGGTCCCATCAGGATCCTTTGGAAAAACAGCTAAAAATTTCGTCAAAGACGAAAAGGGCTCTTTGGTGGTGGAGAGACCAGGCAAACCTCTCAAGGGGCCTGGTGTGGACCTTTCCTGTGGACAAGCGCCTTACTACAGACGCAAGTGCCTGGGGCTGGGGAGCCCATCTGGATGGTCAGACATCTCAGGGGGTCTGGTCCAAACAGGAAGCTCAAAGATCATCCAACTGGAGGGAGTTGAAGGCGATCTTTCTGGGTTTAGTGGCATTTCAGCAGAGTTTGAGAGGTCACCATGTTCAGGTGTTGTCAGACAACACAACAGCGGTTACCTACATTATGAAGCAAGGGGGAACCAGAAGCAGGAGCTTGATGGAGCTGGCCAATCTGTTGTTAGCCTGGGCAGAACAGAACACAGCCTCACTATCGGCAGTGCATCTGAAGGGCTCTCAGAATTTGTTTGCGGACCTCCTAAGCAGGCGCAAATTGCTAGAGGCAGAATGGAGTCTGAATCAGGAAGTGTTCCTGATGATCTCCGAGGCCTGGGGGGTTCCTCAGGTAGACCTTTTTGCCAGCCAGCAGAACTCAAAGGTGGACAGATTCTTTTCTCTTCACCGAGGAGATGCAGCAATAGGGTTGGATGCATTCGCTCACCCCTGGCATTACCAGCTGTGCTATGCCTTTCCCCCCTTTCCTCTAATTCCACTAGTACTGAGGAAATTCAGGGAAGAAAGGACAGACTTAATACTAGTCACTCCTTTTTGGCCAAAAAGACCCTGGTTCGTGGGTCTTCGAAACCTAGCCTCGAAGCCCCCATGGAGGTTACCACTCAGAAAAGATCTGTTATCCCAGGGGACAGTAAGTCATCCAGAAGTGGAACTCCTGCAGCTAACCGCCTGGTTTCTGAGGAGGACCTGTTAAAGGCTAAAGGTCTCTCAGATAAAGTAGTAAAGACCCTGCTGTCCAGTAGGAAGGCAGTTACACAGGCAATTTACATGAAGGTCTGGAAAAAGTTCAACTCCTGGTGCAGTTCTAGAGAACTCAAGGTCAAGAGCACGGTGTCCGTCTTGGAGTTTCTCCATGAAGGAATGGAGAAGGGTCTCGCAGCCAGTACCCTGAAGACTCAGGTGGCTGCCTTATCAGTTTTCTTTGAAAAGACTTTATCTAAAGAAACTTTAATTTCTAGATTTTTTAGGGCTCTTGCTCGAAATAGACCAGTAGCCCTTAAAGACTTTCCCAGTTGGGATTTGTCTACAGTTTTACAGGGTCTCTCGGGAGCACCGTTTGAACCCTTACAGGAAGCTTCTTTGCAGAAGGTGGTTTTAAAAACAATCTTTTTGGTGGCCATCACCTCGGCCAGGAGAGTCAGCGAGCTCCAAGCTCTAGCTATTACAGAACCCTTCCTTAGAATTTATCAGGACAGGGTGGTACTGAGGACGGATCCAGCATTCCTACCGAAAGTATCCTCAACTTTCCATCGATCACAGGAAATAGTGTTACCTACATTCTCTGCAAGCCCAGCAAATGCAGGAGAGGAAGTTTTTCACACATTGGATGTGAGAAGATGTCTTTTACAGTTTCTGAAAGTTACTAAAGAATTTAGAAAATCAAACGCCCTCTTTGTGATATTTTCTGGATCACGCAAGGGGGAGAAAGCTTCTAAAAGTACGCTGGGTAGGTGGCTTAAGTTGGCTATAACAGAAGCCTATAAAGCAAAAGGAGAAATACCTCCCTCAGGTATTGCTGCCCACTCTACTAGATCCACGGCAGTTTCCTGGGCTGAAAGGGCCGGTGCCACGCCTGAACAAATCTGCAAGGCTGCCACTTGGTCCAGTTATTCGACATTTCTCCGGCATTACCAGTTAGATCTACTGTCTGCAGCAGATCAGGCCTTCGGCAGGAAGGTACTGCAGGCAGTAGTCCCGCCCTAGGGTAAGTTTCTCGGTTATCCTCTCCGGGGTTGTCCTGAAAGGCGATTTGAGAAAGACTCAGTTAGACTTACCGGTGACGGTATTTCTAAGAGCCTTTCAGGACAACCGTTACTTCCCTCCCTAGGTTATGCTTAGTAAATGTATTAAGTTCTACCATGGTGTTGTGCTTTCTGTGCTTTGTTTTCCAGCGTCGGAAGGCCACAATAACTGAAGCCATGGAGGAAGAGGAGGTGTTTTTAAAGTGGGCATGTGTTTCCTGATTGCAAGGTGGAGCTACACTCTCCGGGGTTGTCCTGAAAGGCTCTTAGAAATACCGTCACCGGTAAGTCTAACTGAGTCTTTCGCATGCTGGCACTAAGCAGGCTTCCGGGTTTTCTCCCTGGCGGGCGGATGATGCAGTTGGCCAGTGACGTGGTTTCCTGTTCGGGCGGGGCGACGAGTGGTTCTGGTCCCCTGAACGCAGGGGGTGGGTCCATAGACCGGTGTTTCCGCTTCCGGCCAGCGTAGTGACGCCAGACCCGGGAAGCTTGAAATTCGGCTGTTGGTTTTCAGCTCCCGCTGCACTCTCTGCATGATGAAGGAAAGATCGTCAGCGACGGTGAAGGCAGGCACCGATCAGGCCCAGGTAAGAAGGGCACAGCGGTGCTCTTTATTCTTCTCCTTATGGGCTGTATGTTCTTTTTCTATGTTTCCTCCATAAAGGGGGCCTGCCACTACAGTCTCTGAGGTAACTTCTCTCGGACCTGTAGTATATTGCTGGTTGCGGTTTTCTGGTTAACACTGAGGGTCTGGTTTCTTCTGTCTGGTGGTGGTTGTGTGTGAGCACGATTGATAGCATTAGTTTGTCTTTTGCAGTAGCAGTAGGACATTGTCCATCTTAGTTTTAAAAAACTGTGTCGGGGAAAGCGAAACTTTCAAATGCGCCAGGCCAGAAGAAATGCCCCTCATGCAAGAATCCACTGCGAGAATCTTGGCAAAAAGCCTTGTGTAGATCATGTATTAAAGATCTGATTGAGGAGGAATCCTCCCAGAAGTACAGGGATCTTTTTTCCTCAGTTCGGGAGCTTGCAAGCTCCCTGAGCTCTGTTAAGACACTGCTGGTCCAGAGCCCAGCAGGTCAAGGCAGCAGCCAGCAACCACCACTAAGTCCCAGGGCATCTACCTCCAAACATGCGGAGGGTGTGGACTCGGAGGACGAGGCGGCAAGCACTCTTCCTTCCCTCAGGGATTCAGAGGAAGAGGAAGACAGCCATAGTTCCAGGTATAGGCTGTCCTTAGATATTGCAAAATATGGGTCCCTAAAGATTGGTGACCCAAAGAAAAGTGAGGCTCACTGAGGAACAGAACACCAAAATCTCCACAATAAAAATTTAATTTATTAAGTGGTCCCCTCTTCGAGGGGATTATCAATAATTCAAGAGTGCCTTGGGCACTGTATCTATATACGATGCACTAGTATAACAAAGCCTCATTGACATACCTGCTCTACACTATATATGTGAGATACAGATGTATTTCTTTCGTTGTACTATGCCGCTACAAATGAAAAGATATTCTTGAGGAATTTATATTCAAGTGGACGTCACTAGCAGAGAGTTAAGTATGTTTTGATTGATTGCTGCACAGACGGAGAGTACTCCTTTAGGTTGTTAATTTTTGGCGGCTGTGGGAGGTGAATCGAGTATATAAAGGAGTGCCAGCGTATGCCCATTATGTCCCAGATGAAGCTACACACTGTTTACTGTGAAACACGTTGACGTCATTTCCGCCTAGACTCCATGCTGCAGTGCAGCGGCAAAGATCCCCGATTGGGCTGCGAGCCTGACAGCAAATATACAGGAAACACACAGGAAGCTGCTTGGGATCAAGTTTGTGGTCGACAACGGAACTAGTGCGCGCTGATTTACAGTAGGTGCCGCCGATATTGTTTCCAGCGCGACAGTATCGCGCTGGTTCCCGGCGACAGGCTCCTCTAACCAGCGCAATACCATTGCCCTGGCTGCATAAGGAAAATTTTATTTTTCTATAGCAGCCAGAGCGAGGCGATAATGTCGTCTCACTCATGAAGCCTGCATGCCTTCTCGGGGGCATACCAGGCCCTTAGGTCCGGTAGGGATTTTAAGGGGAATCCCCTTCGCCGAAAAAAACGGCGTGGGGTCCCCCCAAAATCCAAACCAGACCCCTATCCGAGCACGCAGCCCGGCCGGCCAGGAAAGGGGGTGGGGACGAGCGAGCGGCCCCCACCTCCTGAGTCGTACCAGGCCACGTGCCCTCAACATGGGGGGTGCCTTGGGGAAGGAGGGGCCGCGTGGCCCCCCTACCCCAAAGCATCTTGTCCCCATGTTGATGAGGACAAGGGCCTCTTTCCGACAACCCTGGCTGTTGGCTGTCGGTCTGCGGGCGGGGGGCTTATCGGTATCTGGGAGCCCCCTTTTTAATAAGGGGGCCCCCACCCTATGTGAATGAGTATGGGGTACAATGTACCCCTACCCATTCACCTGTGAACAAAAGTAAAAAAAAAAAACACACAAGGTTTAAAATAGTTTATTGCACTGCTCCGGGGGGTCTTCCGTCTTCGGGGGTCTTCTCGTCGGACTCCTCCGCTATCTTCTGCTAGCTCTTTTACTAGCGGAGGAGCCTGGCATTCTTCTTCGCCGCCCTCTTCTTCCGACTTCGGGGGTCTTGTCCCCCTCTTCGGTTCTTCTTCCAGCTCTTTTACTAGCGGTGGCCCGGTCTTCTGTTGCCTTCTCCTTCTCCTCCTTCTCCTTCTCCTACTCCTTCTCCTGACAACCCTGGCCCTTGTCCTCATCAACATGGGGACAAGGTGCTTTGGGGTGGGGGGGCCGCGTGGCCCCCCTTCCCCAAGGCAACCCCCATGTTGAGGGCATGCGGCCTGGTATGGCTCAGGGGGGGGGGGCGCTCGCTCGTCCCCACCCCCTTTCCTGGCCGCCCGGGCTACGTGTTCGGCTAGGGGTCTGGTATGGATTTTGGGGGGACCCTACGCCGTTTTTTTCGGCTATTGGGATTCCCCTTAAAATCCCTACCGGACCTAAGGGCCTGGTATGCCTCCCAAGGGGGAACCCACGCCGTTTTTTTTTTTTTTTTTTTTTTTTTTTTTTAACATTTGACGTGGAGTTCTCCCTTAGCAAACACAGTGCCTGGTATTGGCGGGAATCCAATTCGGATCCCCGCACCAGTGTCAACCCGGCCAGCGATGCTTGTCGCTTATCGGGAAAGGAAAATAAACATTTTTCCTTTCCCGATGCGAGCCAGCTCGGCGCAGGCTCCCGCAGCGGAGCTCGTAGGGTGTCAATCTCGCCGCTAGAAGCGGCGAGATTGACACAATATCAGCGGCACCTACTGTACAACCTATCAAGATATCTCCGCGTTACTATATACAATACGAATGATATCCACTGGCAAAGCGGAGTAATATGAGTTCAATTTCAGCTCTGCAAGTACATTGCACTTCAGCTTGATATTAAATAGCACTGTCCGGGCACTTTTATATCCCTCAGCACGAGAGACTGTATTTACAGGAAGTTGAGTAACAACTCTATCACTGCTAAAAAGTGCTTGATGCTGAAAATGGAAAGTTAAGAATATGAAAAACCCCTGTATTGATGTTCAGTATTATTAATCTGTATACTCTCTGTGCCTCCACCGGATCATCTAATCACTGCCTGTGCTGTAATGACAGATTTACTATACTACATAAAGGAACTGCCCTTCTATGAATAGTGAACATTAATGACTCAGTGATTTAGAAATCTAGTTTGTTGGATTTTAGTGGGTAGGATATTTTGAGATCTTTTCTATGGCTTTGCTATCTATTGCTGTCTTCCTGGCTATTCTTATCCTTTATTTGGCTCGAGCCACCTGGGGGGGAGGATTTGATACTGGTCCTATATTGCTAATTAGCATACAGTGGATGCTTATTGATAGCACAAACATTGGACAGGATTCAAATCCCACTGGCGTCCGGACATACATGTTTTTTGTTTTATGTTCGATGTAAGCGCTGTTTTTTTGTGTATATGTTTCCTTTCCGTCTGTGCCTGCTGGGATCATACATTGTTTTTTGATCAATAACAGCGGACACATCAGGGTTATTCCAATGGTGGGCTTTTTGAATTAACCTCCAAGCATGTTCTAGTGATTTATAGGTGTATTTTGTAAATAATAAACTAAGTTTTCTAAAACCTTTAATAAATAAAATTTTTATTGTGGCGATTTTGGTGTTTTGTTCCTCAGTGAGCCTCACTTTTCTTTGGGTCACCAATCTTTAGGGACCCATATTTTGTTATGCATTGTGACAGAGGTTAGAGGACAGCCCCATGCAACATCTATTACACGCATTATTAGTAGATCCCTTTTTTTTTTTTTTTCCTGTATAAGCTGTCCTTAGGAGGTGGACAACCTTCTAAAAGCGATTTTACACAACTTTGGATATTGAAGAGAAAGTCCAGTTGTCGATTCATAAGATATACCAGGGTCTGGACGACACCAAGTCTAGGCTGTTTCCAGTCCATAGGGTACTGTCAGATACAGTCGAGGGAGTGGAAGGATCCGGCAAGAGGCCCTTTCCTTTCCAAGACCATTAAAAGATGTTTTCCCTTTGATGACAAAGCGTCAGAAGTTTGGAACAAAAGGCCACGGGTCGATGCCGCTTTTTCACAGGTGTCACACCGTACAGATTTAGCCTTTGAGGACATGGGAGTACTCAAGGATGCAATGGACAAAAGGGTGGAATCCCTCTTGAAAAAAAAATCATGGGATTCCGTGTCGGCTAGCCTCAAACCAGCTATGGCGTCCACAGTGGTGGCAAGAAATCTCGAGTGCTGGGTGGAAAAACTAAAGTCACGTTGAGGCAGGAACATCACAGAAGGTTCTTCTGGAATCCTCTCCATTGATCCTGAAGGCTGTAAAATACATGGCCGACGCATCAGCCGAATCTATTAAGATGGCAGCCATGCCTTCAGCACTGGAAAATTTTCGTGCTGTTCATCAGTCCCGAAAGGGTAGAAAGGACCGCAAAAGCCATTGGGGGCCCCCCAAAAGGATAAAGGTAGAGGAGGAGTTCTCTTCAGATTCCCCTCCATCCAGCCACCAAAAAACAAGTGACAGTCCAGTGCCAGTAGGAGGGAGGTTGTGTCTGCTTTCCTCCCGCAGTGGAGCGAAACATCTTCGAGCAAGTTTGTGAGGAATATTATTGCTCAGGTTTACAGTCTAGAGTTCCTGGAGCCCCCTCCAAACAGGTTTCACGTTACGGCTCTTCCAAAGGACCGAGACAAAAGCCTCCACAATGACGAACCTGTTACAGGATCTGATCCAGTAGGAGGTAGTTGTCCAGGTCCTGAAACATCAGGAAGGGCAATGCTTTTACTCCCAAATCTTCCTAGTGAAAAAAACCCTGAGGAAAGTATTGGTTGATTCTAAATCTAAAAGTCTTGAACAGGTCAATCCACTACAAACATTTTCGCATGGATACAATCCATTCAATAACAAAGCTGTTAGCCTCAAATTGCTTCATGGCATCCCTAGACCTAGACCTGAGGGATCTACATGTTCCGATTGCCTAGGCCTCCCAACGTTTCCTCTGATTGGCAATCAGCCTGGGGACATCGATCTGGTACCTTCAGTTCAGATCCCTGCCTTTCGGGCTCTCATCTTCCCCCCAGAATCTTTACAAAGATCATGGCAGAAGCCCAGAAGCCCTGGAGCCACTGAGGTTGAGATTCATTTCTCTAATTCCATATCTAGACCTACTGTTTTTTGCAGACTCCAGGGAGCAGGTGTTGACAAATTTGCAGGTAGCACAGGTACACCTCAGGGACTTAGGGTGGCTCATCAACTTAGAGAAGTCAAACCTAGATCCAAGTCAGGAAGTGACCTTTCTGGGCCATATAATCAATTCAGTCCCCCAGAAAGTCTTCTTACCGCAGGCAAAGTTGGAAAAAGTCCAGGTGGCACTAAAGCAAATTCAAACAAATTAATCAGTATCAGTCCGCTCAACCATGGCAGTGTTCCACTCCAGGCCACTTCAATTGAGCATCTTACAGACTTGGTCTCATCAGGTTTCACTGGAGAAAAAGATCAAGCTTACCTCAAAGGTGAAATGAGATCTGTGGTGGTGGAAAGATTCAGCCAATCTAACGAGAGGCCTCCCTTGGGTCTTTCCTCTAGACAAGCATCTAACAGCGGACGCGAGTGCCTGGGGTTGGGGAGCCTAATGGCCCAGGGGACTTGGTCCAAGGCAGAGTCCCGGAGGTCGTCAAACTGGCGAGAACTCGGGGCCATTTTCCTAGCCCTTCTAGCCTTTCACCATACGGTGAAGGGACATCATGCCCAGATCCTTTCGGACAATATGACTGCGGTAGCATATGTCCTAAAGCAGGGGGGAACCAGGAGCAGGGGTCTTATGGATCTAGCCAATCAACTTTTCTGTTGGGCAAAACAGAACGTAGCCTCCCTGTCGGTAATTCACCTAAAGGGCTCCCAAAATCTGTTAGCCGATCTACTCAGCAGAAGAAGACTGATGGAAGCAAAGTGGAGCTTGACTCGGGAAGTTTTTCTGATGATTACCACTAAGTGGGGTTATCCTCAGGTAGACCTATTTGCCAGTCAACAGAACTCCAAGGTCCACAGGTTATTTTCTCTTCACTGAGAAGACCAGGCCATAGGCATAGATGCTCTAACGCATCCATGGCACTACCACCTGTGTTATGCCTTTCCCCCCCTCTTCCCTCTAATTTCAATGGTCTTAAGAAAATTCAGGGAGGAAGGGAACAATATGATCCTAATCACGCCCTTCTGGCCAAAAAGGCCTTGGTTTGCAACACTACTAAACCTGGCCTCAGAGCCTCCGTGGAGACTACCGTTCAGGAAGGACCTTCTAACACAAGGACCAGTGGTTCATCCAGAGGCAGTCCATCTACACCTAACTGCTTGGCTTCTGAGGAAGATCTTCTAAAGGCTAAAAGTTTATCTGACAAGTTAGTAAAACCCCTACTTTCCAGCAGAAAAGATGTGACTAGGGCCATATACCAAGGTTATTAACTGATTAATCAAAACAATAATCAGCCAACTAATCGATTATGAAAATAATCATTACTTGCAGCCCTACTAAAGACAATCTTTTGGTGGCCATTATGTCGGCAAGGCAAATCAGTGAACTTCAGGCCTTGGCAGTCACTGAGCCTTTTCTTAAAGTCTTTCCAGACCGGGTGGTTCCCCAGACAGACCCAGCTTTCCTACCCAAAGTCTCCTCAAACTTTCACCGATCTCAACAAATAGTGTTGCCTGCGTTCTCCTTGGCTCCGGCTAATGCAAGTGAGGAAGCTTTCCATACTTTGGACGTAAGGAGGTGCCTTCTTCAATTCCTGTCGGTCACTAAGGAATTCAGAAAATCAAACGCCCTCTTCATAATCTTCTCAAGCCCTCATAAGGGGAAAAAGATTCTAAAAGCACTCTGGATAGTTAGCTCAGCGGGGCAATTACAGAGGCCTATGAAGCTAAAGGAGAAATACCTCCCTCAGGGATCGCTGCCTATTCCACGAGGGCAATGGTAGTGTCTTGGGCCAAAAGGGCCGGGGCTACGCCTGATCAGATTTGCAAGGCGGCCACGTGGTCAAGTTATTCAACTTTTCTCCAACACTACAGGTTGGACTTGCTGTCAGCTGCAGATAAGCCCTTCGGGAGGAAGGTACTGCAGACAGTAGTCCCACCCTAGGGTAAGCTTCTCGGTTATCCTCTCCAGGGTTGTCCTGAAAGGCGATCTGAGAAAGACTTGGTTAAACTTACCAGTGAGGCTTTCAGGACAACCCCTAGTTTCCCTCCCTTTTCTAGCTTAGAATTGGTATAAGTATCTATCATGGTCATTTGTGGTTTTTCTGTGTTTTTTGTTTTCCAGTATGCCGGAGGCCACAATAACTGAAGTCATGGTGGAAGAGGAGGGATTGAAAGGTCAGCAAGTGTTTCCTGAAAAAAGGGGTGGAGCTGCGATCTCTCCAGGGTTGTCCTGAAAGGCTCTTGGGAATACCGACATCTGTGTTTTTAAAATGGGGTGGGGGAAAGGCAGCAAAAGGTTAAGGGCACATGTTCAGGGAAGCAATATAATTAAAATAGGGTAGCAGTATTAATGCACACTAGCTCTAAAGTAGTCCATATTAAATTTATGGGAAACCATACTTAAAAGTTATCCCTTTTTTTTTTTTATTAATTTACTTATTTAAATCTCTGTGCTTTTATCTATCTTTTTTTTTTTTTTTTTTCTCCCCAGTTCAGTTTGCCAATGGAACTATTCAGACGCCCAAAGATGTACGTTTCACTTTATATAGGAATGACGATGACAAAACCCCAGGAACAAAAAGGCAAAGAATTCTGGTATGGTGTGTGGATATTTAAAAAATGTAGCATTTTTTAAAGTTAATCTGTGCTTTGCCCATGCACTGCTGGGAGATGGAGGAAGTCGTGTGGCAGTGTTGCGTGCCTAATCAGCTAATTGTTAAGCCCCTGCCCTGACATGCCGAAGAAAGGGGCGTGAGTTGCATTATCCCCATACTCAGAAGTGCCAGGTATGCGCTGCCAGCAGCCCTAGAAAAGAAGATTGTAACTAGAGGTTGATCGATATGGGTTTTTTTCTGGCTGATATTTATATATTTTTTTTCCCCTTCATCTCATAAAATCTAACAGTTATAAGTAATAAGAAGTGATACGGAAAAATTCTTAAATTAAACATTTATTAAACACAACAAGCCTCCAATCAGTATGTATAATTTAAATAAAAAAAAACTATCTTAAATATTAAATACACAAAAACAGGTAGTGAAAACTTTTGGATGAAAAAAAAATGGGTTAACTTTACTGGTTTTAGAATTTTTTATTTTTTGTAGTATGTAGTATTTATGTAGTATTTTTTCCAAAACACTTGTGTGTGAAAGACCGCTACGCAAATACCATTTTATTCTCTGCTAAAAAGAAATCATGTTTGTGGGGGTTCTAACTGATTTTCTAGCAGAAAATACTGGATTTTTACTTGTAAGCAACACATGTCAGAAAAGGTTTAGTCTTTAAATGGTTAAACTGGGATCTTCTACACACCGGAGTTAATTCCTTTGATAAGTAGAAACATTGTATCTCTTCTTCTTTTCTCAGCCATGTTCTCAGACTTGGCAGGTTGCCCAGATTGGAGAGACTGACTCCAACGGGGAGACTTCAGGCGACTTGCATTGACTTCTATTACAGGAGATTTGCAAGTGGCGCTCTCTGGGGTTGCGCCCCGCAAGTCTGATCGCCCCTGTGTGAACTGGCTAGTGCATGAATGAATTGGCCTAATTTGCAGCACAATCTGCCAATACCAATTAAAAAATTCAGAAAATCGGCCGATATACTGGACAACCTTTAGTTGTAACCTGCCTTGTTACCCTGCATAGCAAATCACCGGTCACTTTAACCAGTTGCCGACCGCCGCACGCCGATGTACGTCGGCAGAATGGCACGGGCAGGCATAAGGGCTTACATGTACGTCCCTTGCCTCCCGCGGGTCGGGGGCCCGATCGGGCCCCCGCCCGGTGCCTGCGGCGGTCGGTATTCGTTCGGGAGCGATCCCGGACGAGGGGACGGCCATTCATTCATGGCCACCCCCTCGCGATCGCTCCCGACGAATAGAAATCCCCGGTGACATCACTTCCTCTCCTGTAATGTAAACACAGGAGAGGAAGTGATGTATTCTCTCCTCCTTGTCGGTATTTTTCGTTACGACACGGAGGAGAGCGGATCGGTGAGTTGCACCAACACTCTACACACACAGTAGAACATGCCAGGCACACTCACACCCCCCCTGTACCCCCCTAACCCCCCCAATAAAGGTTTAACCCCGTGATCACCCCCCGTCGCCAGTGTCACTAAGGCTGGGTTCACATTGCAGCGGTTTATGAGAACGAATGTGATTCGCACCGCACTGCAGTGCAAATCACATCCGATCTCTGTGCGATTCGAGTTCAGCCATTCGCCGCACCCGCCGCACCCGCCGCAAATTTGCACGGGACCCTTTTTTTGGCCCGCAGCAGAATCGCACTGCGATATGCGAACTGATCTGGGGGTGTCAGTAACATTTCACTGACACTCCCAGCAGTTCGCATAGGGCAGTGTGAACTGCCGCCGGGAGGCATGCGATGCGGGAACCCGCCGCGGATTCGCGGCGTTTCCGCATCGCTCCAGTGTGAACCCAGCCTAATAAGCGATCATTTTTCTGATCGCCGTATTAGTGTCACAGGTGACGCTAGTTAGGCAGGTAGGTATTTAGGTTCGCCGCAGCTTTTTATAGCGCCAGGGACCCCCATATACTACCGCATTAAGCCCCCTGATTGCCCCCTAGTTAACCCTTTCACCAGTGATCACCATATAACTGTTACAGGTGACGCTGGTTGGTTAGTTATTTTTTTATAGTTTCAGGGCACCCGCCATTTATTACCTAATAAAGGTTTAACCCCCTGATCACCCGGCGGGTGTCATTTGTGACTAATAACTGTTAGGGTTAGCCCCCTTTAGTTCTAAGGTACCCCCCTAACCCCCCCAATAAAGGTTTAACCCCGTGATCACCCCCCGTCGCCAGTGTCACTAAGGCTGGGTTCACATTGCAGCGGTTTATGAGAACGGATGTGATTCGCACCGCACTGCAGTGCAAATCACATCCGATCTCTGTGCGATTCGAGTTCAGCTATACAGATAGTATGGCTGAATTCGTGTCGCACCCGCCGTAAACTCGCACGGGACCCTTTTTTTGGTCCGCAGCAGAATCGGATCGCATGGGTGTTCACACCATGCGATCCAAGTTTGCAGATCACACTGCGATATGCGAACTGATCTGGGGGTGTCATTAACATTTCACTGACACTCCCAGCAGTTCGCATAGGGCAGTGTGAACTGCCGCCGGGAGGCATGCGATGCGGGAACCCGCCGCGCATTCGTGGCGTTCCCGCATCGCTCCAGTGTGAACCCAGCCTAATAAGCGATCGTTTTTCTGATCGCTGTATTAGTGTCACAGGTGACGCTAGTTAGGCAGGTAGGTATTTAGGTTCGCCGCAGCTTTTTATAGCGCCAGGGACCCCCATATACTACCGCATAAAGCCCCCTGATTGCCCCCTAGTTAACCCTTTCACCAGTGATCACCATATAACTGTTACAGGTGACGCTGGTTGGTTAGTTATTTTTTTATAGTTTCAGGGCACCCGCCATTTATTACCTAGTCTCACTAGTGTACCCCTAAATTTAGGGGTGTCTACTTTCCAAAATGGGGTCATTTGGGGGGGGGGGTTTGTGCCATCTTGGCATTTTATGGCCTTCAAAACTGTAACGCCCTTAGAAAGCCTGAAGGCGGTGCTTGGTTTTCGGGGCCCCGTACGCGGCTAGGCTCCCAAAAAGTCCCACATATGTGGTATCCCCGTACTCAGGAGAAGCAGCAGAATTTATTTTGGGGTGTCATTTCACATATGCCCATGGCATGCATGAGCAATATATCATTTAGTGACAACTTTGTGAAAAAAAAAAAAAAAAAAAAAAAAAAGTTTGTAATTTTCCCGCAACTTGTGGCAAAATATAAAATATTCCATGGACTCAAAATGCCTCTCAGCAAATAGCTTGGGGTGTCTACTTTCTAAAATGGGGTCATTTGTGGGGGTTTTGTGCCATCTTGGCATTTTATGGCCTTCAAAACTGTAATAGGTAGTGAGGCGTGAAATCAAAAATTTACGCCCTTAGAAAGCCTGAAGGCGGTGCTTGGTTTTCGGGGCCCCGTACGCGGCTAGGCTCCCAAAAAGTCCCACATATGTGGTATCCCCGTACTCAGGAGAAGCAGCAGAATTTATTTTGGGGTGTCATTTCACATATGCCCATGGCATGCATGAGCAATATATCATTTAGTGACAACTTTGTGAAAAAAAAAAAAAAAAAAGTTTGTAATTTTCCCGCAACTTGTGGCAAAATATAAAATATTCCATGGACTCAAAATGCCTCTCAGCAAATAGCTTGGGGTGTCTACTTTCTAAAATGGGGTCATTTGTGGGGGTTTTGTGCCATCTTGGCATTTTATGGCCTTCAAAACTGTAATAGGTAGTGAGGCGTGAAATCAAAAATTTACGCCCTTAGAAAGCCTGAAGGCGGTGCTTGGTTTTCGGGGCCCCGTACGCGGCTAGGCTCCCAAAAAGTCCCACATATGTGGTATCCCCGTACTCAGGAGAAGCAGCAGAATTTATTTTGGGGTGTCATTTCACATACGCCCATAGCATGTGTGAGCAATATATCATTTAGTGACAACTTTGTGTAAAAAAAAAAAAAAAAAAATTTTTTTTTTTGTCATTATTCAATCGCTTGAGGCAAAAAAATAAAATATTCAATGGGCTCAACATGCCTCTTATCAATTTCCTTAGGGGGTCTACTTTCCAAAATGGGGTCATTTGGGGGGGTTTTGTACTGCCCTGCCATTTTAGCACCTCAAGAAATGAGATAGGCAGTCGTAAACTAAAAGCTGCGTAAATTCCAGAAAACGTACCTTAGTTTGTAGATGTGACAACTTTTGCGCAAACCAATAAATATACAATTATTGACTTTTTTTTTACCAAAGACATGTGGCTGAATACATTTTGGCCTAAATGTATGACTAAAATTGAATTTATTGGATTTTTCTAATAACAAAAAGTAGAAAATATCATTTTTTTTCAAAATTTGCGGTCTTTTTACGTTTATATCGCAAAAAATAAAAATCGCAGAGGCAATCAAATACCATCAAAAGAAAGCTCTATTTGTGGGAAGAAAAGGACGCAAATTTTGTTTGGGTACAACATTGCATGACCGCGCAATTACCAGTTAAAGCAGCGCAGTGCCAAAGTGTAAAAAGACCTCTGGTCATTTACCAGCAAAATGGTCCGGTCTGAAAGTGGTTAAGGCATAATTATAGCTGCCTTTTGACCCTTCCACAATAATTTCTTTGATTAATTTGTACTTGTACTAAAGTCTTTTGGCATAGTGAGAAAGACAAATCGTGTTGGGTTGTTACTGCTGTCTGAGCTCCTCTTGCTTACTGCCCACATACTTACTGTTATCAGAAGAAAAAAAATAGGGAATATCTCCGATTTGGATGTAAACGGCAAAAAAAAAAGCCTTACAGTTCTAACCCTTCTCCAAATTACAAGAAATGTATATTTTCTTTTTCTTGCATGCCTCCTCATTAAAGTGATTCACCATATTTCTTGTCTCTGTAACCACTAGGACAGGAAGTGAGAGATTTTCTTCCCAACAAGGATACAGGCAGCAAACACCCTGACAGAGGTTCTCATCCTCCCCGCTATATTCAAAGGGAAAAACATTTTAATTTTCAGAGTTCCACTTTGATTACACTTTCTATCTCGGCATTCTATGGATAATTAGGGACTGTATACTTCACTAATTAAGGGATGATTTGCTAATTTGTTTAGTACTATAAAAAATGATCTGTTTTAGCCTATTCAATTTAAAAGGCTTTGTTCAGGAAGAAGTCAGTGTTTTGATCTGCAGTGCAACTTCCAAGCTGGCATGTGTCCCTGACCTAAATGTACCCATGGAAGAGAGCTTTCCCTTCTCTCCCTTTGTCTGGCTATCTACAGGTAATAACACACTAATTAGTAGTATTTGTAACATGAGGGGGACATGCAAGTGAGTGATAGCCCATATTTTGTCACGTCTCTGAAGCTGTGCTTGATAAATATCAGAATTGTGTGTGTGTGTGTGTGTGTGTGTGTGTGTGTGTGTGTGTGTGTGTGTGTGTTTTTTTTTTTTTTTTTTTTATTTCCTGTGGTTTTATTTGATTTTCCATTCTCCTTTTTTTTTTTTTTGTTTTAGGCAGCGGACACAGACAGACTAAGTTATGTTGGAAATAATTATTCATCTGAAACTAAGACCAGCCCCCTGTGCAAGTAAGCAAACTTTTGACATCTTTGCATCTCATTAGTGGTTTCATCAAATAGTGCTATGTGGTCTTAGAAACATAAAGCCCAAAATGAAATGTGATTCTCCAAACGAATCACTCTATAACTGAAATAGATGGCACAAATTTCAAAAGTGTACTTTCCAAAGGTTTTCACAAAGAATATATGGTTGTTGAGCATTATTAGTTGTTAAACTTTTTTTTTTTTTAATTCAATAAATAAAATCCACATTTTACATTACACACTGTAAAAACTTTTACATTTCACCAGCCATTATGTCAGTACTGGACACAGTGCTGACGTTTGAGCCAGCAGAACCACAGAGTGCAGTCAGTACTAAGAATTAAAGGATAAGTTCTCCTTTTAACAAAAAAGAATAAATGCACATTTTTTTTGAAGGTAAAAAATGTATTTAGGGATTTCATACAAAGTAAATACAGAGAGAACGGGATACTTTCTCATACAAGTACATGGCACAGCAGGCAAATATCAGGAATATGAAATGTTGGGGTAACAAATGCTTTAACTTGTAGCCACCTATGGCTTTGGTAAAAACAATTGACGTGTATCTAAACCCAAGATATATATTGTCAAAACCAGGGCTTGACAAATTTGCTTGGAATCTAGGTGCCAGATAAAAAAGCTGGAGCCAGGTCCGTAACAGTGATCTGGACCTGTCCCTGGCCTGACATGGAGACGAGTGAGGGGAAGATTTCTTTCTCAATTTAGCTACAGCACATATGTCAAACAAAAGGCCTGCTGACTGAATCTGGCCCACCAGGCCGTTTTGCGTAGTCCTCGCACCCTCTCCTGATTTTTTTTCAGCTGCAACATGGCAGAACTCCATTGCATTCAGTTTACCACTGTCACTTGTAAACATGGAAGCCTTCTGTTTTTGCAATGACAGCTTTTCTCTCAGCGGTTCTCACAGATCCCTGGTTGCCCTGCAGTCAGTGGGGAGAAGGGAGATGCAGGTGCATTGTGAGATGGTGCAGCACATGGTAAAGAGCACGGTTATCCCCATCTGTTCCCGGATGCTGAATACGATGATTTATCTGCAAGGGAGGTACTAGGCCAGGTAGGTGAGATGCAAGGAAGCTTTTGGAGGGGGGAGGAGACGAGGGATGTGGAGGTAGATTTGTGCAGAGATGGGGGAGAGCGGGGCAGGGGTCAGAGTTGAGGAAGGAGTGGAAGAGCCTGTGAAACGGAGCTGAACCCTGCATACTGTGCATAGCACACCCCCTAAACCATAAAATAAAAAAGTACTAACGCGCACAACCAAATATCTACTTCCTAAGAAAATCAATGTATCAAATTGTCGGGAAGCTGCCAACATAGAAAAGTGATCTCTACACAGTTATAAAAATAGTGATAAATAATATGTGTAAAAGCATCCAAATACAGTACATAGCATAAATGATAAAGTGCAAGTAGTGATACAAGTGCAGACATGTGAAAACGTATACCAAAGTATTGTGCAAAAAAATTCCAATAAAGTGCAATATGCTAATGAAGTAGCAACTATTTTCAAAGTGTTTCCGTGTATCACACTGATTGAATAATCAATAATGTGAACATCAAATAAATAGTAATTATTATATTTTTGGGACTGCATATAATAAAAAAAAAAAAAAAAAGAGTTCAATAAACTTGTAGCGCAAATCCACCAATGCTTTGTGCTCAAAAGTGGTCCAGGGTGCGCCCCTTATTTTCCCCCAGCCTCTCACTTCCAAGAGCGGCCTCTGAAGGCCATATATCTATGTATGTAATGTATGTATGTAATGTGTGTGTATATATGTATATATGTATATATATATATATATATATATATATATATATATATATATATATATATATATATATATATATATATATATATATATATATATATATATTTTGTATATTATTCTATCTGGCTGTTAGTTCTCTGATCCACTCCTCCAATGGTGGCCACTGAAGACCATATGGCGCTATATGTAATGCTGGCTATTACTCTCTTATCCACTGCTCCTGGTTCAGTCCGTCAAGTATCAGCATAGATCATCGGTATCCATATTTATACACCAGTAACAGAAGGAGAGAAGAGAAGGGGCTTCGATGTGTAGTATGCAAACACCAATTTTATTAATCCATAAAATCGCTACAAGTTTATTGAACTCACATTTTTTTTTTTTTATTATTTAATTTTTTTATATTTTTGGGACTGCATATAATAATTACTAATTATTTGATGTTTACATTATTGATTAATCAATCGATGTGATACACGGATACACTTTGAAAATATTTGCTACCTCATTAGCATATTGAACTTTATTGGAATTTTTTTGCACAGTACTTTGGTATATGTTTGCACTTTTTTAAGCAGTTTTGCCTTGCCATGTCTGCACTTGTATCACTACTTGCACTTTATCATTTATGCTATGTACTGTATTTGGATGATTAATTTTTACTGATATTGTATTTATAGAATTATTAGAGGTAGTGCCACATATTATTGATCACACCCCTAAACCATGCACTCTATATGTAGCGCAGTTTTTAACCCTGCACTCTGAAAATAGTGCACACCAGAAACAAGCTCAGTAGGTAGCGCACCCCTGAACTCTGGGCATTGGGCAGCCCTGGAGTTGCACTCTGTACATAGCGCAGCCCTTAATTCTACAAATTATCGTAGATGCCACAAGGTGATATAATTTTTTGCCACAGTTTTTGATATTGCTGGTATTAAGGGGCTTAAAATTTGGAGCTTGGTAATGGCACACTAGCTACATTAAAGGGTATCTCCACCTTTTTATCTGGACAAAGAAAAAAACAATTAAATCCTTCCCAACAGCCTCTCAATTGCTGCTGTTCCCTGTGCATTTGTGTCCCCTGCTTTTGTGTAACATCGTCTGCCGCCCATGGTTGCCAGCATGCAATTCTGTATGCTTGAAACATCCATAAACAGCCCTGGAAGGTGTGTGGAAGCACCATTTGTGCAATGGCTCCCGATCATTGAATATCACAATCATGTGACAGTGCTGACAAATGAGTTTCTACTTTCATCTCAGAAGTAGACTGTCATTGGTCATGCTATCAAATGACCGCGCAGACCAATGGCTGGGAGTCATTGCAGAGGTTTTGCTTCCAGGGCTGTGTATGGATGTTTCAAGTGTACGGAATTGCCCAACCATTGGTGGAGGATGATGGTACACAAACGCAGATAAGTGCACAAGGTACAGCAGCAGCGGGGAGGCTGTTAAGACCTTTTTATCTATTTATTTATTTTTTTCACACTTTTTTTTTTTTTCAGGTACAAAAGGGGAGATACCCTTTTAAATGTATTGGCCATACACAAATGGAGGAGGAAGTGAAGGGGTAATGTCTGTCACATATAGTGGGTGGGGGGAGATAGAGATGACGGTACAAGACAAGGGAGGAAAAAAAGGTGGTTATACAGATCACCGTCGAGACAGGAGAGAAATAGGGTAAAACAGTTGAGTCCCACAACCTTGATTATCTGCTCCTCTCCTGATTTGGAATTAGTGAATGAATGAAGCATTTATTCATTAGTTCCCCTTTTCCTCTTCTCCATTGTGGAAGAGGCTTTCTAATGTAAACACTACACTGTTTTTGTTTGTGATTTGTTGTGGTCATAACAAAGATCACATGTTACATAGTCGCTTCGAACCAACTCTGTACACTGTGTCTGTGAACTGAGTCACACAGTGTTGTGGTTTACAGCCATTAACAGATGCACTTGTGACCCAAGGGGGATTTTATAAATGGCTCTACAAATATAATCCTCTGCCACTTCAGTGTTCAAAAATGGGCTTTGGTACATACAGTGGATAAAAAAAAAAAAGTCTACACACCACTGTTAAAATGTCAGGTTTCTGTGAGGTAAAAAAAAAAAAAAAAAAGAGACAAAGATAAATAATTTAAAATTTTTTTTTCTTTCCCCACCTTTGTGCCCTATCAACTAAAATCTTTTAGGCGGGAGTAAAAATATAAAATAATGTGGATACATAAGCATGCACACCCTCTTATAACTGGGGATGAAGCTATGTTCAGAATTAAGCAATCACATTCAAACTCATGTCAAATAGGAATCCGTACACACCTGCCATCATTTAAAGTACCTCTGATTAACCCCAAATAATGTTCAGCTGTTCTAGTAGGTCTTTCCTGACATGTTCTTAGTTGCATCCTACAGCAAATGCCATGGTCTGCAGAGAACTTCCAAAGCATCAGAGGGATCTCATTGTTAAAAGGTATCGGTCAGGAGAAGGGTACAAAAGAATTTCCAAGGCATTAGATATACCATGGAACACAGTGAAGACAGTCATCATCAAGAGGAAAAAATATGGCACAACAGTGACATTACCAAGAACTTGACTTCCCTCCAAAATTTATGAAAAGGCAAGAAGAAAACTGATCCGGGAGGCTGGAAGGAATATCTGCCACGTACTGGCTGTGTGGTACATGTGACAACAATCTCCTGTATTCTTCATATGTCTGGACTATGGAGTAGAGTGTTAAGACGGAAGCCTTTTCTTATGAAAAAAAGAAACTTCCAAGCCCGGCTAAATTTTGCAAAAACACATCTGAAGTCTCCCAAAAGCATGTGGGAAAATGCGTTCTGGTCTGATGAAACCAAGGTTGAACCTTTTGGCCATAATTCCTAAAAATATGTTTAGAAAAAGAGGGCTTGGACATTTTAGGCACGACCCCATAGGTCTAAAGATATAAAAAGCTATTTATTAAACATAGAAACAACATTAAAATCAATACTGAATAAAGTCCATGTCAGAGTAAGAAAATATGAACTGTACATAGCCAACGGAGATGACATGAAAACATTGATGATGGATGACTACTCATTCCATAATCGGATATTAAATTCCAGATAGAGGCTATGAAAACAGATTGAAGATGGTGGTAAAATCCTGGGCTCTACATGTTACGCGCCTTGCGCTTCTTCAGGAGCATCAAAAAAAGAGACTTAAGATATTAAAACTGTGTTGAAAGGACAAATAATTGTATATAGTAATAATTATATACGTTGAGTGATTAATCAAATAGAAAAGATCTTTTCTTCTGATAGCAACAAGGGGTGTCAATACAATGTATAGGTAGAGGTATATAAGCAGCGCCTGAAAAATTGTATATAGTAGTCAGTCAACTCCCGACGTGTTTATCCAGCACTAAACTGGTTCCTGGGTAAGGGGCCGTTTATAATATCACAAAACTCCCTATAGTGATATCAAATCCCATGATAGGGTAGAGAGTATATGGAGTGAAAAAGTTGCTGGTGATCCGGGGGAGTGAAAGCTGAAGCAAATACCTGCTTATGACCATATGAAGAGGCAACCTTCTTGTGAGCAGCCACTCGGGTAGAACGCTCCATATACCCTCTACCCTGTCATGGGATTTGATTTGTTTCTCCAGTTTTTAAAGTAGAAACCTCAGATAAATGTTAAAGTAGAAAGCTGCACAGCAGGCAGAGTGCATGTATAAAAATATAGATTGTTGCTTACTGGAGTTCCGCTTTAACTGTGGTATATGATGGCATATAAGCCTTGAGATACGATGTTAAATACTTGTTTTCTTTTCATTATTTGCCAGGTATTTTATTGGGGTTCTGAATAAAGCAACTGGAAAGATGGAGGTGTATGATGCTCAGCATATCACGATGCGGCCAGTGTTGGAAACTGACAATAGCAGTGAGATACAAATACTTTTAGTACAACTACAAGCTGTTAATTGTTTTGCTTTTCATATAACTGTGCTTTTCTTAGACCTCAGCTAATTGGCTTTACATTTTTCATGTATGATAACTTCTGTATTCCTAAATTGCTTAAAGTCCTAGTGTTTTGTTATTTGTGCACATATCTTGGCCACAGTTCTTCATTCCACACCATGTCTAATTAGTTACCCCCCCCCCCCCCATAAAGGCTTATAAAGTTCTATAATTTAATTACAACATTGGAAAACAGGCTTATTAGGTAACAGGCTTATTAAGTTCACAAAGGGGAAAAAGTTAGACATACCATTGCTAAAAGCTATCATAACTCAGACAGGGAACCATTTTTTTTTTAGTGTTTTTGTCCGAGCACTAATACACTGCCCAACAAGAATTCTCTTGCCTTTGTGGCTGTGTGTGGTGAAGAGATGAGCTTGGGCGTGTTATTTGGCTATATTTTTCTCTTTTGTGGCCCCCCAACAAATCCCTGAATGTCGCTCAGGACTAAGGATGAGCTTGGGTTTCTTATTTGGATGTACCGTATTTATCGTTGTATAACGCGCACCTTCGCTTTAACCACTTAAGGACCAAGCCTCTTTCAGAGATTTGTTGTTAACAAGTTAAAAACAGTTTCCACGCGAGCTCGGAGGGATGGGGTGCATTTAAAAAATGTATTATTTTTTTTTTTATTTTACTTCTTTTTTTTTTTTTTTTTATACTGTTCTTTTAAAAATAAAATAAAATTTGTCACTTTTATTCCTGTTACAAGGAATGTAATCATCCCTTGTAATAGAAAAAAAGCATGACCGGACCTCTTAAATATGAGAACTGGGGTCAAAGACCTTAGATCTCATATTCACACAAAAATACAAAAAAAATAAAAAAAAATAAATAAAAAGATTGTCATTCAAAAATAAAATAAAAAAATTGCCCTTTAACTAGTTGCTGACCGCCGGCCGTCAAATGACGGCCAGGCGGCGCATCTCTTGTGGCGGGAGGGCGTCATATGACGTCCTCCCATTTAAACAGGGAATGCGCGCGATCGTGTACGCGCATCCCTGTTCCTTCGGTGGCGACATGTCACGGAGACACCGCTTGCCACCAAGGGGGGTGAACAGCCATTGGGCATGGCTGTTTACCACGTGATCGGCCATGATGAAGTCACGGCCGATCACAAATGGTTACACCCCCACTGTGCATGGTGCGTGCACGTTGGCGGCGTGATCCCGGGTACACTGCTCGTCTCCAACGCTGGTAAACAGCCATTGGCCGGCTGTTTACCCACGTGATCGGCTGTGATCCTTTCACAGCCGATCACTAAATGTAAACAAACCACGGTAACGAGATGTTACCGGGTTCTCCTCCTCACACACCGATCGTGTGTGAGGAGGAGATTGCGGTAACATCTCGTTACCGCTTACAATGTACACACAGATCACACTGATTGCCCCCCAATAAACCTGTCACTCACAGTCATCTGAGTACCTGTGCCCAGTTCATCTGAGTACCCGAGTACCTATCTGCAGCCCATGCCTCATAGAATATACGTTGGGGTGTTTACCCACAAAATGACCCCATTTTGGAAAGCAATTTCACTTTCCTGGTGCTCCAGGACCTTCAAAAGTGTGATGGGTAGGAATGAAATGAGATGTGCCATTTATGCTCCTAGAACACCTGAAGGTACTACTTCAATGTTCGGCCTCTCTATGTGACCAGGCTGTGTAAAAGTCCTACGCATGTGGTATCGCCATACTCGGGAGGAGTAGCAGAATGTGTTTTGGGGTGTAATTTTTGCTATATACATTCTATGTGTTAGAAATATCTTATAAATTGACAACTTTTGTGTTAAAAAAAAAAATGTGGTTTCTTTTTTCCCCACATTTTCCAAAAACTTCTGGGAAAAAATGAACCGTTCAAAAGACTCATTATGCCTCACAGATTATACATTGGGGTGTTAGCTTTCCAAAATGGGGTCATTTTATGGGCAATTCCATTGTCCTGGTACTCCAGGGTCTTCAAAAATGTAATAGGTGGCTGTGAAATGAGATGTCCTTTTTACTTGTAGAACGTCTGAAAGTGTCACTTCAATGTTAGTGCTCTATATGTGGCCATGCTGTGTAAAAGTCTCACACATGTGGTATCGCCATACTCGGGAAGAGTAGCAGAATGTATTTTGGGGTGTAATTTGTTGTATGCATATGCTGTGTGTGAGAAATAACCTGATAATATGACAATTTTGTAAAAAAAATAATTTAAAAAATATTCATTTTGCAAAGAATTGTGGGAAAAAATGACAACTTAAAAAAACTTACCATGCTACTTACTTAATACCTTGGAATGTCTACTTTCTAAAAAGGGGTCATTTGGGGGGTATTTGTACTTTCCTGACTTGTTAGTGTCTCAAGAAATGATATACACCTGATGTACTGAAAGCCTGATCAGATGTGATCAATTTTCAGCGATTGGCACCATAGTTTGTAGACTCTATAACTTTCACAAAGACCAAATAATATACACTAATGTGAGTTATTTTTACCAGATATGTAGCAGTATAAATTTTGGCCAAAATTTGAGGAAAAATCAATAATTAGCAAGATTTTACGACAGAAACAAAGAAAAAGGCTTTTTTTTTTCACAAAATGTAAATTTTTTTTAAAAATTTATAGCACAAAAATTTAAAACCCCACTAGTGATTAAATTGGGGGGGGGGGGGGGGGGGCGCCTCTCCCGCCACCGATTAAAAGTGATCTTGCAACGAATCCCCTGCAGATACCACTATTTTCGGAAACCGGACTGCAGGCCGAAGAAGTGGATACCGGGGTTATGGCAGCTATCTTTGTTATGGCAGCTAGCTGCTGCCATAACAAAGATATTTCTCTTCAAAATTAGGATGTATATCCGCAAGCGGCGGTCCGGAAGTGGTTAAGAGGGAAGTTTCAGGAAAAAAATCTTAAATTTTAAATAAGGGTCAGTGCCCATCATTGCAGCCTCGCCATTGCCATGGGTGCAGCCTGATCGATGCCCATCTGCAGACAGGGAGTGGGGCGGATTGAGCACCGATAGATTACATACAGGAGAATATCCTGTTTGCATGGCGGCCTCTTTAATACAAAGTCCCACCTTCTCTGATAGACAGAACCATCATCCAATGGCAGCCCAGGAGACAGGACTTCCCATTACATACACCCCCTCCCTATCCCCTCTCAGGCAGCGCTGATAAATACGGTAAATATCTTTTATGCCCCTGGGCCCACAAAAGAGATAGATATATATATATATATCTATCTATCTACAGTTGGGCGAAAAAGTATTTAGTCAGTCACCAATTGTGCAAGTTCTCCCACTTAAAAAGATGAGAGAGGCCTGTAATTGTCATCATAGGTATACCTCAACTATGAGAGACAAAATGTGGAAACAAAGCCAGAGAATCACATTGTCTGTCTGATTTTTGACAGAATTTATTTGCAAATTATGGTGGAAATTATTTGGTCAATATCAAAAGTTCATCTCAATACTTTGTTATATATCCTTTGTTGGCAATGACAGAGGTTAAACGTTTTATGTAAGTCTTCACAAGGAGCTGCTGGTATGTTGGCCCATTCCTCCATGCAGATCTCCTCTAGAGCTATATGTCTGATGGTGATAAATAGAATCCACCTGTGTGTAAATCAAGTCTCTGTATAAATGCACCTGCTCTGTGATAGTCTCAGGGTTCTGTTGAAAGCGCAGAGAGCATCATGAAGACCAAGGAACACACCAGGCAGGTCCGTAATACTGTTGTGGAGAAGTTTAAAGCCGGATTTGGATACAAAAAGTTTCCAAGCTTTAAACATCCCAAGGAGCACTGTGCAAGCGATCATTTTGAAATGGAAGGAGTATCAGACCACTGCAAATCTACCAAGACCTGGCCGTCCCTACTAAACTTTCAGCTCAGACAAGGAGAAGACTGATCAGAGATGCAGCCAAGAGGCCCATGATCACTCTGGATGAACTGCAGAGAACTACAGCTGAGGTGGGAGAGTCTGTCCATAGGACAACAATCAGTCATACACTGCACAAATCTGGCCTTTATGGAAGAGTGGCAAGAAGAAAGCCATTTCTCAAAGATATCCATAAAAAGTCTCATCTAAAGTTTGCCACAAGCCACCTGGGAGACACACCAAACATGTGGAAGAAGGTGCTCTGGTCAGATGAAACCAAAATCAAACTTTTTGCCCACAATGCAAAACGATATGTTTGGCGTAAAAGCAGCACAGCTCATCACCCTCAACACACCATCCCCACTGTCAAACATGGTGGTGGCAGCATCATGGTTTGGGCCTGCTTTTTTTTCAGCAGGGACAGGGAAGATGGTTAATATTGAGGGGAAGATGGATGCAGCCAAATACAGGACCATTCTGGATGAAAACCTGTTGGAGTCTGCAAAAGACCTGAAACTGGGACGGAGATTTATCTTCCAACAAGACAATGATCCCAAACATACAGCAAAATCTACAAAGGAATGGTTCACAAATAAACGTATCCAGGTGTTAGAATGGCCAAGTCAAAGTCCAGACCTGAATCCAATCGAGAATCTGTGGAAAGAGCTGAAAACTGCTGTTCGCAAACTCTCTCCATCCAACCTCACTGAGCTCGAGCTGTTTTGCAAGGAAGAATGGGCAAGAATTTCAGTCTCTCGATGTGCAAAACTGATAGAGACATACCCCAAGCGACTTGCAGCTGTAATCGCAGCAAAAGGTGGCTCTACAAAGTATTAACGCAAGGGGGCCGAATCATTTTGCACGCCCCACTTTTCATTTATTAGTTAAAAAAAGTTTAAAAAATCCAATAGATTTCATTCCACTTCACAATTGTGTCCCACTTGTTGGTGATTCTTCACAAAAAATAAAAATTGTATATCTTTATGTTTGAAGCCTGAAATGTGGCAAAAGGTTGAAAAGTTCAAGGGGGCCGAATACTTTCGCAAGGCACTGTACATGGCCCCATTCATTCTTTCATGTACACGGATCAGTCGTCCTGTTCCCTTTGCAGAGAAACAGCCCCAAAGCATGATGTTGCCACCCCCATGCTTCACAGTAGGTACGGTGGTGTTTGGTTGCAACTCAGCATTCTCTCTCCTCCAAACACGACGATTTGTGTTTCTACCAAATAGTTCTACTTTGGTTTCATCTGACCATATGACATTCTCCCAATCCTCTTCTGGATCATCCAAATGCTCTCTAGCAAACCTTTTAGATGGGCCCACACAAGTACTGGCTTAAGCAGGGGGAGATGTCTGGCACTGCAGGATCTGAGTCCCTGGCGGCGTAGTTTGTTACTGATGGTAGCCTTTGTTACATTGGTCCCAGCTCTCTGCAGGTCATTCACTAGGTCCCCCCGTGTGGTTCTGGGATTTTTGCTCACCGTTCTTGTGATCATTTTGACCCCACAGGGTGAGATCTTGCGTGGAACCCTAGATCGAGGGAGATTATCAATGGTCAATGGTCTTGTATGTCTTCCATTTTCTAATTATTGCTCCCACATTTGATTTCTTCATACCAATCTGCTTGCCTATTGCAGATTCAGTCTTCCCAGCCTGGTGCAGGTCTACAATTTTGTTTCTGGTGACCTTTGACAGCTCTTTGGTCTTCACCATAGTGGAGTTTGGAGTGTGACTGTTTGAGGTTGTGGACAGGTGTCTTTTATACTAACAAGTTCAAACGGGTGCCATTAATACCGGTAATGAGTGGAGGACAGAGCAGCCTCTTAAGGCTGGGTTCACACTGCTGCGGGGGGAGATCCGGATGTGATTCGCACCGCAAATCACATCCGATCTCCGTAGCGATGCGAGTACAGCCATACAGATAGTATGGCTGAATTTGCATCGCTCCCGCAGCAAACTCGCACGGGACCCTTTTTTTTGGTCCGCAACAGAATCTGATCGCATGGGGGTTCACACCATGCGATCCGATTCCTGTGCGAGTCGGCAGATCGCACTGCGATCTGCGGACGGATCTGGGGTTGTCATTAACATATCATTGACACTCCCAGCCGTCCGCATAGGGCAGTGTGAACTGCCGGCGGGAGGTGTGCGATGCGGGAAAACGCAGCGGATTCGCGGCGTTCCCGCATCGCAGCGGTGTGAACCCGGCCTAAAGAAGAAGATGCAGGTCTGTGAGAGCCAGAAATCTTGCTTGTTTGTAGGTGGCCAAATACTTATTTTCCACCATAATTTGCAAATAAATTCTTTCAAAAATCAGATCATGCGATTGTCTTGATTTGTTTCCACATTTTGTCTCTCATAGTTGAGGTACACCTATGACAATTACAGGGCTCTCATCTTTTTAAGTGGGAGATCTTGCACAATTGGTGGCTGACTAAATAATTTTTTGCCCCACTGTGTGTGTGTGTGTGTGTGTGTATGTGTATATATGTATGTATGTATATATGTGTATATATGTGTGTATATATATATATATATATATATATATATATATATTATACATTACAATTTACCAAGGGGGCTGTGTTAAACCAGAAAGTGGGGCCTGACTTTGGACATGCCTGATTTTATGAGGTAAACTTTGAGGACTGTCTTCTTCTACCCTCAGGTGAGTGAACTACAGTTTCCTTCTCTATAATTTCTGCACTCACTAAGTGGTGATGGCTAGCTTGTTAATTGAGAAGCATGTATGTGATTCTCTTGGTGGTCTTCAGAGGGTTGCTAGGAAATGTTTAGGCAAGACCAGGACCTAATACTGTCTAGTATGCCTTTTACTAGTCTAAATGGAATATGCACAAAAGGACAATGTTCTGCATGAGTTATTAGAAATAAAAGCTTTATGATTAACACTGTTAACTTGCAACATGTATTTTTTTTGCAGAGAGTAAGCAAATTGAAGATGTGACAGACCCGTCAACAAGAACCTACAGAGAAAAGGTTTGTTCTACACTTTTCCCTGAGTGGACATCATATGATGTCCTCAGATTGAAGTGATTATATTGGGATGATGCCTGGAGCTACAAGCATGTCCCGGTATCAACATTTTCAGCCATATATGCTCGTTCATATAGAAGTGGTCGAGTGGCTGTAAAGCAACGGCAGAAGTGGGTGACCAGAGAAGAGATCTGGGGTCTAATAGACCGCTTATCTCTCCATAAAGACCTGTCAGAGCCCATGCTATCACAAGCAATAAAGTTGAACAAAAAATTAAAAGGACAGTGTAAAAAAATAAGCCTCCATCCCCCTGTGCTCATGCGTGAATGCATATGTAAACTGTGATTGCATCACAATCATTTTAGCACCAGACCTGTGGTCCAGCTTTAACCTGGAAAGGCTTTTAAAGTGTTGCCTATGGACATTTTTAGGTATCACAGTTTAGTGCTGTTCTATGGGCATACACAATTTTTAAAGTATGACATGTTGGGTATCTGTGTATTCAGTGTAACATCATCTTTTATATTTTCCTAAAAAATTTGGTTTGTGTTCACTAAAATTCATCAAAGTATTTTTCCCCCCCCAAAAAAAAAATGTGCGTTTTAAAAACCGCTGCGGAAATGCCGTGTGACAGAAAAAAATTACAAGTTGAGGAAAGTGGAAAGATAGCGCTGGACCTGTGGGTTTTATTTTTGCTGGTATTGTTATCTTAAGGTATTACTGTAGGTGTAAAATAGCTGGTTTCTGGGCAGGCGTCTTCCACACCCCTGAATCTCTTCGGCTTGTAGTGTGATGTAAAAAGAGTTGAAATTGAAGCACCACGCCACTGCTTGGAGGTCCAGATTCAACTTTATTCCGTTAAAGGTCAGGGGCACAATTCGAACGCATTTCGGGGGTCTGCCAAACAAGCTGCTGAATAGGTCTGTGCTTTGAATTCACACTGGAACATATACCATTGTAGGACCAGTTCACTTCTGGTTTGTTGACTTCATTTTCAGTCAAGTCCTGATGAAAGGGGCACTTAGACCCCTAAAATGCGTTGGATACTTCTTGACTTGTACCCATGACCTTTAATGGACCTTTTTATATACTGTATGCCTTTTTTATTTATATACTGCTGAGGTTTGTAATAGATTTGCAATAACTAATTGCATTCAATTTTGACACTTCTCAAATACATGTAAAAGAACAGCTTTTTTTGGTAAAAAAAATTACTTTATACACTTTTATTTTTTTTTTTTTTTTTGTACTTTTTTAGCAAAAAAAAATTTCTTTTACATGTATTTGAGAAGTTTCAAAGTTGGCCTGGTAGGCAATTAGTTATTGCAAATCTATTACAAACCTCAGCAGGTCAAACTGATGAGCATAAGGCTCGGTTCACACAGGGGGCGATGCGAGGCGACACGACTTGCCGCGCCGCGACCTCAGCGGCGATTTGCAAATGACTTCTATATAGAAGTCAATGCAAGTCGCCCGAGGTCACCCAAAAGTAGTACAGGAACCTTTTTTCTAAGTCGGAGCGACTCGAGTCGCTCCTCTTAGAACGGTTCCGTAGTACAGAACGGGGGCGACTTGTCAGGGCACGGCAAGTCGTGTCGCCTCGCCCCCTGTGTGAACCGAGCCTCAGAGATTCTGATTATGTGGGGTTTTTTTCTTAATAAGAGATGACTTGCCCGGTTTTGTGCCAGTTTTTTTTTTTTTTTTTTTTTATAAGAGAAGAATTCAATAACTCCCCATCAATTTTGCCAATAGAACTGCAGACCTCAGATGCAGCCATCCCCGTGTTACAGCATGGGCAAGGCAGTGATTACAGCTTGTGCTTCTCTGGCATTTCAGTTATGTTCCACCTGGTCATAGAAAACCATGGCTATTTATTCCCCGACCTCAATTCATGCACATGTAATTTCCTTAAGGATTTTTCAAAAGCTAACAGTAATGAGGCTTTTTAAAGGATAACCATGCAAATGGCTTAATTTCAAGCTCCGCAATAGGTATATAGTGTGCAGTAAAAGTATAAATGGCTGAATTCTAATTAGAGGCCATTCATTGCACTGAATGGCTTGTTCAGCACTTGCATATGTGGACATAGTGGTGGATTTTGTCTTTCATTCCTTCCTACTCCTGAACCTTCTCATAAGGGTTATAGACCATGAAAGAGATATCTTGTTACTCTATGGAAGCTTTATAAGTCCCGGGAGCCTTTGTATTCTATCCAGTTAAACCACGTTGAAGTAAAGTTAGTTATTTTTTACTGTGAGATACTTATGAGTTGTTCTATGAATTCTATAGTGTTGATTCTCCAGAACCATTCTTTTTTTGATGTTGTTTTATTTGAGCGCCAATGGCATGGGATGCAGTGTCTTGCTGCATTTATCATAAACATCGCCAAAGATTTTAGGTAAAAAATTTTTTGGGGGATTGTGTTTGTAGTGTAGCAGATATTGTGCTGGTTAAAATTTTACGATTTCTGAAGTTGCCAAAGTGGTGGTTTCGTCAACCATCTTCCAAAAGTTATGGATTAGTGGACAAGACCACCAAATGTGTATCATCGAGCCCTCCTCATTGTTGCATCTTCAGCATCTGTCGGAGACCTGGGGGTAGAATTTGTGCAAAAGGTTGGGGGTTCTGTACCATCTGGATATTTTAAAGCCACTCTTGAGTGGCAACATTTAGCGAACCTTTATGTGTGTAGGTGAAGATGGTTTCCCAGTCATCAGAAAGTTTTTTGGATTTAAGTCTTGTTCCCAGGCTTGGCATGACGAAGTGGAGAATTCCGAACCATTCATGAAGAGTGAGTTATAGAGGGTTGATATGTTGTGTCTTTGTGGGCATTTATTTATACATAGGTCTTCTAATGTCATAAGGGTTCTGGTCCAAAGTTGGGCTGTTTCAGTTCTGGTCAGACGGTGTCTGATTTGTAGGTAATTCCATTGTGGAATTAGGTTTAGAGCTTTATCTTTATTGATTTCCTCAAAAGATAAGTTTCCTGTTTTCAAAGATGTATTTGGCTAGAACTTCCTTGTGTGGCCAAGAATCTGAGACATTGCCCCTCATTACCTGGGGGGAATCTGGATTGTTTCTTAGAGGTGTGAGGGGACTGATCCATGGGGAAGAGATGTATATATTTTTTTTTTTTTAGGTATTATGAAATGTTTCTAGAGTAGGGCCTATAAGAGGGTGGGATTTAATGTATTTTGCATGGTGTGATGGGTTTATCCAAGGTAGATGGTTAATTTGATGAGCGAACTGTGTTTGTTCTAAAGTCACCCAGGCCTTAATTGGCTGATGGATGTTCCAATCTACTATACGTGTCAGGAGGGCTGCCTGATGCTATTTTCGAAGGTCTGGGAGTGCTATTCCCCCTTTGTTTTTGGGTAGGTTTAGTCTTGTGTATTTAATTCTGGGAGGTTTACGCCTCCAAATAAAGGTAGAGCATGCTTTGCGGAAGGAAGCAAACAGAGATGCTGGCAGTCTGATGGGTATTGTTTGCATAGCGTAAGGAAATCTAGGTAGGATCGTCATCTTTATTAGTGAAGCTCTGCCAAACCATTAAATGTTAATAGAGTTCCATCTTTTAAGATCCTCCTTGGTTTCCTTTTAGGATGGGTAAAAAAAATTCAGTTTGAAGAGGTCATTTAAATTTGTTGGGATTTCAATTCCGAGATGTTATATTTTGTTTGGCCCAAGAGAATGGCAAGTTTTATTTGCCTAAGTCTACCGAACTTGCAGGTAATGAAATATTGAGGGCTATAGATTTTGAGTGGTTGATTTTTAAATTGGATATAAGTTGGAAGAGTTCAAGATCTTGAATGACGTTAGGCAGGGAAATATAGGGCTGTGAGAGGAAAAGGAGCATATCATCTGCAAAGGCAGCGACTTTGTACGTATGATATTGTATGTCTATGCCCTTAATGTCTGGATTAGATCTAATTTTGTTCAGAAGGGGTTCTAATGTGAGGACAAACAATAACGTTGATAGGGGGCATCCGTGTCTTGTGCTATTTCGTAAGTGGAAGGCGTCCGACAGGTGGCCATTGTCTCGAACACGTGCTGTAGGATTGGAGTAAAGCGCATTGATATATGCTCTCATCTGGGGTAAAATGCCTATGTGCTTCAAAGCTGCGTCGATAAAGTCCCAGGCCACTCTGTCGAACGCCTTCTCTGCGTCAAGGGACAGGAGGAAACCTTGTTTGTTTTTGTATGTTAACCAATGGTTTATGTTTAGAGCTTTAATTGTATTGTCCCTTCCCTCTCTTCCAGGGATAAATCCTATCTGGTCAAGGTAAATGAGTGATAACAACAAGGGTAGGAGTCTGTTGGCTAAGATTTTGGCATAAATCTTGATGTCTACATTAAAGAGATTGGTCTGTAGTTCGTGACTAGGGTCGAATCTTTTCCTTCTTTAGGTGTAACAGTTATATGTGCTTCTAGTAATTGTTTTGGGGGATGTTGTTCGGAGTGAAGTGACTGGAATGTTTTCAAAAATCTTGGATTCAGTATGTTGGTAAAAGTTTTGTAGTATTGTAGGGGTAGACCATCGAGACCTGGGGCTTTGCCTACTTTCATATCTTTTAGAGCTTTATCAAATTCCCCACCAGAGATGGTGGCTTCGAGTTAATCGGCTGTATTCTCAGCTATTTGTGGTGGGCTATATTTTTCTAGAAAGTCTTGGATATGTTTTGTTCTCTTGTCGGAATCGTGGGGGAATTTGGGGTTAGAAGGAATATTGTATAAAGACTGATGATACGTTTCAAACTGCTTGGCAATCTCCTCATTCGAGGAATAGGAAGTGCCTTGTTTATCTCTTATTTGGTGGATAGTTGAGGCGACTCTCTTAGTTTGGACAGCTTTTGTTAATAGTCTTCCACTGTTGTTCCCTTGCTCATAATATATTTTGTATTCCCTTTTTTTTTTTTTAAAGTTCAACTCCTCTGAGAGTAAAGCTCTTGTTTTTTTGTTTTTTTTAGTTCTTCAAATGTGGAGACCGCAACAGTCCGTTTTGTGCGTTGTTTCTAATTTGTGGATTTGCTCTATTAAGGATCTAATTTTGGCTTGATTTCTTTCTTGATTCTGGTCAACTTATTTATAAATTCACCTCTGACGCATTTGTGTGTCCCCCACTGAGCACAGACTTTTTCAACCATTATAATGCAGAGGAACTAGGGCTGCAACTAACGATTATTTCCATAATTGATTAGTTGGCTAATTATTATTTCGATTTAATCGGTTACTAACCTTTAAAAAAAATAAAACATTTTTTGCTGCGATTTGCATTTTTACATATTTTTTTGGCCAATTTGTTGTTGGGCAGATTAAAAAACTACAAATTGTGTTATTACATTGCTTTTCTGCAGCTTCTCCATTGAAGTATATTGAACCAAAAAAACAAAATAGCACCATCTTGCGTTAAAAAAAAAAAAAAAAAAAAAAAAAATAAGTCCTCGTCATTCCAAACATGCAGCAGTTGAAAAAATCATGGATGTGAACATGTCCCATAGGAAACCATGTAAATAAACTGTTTCTGCAAAAATCACCAAAAAACACAGATGTGACCCAGGCCTGAGATGTTTAGTAACATAATGGGGTTAAAAAAACAAAAATTGGTACAAAAAGAGCAAATAATCGCAACCCTTGTACACACGGTCGGACATTCCGACAACAAAATCTGTTGGATTTTATACAACGTGATGACGTTATTTCCTTACGACGGGACTACGTTCAGGCTAGTAGCCAATAGCTTTGGTCTAGGAATTTGATCTGAGCATGCGTGGCGCTTTGTCCGATTGTGTGTAGAGAATTCCGATCGGACAAAGTCCGATCGGATCATGTTGTCGGAAAGTTTTATAGCCCAGCTCTAAAACTTTGTCCGTCGGATATTCAGACGGAAACAGTCCGATGGAGCCCACTCAGGGTCGGATTATCTGACAACACGGTCCGATCGGACATTTTCCGTCGGAATGTCCGACCGTGTGTACAAGGGCTAAGGGGTTCATTTTTTACTATGGGACAGTGAAAGTAAAATTTACAGTAGCGATTTGGTCTTTTTGTACTATAAAGAGCTCATTTTTTTTTTTTTTTTAAACTTCATTATGTTAGTGACCGATTAATCGATTATGAAAATAGTAATCGATTATTTTCATCGATTAGTTGTCGATTAATCGATTCGTTGTTTCGGCCCTAAGAGGAACCCTTAAAATAAAATAACTTTTCTGGCCTCAGGGAACTCCTGCTAAAAATGACTAGATCTACAACTCGTGATGCATTAGTGTGATGATCAGTGGGAAGAATGACCCCCTTACAGATGGTTAAAGCATCCATGTGTCAGTGGGAACATGTCTGAGAAGCAGAAGTTGCTCATTGCTCTAGGAACCGCTAGCAACATTGAACTTGGGTTTATAAACCTTGCTCTAGCGTCTAGCATATACGTACTGTGTTGCAAAGCCCAGGGATTTTTTTGTATGTCTGTTGCATACTTTTCATCACTTCCTGTATGGTAAGGTTTTTTGGCTGGGACAGTAAATGAGATCTTTCTAATGGTGCAGCGGCTATAGTAAAACTTGACAGGGGTTCTTATCCTTCCAAAAAATTGAAATACATTTTTTATTTTATTTTTTTAGCTTGACAGTAAAGGTTATTTTCAATTATCCAAAATTTTAGCTAAAGTACAGTAACAAGACAGATTTTTGTTTTTACATCTTACAGTAAGCACTATTTAGGGGCAAGTTATGTCAAGCTAAAAGTGTGGTGTGTTTTTTTTTTTTTCTATTTATTTAAATTTTTTGCCTGAACAGCTAATTAATTTTAGGCCTCGCGCATACTGGACATTTGAATTTCTTCCCCTTTTTACTCCTGTACACATTTAGAGGCGTCAAGTGTTTGAGTGTTTTATAGATTCTATTGGCCAGAATATTTACTCTGGCCTTTGGATTGAACGCTCAAGCATTAAATAGGTCGAGTATTAAGCATTTTTCTGTTTTCCGCCCAAAAGCTCATTTACTGAGCCCGCTGGTGGTGTTTTTTATTTTTTATTTTTTTTTTTTTTTTTTGTGTTTTTTGCCTGTAAACGCTTCTTTTCTAATAAGCCTATAAACACCTATGGGTGCATAGACCGACACATAGGATAACCTAAAGGTGTGTTTACAGGCAGCTTTTACATGCATTTGGCTTTTTTTGCTATGTATTTTAAGCCCTATGTCCTTAATCAGTAACAAGTTAGAAACTGCTAATCTTGGGGCCCTTTCACATGGGGTGGATCCGTGATCTGCCCCGTGGATATCTGCTTGGTCAGTGGGGATCGCTCCTTCAATCCTCGCTGAGCAGGAAGATGACAGGTCTGTCGCTGCGCAGGGACGGACCTGTCAGAGCGCCGCTCTCCCCTATGGGAGATCAGATGACGACGGACCGCAGAGTCTGTCGTCACCTGATCCGATGACGGCGATCATAGCGGGTCGGATGTCAGCGGACATGTCACCTCTGACATCCGACGCTCCAGAGACCTCTGTGGAGCATCCGTTCAGGCCCGCCTAAAAAACTGACAGGTGGACCTGAACAGATCGGTCATGTGAAAGAGCCCTTAGTCACAACCTTGCTTCCTGATTTAAATTCGGCATTTATTATTTTGCTAACTCTGCATGGTAACAAGGTTACTATAATGTCTCACTTTGGTGCATAACATATCTTATGTAGAGCCAAACTAATAACGTGTACAGTAGCATGTTGTTATCCAAAGGTATTTTACATTTTAACAGGTGGATGCACTTATAGAAGCTTTTGGTACGAATAGACAGAAACGAGCTTTGAGTTCTCGAAAACTGAACCAAGTTGGCAGTGAAACTTTAAATAAAGCAATGGTGAAAGCAGCAGAAGAGATCATCGAGAGCAAAGGAAAAACAGGCAAGGACATTCTTTCTCTTTTAAACAGGGCTTTCTGATAAAAAAATAAAATTAAATGTAATTAACCTCCTAATTCTTTAATATATTAAGTATGTTCACTTACAATTTTCTTTTATCACTTGTTTACCAATGGATGACCAGTTTCCTAATACCATTTTTAAAAATGTATTTCTTCTCTACAGAGCTAGTGAAAGAAGCGATGGACACAAATGAAGAGTTGTCTTCTATCTTTTTGCCTCCTTGTGATGCTAGTGCAGATAAACCAGAAAATGTCTACAAATTTGATGACCGTATCCTTTTACTGTATGGAATGAAGTCTTTCTGTAGTGACATCTCTGACACAGAAAATGCTTTGGCTGATGCTTTTAGCTCTGCATGTACCTGTCAGAATATAGAAGCATGCTGTTTTATGTGACAGCATCTAGCTTTTGGCTTTCGTACATAAGCCATTTGGTTCTAGGCATGTAATATTGTTACAGAAATATATTTTGATTGCTACACTAATGGGAAATATGTTTAAAATCCTTTGCCGATGCGTTCCCATATTTCATATAGTTACAGTGCCTTGAAAAAGTATTCATACCCCCTTGACAATTTCCACATTTTGTCATGTTACAACCAAAAACTTAAATGTATTTTATGTGATAGACCTACACAAAGTGGCACATAATTGTGAAGTGGAAGGAAAATTATTTTAAATTTTTTTTTTTTTTTTACAAATATATGAAAATTGTGGCGTGCATTTGTATTCAGCCCCCTTTATTCTGATACCCCTAACTAAAATCTAGTGGAACCAATTTCCTTCATAAGTCACCTAATTGTCCACCTGTGTGTAATTTATTCTCAGTATAAATACAGCTGTTCTGTGAAGCCCTTAAAGGTTTGGTAGAGAACCTTGGTGAACAAAAAGCATGATAAAGGCCAAGGGACACACCAGACGGGTCACAGGTAAAGTTGTGGAGAAGTTTAAAGCAGTTTAAATGTCCCAAGCTTTGAACATCTCATGGAGCACTGTTTAATCTATTATCTGAAAATGGAAAGAGTATGGCACAACTGCAAAAATACCAAGACCTGGCCGTCCACCTAAACTGACAGTTCGGGCAAGGAGAGCATTAATCGGAGATGCAGCCAAGAGGCCCATGGTCACTCTGTAGGAGCTACAGAGATTCATAGCTCAGGTGGGAGAATCTGTCCACAGGACAACTATCAGTCATGCACTCCACAAATCTGGCCTTTATGGAAGCGTGGCAAGAAGAAAGCCATTGTTGAAAGAAAGCCGTAAGAAGTCCGGTTTGTAACTTTGTAAATGTAACTTTTTGGCCTAAAAGCAAAACGCTACGTATTGTGGAAAACTAACCCTGCACATCAACCTGAACACACCATCCCCACCGTGAGACATGGTGGTAGCAGAATCCTGTTGCAGGGATGTTTTTCTTAAGCAGGGGCAGGGAAGCTGGTCAGAGTTGATGAGAAGATGGATGGAGCCAAATACAGGGCAATCTTGGAATAAAACCTGTTAGTGTGCGAAAGACCTGATGCTGTGGCAGAGGTTCACCTTCCAGCAGGACAATGACCCTAAACCTACAGCCAGAGCTACAATGGTATGGTTTAGATCAAAGCATATTCATGTGTTAGAATGGCCCATTCAAAATCCAGACCTAAATCCAATTGAGAATCTGTGGCAAGACTTGAAAATTGCTGTTTACAGACGCTCTCCATCCCGTCTAATAGAGCTTGAGCTATTTTGCAAAGAAGAATATGCAAAAATTTCACTCTCTAGATGTGCAAAGCTGGTAGAGACATAACCAAAAGACTTGCAGCTGTAATTGCAAAGTATTGTCACAGGGGGCTGTATACAAAAGCACGCCACACTTATCGGATAATAACCACTTCAGCCCCCGAGAGGTTTTACCCACTTCCTGACCAGGCCATTTTTTGAGATACGGCACTGCATCAATTTAACTGACAATTGTGTGATCGTGCGACGCTGTATCCATATAAAATTGATTTTTTTTTCCCACAAATAGAGCTTTCTTTTGGTATTTGATCACCTCCTGCGGTTTTTATTTTTTTGCGCTATAAACAGAGTGACAATTTTGAAAAATAAAAATTATATATATATATATATATATATATATATATATTTTACTTTCTACTATAATGCATATCCCCAAAAAAAAGTCAAAAGAAAAATAAAGTCTTCATTAATTTAGGCCAATATGTATACTGCTACATATTTTTGGTTAAAAAATTCCAATAAGCTTATATTGATTGGTGTGCGCAAAATGTATAGCCTACTAGGGGGCTATCAAGGGATTAAATGTGTTCCCTGGGAGGTGTTTCTAACGGGGGGGGGGGGAGAGTGGATTCACTGGAGGAAAAGAGAGATCGTGATTCAGCTTAGCTGAAACATGATCTTTTACGTTTCCTCCCTGACAGATCAGCGGTGTGCTTTGTTGACATCGGCACACCGCTGCTCCGTCACTACTGTGAACAATCAGCGGGTCGCTGCTGCCGGACTCGCTGATTGGCTCTCGCTGTGTCCAATTGCAGTGGGAGTGGCTTAAACTGCGTGCACAATATTACATACAGGTGCATAATTTTGTGCACCTGGCCGCCCTGTAGGGGTGCGCATCTTCACTAAAAAAAAAACACTCAGATGTATGTATCAAGAGAGGGTCAGAGACTGCGGACATGATACAGGAGATGATCAGAGACTGCAGACATACTAGACAACAGTCGGCAGGTAAACACGATAAAGAAAACATAATACCCTTTAGTATTACTATCAAATCATTGAGTATTTTTTTATTTTTTTATTTTTTTTTGCATGTTACTTTTTTCAGTTGGTGTTGTTCAGCTGCACTGGGTTCAGTTTACATCAATTCATTTGTCTATTCATCTCTCGTCATTGCATGATCTGCAGTTTAGCACTGGTGTAACTTTTTTTCAGCCCCCAATGTGTTAGGCACGCAGTACACACACACTGGATAGATGTAGCAGAGGTGGGGGATGTGCAACTTCTATACACTCACCCCACACATATATAAAACATGATAGGCTCATCTCTCACTTCCGGAGCACTCCTACCATCCCCCCTCCTCTCCTCACAGCTCATTGAACCTGACTTTATGCCTTAACCCAAGGATGTGATGACAGCTACAGTGATCTATGTCTCACAGCTCTGTGCGGCTCTGCACCCGCCCATTGGGGAGATGACCGGTGTCACTGTCCACAGATACATATACCGAAGAGGGGGAGAGCATGGGTGGGGGCAGCATGCTGAGGCTAAATCATCTAGAGTTGGGAAGTGGCGGCAGCCACCAGCAAAGACACTGCTGTGTGGGGGAGGGCGAGGAGCCTGAATGACGTCGTGGATAATCCCTACCGCCCTGCTACAGTAAATGTACATGGGGCGATCCAGAAGCGGTTCATTTTGTAAAAAAAAAATTGAAAACCATTTCATTTTCCTTTCACTTCACAATTATGTGCCACTTTGTTTTGGTCTATCACATAAAATCCCAATAAAATACATTTACGTTTTTGGTTTTAACATGACAAAATGTGGAAAATTTATAGGGGGGGTGGGGTATAAATACTTTTTCAAGGCAATGTACCTATAGCTCCAATCTAATTTTTGTAAAAAGTCAGCAGCTACAAAAACTGTAGCTGCTGACTGTTAATAAACAGATACTCGCTTGTCCCAGGATCCAGCGCTGTACTCACCCAAGCCCCTTGTTTCACTGGTCTTAAGTGCCCGGCGGGGCAGCATCTTAACTGTGGGCTCCCAGCTGTGACAGCTTTGTGGCTTCAAAGCCAGGTGCCCACTGAGCATTCATGAGCTGTGCTACGTGAATAGTCCTCCAGCCCTCTGGGACCTCTGACATGTCTCAGAAGACTGCGAACTTTCACTGGGATCGCCTAGACCAGTGATAGGGAACCTTTGCACCCCAGATGTTTTGGAAATACATTTCCCGTGATGCTCAACTACACTGCAGAGTGCATGAGCATCATGGGAAATGTAGTTACAAAACACCACTGGCCTAGGCAATCTAAGTGAGAGTGGGTACCCCCCTCCAACAAAAAAAGTTGCGTTTTGTGAAGGAGTAGCAGGGGAGGAGGCCTTAATCTCCCTGGTGGTATGATTCTGTCAGGAATTTTATACCAAAAGCGGTACAATTCTTTTGCATGGAAATTTGGTGTTATGTATTAGAGGCCTGCAATTCTTAGTAATTACTGACCAAACAAGACTCTAGTAGACGTCCCAGATGTGATAAAGTTTGAAACACAAAATCATGAATTATAATCTGATAAATAATATAAATTTTATTCAATAATGTAATGGGAAATAATGAAATTTGTAAAACAAAGAAAATCCAATAAACATCCTGAGTGTGATAAATTTTGAAGCAAGGTACAGCACACAGTCCAACATCCCAATCCGGACAATAGAACCGGCTTTCTTTTCTGACTTTTTTTCCACTGCTATCTCTCTTTGAGCAGCAAACCACACACATTCTGGTAGGTGCTGCCTTTTTTGCGGTTGGTGGTATATAGTCCACAAAGTGACGACCTGTTAGGCGTTCTGGGGTGACAACGTCAACAGCATGTCGTCCAGGTCTGATCGCAGATCCTGATGGTGTCTGGTGTTTGATGAAAATCTGCTCAGCCACCTTCCAGGTAAAATCGGCATGAATAAGAGGCTTGCGACTCTGTGCTCTGTATAGAACATATGCATTCCAGAGGCATTGTTCCAGAAGATGCCGGAAAATCTTTTTATAATAATTTTTTTGCTGTTTGCGCATAGCCGGATAAAATGTCATTGCCTGATCGGCTCTGTCGACACCTCCCATAGTGCAATTATAGTCTATCACGACTTGCGGCTTCAGCACATCTTTCCCACGTTTGGTGTGGACCATGGCAGTGGAGGTGTTGTGCACCGTGCTCATAAGACACACGTCCTTGTCTCGCCATCGCATTGCCATCATCTTACCCTTCTGCAAGGCAACCATTTCTCCGGTTTTTAGCTTTTTCCTGGAGAACAGAGATGGCATGTCACGTCGATTAGGCCTAACAGTACCATATGCATCGGTCTTGTTTTGCAGCAAAACCTCAAAAAGTTCCGGAGACGTATAGAAGTTGTCTGTGGTCACACAATATCCCTGGTTCAGCAATGGCTCCAGCAGTGTGAGGACTGATGTGGCCATCCCATAGCCGCTGTACCTGGGGTTGAACTTCGTGCCTTTACCGGTGTAAATGACCAAATTCCATATGTACCCGGTGGATGACTCGCAGAGCATGTAGGATTTTATGCCAAACCTCGCTCTTTTGGATGCAATAAATTGTATCCAGCTCAGGCGTCCCTTGTAGGCCATCAAGCTTTCCACGCTGACATCCCTTTCTGGCATGTAGGTCCACTGGAAATTGGTCACGATAATTTGCCATACCTCCCAGATTTTTTTTAGTTTGGGTGCAGGATGCGTGGCCTCATCAAACTCTTCATTGTTTGTGAAATGGAAATATTTCATGAGGGAAAAACGGTATTCGGACATCACGGCGCCAAAAAACGGAGTGGCCAGTAATTTATTGGTGGTCCAGTACCATTTCTGGAGCGGTTTCCCCGCCACCCCCTGAAGAATGAGTCCCAGGAACTGCCAGATGTCCTCTTTGGTCACTGGTTCCCACTTTCTGTTTCGGAAAAACCTGGCATGCAGCGTAGTGGATTGCTGTACCTGGTAGCAGTTTGTCTCTGTGACAATTTTTTCAATTACATCCTCAGTGAGGAATAATTGCAGGTATGCCAGAGGGTTGTCGTGTTCGACATGTACCTTCATCCCAGGTGATCCAGTGAAGGGGAATCTTGGCGGCACTACCTGGTCTGTATCGCACTCAATAGGGCACCAATTGCGCACATCTCTGAGGTCAGGTGCAGGATCATCACTGCTGTCACTTGTCAGATCCGTGTCAGTGTCAGAAGACAAATCTCCCCACGACTCGCTATCGCTCAGTTCTGCCAGCAACTCCGTGTCGCTACCGCTGTCACTCAGCTGGTCCAAAGGCGATTTTGTAGCGAAGTGGCGCTTTTTTGATGCCATGTTAGATTTTATTTTATTGAAGGCAAGGGGCACTGTATAGTTATCAGTCAGATAGAGATGATACAGTGTAATCCTCTCAGATTACAATGTATCATTTGTGTTTGTGCTTCACTTTTTGAAATTCCCGCCCAGTTCCGCTCCCGTGTGCCACTGCTGCTCGCAGGGAATGGAACCAGGAAGTGAGATGCCGTGATCTCGCTGGCGATCGCGTCGGCGATCACAGGGGAGGACAGAGTAGAACATCGCTGGAGCGCCAGGAGAAGGTAAGATCTCCGCTGGCCGCTCTGCAATGTTACCCCGAGCGTGACTCAGGATTACCGATTGTACAAGAAAAAACCAAACCCGAGTCACGCTCGGGGATACCGCCAGGGAGGTTGAGGCCTTTTGGGTGAAGCTGTACTTTAAATGCAGAAAATTATAGCTTATCTGAACTATTGTGGGAAAGGGGAAAACACTGCGCTAAAGCAAAAGTGACTAAGTGTGGAATACAGCAGCTAACACTCAAACAAATAAAGCTGAACCAAATAAATGAAAAATAGTGTAGCGCGAATATAAAAGCATATAATTATGTATGTGTAAATTGTGACTAAATATATAACATACCAATGAAGACTAATCATATAAATAGTCCATAACGGTATAACACAAGTGAGTGAAAGAAATGTAACGAATAATAGAAAAGTGTGGATATAAAGTCCACAATTCACTGGGTATATATATAGGTTCTGTACTAAAAGAAACAGAGCAATGTCCCAGTAGGCAGTCCGCATATATTATGCAAAGAAAATGTATCGATGAGGGTCTTCCTGCAAACGAGGTGGAGACCGCATGGATCAACTGGAACAATGAACAACAAATGCTTGTCTGAAGTTATATCAATAATGATGAGAAGATGGATGCTCTTACCGGAAAGGTTGGACGCACGCAAACTTTTTAAGATCGCTGAGGGGTGATGGAGAGAGATTCTCTCTCGCCATCACCCCTCAGCGAGCTTAAAAAGTTTGCTTTTTGACCTGCACCATCCGGAGCCCCTCTTTCTTTCTGTTTTCCATGATGAGCTTTGTCCAAACCGTATCTTGGATTTAATCGAATTTTGAGTGCATGACTCTTCTGGAGTTCGGGATGGATAAGAGTATTCCATACCAGGAGTACCTACCTTTTACGGAGCCCAGAGATGGAAAAGTGTGATTCACTCAACGTACAATACCTGATTGGGACCAGTCGAGATTTCAAGCCTGTTTGACCGCTGTCGTATGACACATGCTTCCAACCTTTCCGGTAAAAGTATCCATCTTCGCACCATTATTGATATAACTTCAGACAAGCATTTGTTCATCGTTCCTGTTGATCCATGCGGTCTCCACCTCGTTTGCAGGAAGACCCTCACCGATACATTTTCTTTGCATAATCTATGCGGACTGCCTACTGGGACATTGTTCTGTTTCTTTTAGTACAGAACCTATATACCCAGTGAATTGTGGACTTTATATCCGCACTTTTCTATTATTCGTTAAATTTCTTTCACTCACTTGTGTTATACCGTTATGGACTATTTATATGATTAGTCTTCATTGGTATCTTATATATTTAGTCGCAATTTACACATACATAATTATATGCTTTTATATTCGCGCTACGTAATTTTTTCATTTATCTGAACTATTGGAAATCTGTTTTTTCTTCTTCCTATTGTGCATGGTCCTGCTCTCCACTTTTAACTTGGGGTGGGCACACTATTTTTGCTATATTACATTTTTCTGTCATAATTCATTCTTTTTTACTCGCAGCTTTGAAAGTTGGTAAAATACCTACCAAACAAAATATTTTTCCTACTGACAAAGTTTCTTCTAAAACTAAAAGATGGAAAAAAAAACGGATCGGATACCGGTGGATGACGGCTCTGTAACCGCTGATATCCACCTCTCCATAGAGGTGCATAGAGCGTCTGTTCAGGTCCGCTTGAAAAACTGACTGGTGGACCTGATCGGAGCGCCCATGTGACTCTATTTATTTATCATTCACTGTTTTTGAAATTTAGCATTGCCTTTTTAAGCAGTGTTAATTTTGGCAGCAAATTTCAATTTAGTTTTAGTCATACACTTTTGACTAAAATATAATTTTGTGTTAGTCCCATTTAGTCTTCTGCAATTGTTTGTCGTATTTAGTCGACTAAATAAATCTTCAGTATGTTTTAGTCAATTAAAATCTAATAGGTGTAGTTAAATTGTAATGCATCATTTGAGCATTTATCGCAAAAATTCCCAAATGCATTATATACTGCTGGGGTAAAAAATTTATTATTATTCATGGTATTAAGGTTTGAATATGCACTACAGGCCAGTGTTAATTTTGACGCCAAATTTCAATTTAGTTTTAGTCATACTCTAAAACTAAAATCTAATTTTAGTCAAAGGTCCTCTCAATTGTTTTAGTCTTATTTTAGTCGGCTAAAATAGTATTTAGTCGACAAAATTAACACTGCTTTTAAGTAGTCATTTAAAAAAAAATGCACCACAATAAAAATTGCATAATTGTTTAAAATCCTTGCACATTTTAAATGCTAACCTGTGAATTGAATATTAATTCTAGTATCTTCATACTATAAAAGTGTACAACAGTTGAATATCATTCTAGTTATTGGAATTCCCTGCAACCCTAGAATATCAAAATCCTTTTATGATGATGTTCCTTTGTTTACATTTTTTTTTTTTATACTAATGTTTTGATCTTAACTCTTGTCAAGTTATCTCTCCTGTGGAATATGAAGCTTTGGAAAGTGTCTCTGCTGCTTTTAAAAACATTACACCTGAGGAACTCCAACAGATGACAGAGAAAAAGGAGTAAGCCAATCTTTTGAATGGGTTGGGTCAGCACAGAGTTCTAGAAGAAGACTAGTCTAGGTTATAGTGTTGTTTTTTTTTTTGTTTTTTTTTAATCATTTTTATTAATATTCTAAATTGAAAAGGTAAGACAGTTAACATACAGTGGACATTTCACAGGGCCAACAACGGCCCGATTATTTATAGAACAAAAAAATCAGAAAGGCTCCACAAATGTTACAACACAGCAGTATCGGTGAACTTGCAGAGTAATTGTCACAATAGCATACTAAAACTCCAAACAATCCAATTCCAAAAACCCCCATAGTAGAGCCCAACTCAAAGAGGTGTTCAGTAACAGATCGAGTCCCAGAGGCTGGGTCCCACTCTCAGCAAAGAGCCTTCAAGTGTCGTCCACTAAAAAAAAACAGGGAAGAAAATAAAAAGTGTGGAAAAGAATAACGGGAAGAGAGCAAAGCAGAGTAAAATCGTTTGGAGGGCTGTATTCCTCACTCCTGGGAACAGAGGACACTGATTTAAACAATTAGGAATAAAAACAGGAACCTCACGGGGGGGGTCCTCTCTCGGGTGCCAAGGCTCCCACACTGCTCTGTGACTCTCCAGATTATCAGCAGGATGAGCTGTTAGTGACTCCATCAGTTCTCCATGTCTTTAATCCTGGCATACAACTTGATAGGAGTGGATGAGGTTTGTCTCTTTCCAGTGGAGAGCCACCAAGCATCTAGCAGCCATGAGGATATGATGTGCCAACTTCTGGGCAACCTGGGGGTGGGGGGAAGCAATCCTAAAAAAAATTAGGATAGAGGGCGAGATCTGCATTGAGCAGAGAAGGTCCTGTATTAGCTGGCAATATGGTAGGTTCAGGGGGCACTGCAAATAGATGTGCATTAAAGTACCTTCATATGTGCGTCATCGCCAGCAGTGATCCGAATTACATTTATTTATTTATTTTTGCAGGAAAATAACAAACATGCTTATACTTGCCTGCTCTTTGCACAGAGCAGCCCTGATCCTCCTCTTCTGGGGTCCCCCGCCAGCGCTCCAGGCGCCTCCATCGGGTGCCGCCACAGAAAACCGCATTCCAGGCCCCCTTTTTTTTTTTTTATAACCCCCCCCCCCTTCTTTTCATACATGGTATCAAAAAAATTAGCCTCCACTAGATAAAAAATTATCGGAGGAACTCAACAGATGGATAACTAAACCTCCATCATGGTTTGGTCAATTGTACTTCATAAAAATTTATATCTTGCCGAGGATATTATTCAGAACTTTTCCTGTGTCTGAATTAAAAATGTTCCAACAGTTGCTGAAATTTTATCTGGGGGATGACAGACTTGGGGTGAATAAATGTGCACTGTACTGTATATGCCTAAATTGAGAGGAGGACTGGGAGTACCCGACTTGGCCAAGAACTTTTACACTGCACAGCTGTCCCAGTTGATTCTCTTCCATACACTGCAATCCCATGCGCTCTGGATGAAATTAGAACCATTCCTTTATCCTACTAAGATCAGCCACTTGATGTGTATGTGGGCAAAGGATAGACTGGTTACACTGTGTCCATCCTTGTCAATTTTTTGCTAAATGTTTGGGATAGATAGATTGACAACTTATGAACTTAAATCCCTGCATACCCCCTTGGCCTCATTACTTTACAACCCTGCTTTTACCCTGGATCTCCACCCCAAAAATTTTGCTTGATTGACCAGCAAAGGCCTCTTATATGCACTGACAATCTATGTGACCATAGAGGGGATTTATCTATACAATTCCTGGAGGAGCAATATCTGCTTCCGAATTCAGACCTTTATCACTATACCCAGTGCATTTCCTAGCTACTCTAAACTGTACTTCTGATCTAACCTCTTCCACACCAAAAGAATATTTATGCAGGAATTTAGATAAGCATGCCGGTCATATATCTAAAATCTATAATATATTGACCTCTGGCTTCACCAATCTGTTCTATATGGATAAATGGGAACATGATATAGTTGAGATGTTAGAAGTGGAAGATTGGTGTAAGATGGCACAGTATACATCTAAAACATACAATAATACTACATTAATTAAAACAAACTATAAAGTTTTTTTCCTAAGGTGGTACATGGTGCTGGTGAGAGTGGCATCTTGTGCCCCGGGCACCTCCCAGCTGTGCTTTAGAGGATGTGGCCTGGAAGGCGCAGTATTTTTATACATGATGGACCTGCTAAAAAGTAAATAGGTTCTGGATTTGTACTTATAATATTTACTTAGGTGAACCTAATTTTAAATCACCATAACAGGCACTACTGGGGCACCCAGTGGAGGGGACACACAAGGAGGCCCATAGCGTTTTTGTAGCAGCCAGAATTTCCATTGTCAGGTCATGGAAATCCCATTTAACTTATTAAAGTCCAAATTATCATGGTTAATGAATGCCTTTCATTGATTTTGAATGGGAAGCTTGCCTTTGACAAAATCTGGGATCCCTGGATTAAATGCCTCTTGGATGCCGTATGAGACGTGTATGACACCATGAGGTGGATTTACAAAAACTGGAGAGTGCAAAATCTGGTGCAGCTGTGCATGGTAGCCAATCGGCTTCTAACTTGAACTTGTTCAATTAAGCTTTGACAATAAAACATCAAAGCTGATTGGTTTCTTTGCCAAACTGCACCAGATTTTACACTGCTCAGGTTTAGTAAACCGGACAGGGTGCACTTTTCTTTGTCTTTTGTTCTTGGTCCAGTTGTTGTGATGTACAGTAATATGGAGTACTACGCCTGCACTTGGGGTGTTAAGCCGGTCTACTGCAGTCACAAGTTTCTTACTCTGCCCTTCATCCACTAATTATATAGCAGGTGGGAGGGATCACTCTAGACAGGGGGTCTCAAACTGGTGGCCCTCAAGCTGTTGCGAAACTACCCATGAGTCCCATGAGGCATTGCAAGGCTGACGGTTACAAGCATGACTCCCACGGCAGAGGCATGATGGGACTTGTAGTTTTGCAACAGCTGGGGTGCCACCAGTTTGAGACCCCTGCTAGCAGCATTGCAGTATCACCCCAATGTCCTCACTATACTAATGGCATCAATGGAGGGTGAAGTAAAATGGAGTCTGTTTCCTCATCCTCATTGTTTAACATTTAGGTTTCCCACACTGTTCTTGGGAAAATTGTGTTTATTAAAAACCTATTACTACTTTTTTTTATTTTTTTTGACGTTTTGCACACTGATATGCAACCAAAGTACACGATTTGTAATGTGTGCTAATGTTGGATATTTTTACGTCCTTTGAAATTTTAAATTAGAATCATTGGAAAAGAAAAACTGCATGGAGAGTTGTAGTCTATTTTACTACCCTTCTGCAGCTTGGATACTGTTTCTGTAATTTCAGTGCATGCATTGATACAGTACATTGAAAAAGTATTCATACTCCTTGAAAGTTTCCACATTTTGTCATGTTACAACTAAAAAAATGTGAATGTATCTTTTGGGATTTTATGTGATAGACCAACACAAAGTGGCACATAATTGTGAAATGGAAGGAAAATGATAAATGGTTTATAAAATCTTTTACAAAAAAAATCTAAAAAGGTGTGACGTGCATTTGTATTCCGCCCCCCTGAGTCAATACTTTGTAGAACCACCTTTCACTGCAATCACAGCTGCAAGTCTTTTTGGGTATGTCTCTACCAGCTTTTCACATGTAGAGTGAAATTTTTGCCCAGTCTTCTTTGCATAATAGATCAAGCTGTGTCAGATTGAATGGTGAGCGTCTATAAAAAGCAATTTTCAAGTCTTGCCACAGATTCCTAATTGGATTTAGGTGTAGATTTTGACTGGGCCATTCTAACACATGAATATGCTTTGATCTAAACCAGCTCTGGCTGTATGTTTAGGGTCATTGTCCTGTTGGAAGGTGAACTTTCTCCCCAGTCTCAAGTCTTTTGCAGGCTCTAATATGTTTTCTTTTAAGATTGCCCTGTATTGGGCTCCATCTTCCCATCAACTCTGACCAGCTTCCCTTCCCCTGCTGTAAAAAAGCATCCCACAACATGATGCTGCCACCGCCATGTTTTACGGTGGGGATGGTGTGTTCAAGGTGATGTGAAGTGTTTTGCTTTTACCAAAAAGTTCAATTTGTGTCTCATCTGACCAGAGCACCTTCTTCCACATGTTTGCTGTGTCTCCCACATGGCTTCTCACAAACGGGACTTCTTATGGCTTTCTTTCAACAATGGCTTTCTTCTTGCCGCACTTCCATAGGGGCCAGATTTGTGGAGTGCACAACTAATAGTTGTTGTCCTGTGGACAGATTCTCCCACCTGGGCTGTAGTAACTCTGGAGAAGCTACAGAGATCAATGGGCTTCTTGGCTGCTTCTATAATTCTATCCTTGCCCGGCCTGTCAGTTTACGTGGGCGGCAATGTCTTGGTAGGTTTGCAGTTGTGCCATACGCTTTCCATTTTTGTCCGTGAGATGTTCAAAACCTGGGATTTTTTTTTTTTATTATAACCTAGCCCTGCTTTAAACTTCTCCACAGCTTTATCCCTGACCTGTCTGTTTTCCTTGGCCTTTATGATGCTGTTTGTTCACTAAGGTTTACTAAAAACCTCTGAGGGCTTCAAAGAACAGCTGTATTTATACTGAGATTAAATTACACACAGGTGGACTCTATTTACAAATTAGGTGACTTCTGAAGGCAGTTGGTTTCACTAGATTTTAGTTAGAGGTATCAGAGTAAAGGGGGCTGAATACAAAAGCACACCTCATTTTTCATATATTTATTTGTAAAAAAAAATTGAAAATCATTTTCCTTCCACTTCACAATTATGTGGCACTTTTTTTTTTTTTGATAGACCAACACAAACAGCAATAAAATACATTTACGTTTTTGGTTGTAACATGACAAACTGCAAAATTTCAAGGGGTATGAATACTTTTTCAAGCTACTGTATTTGGGTAACTAAGCGTGTGTTTCGTTATAGGACCCTTGTTTGCCAAGTCTACTAAATCTCTTCTTTTTCACACAGGCATACTTTATTTGTCCTTCAAGAGCTCAGAGAGCTTAAACTGGCAAAGGACCCTGACCGCCAGGCTCGTGTCCTGTGGTATTTGGACACGTTGATTAAATTCAGCCAACTTAAAGTTGCAAAACGGAAAGGTTGGTTCTTTGCAAAAAACTACTGTATCCCAAATTATCAATCGATAACATTCTTTTTCTTTACAGCTTATTAGTTGAGAGAATCATAAATGAGGGACCTAAAATTATTTCTCACTCATACTCCATATGTGTTGTGCAATCATCGTTTACATAGGCGTGCACTCCCTATGCATGCATTTTCTTTCATATGTGCAAAGCAGGGATGCTTATTACATTTTTTAATTTAAATTTTTTAAAGGCTTTGACTTTTTGTTCACTTAACTTTATTGCTATCACAAGGGGGCCAACAAGTTCCCTACGTAATGGCATTGGGCAGGGTAACAGGTACTCTTTATTTAGATATTAGGGGTCTGTAGGACTCCAAATGTCTCCCTTGCCCTGAAATCAGCTGAGCACATATGGTGCTTGATCCACTATTTACCCAGGATTTCGAGCTGAGTGCTTCTAGGCTCACACTTTGCCAAGTACTGTCACATATAGGAATACTGGACAGTGGCAAACAAAATTCAATGCCAGCCCAAGATAACTCCTACTACCAGCACGCCTCTGTTTTGTAAAAGCAGTGCAGAGAGTATGATTATAAACAGGGGTGGGAGTACGAAAACCCTATTTTCTAAATTTTATCTTCCAGGACAGCACATGAGAGAGCGGTTCTGCCTACCTAAAACATATCCATAATCAGATAAAAAGAGCACAGTCACCTAGTAGCCTCAGTATTTGTTTCCTCTGGCCTAATAGGAACATAAAAAATTGTTAATTTTCCCTCTGGCTTTCATGCTAGTTGCAGAAGCCTCCTAGTATACAGTATGCTTCCTCCAAGATTCTAGGGATAGTGCACTTGGAGGGGATGCATATCTAGGGTTTTCTAGGCTACATTTGTTAGCATAGGTGTGAAACCTTACCTTCATATCACCTTCTTGGTTTTCCCCAAGGTGGGGAGGAGGGGAAGCAACTCTCTGTGGCCCTAGTGGAATCCTCCATTACTCACGTTTGGTCAGGCTCTGAGTTCAATGGGTGGTTGAACCCCCTGATGTGTAATACTGATTTTTATGGAACAATCATGGCCGCTGACATACCCAATTCATTTGAAGGGAGATTTGCAAGGCTGAAGCAGGTTCATACTCCACCCCCTAGGTATTAGCGAGGTCGGAGCGGGGGAATCTGGAGGTAAAGACTATTTTGAGATAAGTGGCACATGTCTGATGAGCTAAACCACAGTGCATGAGCCAGAGCAGCATGCAGTTTGGTGCACTGTAGGTCCCCCTGAATAGACAGCTATATGATAGGTAAGTGAGTATACCCTGGTGCCTGCATCCACAGACACCAGAAGGAGTGCCAGCAAATGGGAGATGGAGCAGTAGGCGGAAATGGAAAATTCGGCTTGGGTATCGACATTGCGGGCTCCCTGGACAGGTAAGTGTCCCTATAGTATTTAAGACTGCTGATTTTTATTTTTTATTTTTCCCTAAGCGGAACTCCTTAAGGGGTTAAATATTTTATTTAAAAAAATATAAAAATATTGTTTTCAATTGTAGATCTTATTACCAAAGGATGTCCAAGTAGTATTTGTGGAAATTTAATGAAGAACTTTTCTGTAATAGTCTATAAGGATGGCAGGTAAGATAAATTTGCTGCACCTTCCATTTTCTTCTCAGATATTTTTAAGGGGGATATGTTTACTTGCATATTTTGAAATTTTTGTATCGGTTTCCCTGGGACAAGTATGGCTTACATGCACATTGGTGCTTTTGCCCATGCCGAGTAAACAGGCTGCGTATTCTGTGTACCAGAATAAGGAAAGAGATGGTTGGCACTTGATGACATCCAAAATAGTATTTCTTTATTAAGTTCATGTACAAAGCTTTAAAACATCCTACGCATTTCGGAGGTTAGTCCTTAGTCATGGCTAAGGAATAATGTCCAAAATGTGTAGGCGGTTATAATGAGGCACCAATGCGTGAAACACATTAACAGTCTGTCACTTAGTGACAGTGAACTTTGAAAAATACTTTATTGCTCTCAGCCGCCTCCAGTTTTTTGGGAGCTCACAGAAAAGATTACAAGGAGGAAAAACACAGAAGCAATTTTATGAGGAAATGGATTACAGGGTCTTTAGGTAGTGGGTGTGGTTGGTTTATTCTTGGAGAATAAGGAAATTGTTTATTGTTGTCAGGCATATGTAGATTGCAACATCATATAATGTCCTGCACCCTTTTTATTATTCAATCTTCTTCTTCTTTTTTTTTAACCACTTCAGCCCCGGAAGATTTGACTGTTGAATAACCGGGCCGTTTTTTACTATTCGGCACTGCGACGCTTTAACTGACAATTGCGCGGTTGTGCGATGCTGCACCCAAACCAAATTGAGCTCCTTTTTTTTTTTTTTTGCGCTATAAACAAAATACGACAATTTTGAAAACGCAATATTTTGTACTTTTTTCCATAATTAATATACCCATTTTTTTAAAAGTAATTTTATTATAGCTTATAATTTATTTTTTATTTTTTTACTAGTAATGGCGGCTATCTGCAAGTTTTATTGTGACTGTGACATTATGGCGGACACATCAGACAATTTTGACACATTTTTGGGACCATTGCGATTTATACAGCGATCAGTGCTATAAAAAGCATTTATTACTGTATAAATTTCACTGACAGTGAAGGGGTTAACACTAGGGGGCGATCAACGAGTTAATTGTGTTCCCTGGGAGGTGATTCTAACTGATGGGGGAGGGGACTGACTAGAGGAAGTGACGGATCGTGGTTCCTAGCTAATAGGAACACACAATCTGTCACTCAACAGAACAGGGAAGTGTGTGTTTACACACACTCGTCCCTGTTCTGTGTCTCCTGCTCATGATTAAGGATGCGCTCAGGCGTGTTCGCATGCTCCACGTGCAGAGTCCGCCAGGAAGTCGGCGCTGCGCTAATCGCAGTCAGTGAGACATTGCCTCAATGTGCGGGTGCAGAGATCGGGCAATGTCTCACTGCCTATGATTAGCGTTGCGCCGACTTCCTGGCGCTCCTGAGCTCATCCATATTCATGATCACTCGGGGCCGGCGGTCATCGCGACCGTCGGCCATGAGCATCGGCACCCCCCGCTGTGCAGCGGGCGCACGCCTGCTATCCTGATCCCACGAGCCAACGTATAGCTACGATGGTTCGCAGGATCGTGCCGACCTGCCACAGTATGACGGTGGCTGGTCAGCAAAACGGTTAAAGGAGGACATCCCCCTACTGTAGCTTTTTTGAAAGATTATTATATATGGACTGGAATAATTCTTATCCAGTATATGGACTGGTATTCGTACAGACAAATGATAAAAAATACCAGTTGATACATTTCCACTTGGGCGACTGAGCTCTAAGGGTAGAAGTTTGAGTGTTAGTCCTCCTCTTTCTCTTCCACACTCTATAGACTTGTGTATGAGCATGTGACTGTCTAATATAACGCTTGCCATTGTGATAAAAATACATATTGACTTGCGTGCAAAGATCCCTTGTGGTAAACAGTATGACACGATGTGTTTACAGTATACTGCTGCTGACAGCACAAAACTGCTCATTACACATGGATCGCTCTTGTCAATTTCATAGTGAAAGTCATGGAGACTGGCAAGGTTTCCTTATTGAGATTTATACGCTGGTATGGTTTGCAGCAATCCATATACACCTTCTAAAGTGACTGTGGTTTGAAGAAGCCTTTCTTACATGAGCTGGAGTGCCTGGAGGCGCATGTATTAATCATAAAGTGTGGTGAATAATTTATTTGTCCTGGGCTTTCTAACAGCTTGTTTTCATTTCCTCCAGGGTTCAGAATTCTATATCGGGGACAATGAAATCTAAAATTGTGGCCTATGTCATAGCCTTGGCGTTGCACATTTCTAATTTTCAGGTGGATCTGACGTGTTTACAGCGGGACTTGAGACTAACAGAAAACAGGTGATTGTGTTTGACAAGTGCATAGATTGCATATTAAAAGTGTAAAAACAATCCACTATCCAATTGAGAGAACCTATATTCTACCTTACCTGATTGTGCTAACTTTCATTAGCACATTTAGGTAAGGTTAGAATATTGGTTTTCTCAAGTGGACAGTGTATTGTTTTTACACAAATATCAAAAGCTTTTTAAATTAGCCTTTCAATACAGCATACTTACGGTATTTGACTCTTGAAGAATTTGTTGCTTAGGGTGGGGCGAGCAATGGGATTGATTTACTAAGACTGGAGAGTGCAAAATGTAGTGCAGCTCTGGATCAGCTTCCAGGTTTTTGTTTTTTTGTCAAATCTTAATTGAATACGCTGAAATTAGAAGCTGATTGGCTACCATGCACACTTGCACCATGTTTTGTATTCTTTAGTTTTACTATCTCAACCCAATTGTGTTCTACACCTTGTTAATCCATTTGTTGTTTGATTTTGTGACATTTTCATACTCGTATTATTTGAATTTCCCCTAATCGTCTTTCAGGACAGCCACTATGAGAGATAGACTCCTCCTCTTCCTCTGGAAACACTGCGCCAGCCCATAAATTCTTACTTCCCCTGCCGGACCTCAGTTATTAGTGTTTCCTCCGGCGGGGAGACACTGTGCAAGGAACTAGGCCGATCAGTCGGGGAGGCTGTGGCCATTTTGACGTTGAAGAGCCCGGTGGATAGAAGCAGGGGCTTCGTTTTTAAAAAAGCCGGGTTCAAACCGTTCGCAACCAACGTCCGCGTGTCGGACGGGTCGAACGGTTTACTTACCTTCACCAGGTACTGCCACCCCTTCCGAGTCGAGCGCGGCTTCAGGTCGTGGGGGACTCCTATCGCGTCTACAGGGACGCAGCTGGCAAGCCGTTCGGATGATTTCCCTGTACGGGGGTACAGTCCGCCTCCTTTTTTTCTTGAACCGAGCGGGCCGAACGACGGGCGACGTCGTATCCGGCGGAAAACGAAGGCTTGACCTCGATCGACTTCCGGTTCCGGGTCGTGGAGCTGATAGGAGGGCCGGGCACAAGCTGGAGATGAGTTCAGAACGCGCGCAGGCAGCGTGGAACTCGGTGTTAAGCAGCCACCTGCAGTCATGTCGGAAGCCGAGGCTCAAACGACCGACTCTGTCTCCAGCATTCCTAAGGTAAGAGCGCCCTGGGGAGGGGTTCTCTTTATCTAGGATCCCCCCACCCCAATGTATGGTTCTATCATGGGTGGGGGGGCAGACCCCCTGGGTGGCCAGGGGGGAGGGGAGGCTCAGATCCCTTCGTTTTATAAAAAGGGTCTAGTGCACTCCCAGGGTTGTATCCCGAGCTTTTGATTGACTCTGTTTTTTCTTTCTCCTTTCTTTTAGAAAGCTGCGGAAAAAACTAGGTCTACGCATAGCTCTAGAAGGAAGTGTGCCTCCTGTAGGGACATTTTAGGGGAATCTTGGACCAAGGTGTTGTGCAAAGGCTGTATTGACTCCCTTGTTAGGGAAAGGGAATCTGAACAGGAGTCAGGACTAGCAGCTTCAGTTAAAGAGCTCTCGTCCACCTTCTCTTCTTTTAGGTCCCTTTTTGAAAAATTCCAGCTTCCCACGGGTCCATCTCCCCAGGATACAACCCCACCTCTAGCACAGAGTTCTGCCCCGGTCCAACCCCCTAGTGTAGGGGGGACAGAGGTTGCAGGCCCTTCAGGGACAGATAGGGAACTTCCAGACAGTTCCTCTTCTGATTCCGAGGAGGGTTCCGAGGGGGAGGACCAGGATGGGTCCAGGAAAGCCTCCAGATATAAGTTATCCCTTGATGAGGTAGAGGACCTCTTAAAGGCAATTTATACAACCCTCGGTATCCAGACGGATAAAAAGCCCCTTACCCTGCATGACCAAATGTATTCTGGTTTGGGGGAGCCAAAGAGAAGGGTGTTTCCAGTACACGATGTGTTAATGGAAACAGTTAAAAAGGAGTGGCAGGATCCGGAGAGAAAACCCTTTTTATCCAGATCCCTTAAAAGAAGGTTCCCATTTTCAGAGGACCCGGCATGCCTTTGGAATAAAAGTCCCAAGTTGGATGCCGCTTTCTCCCAGGTCCCCTACTTGGCGTTTGAAGACATGGGGGCCTTGGCAGATGTCATGGATAAAAGGATTGACTCTCTGCTTAAAAAGACGTGGGACTCGGCCATTGGCAATCTTAAGCCTGAAATGGCAGTTACAGTTGTGGCTCGCAATTTAGAGCACTGGCTCTCACAGATCCAACAACATATTGAGGCAGGCACAGATAAGGAAACCATTCTGTCATCCTTCCCTACTATGCTGCGAGGGATCTCTTACATAGCAGATGCCTCTGCTGAGTCCGTCCGCATGTCGGGCAGAACGGCGGCTCTAGCCAATTCGGCCAGAAGGGCCCTCTGGCTAAAAACATGGCCAGGGGATAATGCCTCCAAGATAAAACTTTGTGGGATTCCCCTCACGGGGGACCTCCTTTTTGGCCCAGGGCTAGAGACGGTTCTAGACCGGACAGCGGACAGGAAAAAGTCCTTTCCTCTCAAGCGGAAAATCCCTGTACCAACAAAGAAGGGGTTTCGTCCGCAGGGGCGTAGGGAAACCTCTAAACCAGAGACAAAAAAGAAAACCTGGCCCCAAAAAGGCAGGGGCAGAGGAGGGGCGATTTTTCGCCCTCCTATCCAGCCCAGTAAAACCCAGTGACAGTCCAACTACATTTGGAGGAAGACTGGGGGCCTTTCTTCCACAGTGGGAAGCAATATCCCCCAATCAATTTATTTTAGGGGTAATAAGAAGGGGGTACCTCTTGGAATTCCTAAGACCACCCCCTCAAAGGCTACTTGTCACGCATCTACCCAGGTGCAGGGTAAAGGCCGAGGCCTTGCTAGAAGCTCTGAGGGAGTTAGAGAATCAGGATGTTATTCGCAAGGTCCCGAGAGCAGAAGAGGGAAGGGGGTTTTATTCTCACGTCTTCATAGTAAAAAAACCCTCAGGGAAGTTCAGGCTGATTCTGAACTTAAAGCCTCTAAACGCTTCAGTGACATACAAGAGATTCCGCATGGAATCGATCTTTTCAGTAAAAGCGCTCCTGCCCCACAACTGTTTCATGGTGTCTCTGGACCTAAGGGACGCGTATTTGCACATCCCTATAGCGGAGGCCTCGCAGAAGTTTCTACGCCTTGCCATAGATCTGGGCGGGGAAACAATACATTTTCAGTTTCAGGCCCTGCCATTCGGGCTATCCTCTGCACCCCGCATTTTTACCAAGGTCCTGGCAGAAGCCATGGCCTTTCTTCGGCTCCAGGGGGTATGTGTAATTGCCTACCTGGACGACCTGCTTCTGTTTGCAGCATCCCCAGCGCAGTTGGTCAAGGATCTCAATCTAACCAAAAGGGTCCTCACAGACCTGGGGTGGCTTCTGAACTTGGAAAAATCCAGCCTGATCCCCTCACAACAGATCTCCTATCTAGGTTTTCTGTTGGACTCAACACTGTTGAGAGTTTTTCTGCCAAAAGAGAAGGTACAAAAACTGGACAGTGCGGTGGCCTCTCTTCAAAGCAATCAGCTGGTTTCCATAAGGGTTCTGATGTCAGTACTAGGTCTCCTTACATCCACCCTTCCAGCAGTACAGTGGGCAGGGCTACACTTTCGTCCCCTACAAACCTTCATCCTAGGGGTGTGGGACCACAGTCAGGAGGCCCTAGACACCCTGGTACATATTCCCCTCCAGGTAAAAAGATCCCTCTGGTGGTGGAGGAAAGTGACAAATCTGTCGCAGGGTCGTCTGTGGCTCATCCCGGTTTCTCGGGTAGTAACCACAGATGCAAGTGGAAAAGGCTGGGGGGCACATCTGGGTTCCCTTCTAGCCCAGGGCACTTGGGAAGACGACGAGTTGACTCGATCGTCCAATTGGAAAGAATTGAGGGCAGTGGGACTAGCCCTCAGATTCTTCAAAAAGGAGCTTCAGGGTCACCACATTCAGGTGCGGTCGGACAATTCGTCCGTAGTGGCCTATCTGAACAAACAGGGTGGCACCAGAAGCGGAACCCTGTTGTCTTTAGCAACAGAGATTCTGTCCTGGGCCGAGACCTACACCCTTTCGCTCTCAGCCGTTTTCCTGAGGGGAGAGAAAAACGTAGTAGCAGACTTTCTCAGCCGAAAGAAGCTGAGGGAGGGCGATTGGGTTCTCAACCAGGAGGTCTTCAATCTCATAGTAAAGAGATGGGGGTCTCCGGAGGTGGACCTGTTCGCGTCCAAAAACAATGCAAAAACCCCCTGTTTTTTCTCCCTAAAAAGGGGAGAGGGAGCTCTAGGGGTGGATGCCTTGAGCCAAGATTGGCATTTCGGAACTTGCTATGCCTTCCCACCTCCAGTGTTGTTGCCAGCAGTTCTGAGGAAGTTTCAGATGGAAAACACATCTCTGATTCTGGTGGCTCCACATTGGCCAAAGAGAGCATGGTTCTCAGTACTAAAACGGTTGGCGATAGAACCTCCCCTGCTCTTGCCCCTTCGGGACGATCTCCTCTCTCAGGGGCCAGTCCTATGCCCACAGGTACACCAGTGGAAGTTAGCGGCCTGGCTACTGAGGAGGGTTTGTTAAAATCTAAAGGATTCTCAGAGACTAGTTTCTACCCTTCTGGACAGTAGGAAGAAGGAAACTCGCCAGATCTATGAAAGGGTCTGGTTACGTTTCAACAAGTGGTGCGCAGAGAGCTCTTTCTCTGTACGAAGCTCCTCCGCAGTGTTGGAATTTTTACAACGTGGGGCAGATAAGGGGTTATCCATCAGTACCCTTAGAGGCCAAGTATCAGCCCTTAGTGTTTTTTTGGAGGATCATTTGGCTACCAATCCATGGGTAGTCAGATTCTTTAGGGCCCTGTCCAGACAGAGACCGGTCCAGGGTCTGTCCTTTCCCAGATGGGATTTATCTTTAGTTTTGCAGAGTTTAACTGGACCCCCCTTCGAACCTTTGAAGGAGTGTTTTCTGAGAGAGCTTACTCTGAAGACAGTATTCCTGGTAGCAGTAACAACTGCCAGGAGGGTCAGTGAGATGGAGGCCTTCTCAGTCAGGGCTCCCTTTTGTGTTATTTTTCCGGATCGGATAGTTTTAAAGACCGATCCAGCCTTTTTGCCGAAAGTGGCATCCAGCTTTCATAGAAGCCAGGAAATTGTTTTGCCCTCTTTTTGTCCCAATCCCTCCGGTGAGAAGGAATTAAGATTTCATTATTTAGATGTTAGGAGATGTATCCTACACTATCTGGAACTGACCAAGGCATTCAGAAGGTCAGATTCCTTATTTGTTTTGTTTTCCGGGGCCAGGAAAGGTTGTAAAGCGTCCCGGCGCACTATTGCTAGGTGGCTCAGAGTAGCCATTGAGCAGGCTTATTCAGCAGCAGGGAAAGAAATCCCAGTGGGTATTAAAGCACACTCCACTAGAGCTATGGCAGCCTCCCAAGCAGAAAGAGCAGGAGCGACGCCAGAACAGATCTGCAAAGCAGCAACATGGTCCAGCTATTCCACCTTTGTTAAACACTACAGAGTGGATCTGGTGTCGGCAGGTGAGCAAACCTTTGGGCGGAAGGTTTTGCAAGCTGTAGTCCCACCCAACTGGTAAGTGCTCGCTTATCCTCTCATAGTGGCTGTCCTGAAAGACGATTAGGGGAAAATTAGAGTTACGCTTACCGGTAACGTCTTTTCCAGTAGTCTTTCAGGACAGCCCTAGTTCCCACCCGAAAATTGGGGGGAGTCTTACAAAGACCAGAGCGCAGCAAGATAATAGTATTTGATAAATATGTTATCAATGTGTTCTTGTGTCTCCCCAGCTGGCCGGAGGTATTCTCGATATAACTGAGGTCCGGCAGGGGAAGTAAGAATTTATGGGCTGGCGCAGTGTTTCCAGAGGAAGAGGAGGAGTCTATCTCTCATAGTGGCTGTCCTGAAAGACTACTGGAAAAGACGTTACCGGTAAGCGTAACTCTAATTTTTTGGTAGTGTGACTCCTGCTGCTTGTACAGTATATTTCACAATTAACAGGTGGGTAAAGTATAATACTTATGCAGGCTAAGCATGAATAACCATCAATTTCTGTTCTTAAATTCTAATCCATGGTCCTATTCCTCAGTGCCATGCATGCAGTGCAGTGTAAGATTCAAAAATCTAAAGCTAAATTGACCCTAGTCAGCCTTTTCCCTCATCTAAGGCATAAATAAGATTGCAATTTGTGTTATTTTGTTAGAAAAAAAACTACCCACCACACTTCTGCTCTGTGTTTTTTTTTTTTTTTTTTTTTCTCAATACACATCTTGCTGCAAATATATACAAGTATTATGGTGCTCAGAAAAACACCCACCCGCCTATCACTATTTTTCAAGAAATGAAAAACGCTTAATAAACACAATATTTAAAAAACATATTTAAAAGGCATAATAGTAATGCTGCAAGTAATATTGCTGTAGGTGCAATCAGCACAAGAGGGGGAATGGAAAGGGACGGGGGGAATGGGAGTGAAAGGGGCGGAAGTAAGGAGAGGACCCCTTCCTTAACTAGGTCTAAAATCCGACAGGAAAGGGGTTAATCACTCTCAGGGGGGTAAAAGTACGGTCCAAACACAGCAGCCATCCAGTGGAAACTGAAACAGGTTCCCAATTAGTACTGTAAAGATAAGAGAGAGAATCGCCTCTGAGTGTAGACTGTAAAATTCTTATTTAATGCACAGGTGGTTAAAAACACTCACATTAAGTAGTACATTAACAGGCAATGTAAAGATTCCAAACCGAAGGGAGACCCTCGATGTGTCATCTGTATCCCTTGCACTGGGGGAGTCCTGTCGGCGTGTGTCCGCTCCTGGGGGCTGTATTAGATGTGCAGAGCCGGCCGATGTAGAGCAGTGAGCGTTAGTCCGAGGCGTTGAACGCACGAGGAACTCCGGGCGACGGGAGATGACGTCATCTCCCGTCGCCCGGAGTTCCTCGTGCGTTCCACTTTTTTAACTAATAAAAAAATGAAAAGTGGGGCGTGCAAAATTATTCAGCCCCCTTGCGTTAATACTTTGTAGAGCCACCTTTTGCTGCGATTACAGCTGCAAGTCGCTTGGGGTATGTCTCTCTCAGTTTTGCACATAGAGAGACTGAAATTCTTGCCCATTCTTCTTTGCAAAACAGCTCAAGCTCAGTGAGGTTAGATGGAGAGCGTTTGTGAACAGCAGTTTTCAGCTCTTTCCACAGATTCTCGATTGGATTCAGGTCTGGACTTTGACTTGGCCATTCTAACACCTGAATACGTTTATTTGTGAACCATTCCTTTGCAGATTTTGCTGTATGTTTGGTATCATTGTCTTGTTGGAAGATAAATCTCCGTCCCAGTTTCAGGTCTTTTGCAGACTCCAACAGGTTTTCATCCAGAATGGTCCTGTATTTGGCTGCATCCATCTTCCCCTCAATATTAACCATCTTCCCTGTCCCTGTTGAAAAAAAAGCAGGCCCAAACCATGATGCTGCCACCACCATGTTTGACAGTGGGGATGGTGTGTTGAGGGTGATGAGCTGTGTTGCTTTTACGCCAAACATATCGTTTTGCATTGTGGGCAAAAAGTTTGATTTTGGTTTCATCTGACCAGAGCACCTTCTTCCACATGTTTGGTGTGTTTCCCAGGTGGCTTGTGGCAAACTTTAGACAAGACTTTTTATGGATATCTTTGAGAAATGGCTTTCTTCTTGCCACTCTTCCATAAAGGCCAGATTTGTGCAGTGTACGACTGATTGTTGTCCTATGGACAGACTCTCCCACCTCAGCTGTAGTTCTCTGCAGTTCATCCAGAGTGATCATGGGCCTCTTGGCTGCATCTCTGATCAGTCTTGTCCTTGTCTGAGCTGAAAGTTTAGAGGGACGGCCAGGTCTTGGTAGATTTGCAGTGGTCTGATACTCCTTCCATTTCAAAATGATCGCTTGCACAATGCTCCTTGGGATGTTTAAAGCTTGGAAAATCTTTTTGTATCCAAATCCGGCTTTAAACTTCTCCACAACAGAATTACGGACATGCCTGGTGTGTTCCTTGGTCTTCATGATGCTCTCTGTGCTTTCAACAGAACCCTGAGACTATCACAGAGCAGGTGCATTTATACAGAGACTTGATTACACACAGGTGGATTCTATTTATTACCATCAGTCATTTAGGACAACATTGGATCATTCAGAGATCCTCGCTGAACTTCTGGAGTGAGTTTGCTGCACTGAAAGTAAAGGGGCCGAATAATTTTGCACGCACCACTTTTCAGTTTTTTATTTGCTAAAAAAGTTTAAAATATCCAATAGATTTCGTTCCACTTCACAATTGTGTCCCACTTGTTGGTGATTCTTCACAAAAAATTTAATTTGATATCTTTGTTTTGAAGCCTGAAATGTGGCAAAAGTTTGAAAAGTTCAAGGGGGAATACTTTCGCAAGGCACTGTATGTGTTTTAGCATACCACAACACAAAGATGTGAACTGTCTGTGCATTGTGGTTCTTTGTATTAGCAAGAATGCAGCAGGCCTGTTAAACACCTGAACTTTTGGTCAAATGCATATTAATGCACGTGTGGTAATGCACAGCAGATCTTTGGCCATATGAGTTTCTGCTGAGGTTTATAAGATTTATTTTGTATGTGTGTGTGTGTGTGTGTATGTATGTATGTATGTGTGTGTGTGTGTATATGTATGTATGTATGTATGTATGTATATATATATATATATATATATATATATATATATATATATATATATATATATATATATATATATATATATATATATATATATATATATATATATATATATATAATACACACACACACACACACACACACACACACACACACACACACACACACACACACACACACACACACACACACACACACACACACATATATATATATATATATATATATATATATATATATATATATATATATATATATATATGTATATATGTATGTGTGTGTGTATATATATATATATATATATAGCTTAGCACATGCACTGTGTTTTGTAATATAGCAATTGAGTGATAAGTATAAAAGAGTGAAAGCATGTGAATTTTTTTTGTTTTGTTTTTTTGTCCATCAACCCCTTTTTTTGATTCTAGCATATGTTTTGTTAACAGGATAATTGAAATTGCTAGAGCCATGAGGCTAAAGATCAGTAAAATAAATATGTTCTCTGATGTATCTTTCGAGGAAAGTCACAAGATTGCCACCCTGGAGCTCCCGCTGATCGTTTACAAACCAGCAGGTGGAATAAAGAAAAGAAGGAAGATGTAGGGGAACTGGGCTAACAAGTTGAATGATCAGATACTTAGTGCACAAATGTTCCATCAATGATTTATCTTTTCTAGCATACCTCATTTGTATGAACAGAACTGTTGTCATTTGCTGTGTTCTGTGTTTTGTTTCATATCTTCTTTTAGTTTTTCTCTATAGGACTTATTTGTGGGGAAAAAAAGTAATAATTTCTATTTTATGATTCTATAACGTGTGTGTTTTATTCGTTATGTATTTTTTTTATTTTTTTTTTGTATACCAACTGAAATATAAATTATATGAAAGGTATTTAAAGTGTCATTTTAGAAATGCTTTTTTGAGCTAACAATTGACAAAAATGTAGTGCATTGTTAGCACTGCTTTAAGTCTATGCATCTATAGCTTTATTAATGCCTGCCTCAGTTGAGGAGACCCCCCTTCCTGTCCTAGAGAGACAAAATGTGCAGTATGATTGGCAAAATCAAAATGAACAGTCGGCATTCTTGGTTTTCTCTTCATTTATTTTTAGCATTTTTGCTTAAGAATGGCTAAGGTGTTCCGCAGATGCTGGAGGTAAACTGCTTGTTGGGCAGGAGCACCTTTACATCTCCTTGTCCTCCTGTATTTTTCTTGTTTTAAGGTTTATTCAGACTCTGGTACAGGCCCCTGTTCCATGGCTTTAATGGTATCTTCTAACTACTTCTATCTTCAGCTTATTCACACATTACTTCTGTGTAGATAGAGAAAGGTAAATTACATTAGTGTGTTTGTTTATAAGAAACCTTGGGGACCTTTCTACTGTCCATGAATGTAATTGCTATTGTAAACTGTTGTGTGTATTTATTTATTTTTTTCCCCTTCTGACATGCATTTGTAAAGTGGTGCATGGAGTTTGAGTTGGATCTTATAGAGCAGTATACACTAGCAATATACTGTTGGTTGCTAAAATGTAAAATTTCAACTTGTCTGACCATTAACCACTTGGGATCCGCGGTATTGCTGAATGACGGCATTAGCGCGGACCTAGATTGCCGGGACTACGTCTATTGACGTCGTCCCGGTTACGAGCGCCCTGCGCGCCCCCTGAGGGGCGCGCGCGGCGCGCTCTGTGATCGGCGAGTCCGTGAGACTCGCCTGATCACCGATCCGTGTAAGGGGTCCATCCCGACCCCTTATCACGTGATCAGCTGTCAGCCAATGACAGCTGATCATGTGATAAAACGGAGCCGGTAATCGGCTAGTATTCCTCCTCGCGCTGACAGCGCGAGGAGAAAAAAAAAAAGCCGATCGCCGGCGGCCGTGTTCGGGACATCAGTCCCGATCACGGCCAGCAATTCAAGCGGACACCTGCCCCCTGCCAGTGCCCACCTGCCACCCGCAGTGCCATCCTGAAATAAAGTAAGTGCCCCCCTGTCAGTGCCACCCAGCAGTGCCCATAGTGCCCACAGTGCCACCAGCAGTGCCACCCAAAATCTGCCTCAAAGGTGCTGCACCCCAGTGCCGCCCATCAGTGCCCAGCAGTGCCGCCCATCAGTGCCCAGCAGTGCCACCTATCAGTGCCCATCAGTCCCATCTATCTGTGGTACCTATCAGTGCCCATCCGTGCCACCCATCCGTGCCATCTTATCTGTGCCCATCTTTGCCCATCAGTGCCGCCTTATCTGTGCCTATTAGTGCCGCCTTAACTATGCCCATCAGTGCCCACCAGTGCAGCCCATCAGTGCCCACCAGTGCAGCCCATCAGTGCCCACCAGTGCAGCCCATCAGTGCCCACCAATGCAGCCCATCAGTGCCGCCTAATCAGCGCACTTCAATGGAGAAAAATGACCCGTTTGCAAAATTTTATAACAAACTATTAAAACATGATTTTTTTTTTTTTGCATCTTTTTTTGCATCTTTTTTTGTTTGTTTAGCAAAAAATAAAACTCCGAGCTGTAACTAAATACCACCAAAAGAAAGCTCTATTTGTGGGAAAAAAATGATAAAAATTTCATTTGGGTACAGTGTTGTATGACCGTGTAATTGTCACTCAAAGTGCATCAGCGCTGAAAGCTGAAAATTGGTCTGGGACTGAGGGGGGTTTAAGTGCCCAGTAAGCAAGTGGTTAAACAGTTTTTCACTGTGCAATAGACCATTTTAACCACTTCCTGACCATAGCATGTCCATGGGTTGAAGTAATTATATCAGGATGATCCCCTCGTGCGCAGAAGCGGAACGCATACAGAGTTTACACCCACGTATGTAAACAGTGTTTGCGCCACACATGTGAAGTATCTCCACGAACGTTCTAGCGAGAGCAATAATTCCAGCACTAGACCTCCTCTGTAACTCTAAACTGGTAACATGTAACATTTTTTTTTAAAGCATCACATATGGAAATTTTTAAGTACCGTAGTTGCACGAGCGTGCCCAATTTTAACGTGTAAAATGTTAGCCATCTTTTTACTTGGCGTAATATCTTTTATATATTTATTTTTTTTCAAAACAAGTTTATTGGTACATGGTACAGCAACAAGTTGCATTTGTAAGTACATGCGGTAACTAAGAGCAGTAACAGGCAGAAGTAGCTCCATAACCAAAAGGAGAAAAACACACAGGTCAAGTCTATGAGCATCATATCAGTAAACGCAACAAGAGATCACGAAGACTGTATTACAAAAAGGGAGGGAAGAAACCACTATTATACATTAGTACGGGTCATCCGGGAAAATCAGGATATTACAGTATGGCTAACCTACACAAGTGTCCGGGTCATTGAGCCAACGATTCCAGATCTTATTGAATTTAGTTGGGCAGCCCCTATGTGCATAGATAACTTTCTTCAATGGCAAAGTTAGGTTAACCTCCGCTACCCAATCTCTAAACGACGGAGTCTCCGGTCGCATCCATAGCCTGGCAAGCAATTTCCGAGCGCAAAATAAGGTTTCCTGAACAAAAGCAGCATCTGATGGGCCCGCCGGGACGCCCAGCTCAAGGCCTAAAAGACAAGCCTTGGGGTCCACCTGAAGGGGGGAGCCCATGTGATCGTGGAGAAATTGAACCACCTGTAGCCAAAAGGTCTGAACGTCTGGGCATGACCACACCAGATGATAGAAAGTGCTCGGGAGACATCCACAGTGCGGACACCCTGGTTCCAGGGAGGGTTTATATTTGCGAATTCTGGCCGGGGTAAGATATGATTTGTGTATGATGTACAGTTGAGTCAGTCTGTCCGTTATTCTGGGGGAAACTAACTTGACCCCATCTAAGATCTCCTCCCATGCCTCACCCTCAAGCGGACCCACGTCTTCCTCCCACCGATATCTCGCCACCTCCGCCAGTCTGGCTACCGTCCGTCTCCTAAGATAGTCGTATAGGGTGGAAATTAACTTCGTGGGCTCCTCCCCAATTATCACACCCACTACTGACAGTTCTTGGGGATCCGGGAATTCCCCCACAAATTGGGCCCGGAGGGCATGGGATAGCTGAGCATAATAAAAGGCCATACACCGAGGAAGCTCAAACTCACCCCGCAGCGCCTGGAAGCTACGTACCCCCAATGGGGTGATGACCTGATACAGGTACACCACCCCCCTGGAGGCCCACAGACCCGCCCCCGGCAATCCCCCAAGCTCCTCCAACTGAGAATTAAACCATAGGGGAGTATGGGAATGTACCCAATCCGCCCCTAGCATTTTCTGCGCAATTCCCCATATCCGTCTATGCTGAAGCAGCAAAGGGGCACGTCTCCGCGCCCTCCCGTCGGGCCCCTTCCCCCGAAACAAAACCTGAAGGGGGGGAATGGGTGCGACTATGAGGCATGCCACATAGCAGTGCTTGGTATCTGTCAGCGTCCATTTTATGTAGGTGAAAAAAAAATGAGAGAGCTGGGCAGCGATGTAGTATGCATGGAAATCGGGGAGTGCAGCTCCTCCCATGTTGGTAGGATTCTTTCGTACGTTCCATGCCAATTTATGCCTACCAGAGCCCCAGATAAAGGAATTAAGAATAGCATCTATGGTTTTAAAACATTTGAGGGGGATAAGAGCGGGCGCCTGCCAGAATTTATAGAGGAACTTGGGCAGCAGAATCATTTTGGTTAAGTTTATTCTACCCATTACTCCGAGGGGGAGTCTGGCCCAGGACTGAGTTTTAGTTTTCAGATATAGAATCAGGGGTTCGATGTTTTGGACTAAGTAGTCGTAGGGTTCTCTGGTAATCTGGACTCCAAGGTATTGTATGGAAGACACCCTGCACAGTGGGAGCGAGGCCGCGTCACGTTCCGGTGGAGATAGATCGATGGGGAGGATTAGCGATTTCGCCCAATTAATAGTAAGGCCCAAGTGTTTACCAAATTCTGTAATGGTATGGAGGGCAGCTCTCAGCGAGGGCCCCTCATCTTCCAGATAGAGGAGCATATCATCGGCGTACATGCTCACCGTCTCCGTAACGGGCCCCGCACGAAGGCCCCTAACAAGGGTATTAGACCTAAGGGATATAGCCACCGGTTCCACCGCTAGGGCATATAGAAGCGGGGATAGGGGGCATCCCTGCCTGGTCCCCTGCCCCAAAGGAAAAGGACCAGACAGGCAACCATTCACCGCCACCCGTGCCTCCGGGAAAAAATAAAGGATCTTGACCCATTTCAAAAAATTTGGCCCAAACCCAAACCGGCCAAGGCATTCCCACAAATACCCCCACTCCACAGAGTCGAATGCCTTGGCCGCGTCTAACGCCACCACAACCCTGGAACCCCCATTGTCGTGGGAAGCCTGTAAGTTCATGTGAAGCCTGCGGATATTCATTGCCGTATTTTTACCGGGCATGAAACCCGTTTGGTCAGGGTGGATGAGGGACAAGATATGGGGACATAACTGGGATGCTAAAATTTTTGCTAAGATCTTAATGTCCGCCTGTAACAGCGATATCGGGTGATATGAGTCGGGTCGGTTGGGATCTTTATTTGGTTTGGGAGTAACTATGATGGTTGCTTGTCGTAAGGTGTCTGGGAGGGATTCTGACTTAAAAAGGTAATTATATAGATTTAGTAGCTCGGGGGCCAATACCTCAGAATAAGCCGCATAAAAATCCAGCGGCAAACCATCGTGCTCAGGCGCCTTGGACGTTGCCAAGGATGAGAGCGCCAGCTCCACCTCCTCCAGCTTAACCGGAGCCTCCAGATCCGCAATCTGGGCCACCGAAAGTCGAGGAAAAAGAACAGCCTGCAAAAAGTCCCGGTTCTCCTGAGGCGTGACCTCCACACGAGAGGCGTAGAGATCAGTGTAGTAGGACCTGAACATCTCCGCAACGCTCTCCAGGTCAGAGACAATAGTTCCCCGCTCACCCAGCAGCAACACCACTACCGGCGGCCTCGCATCCTGATGAGCAAGATACGCCAGCAATTTACCCGCTCTCTCCCCCTGCTCGAAAATCCGTTGTTGCGTAAAAAAATGTTTTCTTCTAGCCTGTTCAAAGTGTAATTGATCTAAAACACGAGTTTGGAGTCTGAGAGCCGAGGCGTTCTCCGCACTAGGGTGCAGTACAAACTCCCGAGTAACAGCCTCCAAGCGCTCTTCTGCCTGACTAAGTGTAAGTTTAGAGGAGCTTTTTAACCTGTTAATGCGCCTGATCAGAGTGGAGCGTGCATGGATCTTAAATGCCTCCCAGACACTGCCACCAGTCGCCGTTCCCCTATTAACCGTAAAGAAATGAGTCCATTCTGCCGACAGGTCCTCCTGTTCCCCCAGCGCCTTCAGCCAAAAGGGGTTAAGGCACCAGACCCGAGGTCCAGTCTGCTGGGCCAGCGTAAAGGTAGCCCAGCATGGAGCATGATCCGATAGGGATCTCGCACAGAACCCCGCGTCTTCCAAATAAGGGAGGAGAATGCTGGACGTCAAAATGAAATCTATGCGGGACATGGTAGAGTGCGTGGCCGAGAAGCATGTGAACGCCTGAGTCGTGGGATATCTGTAACGCCATACATCAGTTAATGAAAACTCCCTGAGGGTGCGGCTTAACCTAGACTCCGTCTGGGCCGGAGGCGCGGAACCACCCGGCAGTCTATCCATGTGCGGGTTAAGGGCTACATTAAAATCCCCAAGTAAATCAATCAGCTGAAAATGCACGGTTTTCGCTATAAGCAAGGACACGCCCCGGGAATAGGAGGTGTGGGTCGCATGGTATGCCCAGCCAACCCACGGTCTCCTAAGCGCCAGCTGAAGCCGGCCCGTAACATGAGTTTCCACAAGCACTATAACATCAGCCCTGTGTGATTTAAGGCAAGTAAAGACGGCCGTACGTTTAAGCTTATCCCTGATACCCCGGACGTTCCACGTCAGAAACTTGATCGGAGCCATAAGAGATTAGTGCTAAGATCAGGTAGCAGACGGGGCAGACCGGACCCCAGAATTGAGTCCACTCCTCGCCCTCCCCCCACCAACCACCCTCCCATCTGTGAACATAGAAATACATTGCACTGTACCATATATGCAGTAATCAACCAAAAAACAAACATAAACTCAAACCCCAAACACAACCCCCCTCCCCCCACCCAGCTCTCAGCCCCCCTAACTGGGTTGGAGCATACATCCCCAAATTGCCAAACTATAGTCCGTACCCCCTGCATCGAAGGCGTCCAGCGCAACCTCCTCCCCTCGCCTGGAGTATTCGATTCCGCAGGGGGACAGACTAGGCACATAACCATACACGGGGCAGTCACTCGCTGCATAAGGTTCAGGGAGTAGGCCGCCGGACAGGGCCGTAGAACAGGGGACACGGCCTCCGCCCCCGGTATCAATGTAGAAAGGAAAAAAATAAATAATCATTAGAAGAAGGGGAAAAAGAAAAAAAAAAACAGTCCAAACACAGCACGGCGATCAGCTATGATCATAAAAAGATGAACACAAGAGGGAAAGATGGTAGAAGGAGAAAGGGAACACAGACAAGTAAAAGAACAGAGGGAGAGCCTGCTTCTGGCCCAGGCACAGTTATAGCACACGGCCTGTTGGCCTTTGGGAGGCATAGGGACACAGCACCGAGTCCGCCAGATTCACATAGATAGTCCCAGAGGAGAGGAAAGTAGGCAGATATGAGGACATCCGATTGAAGTGGGACAGTCTCAGTTTATGCAAAAGTACACAGGGCGAAACGGTCTATAGTAGTGGGTACAGCCAAACATGTCCGCAGGTGTCAGTAGGTTGGCATGCGAGAACAGCCAGTGTAGCCCAGGTACCAGCCGGTAAAGTCGTACTCCCAACAGCAGGGATACAGTCTAGGGAAGGAAGCCAGAAGCAGCGGCATAGGATAGAACAGCTTACCACCACGAAGCAACATGTCGGAGCATCCGCTAGGCCCGGCGATTCCTATCAGCCTCCCTCCTCTCCAGCCACTCCACTGCCTGCGTCGGGTCATCAAAGAAGTGCGCTCGGTCCTCTCCCAGAACTCGGAGTCTCGCCGGGTACATCATCGCATATTTGAGGTGGTGGGTGCGCAGTCGCCGCTTGACCTCGGCGAAACGAGCCCGTTGTTTCTGGACTTCTGCAGAAAAGTCTGGGAAAGCCATGACATGACTCGCTTGGTAGGGGATGTTGCCCTTTTCTCTACTCAGTCTCAGAACAGCGTCTCTGTCACGGTAGTTGAGGAACTTGGCAATGAGTGTGCGAGGTGGTGCGCCTTCCGGCGGGCGCCTCGCGGGCATACGATGTGCCCTCTCCACTATGAAGGTGGTAGAAAAGGCTTCCCGTCCGTAAGTGTCGATCAGGAGCCTCTCAACAAAAGTAGGTGGATCGGGTCCCTCCGCACCCTCCGGTAGGCTTATAAAACTAATGTTCGACCTGCGTGATCTATTTTCAAGATCATCTTGCTTTTGGGCAAGAAGCTGAAGCTGGCGCCTCACTTCTTCATGGGAATGCTGGAGTAGGTGCAGCACATCTTCTGTCCGGCCGATCCGTTCCTCCGTCTCCTTCACCCGGTCCTTAAGTTTAGACATATCCTGTCTAATGAGGGATATGTCGACCCTGACCTCCTCGATTTTTGTGGTAAGGGAGGACTGGCAGGCAGAGATAGCTTCCAATACCTTGTTGGTGTCATTCGCCGCTGGTTGAGAAGCGGAGGGTAAGGAGGCGCCATCTTGAGCAGAGTCTCTGTCTTGTCTGCGGTACTTATCCAGAGAGGTCACCGCCGCGCCGTGCTTTTTCGTAGGCGACATGTCCGGATAGGAGATGGGATCTCAATCCACCGATCCCCGTTAGTTTCAGGCCGGTTCCGAAACACAGGATGACTGTACAGGATAGACCGGGAGCGGAGCAGTCCTCACGTGCGACCTACTCCATCGCCGTCCAGGCCACGCCCCAATATCTTTTATATTTTAACAAAAAATTGGGTTATACATTGTGGGTTATTTGCATTAAGATTAAAGTGTATTTTTCTTTATCATACATCATAGGACACAGAGCCTTAAGTTTTTTTTTACTTAGTGGGTTATAGCTACCTTCAGGTGTTGACACTGGCACACCCAATACAGGAAGTTCATTCCCCTATATAACCCCTCCTCCTTCCAGGAGTACCTCAGTTTTTTCGCCAGTGTCTAAAGGTGTTGGCACCAGGGCCCCAGTCTTTGAAGGTTTAACCACGCTTCGCACCGTGTTGGGTGAAGTTTGGATCTGCCTATTTACAGCAGTATCCTGCAGCAAGGAAAAGGTAAGAGGAAAGCTTAGGAACTGCAAAGTCCACCTATTACTTTTCTTTCAATTCTATTGTTAAATGCCTTAAAAACTCCTCTAGAGGGAGTAATAGTGTATAGACCCTTTTTAAATCTGTACTTATACAGCGTGTCTCAGCAGCTGGAGGGAGCGGGTTCTCCTCTCCCCTTAAATGGGGAAACTGAGTGGATAGGGATACTTGTTATGTTTAACCACTTGAGATCCGCGCTATAGCCAAATGACGGCTACAGCGCGGATCTCCTTTTCCTGGGACTACGTCTATTGATGTCGTCCTGTGCACGAGCGGCCTGCGCGCCCCCCGCTCTGTGATCGGCGAGTCCATGAGACTCGCCTGATCACCGATCCGTGCAATGGGTCGATCCTGACCCCTTATCACGTGATCAGCTATCAGCCAATGACAGCTGATCATGTGATATAACGGAGCCAGTAATCGGCTATTATTCCTCCTCGCGCTGACAGCGCGAGGAGAAAAAAAAAGCCGATCACGGCCAGCCCTGCTAGTGCCCACCTGCCCCCTGCCAGTGCCCACCTGCCCCCTGCAGTGCCACATGTATTAAAAGTAAGTGCCACCCAACAGTGCCACCCAGCAGTGCCCACAATCTGCCTCAAAGGTGCTGCACCCCAGTGCCACATCCGTGCCCATCAGTGTCATCTACCAGTGCCGCCCAGCAGTGCCACCTATCAGTCCCATCTATCAGTGGTACCTATCAGTGCCCATCCGTGCCACCTTATCTGTGCCCATCGGTGCCCACCAGTGCAGCCCATCAGTGCCCACCAGTGCAGCCTATCAGTGCCGCCTAATCAGCGCACTTCAATGAAGGCGAAAAATGACCCGTTTGCAAAATTTTATAACAAACTATTAAACATGATTTTTTTTTTTTTTTTTTTGCATCTTTTTTTGTTTGTTTAGCAAAAAATAAAACTCCAAGCTGTAACTAAATACCACCAAAAGAAAGCTCTGTTTGTGGGAAAAAAATAAAAATGTCATTTGGGTACAGTGTTGTATGCCCGCGCAATTGTCATTCAAAGTGCATCAGCGCTGAAAGCTGAAAATTGGTCTGGGACTGAGGGGGGTTTAAGTGCCCAGTAAGCAAGTGGTTAAACAAGCATAAATCTGAAAAGCTGATAAAAAGCCTCCCCTCTGATGCGACTCTTGCTAAAGCACAGAAAGGGCATGGCGCATAGACAATCAGGCTCACACCTAGAAAAGCTTAAAGCTGATACTCTGGGAAACAGACAGTGTCTATCAGAGCAGCTGAAGCAAGGCTGCCACAGGACACAGAAGTGCTGGTGCATGTGAGGGGATTACACAGGCATTTGCAGTACAGATAAAAACATATTGTTTAGCATTAGATCATTCTATGCTACCACTGTTTTTCCTACTATTGTTCAAATAAATAGAACCGTTATTGGAGTACCTTTTTGATTTTTGTGCTTTCCACTATGGTTTCAAGGTACTACTAAGGCACCAAAACCACCCCCAGGTGCTGGGAACCCCAGACATGCCTCCACATTGTCATCCTCTCTGGAGATACCTGACATGGCAAGACAGGTATGAGTCATTGGAAGCAATTGGGTGGTGCAAATGCTTCTCACACTTCAGCCCCTGTATACGTGACTAAAGATGCATTTTCCTCTGCCCTGCAGGGTTTTGAAGGAAGATCAGCAGCTTTAATCACATCCTCCATTAAAGGGGATAAGATGCGTGCTAGAGCCCCCCTACTCCAAACCCCTTACCAGGGAAACAGTGAGGACAGGATGAGTTATTACCCTCAAAAGATCGGGAAAAACAAACCGATTACTCCTCTGTGGAGGAAACAGTTGACGTTTAAGCTTCACAATCTGAGGTACAAATCCTTATGGACATGGTTCACTCCATTTTCATGCTACCCCTAACAGAGTCAGCTGCAAGTCTGGTTTCTTCTTTGGGTTCCTTCAAACCTTTACCACCAGTGCATGCATTTCCAGTCCACATTACTAGAGAAGCTTTTATTTATACCGAATGGGATCATCCGGATAAGCATTTTCTCCCCCCAAAGAGATTCTGTTATCTATCCTATGGAGGAAAAAAATCACTAAAAAATGGAAAGTTCCAGCAGTAGATACTGTGATTTCCAGTGTGAATAAAAGTTTAACTTGTCCAGTGGACAATGCACAAATGCTAAAGGATCCAAATGCTTCTAGCATCCAGATTCAACATGAAGTCAGTCAACTTTGTGTCCAGAAGAAGGGATCCACTTGCATACGGAACAGATGCGCTGGTAACCCTGTGGGATCAGTTTTTCCCTGATTCAGTTGCTGCCTCGACTTTACAGGATCAAGCTGGAAAGAGAGCCCGTAATTCTGGTAGCACCAGTATGGCCCAGAAGGTCATGGTATGCAGAGATCTTAAAGATGGCAGTGGAAGGTCCTTGGCCTCTCGCACTAAGGCCAGACCTGCTATCGCAGGGGCCGATATTCCATTCTACTTTACGCTAAATTTAACGGGTTGGCACCCTCGGAGATGTAGGCAGAATCTTTGCCTTTCTACAATTGGGCGTAGAGATGAAGTTGGCACTAAGTAATATTAAGGGACAAGTCTCAGCCTTATCGGTTTTATTTCAAAGACCGCTTGCTACGCATTCTTTAGTCCGGGGTTTTATGCAAGGGGTGATGCGGATTAATCCGCCAGTTAAATCGCCTTTAACCCCTTGGGACTTGAATTTTCCTTTTTGTTGGTGTTACAAAAACTGCCATTTGAACCATTACAGCGTGTTTCCTTAGTCCTTCTGACTAGGAAGCTGATATTTTTGATTGCTATATCCTCAGCAAGGAGGGTTTCAGAATTGGCTGCTCTTTACAATAAAGAGCCATATTTGATTATTCATGAGGACAGAGTGGTGTTGGTCCTCGTCCAGGATTTTTGCCAAAAGTGGTTTCAGGCTTTCATCTGAATGAAGATATTGTGCTGCCATCGTTTTTCCCAAAACCATTTTACAGGGAAGAAAAATCACTACATTGTCTTGATGTGAGAGCAGTGAAAATCTATTTAACCACTTTCAGACCGGACCATTTTGCTGGTCAATGACCAGAGGTCTTTTTACAATTTGGCACTGCGCTGCTTTAACTGGTAATTGCGCGGTCATGCAATGTTGTACCCAAACAAAATTTGCGTCCTTTTCTTCCCACAAATAGAGCTTTCTTTTGATGGTATTTGATTATATCGCAAAAAATAAAAATCGCAGAGGCAAACGTAAAAAGACCGCAAATTTTGAAAAAAAATGATATTTTCTACTTTTTGTTATTAGAAAAATCCAATAAACTCCATTTTAGTCATACATTTAGGCCAAAATGTATTCAGCCACATGTCTTTGGTAAAAAAAAAGTCAATAACTGTATATTTATTGGTTTGCGCAAAAGTTGTCACATCTACAAACTAAGGTACGTTTTCTGGAATTTACGCAGCTTTTAGTTTACGACTACCTATCTCTTTTCTTGAGGTGCTAAAATGGCAGGGCAGTACAAAACTCAAGTAGCATTGCTATGGGAGGTCCCACTAAGTAAATACTTAAGGCTCTGTGTCCTATGATGTATGATAAATAGGATTTTTATGACCACTTACCTGTGAAATCCTTTTCTTGGAGTACATCATAGGACACAGAGGTCCCACCCCTCTTCTTTTATGGGGTTTAAGTATATTACTTGGCTACAAAAACTGAGCTACTCGTGTAAGGTGGAGGGGTTATATAGGGGAGTCAACTTCCTGTATTGGGTGTGGCAGTGTCAATTCCTGAAGGTAGCTATAACCCACTAAGTAAATGCTTAAAGCTCTGTGTCCTATGATGTACTCCAAGTAAAGGATTTTACAGGTAAGCTGTTATAAAAATCCTATTTTTCCCCAGAAATTGCATTTGAAAAATTGTTACGCAAATACTGTGTAATTTAAAAAATTGCAACACCTAAAAATATTACACATACTTCTCAGCATAAATGAGTACACTCCTTTTTGAAAAGTAAGCTTTTATTCAATATCTCAATGAACACAAGAACAATTTCCAAAATTTTTGTCAACTGAGTTTCATAGAACATTTGTTTAGCTCCATTACATGAAAGTAAGGTTAATAATATAACTTGGATTACAAAATCTTCACTTTTACTCAAATTAGTTGATGCAAAAAATGAATACACCCCACAACAAGAATTACTACATCTAATATTTCGTATGACCTCCATGATTTGTAAGGAGAGCACCAAGTCTTCTAGGCATGGAATGAACAAGTTGGCGGCATATGCCAACATCTTTTTCCATTCTTAGCCCTGGTTCACAGTGTGGGAATTAAATCGTGCGAGTTCAGCTGAACTCGCACGATTCCATTCCCCATGTGTCAGTCCCAAATCGGGCTTCTGCACAGATGTCAATGGAAATCGCACCCCGAAATTGCCAAAAGTAGTACAGAAACTACTTTTGGGAATCGGATGCTGCCATTGACGTCAAATCACATCATTGTGAACCAGGGCTCAAGAAGGGCCTCTTTTTAGAACCTGAATGCTGAATGGAGAGAGTGATGCTCAACTTGTCTCAGAATTTGGTGTTCAATTGTGTTCACCCTGTTCTTCAAAAATACAACAGTGGCCTTAGATGTGTGTTTTGGATCATTGTCATGTTGGAAAAGTGCATAACGACCAAGGGCACAGAGTGATGGTAGAGTCTTCTCATTCAATAAAGAGCAGTACATCTGTGAATTCATGATGCCATCAATTAAATGCAGCTCCCCGACACCACTCATGCAGCCCCACAGAAGAACACCGCCACCCCCATGCTTCACTGTAGGTACCATGCATTTTTCTTTGTCCTCACCTTTGCGATTCCATACAATTTTTTTTTTTCAGAAGCCATCAGTTCTCATCACTCCAGAGTACAGAGACCCAGTTCGTTGTCTTCTTTATTTAGAATGGGCCCTGGCAAATTCTAGGTGGACTTTTTCTTTTGTGCATGGGCTTTAAGAGAGGCTTCCTTTGTGGATGACACCCATGCTTACCATTCCTCTGCAGTGTACACTGTATTGTGTCATGGAAAACAATCACCCCAGTTTGGCGTTCTTTAGCTAACTGCAGTAAACGTGCATGGCGATTTTCTTCAACCCTTAACCGGTTCCCGACCAGCGCACGCCGATGTATGTCGGCAGAATGGCACGGCTGGGCAAATGGGTGTACCTGTACGTCCGTTAAAATTTGTCACAGTGCCATCACGTGCGCACCACCCGGGACCATCGTGAGTCAGGTTGTGGGTTGGGATACCTGCGATCATCTCACGGAGAGGAAGAATGGGGAGATGCTAATGTAAACAAGCATTTCCCCGTTCTGCCTAGTGAGTGTCACTGATAATAGCTCCCTGTGATCGGGATCAGTGATGTGTCACAGCTCGCCCATCCCCCCTACAGTTAGAACACATCCCTAGGACACATTTAACCCCTACAGCGCCACCTAGTATTAACCCCTTCACTGCCAGTCACATTTACACAGTAATCAATGCAATTTTAATCACACCGATCGCTGTATAAATGTGAATGGTCCCAAAATCGCGCCAAAATTGACCAACGTGTCCGCCATGATGTTGTAGTCACAATAAAAATCGCTGATCGCCGCCATTACTAGTAAAAAAAATTTTTTTTTAAAAATGCCATAAACTATCCTCTATTTTGTAGACGCTATAGGTTTTACACAAACCAATCAAACGCTTATTGCGTTTTCTGTTTTTTTAACCAAAAATATGTAGAAGAATAAGCATCGGCCTAAACTGAGGAAGAAAATGTGTTATTGATTAAAGCAAAAAGGTTTTTTTCAAAATTGTCGCTATATTTTTTGTTTATAGCGCAAAAAATAAAAAGCGCAGAGGTGATCAAATACCACCAAATACCAACTATATATATATGTATGTGTATAAATACACTCCAATACAAAAGTATTGGGACGTCTGCCTTTACATTAACTTTAATGCCATCCCAGTCTTAGTCCGTAGGGTTCAATATTGCGTTGACCCACCCTTTGCTGCTATAACGGCTTCAACTCTTCTGGGAAGACTTTTCACAAGTTTTAGGAGTGTGTCTATGGGAATGTTTGACCATTCTTCCAGCAGTGCATTTGTGAGGTCAGGCACTGATGTGGACGAGAAGGCCTGGCTCTGCTTCATCCCAAAGGTGTTCTATTGGGTTGAGGTCAGGACGAGTCAAGTTTCTCCACCCCAAACTCGCTCATCCATGCCTTTACGGACCTTGGCCCGGTAGGGAAGTAGTTTATTGAGCTTTGGCCGAGAGAAGATGGTGCCGTTTCTGGATCATGTTCAGATGTGGCTGCTTCTTTCCATTATAAAACTTTAACCTGTATTTTTGGATGGCACAGTGACCTGAACAGAAATTACAGAAAGTAATTTTTGGAAGTATTCCTGAGCTGATGCAGTGATGTCCATCTCAGAATCATGCCTGTTTTTAACCACTTCAGATCCGCACTATTGCCAAATGACGGCATTAGCGCGGACCTACATTTCCAGGACTACGTCTATTGACGTCGTCCTGGTTACGAGCGGCCTGCGCGCCCCCTGAGGGGCGCGCGCGGCGCGCTCTGTGATCGGCGAGTCCGTGAGACTCGCCTGATCACCGATCCGTGTAAGGGGTCGATCCCGACCCCTTATCACGTGATCAGCTGTCAGCCAATGACAGCTGATCATGTGATAGAACGGAGCCGGTAATCGGCTATTATTCCTCCTCGCGCTGACAGCGCGAGGAGAGAAAAAAAAAGCCGATCACCGGCGGCCGTGATCGGGACATCAGTCCCGATCACGGCCATCAATACAAGGGACCACCTGCCACCTGCCTGTGCCCACCTGCCTCCCGCAGTGCCATCCTGAAGTAAAATAAAAGAAAAAGTAAGTGCCCCCCGTCAGTGCCCATAGTGCCCACAGTGCCACCCACAGTGCCACCCACAGTGCCACCCCACAGTGCCACCCCACAGTGCCACCCAATCTGCCTCAAAGGTGCTGCACCCCAGTGCCGCCCATCAGTGCCCAGCAGTGCCGCCCATCAGTGCCCAGCAGTGCCACCTATCAGAGCCACCTATCAGTGCCACCTATCAGTGCCCATCAGTCCCATCTATCTGTGGTACCTATCAGTGCCCATCCGTGCCACCCATCCGTGCCACTTATCCGTGCCACCCATCCGTGCCACCTTATCTGTGCCCATCGGTGCCGCCTTATCTGTGCCTATTAGTGCCGCCTTAACTATGCCTATCAGTGCCCACCAGTGCAGCCCATCAGTGCCCACCAATGCAGCCCATCAGTGCCCACCAATGCAGCCCATCAGTGCCCACCAATGCAGCCTATCAGTGCCGCCTAATCAGCGCACTTCAATGAAGGAGAAAAATGACCCGTTTGCAAAATTTTATAACAAACTATTAAAACATGATTTTTTTTTTTTTTTTTTTTGCATCTTTTTTTGTTTGTTTAGCAAAAAATAAAACTCCGAGCTGTAACTAAATACCACCAAAAGAAAGCTCTATTTGTGGGAAAAAAATGATAAAAATTTCATTTGGGTACAGTGTTGTATGCCCGCGCAATTGTCACTCAAAGTGCATCAGCGCTGAAAGCTGAAAATTGGTCTGGGACTGAGGGGGGTTTAAGTGCCCAGTAAGCAAGTGGTTAATCCAGTGCCCTCTGAGGGCCCACAATTCAGCCATCCAATATTGAGTTTGGTCTTGTCCCTTACGCACAGATTTCTCCAGATTCTCTGAATCTTTTGCTGATATATTTAAACTCTTTACAATCTTATGTTGAGAAACATTCTTCTGGAATTGTTCAATTTTTAGATGCAGTTATTCACAAACTTTGCCCATCTTTACACTCTGGGTATAAAAAGAGCATCTTAGAGAGTCAATCATTTTACCAACCTGTTGCCAAGTAACCTTATTAGTAACTGTACATATTCTTTCAGTTCCTTTTTAGCACCAATTACTTTGTCAGCTTTTTCGTTGCCCCATGTAAACTTTTTTGAGATGTGTTGCTGCCATCAATTTCAAATTTTTTTTTTTTTTTTTTTTTTTTTTACATTTTCTCAGTTTAAACATTTATACAAATTCTTAGAAATAAAGGCACATACTTATCCATAATGCAATACCTGTGATTGGCCCCAAACTTATTCTGCAGCAGGAAAACCCCCCTCAAACATACAGCCATTATCTTTAATGTAAAGGAGGAGCCATGGAAGCATGGTTTGGCTCCCACAGAGCCCCAATCTCAACAGTCTTTGCAAGATTACACAAAGAGAGAGAAGAGTTTTTAAAGAGGAAGTAAACTCATTTTTTTCTTCCCTGCAAAGTAAAGGCATAATGTGCTAGTATGCATCGCATACTAGCACATTGCCACACGTGCCTGCAAACGAATCCTGTGTTGTCGCCTCTGGAGGCCGCATCCATCTTTGTTAGTCTTCCTTCCGGGGACGCATACTCCGTCTGTGTGACTAGCCGAAGCCATGTGACGTCACTCCAGCGCATGCACGTGTGAGCCGCCGGTCATGGCACATGCTTCTGAAGAAACTGCACAGACGGCCGTTCCTTCAGCGTGCATGTGCCGATGACATAATTGGCGCAGTATATAGTAAATCTCCTAAATGGGGCAGTACCTATAAGTAAGCCTTATTCTAGGCTTACCTATAGGTACAAATAATACAGCAAGGTTTACAACCTCTTTAAAGTAGTCGTCATCTACAGAAGCTCTGTGGTTAGTTCTCCAAGATGTTTGGAACAAACTACTTGCCGAGTTCCTTCAAAAATCATGTAGCAGTGTACTTAGAAGAATTGATGCTGTTTTGAAGCCAATGGCTAGTCACGCAAATATTGAATTGATTTAGATTTTTTTTCTTCTGTTCTCTCGCTTTGAATTTTGTAAATTGATAAAAATTCAAATATATATTTTTGAAAGCATACTTACTTTACAGCATTTCTTCACACCTGCCTAAAACGTTTGCACAATACTGTGGGTTTAATATGTATATTCAATATACAGTGCTCCCTACCCACTTATGCTAAATGATTCCACTATAATCAATAATATCCCATCCTTGACCAATAAAGTGATATTACCTACTTGGCTACTGGGCATTTTTACACCCTTCCTGCACAGGCCAATTTTCAACTTTCCACAATGTCACACTTTGTCATATGGGTACAGTGCTGCAATTGTCATTTTAATAATTTCTCTTATATTCACCGACTGACACAGCTCCTCTCATAACCATTGGGTTTGTTCTGCCCTATTACTAGGAGATACTAGGCATTAGTTGTAATATAACACTCAGAACTCTTAGTTCCGCCCAGGGGGCGGTCCCTTGGGCAACAATCCTCCACCCTGCCATGCAGTCATCCATTTTATTTTGTGTGAGTGGGATCAGTGAGTGGGTCTGTGATGGAATGTCTCCCAGCTCTTTAGTACTGGTAAGTACAGCTGTGTGTTCACTGCCATAGTTTTCTCCCTGTACCTCATGGAGCTGCTTTGGTGGCCATTTTAGGTGTGGGCAAGGCAGCATGTTCTCCTGGGCTTCAGCGGCCATATTCCTGGTGATCTCCTATACAGGACACCTGCAGCCATTTTCTTGAAGCCTGAACATGTTTTTCACTGTTCTCTAGCGGCAGCATGTGCTCCTGGGCTCTCACAGCCATTTTCCCTGTGTTTTATGTCCTTAGTGCTGGACGCTGGGTGGCCATTTTATTAAAGCCTGAGCACACTTCAGAGCAGTTTTGACACCATTTGCAGCTGCTGCCACCAACACAGCATCGTTCCCTCTGCACCTGGGAGCCAACAGGGACTACAGGCACTACTTGCTGGATAGCGCAGAACTCCTCAGGGTGGTGAGTCCAGCGGGAAAGAGCCCCTCAGCCAGCGGCAGTAAGGAGGGTGGGACTGTCACTGTCCTAAGTCCCCTTAGGGTGGCAGACAGGGTAGGGTCAGCATGGCTTCAGAAACTGGTGTTTCTTCCCCCAAAATCCCGGCAATTGCAACTGGGTCACATGCAGACTGCGCAGTGCCCATGGACACCTTGACAGCGGTCCTCAATTCATTCATTGCCAAGATGGAGGCGGTGCGTGGGAAGAAGGGTGCAATAAAGTGGCCCCTGCCCCCCGACCACTGGGGAGAGCTCTGATGCAGACTGGGGTCCTGCTGAGGCTGGGGACCCCTGCTCTGTCTTGTTAGATGATGCTGACCAGGACCGTTCGGACAGTGGGGATGAGTCCCTGTCCGGGTCCGTGCACGACAAAGTGCTAGTTGGAGCACTTATCACAGCTGTGCATGATACCCTGAAGATTCAGGAGCCAGCAGATCCCTCTGCTGATGTAGCGGCCCTTTTGGGTCCCGCAAGCCAGCACGTTCACCTAAGGTGTTCCCGTATCTGACTTATTTTGACAAGTTCATTTACAAGGAATGGGGTCGTCTGCAACAGACTTTTTCGGTCCCCTAATACATGGCGGTGCATTACCCTTTTGAGGAGAGCCTTCTCAAAAAATGGTTGGCTCCCCCGGTCGAGGACCCCCCAGTATCCAGGTTAAATAAAGTAACCACGATCCCAGTAGAGGGGACTCCTGCTTTCAAAGATCCCATGGACAGGAAGGCCAAGGCAATGGCTCGTTCCTTGTTTACGGTTGTGGGGTCAGCCATGCGACCAGTACTGGCATCCGCACCGGTGTCAGACACTAACTGAGTGGGCAAAGCTTTTGCACCGCGAATTGGTAGAGCAACAGGCTTCTCCTGTCTGCGTGGAATTAGCAGACCAACTAGTGCAAGACCTTAAGTACATCTGTGACACGCCCGCTTTTATCCATGGCTTCAGTTTCGGCTGTGGTGCTGCGGCGCCTGATTTGGCTAAAATGCTGGTCTGCTGACCAGGCATCCAAAAAAGCCCTGACGGATCTTCCCTTCCTTGGCGACTGGCTCTTTGGAGCCTGTTTGGATGACATTATTAAAAATGCCACAGGTGGTAAGAGTACCTTACTCCCACAGGCCAGGAAGGCTAAGGAGCCACGGCGTAGGCAAGGGCCCTCTTTTTCTGCTCACAAGCGGCTTTTTCCTCCGCCCGGAGCTTCAACAAAACATCCCCAGCCCGACAGGATGACCACGTGTGAAAGTGCTACTGCATGACATGGGTGGGGGGGTCACCTTCGAGAGTTTGCAGCCCGGTGGTCCTCTCGGCTATCCGACCAATGGGTCTGCGATCTGATTTCCTCAGGCTACAAGATAGTTTTTCTCTTGGCGGGGTGGTTGTACTGGTTCCAGAATCGGAACGTTTCCAGGGATTCTACTCAAATCTGTTTGTAGTTCCCAAAAAGGAAGAGGTACATCCAATCTTGAACCTAAAAGCCCTCAATCACTTTGTAAAAGTGCAGAGGTTCAGAATGGAATCAGTTCGCTCAGTAGTCACTGCACTCCATCAAGGGGACTCCCTGGCATCCTTAGACATCCAGGATGCGTACCTGCACATACCCATATGCCTTTGGCATCAAAAGTTTCTGCGTTTTGCAGTCGGGGAAGCCCACTACCAGTTTGTGGCTCTTCCTTTTGGTCTGGCATCAGCCCCCCCCGCGTCATTACCAAGGTATTGGCTCCAGTTTTGGCGTTGCTGTGGCAACGTGGGATCACTATCGTGGATACCTAGACGATCTCCTCCTGAGGGCATCTTCTGCCTCAGAATTAGAGGAGGATGTGGCAATCACCATGCAGACCCTGCAAGAATTTGGGTGGCTGTTGAACCTAAATAAGTCGGTGATTGTACCGACCCAGTGTCTGGAGTACCTAGGCTTGCTGCTGGACTCCATGGAAGCGAGAGTTTTTCTCCCTTCAGACAAACTGCAGACTCTCAGATCCACGGTAAAACTGCTTATGAACCGCAAGTGGTCGTCACGCCGCTTTTGCATGCGAGTCCTAGGACTCATGGTAGCCTCTTTCGAGGCAGTACCTTATGCCCAGTTCCACACCAGAGTCCTGCAGAAGGATATTTTGACAAAATGGGAGAAATCTCAGTTGTCCCTGGATTGACAGATCCAGGTGAGCCAGTCAGAGATTCCCTGATCTGGTGGCTGAGGTCCCCGGTGATTCAGTCTGGGAAATCATTCCTACCTCCTGAAGTGGACAGTGATCACAACAGACACCAGCCTATCTGGCTGGGGTGGAGTGATGGGGGTTCAGTTGGCTCAGGGCCTCTGGTCGACGGAAGAATCCAAGTTGCTGATCAATCTGCTCGAATTGAGAGCGATCAGGCTGTGCCTCTCCACATGGTCGATGAGAATTCAGGGGCGTCCGATCAGGATCCAGTCAGACAACGCCACAGCTGTGGCATACGTCAATCACCAAGGGGGAACAAGAAGCTCAGCCGCTGCATGGGAGGTCGCTCACATACTTCGGTGGGCAAAGCGGCATGTACCGGCTCTGTTGGTCATTTACATCCCAGGAGTGGAGAACTGGCAGGTGGATTATTTGAGTCGCCAGATGCTGGACCCAGGAGAATGGGCGTTGCGTCCAGAGATATTTAGGTTAGTGTGCCTGAGGTGGGGCACACCAGACGTGGATCTTCTGGCCTCCTGTCTCAATCAGAAGGTGCCAAGATTTGTGTCCAGGACAAGAGATCCGTGGGCAGACACGTCAGACGTGCTGGTGACTCAGTGGGATCAGTACCAACTGATCTACGCCTTTCCTCCACTGAAACTGTTACCACGTCTGCTTCACAGCGTGGAAGCTGAGGACATCCCAGTAATTCTGGTTGCCCCAGATTGGCCTCAGCATCCTTGGTACGCAGACCTAGTGCATCTGGTGGCAGATGCTTCCTGGCAACTGCTGTTGCGAGAGGACCTTCTGTCTCGAGGTCCGATTCTCCATCCTGCTTTACCATCGCTGGCTTTAACGGCATGGCTATTGAGAGCCAGGTGTTGAGGAACTGGGGTCTGCCGGACTCGGTGATCCCAACTATGTTGAGAGCTCGAAAATCTTCTTCTCTGAAGATATACCATCGTACCTGGAAGGCCTACATCTCCATGTGTGAGGAGAAAGGATGGCATCCGCGCTCCTCTTCTATATCCAGGATCCCTCTGTTTGTTCAGCAAGGAGTAGACCAGAAGTTGGCGTTAATCGCCAGTAAGGGGCAAATTTCAGCCATTTTTTCAGCGACCCCCCTGGCGTCTCACTCATTAGTAAGTACCTTTTGTTCAGGGGGTACGACATGTAGTCCCTCCAGTGCGTCTACCGTTACCCCCATGGGATTTGAACCTGGTGTTATCGGCGCTTCAAAAACCACCCTTTGAAAATATCAGGGCCATTCCCCTGTTGACTCTTTCCCAGAAAGTGGTCTTTCTAGTGGCCATCACATTGGCCAGGAGGGTTTCGGAACTGGCAGCCTTGTCCTGCAAGCCGCCCTATCTGGTTATCCACTAGGATAAGATGGTGTTGCGTCCGCAACCATCTTTTCTACCGAAACTGGTCTTGGCTTTTCATATTAATGAGGACATTGTATTACCATCTGTGTCCTAAGCCGAAGCACCCTAAGGAGGTGGCCCTTCACTCTCTGAACGTGGTTCGGGCTCTAAAGGTGTATTTGTCCGCCACTACTCCCTTTCAGAAGTCAGACTCACTGTTTTGGTGGCTGGATCCAAGAAAGGCATGGCGATCTTGTCGGCCACCATTTCCAGGTGGATCAGACAGATTGTAGTACAAGCCCATGTCTTGAAGGGGCAGGTGCCCCCCTTTCCAGTTACGGCCCACTCCACAAGGGCAATCAGAACAACTTGGGCCTTCTGACACCAACCGCCTGTCGCTCAGGTGTGTAAAGCGGCGACTTGGTCGCCTATCCACACGTTTTACAAGGTAGACGTCAGTGTATCGGCTGATGCCTGTTTTGGCCGCAAAGTTTTGCAGGCGGCCGTATAGTTGCAATTGAATATGCAATATATTTGCCTTTTTTTTTCCCTGGTTTTTCGATAAAAACACAGTACCGTTAAGTTAATGCGCTGTGCATTACATTCTGATGTTTTTTTGTGCGGTTGTGGGTAGTCACTCCTGTTGAGGGTACCCTGGTTTGGTGATGGATTTTTTGTGGGTAAAGTTTCACTAGTTCCTACTTGCCTTGGTGGATGAAGTTTTTATGCTGTTTTCCCACCCCTCGTTTGGCACTGCTTGGGGACGTCCCAATGGTTATGATGGAGCTGTGTCGGTCAGTGAATATAAGAGAAAATAGGATTTTTTTTTTTTGTACTCACTGTAAAATCCTTTTCTCTGTAATTCACCAACCGACACAGCACCCGCCCCTCTTTTTTCTCTTTACGTTCTACTGCTTGTTGATGTACTGATGACTGCATGGCAGGGTGGAGGGTTGTTGCCCAAGGGACCGCCCCCTGGGTGGAACTAAGAGTTCTGAGTGTTGAATTATAAGTAATGCCTAGTATCTCCTAGTAATAGGGCAGAACAACCCAATGGTTATGAGAGGAGCTATGTCGGTCGGTGAATTACAGAGAAAAGGATTTTACGTAGGTGTATGTTTATCAAACAAATGTATTTAATTTCAGTTCTCAGGGAAAAATCTATTGCACTGTGGTTATGAAGCGGAAAACATTGGTTCTCAGGAGAAGAGAGGAGAAGGTTTTTCCTCTGAGAACACCTGAGAGCTGAGTAGGATGGCTGCCTGTGATCTCCTGAGATACCTGTGTGATTACAGAGCAGCTGAGTTTTTTCAACGTGAATTCAAAGTTTTTAAAAGGCTGTATAATTACATTAAAATAATAAACACTCAGCTTTTTTTACACACATTTTGGCATTCTTTAAATGTGTATTATTGCTTATTTTAGCATTATTGATGGGCATTTTGACTTATTTTTTTAGACATGCCATATTTTTTCAACTGTGCATTTTGGTGCTTTTTATTTATTTATTTATTTATTTTTTTAAACACATTTTGGCTCTTTAATGCACGCTTTGGTACAGATTATTTTAACAAGCATTTTGGTGTGGTTTGTAAGGCACATTTTGGTGCTTCTATTCTTGTTCAAATATTTTATTGAGGGGAAAAAAAAAATACAATAAAAGGTATCCTACAATGAATTTGTGCACCAAAGCGCTGTATCCCAGAGTCCAGTACTCAAAGAGACATTACAGGCAAAACTTTGTTTCTTCTTTCAGGAGGCCCGGGTACCATCCATCTTAGGTGTATTTATTGGCCCGAGGTATGGATTCAGTTGTATAGCTCCTGGGCCCCCCATAGAGCTTTCTTCTTAGCACATCTTTAGTGTGACCAACCACCTTGACACTGGTGAAAAAACGGAGGTACTCTCCATATGGGATGGGTTATATAGGGGAGAAACTCGCCTTGTAACTAGGGTTGCCAGTGCCCACTCACCTGAGGGTGACTATCTAACCCACTAAGTAATTATCAAAGTCTATGTCCCGTGATGTATGAACAAGAAAGTGTTTTTTTTACACTTTTTTTTTTTTTTGTAGAAAAGGCAAGTCTGTTGGGAATTCACTTTCGTTCTCTTAGTTCACCAAAAAATGGGGGGTGCCAGCAATAGATGCGGCTATTTCTTGTGTGAATAAAAGCCTGACCTGTCCTGTGGACAATGCTCAGGTGTTCAAAGATACAACTGATAAGAAGCTGGAAACTTTATTTAAAGCCTCCTTTTCTATGGCTGGCACTGTGGTCGCAGCAATCAGCATGTGCTAGTTCCTCAAGGAACAACTGAAGCAGGTGCTTAACCTCCTCTCAACTGAGGAGGGTGAAGTTTATGCAGACCTTCCCAAAAACCTTGTGTTTTGCAGTTGATGCCATGGATTTTGTTCAGCAAGCATCCCACCTTTCCCTCCTGCTGGTACACTAAAGAGATAGCAATGATTGTTTCACAGTGCCAACATCCAAATATAAGAATATAGAGAAAAAAGGGGATTCCCCTTGAGGTAGGACATTAACGGCACTTAGGCAGAGTCACAAAATAACGTAATAGAAAAAGATCAAGATTTATTGAAAATACAGTGCCTTGCGAAAGTATTCTCAAAGATATCCATAAAAAGTCTTGTCTAAAGTTTGCCACAAGCCACCTGGGAGACACACCAAACATGTGGAAGAAGGTGCTCTGGTCAGATGAAACCAAAATCAAACTTTTTGCCCACAATGCAAAACTATATGTTTGGCGTAAAAGCAACACAGCTTATCACCCTCAACACACCATCCCCACTGTCAAACATGGTGGTGGCAGCATCATGGTTTGGGCCTGCTTTTCTTCAGCAGGGACAGGGAAGATGGATGCAGCCAAATACAGGACCTTTCTGGATGAAAACCTGTTGGAGTCTGCAAAAGACCTGAAACTGGGACGGAGATTTATCTTCCAACAAGACAATGATCCCAAACATACAGCAAAATCTACAAAGGAATGGTTCACAAATAAACGTATCCAGGTGTTAGAATGGCCAAGTCAAAGTCCAGACCTGAATCCAATCGAGAATCTGTGGAAAGAGCTGAAAACTGCTGTTCACAAACGCTCTCCATCCAACCTCACTGAGCTCGAGCTGTTTTGCAAGGAAGAATGGGCAAGAATTTCAGTCTCTCGATGTGCAAAACTGATAGAGACATACCCCAAGCAACTTGCAGCTGTAATCGCAGCAAAAGGTGGCTCTACAAAGTATTAACGCAAGGGGGCCAAATAATTTTGCACGCCCCACTTTTCATTTTTTTTAAAAAGTTTCAAAAATCCAATAGATTTCGTTCCACTTCACAATCGTGTCCCACTTGTTGGTGATTCTTCACAAAAAATTAAAAAAATCTTTATGTTTGAAGCCTGAAATGTGGCAAAAGGTTGAAAAGTTCAAGGGGGCCGAATACTTTCGCAAGGTACTGTACATAGGTAAAAACATAAATCATGGAGTGTACATGTCAACCATAACTGATACTGCAAGTAGTTGAAGTAGATGGTAGGCAAAATTGTTCCTTCACCTGACACGTTTAGGAATCTACAAGAAATACTCCTTCCGCCTCACGTTGGCGGTCTATATTTTCTGATCTGTGTCTTCCTCCCCTTAATCTGGACATTGCTATGGGATATCACACTAAATAATTATCAAAGTCTCTGTCTCCCATGATGTGTGAACAAGAAAATAGGATTTTTTTAAAATACAGCTTGCCTGTAAAATCCTTTTCTTGGGAATACATCACGGGACACAGAGCTCCCTCCCCTCTTCAGGATTATACATTGGGATACTTATTGCTTTTCTACAAAACTGAGGTACTTTCCATATGGGAGGGGTTGTATAGGGGAGGAACTTGCCTTGTAATTAGGGTTGCCAGTGTCCAATCACCTGATGGCGACTATCTAACCCACTAAGTAATTCAAATCTCTGTGTCCCGTGATGTATTCCCAAGAAAAGGATTTTACAGGTAAGCTGTATTTAAAAAAATAGGAATTTTGTACTCACCGTAAAATCCTTTTCTTTGAAGTTCATTGACGGACACAGCTCCAGTAATCTTGACCAGAGTGAGTTATTACGCCACCTTCAGGAGAGGACTAGGCAGAACATGTAATACATGTGAAAACAGAACTTTACAGTTCTGCCCAGGGGGTGGTCCCTCTGGTAATAACCCCTCAGCCTGCTTCCTGCAGCTCAGTACATCAACAAGCAGTATAACGTAAACCAATAGGAAGGGAGGGTGCTGTGTCCGTCAATGAACTTCAGAGAAAAGGATTTTATGGTGAGTACAAAAATCCTATTTTCTCTTTCGTCCATTGACGGACACAGCTCCAGTAATCTTGACCGTAGGGACATGCGCTAGCCGTGTCATAACGAGGGGTGGTAACAGCAACATAACTTCACCCACAACAAGCGGTGCTCCCTAACAGGGGTGTCACCATCTGAACTAACCGTATCAGAACTTGCGGTCAACAAATGAAGCAAGGTGCATTAATATTCAAAGGGTAACTTTTTCTTAACAGAAGAAAGTGTGTAAAATTGCAACATTACACGGCCGCCTGCAAAACTTTGTAGCCAAAGCAGGTATCAGACGATGCGCTTACATCCACTTTGTAAAGGTGTGAACGGACGACCAAGTCGCTGCCTTACACACTTGAGCGACTGACGCTTGACATCGGAAAGCCCAAGAGGTCCCAATTGCCCTGGTGGAATGTGCCGTGACAGGAAAGGGGGGCACTTGCCCCTTCAAGGCATAAGCCTGGACCACAATCTGTCTGATCCACCTAGAAATGGTCCCTTTTTTTCGGACCAGCTACCGAAACGAACAGAGTCTGACTTCCGGAAGGGAGCCGTGGCACACAGATATACCCTTAGAACGCGGACCATGTCCAGGGAATGGGCCACTTCAGGAAGTGTCGGTTTAGGACACAGAGATGGTAATACAATGTCTTCATTGATGTGAAAAGCCGAAACCACCTTCGGTAGAAAAGAAGATTGCAGACGCAACACCACCTTATTCTTGTGGATAACAAGATAGGGCGACTTGCAAGACAAGGCCGCCAGTTCCGAAACTCTCCTGGCCGATTTAATGGCCAACAAGAAGACCACTTTCTGAGAGAGTCAACAAGGGAATTTCCCTGATGTTCTCAAATGGCGGTTTCTGAAGCACAGATAACACCAGGTTCAGATCCCACAGAGGCAAGGGTGGACACACCGGAGGGACTACATGCTGGACCGCTTGTACAAAAGTGCTCACTAGAAGGTGAGACCCCAGGGATCATTGGAAAAAGACAGCCAAGGCTGATATCTGTCCCTTAAATGGTGCTTAAAGCCAGCTTCTGGTCTACTCCTCGCTGTAGGAACAGCAGGATCCTGGAAACGGAATAGGTGCGTTGTTTGCCACCCCATCTCCTCACACATGTAGAGATATACCATCGTTCATGGAAGACCTATCTTCAGAGAAGATGATTTCCGTGCCCTCAACATAGTTGAAATCAGAGTCAGACAGGCCTCGGTTCCTGAGCACCTGGCTCTCAACAGCCATGCCGCTAAAACCAGCGATGGTAAATCAGGATGGAGAATCGGACCTTGAGAGAGAAGGTCTTCTCGCATCGGTAGCCACCCACCAGGGAGCCTCTGCAACCAGGCCTACTAGGTCGGCGTACCAGGGACACCGAGGCCAATCTGGGGCAATCAGTATCACTAGAATCCCCTCGGCCTCCACTCTGCGGAGCAGATGTGGTAACAGTTTTAGCAGAGGAAAAGCGTAGATCAGTTGGTACTGAGCCCATGGAGCCACCAACGCATCTGACGCGTCCACCCAAGGATCTCTTGTCCTGGATACGAACCTCAGCACCTTCCGATTGAGCCGGGAGGCCAGGAGATCCATGTCTGGTGTGCCCCACCACAGGCACAGGAGCCTGAACACCTCCGGATGTAATGACCATTCTCCTGGGTCCAGCATCTGGTGACTTAGTTAGTCCACCTGCCAGTTTTCTACTCCCGGAAAATAAATGGCCGACAGGGCTGGTACATGTCGCTCTGCCCACCGAAGGATGTGAGCCTCCCGTGCTGCAGCCGAGCTTCTTGTTCTTCCTTGATGGTTGACATATGCCACCGCCATGGCGTTGTCTGACTGGATCCTGATCGGACGCCCTCTTAGTCTCATCGACCATATGGAGAGGCATAGCCTGATCACTCGGCGCTCGAGCACATTGATCGGCAACTTGGATTCCTCCCCCGACCAGATGCCCTGGGTCGACTGCACTCCCAGTACTCCACCCCAGCCGGTCAGGCTGGCATCTGTTGTGATCACTATCCAATGCAGAGGTAGGAACGACTTCCCGGACCGAATTGCCGTTGATCTCAGCCACCAGAGCAGGGAGTCCCTCACTGACTGGCTTACCCGAATCTGCCGATCCAGGGATAACTGAGATTTGTCCAATTTTTTCAATATCTCCTTCTGCAAGACTCTGGTGTGAAGCTGGGAATACGGTATCGTCTTGAAGGAGGCCACCATGAGGCCAAGGACTCGCATGCAGAAGCGCAGCGATGACCACCTGTGGTTCATCAACAGCTTCACCACGGCTCTGAGAGTCTGCAGTTTGTCTGAAGGTACTCCAGGCGCTGAGTTGGCACAAGTACCTACTTCTTTAGGTTCAACAGCCACCCATATTCCTGCAGGGTTTGTATGGTGATTGCCACATCCTCCTATAATTCTGAGGCGGAAGCTGCTCTCAGGAGGAGATCGTCTAGGTAACCCACAATTACGATCCCGCGTTGTCGCAACAATGCCAAAATTGGAGCCAATACCTTGGTAAAGACTCGGGGTGCTGAAGCCAAGCCAAAGGGGAGAGCCACAAACTGGTAGTGGGCTTCCCCTACTGCAAATCGCAGAAACCTCTGATGCCTGAGGCATATGGGTATGTGCAGGTACGCGTCCTGGATGTCCAAGGACGCCAGGGAGTTCCCCTGATGTAGTGCAGTGACAACTGAGTGAACTGATTCCTTTCTGAACCTCTACTTTTACAAAGCAATTGAGGGCTTTTAGGTCCAAGATTGGATGTACCCCTTCCTTTTTGGGGACTACAGATTGGAGTAGAACCCCTGAAACCTTTCCATTTCGGGAACAGGCACAATCACCCCGTGGCTTAGCAGGTCCCTTACTGCCCCCAACAGAACCTCCCGGCGAGCCGGGAGTAAGGTTATGCTGGAGGGGAAGAATCTGTTTGGTGGCCAAGAGAGTAACTATCTTGTAGCCCTATAAAATCAGTTTGCAGACCCATTGGTTGGACAGCCGAGAGGCCCACTGCGCTGCACACTCCCAAAGGCGACCCCCCCCCCATCCAAGTGACGGGCGGGGGCAAACCTTCATGCCAAAGCATTTTTGCTCACGGCTTGTTAGGCTTGGGAGTCCAGGGATATTTCTGTCCCTCAGTAGTCTGCCTGGGAGCGTTTAGCCGAAGTCCCGGGCAGACAAAAAAGTCTCTTTTGAGTGGAAAATGAGGGCCCTTGCATGCGGCGTGGCTCCTTACTCTTCCTGGCCTGTAGGAGCAAGGTGCCCTTCCCACCTGTGACATTCTTAATGTCATCCAACGAGGCTCCAAATAGCCGCTCACCAAGGAGAGGTAGATCCGTCCAGGCTTTTTTAGATGCCTGGTTCGCAGACCAGCATTTTAGCTAAGTCAGGCGGCGCAGCACCACTGCTGACACTGAAGCCCTGGAGAGCAAAGGAAGCGTATCCAGGGCCACGTCACAAATGTACTTAAGGCTGTGCACTAACTGGTCTGCTAATTCCACGCAGACAGGAGTAGCCTGCTGCTTCTCCAATGCACGGTGCAAAAGTTTTGCCCATTCAGTAAGTGTCTGCGACACTAGTGCTATGGCCAGTACTGGTCGTATTGCTGACCCCACAACTGTAAGCAAGGAACGGGTCATTGCCTTATCGGAAAAATTCAGATATGGAAACACCTTAGGTGTACGGGCTGGCTTACGGGACCCAAAAGGGGCCGCTACTTCAGCAGAGGATCCTGTTGTGTCCTGAATTTTCAGGGTATCAAAGCACAGCTGTGATAAGTGCTCCAACTAGCGCTTTTATCTTGCGCGGACCTGGACAGGGAATCATCCTTGCTGTCCGATCGGTCCTAGTCAGCACCATCTGACACGTGAGAGCAGGGGCCGCTAGTCGCTGCGCGGCCCGAGTCTGAGTCAGAGCTCTCCCTGGAGGACGGGCGCAGGGGTCGCTTTTTACCACCTTTACACACCGCCTCCACCCTGGCAACGAACTTTTCAAGGACCACTGACAAATCGTCCAAAGGCACTACACTGTTTGCAGACGAGTGGGCGGCACAGTGGTTAGCACTCTCACCTAGCAGTAAGAAGGGTCACTGTTTCAAATCCCAACCACGACACTACCTGCCTGAAGTTTGCATGTTCTCCCTGTGCTTGCGTTGGTTTTCTCCGGGTACTACGGTTTCCTCCCACACTCCAAAGACATGCAGGTAGGTCAGTTGGCTTCTCTCCAAAATTGACCCTAGTATATGAATGGGGACCTTGGCTTGTGGGCTCCTTGAGGGTAGGGACCAATGTGAGTGTGCAATGTACAGGGATAGGGATAATTGTAGAAACTCACTCAGGTTGAACTGGATGGACTTGTGTCTTTATTCAACCTTATTAACTGTGTAACTATGAGCCGGTTGCAATCGCAGGGAGTTCCGTGGAAGAAACACCAGTTTCTGAAGCCATGCTGACCCACCCTGCCTGCCACCCTAGGGGACTTAAGACAGGTGCACAATCCCACCCTCCTAGCTGCTGCAGACTGAGGGGCCCCTACAGCAGGACTCTCCACCCTGACCGAGTGCTGCGCCATTCTGTTACAGCTGCCCATGTCCAGTATCAACTCCCAGGTGTCAAGAGCAGAAAACGCGCTGTTCTGAGCAACAGGGACCAACACTGAGGATAAAAACTGAGCTACAACAAAATGGCTGCCCTGTATAAGGGACAATCACAGGGAAAATGGCCCCTCACCATGCTTTCCACTGAGGCACACAGAAAATGGCAGACAAGCAACTGTACACAGTGAATGAACAGAGATAATGGTGGCAGAACAGTGCTATGGTGACAGCACATGGAGAGACCACAGACACCCAGCGCAGCCCCCCCATCCAAGGTCAGAGCCCACCGGAGGACCCCTGGCTCAGGTACACACACCGCTCAGCAACCCAGCCATGCAGCATCCCCTACAGAGGCGGAGGAAAATAGGGACAGGGAGGAGAGGGACCTCCCAGGGAATGCCCAGCTGCTCAATCCTGCTGAGGCAGGAAGAGCTATACTTCCCATCCGGACGAGCTGGGGACATCCCATCACAGACCCACTGTGACAAAGACATCAGTAGTCCGGTCATATGCCTTCCCCTGAGCGTTGCGCTCACCGGCCGCCCCTGGAGCCTGAGGGGCATGTCGCGGCTCACCCAGCGCATAGCTAGGGTTTGCACGCGCTCGATGGCCAGGCTGGGGAGACTACAAAGATCTAGATTATCCAGCCTGTCACCCAGCCGGCTCTTGATAGCAGATCACAGGATCTTAAAATCTTGCGCAAAAGGCAAAAATCCAGAAAATTTCCAGGACCGATGGTCCCGCAGCGAGCCTAGGTTCATCTTCACTAGGCAGAAAAAAAAACTGAGCTGCAAGAAGCAGGCTGAGGGGTCATTACCAATGGGACCGCCCCCTGGGTCTGTTTTTCACATGTATTACATGTTCTGTCTAGTCCTCTACTGAAGGTGGCGTAATAACCCTACAGTCAAGATTACTGGAGCTGTGCCTGTCAATTAACGAAAGAGAAATGGGATTTTTGTACTCACCGTAAAATCCTTTTCTCTGAAGTTCATCGACGGGCACAGCTCTTTTAATTCTTGACCTTAGGCTTATCACGCCACTTCAGGAGAGGACTAGGCAGAACATGTAACATGTAAAAACAGCAAGACTGCACAGCACCGCCCAGGGGTGGTCCTCCTGGCTGTAACCCCTCACTCTGCTACCAGCAGCTCAGTTTGTCAAAAAGCAGTACAAACATCAATAGGAGAGGTAGGTGCTGTGCCCGTCAATGAACTCCAGAGAAAAGGATTTTTTTACGGTGAGTGCAAAAATCCCATTTTCTCTTTCGTTCATTTACGGACACAGCTCCTTTAATTCTTTACCTTAATGACGTCCCCAAGCAGTGTCAAAAAAATGAGGGGTGGAAACAGCAAAACATAACTTCACCCACAACAAAGGGAACTCAACAGAGGAGTCGCCATCTTCTTTTTTATTTTTTTTTATTTTTTTGCCACCTCAGTGAGTTTATTCGGGAGACTCAATTCACCTTTAAGCTCATCTTTATCTCCTCCCAGTTTGCACATCATCGTGGCTTATTTATTTAAATATTTCCTTTTTTACTTTCCTCTCTTCTTTTCTTTTCTATTTAAAAGAGTTGATATATACATCCGAAAACAGGTAAACAACCGAGATATCAGACCCCGCTACCTGCAGCTCTTTTTAGCCTAACCACCATAGTTATTTACCTTATTCTATTCCTAGGTGTGTATATTCTTTTTTTTTTTTTTTTTTCTTTTTCCTTTTTTTTTTTTATTCTACCCACTTCTCCCCTCCCCCACCTCCCCTCCTCTCAATCCCACCCCCACCCCTCAGCGCATAGGAAAACACACTGAGCAAAAGAGTACATAGCAAGAATAGCTAGGGGAAATGTACAAACTAAAAGACGCACGTTCTATCTCGACTACTTATAAGGGAATCCCCAATTTCACCAATCCGGAGCTCCATATCCTTTCAAACTTCTTACTATTACCCTGCTTAATAAAAAAAACACTTTCATTGCTAATTATTTTTTTATATTAGCCAACCATATTTCAGGTAATGGACTAGAATGTGACTGCCAATTTTGGGCAATTAACTTCCTTGCCTGGAAAAGGCATCTAGTAACTGGTGTAAATATATTTTTAGGGATTTTATATCCCTCCGGTATAGCCAACAAGCAAGTCCTCACTGTTGCATCCAATGTCAAACTGAAAATTCCATTTACATGATCTATAACCCGTGTCCAGTATCTGAAAAGTTTCGGGCACCTCCAAAACATATGGATGAAATCTCCAACCTGACCGCATCTAGGACACTGATCATTATCCCTCCACCCCTATCTAAACATTTTCCTAGGTGTATGATATACCCGGTGAAAAAAGAAGAGTTGAGAGGCTTTCTGTGACGGAGAAATAGAAACCTTGGTTCCCTGTTCCATTATCCAATCCCAATCGGGTATGGACACTGGGCCCACGTCCCTCTCCCATTTCCTTTTACTTTTAATCATACCGCTTCGATCTAATAATTTATCCCCCAGCCTAGTATATAAAAATGAGATCAAACCTTTAAGCGTGTCTCGGGACATAATTTGGGATAGCACCGGGATCTGGATCAGCTGCACCTCCTGTGATCTAAATTGGGCCTGGATTGCATGTCTAACCTGGAGATATTTATAAAATGAGCGGTTCGATAAGGAGAATTCAGACTTTAAGTCAACAAATGACCTAATATCTGAACCCTGGAGCATTTGCGCTAGTTTACATATCCCTTGATTTACCCATTCCTTACATCTTTCAACTTTAAATAGCTCATCTAAATTCCTATTATCCCATAGGGGAGCCAACACGGATACCTTCTGGTATCCCAATAGGGCCTTGGCTGTTTTCCAGAGTTTAGTAACCTGAGTAATCGTTGGGCAATGCATATCAAACGCATTTGCCTCAAGCGCTTCCATAAGCGTATTATGTGGACATCCTAGCATTAATAACTTGTGGCAGGGATTACCTTCATTTATTGCTATTGCTCCAGCTAAATATTGCAACTGGGCCGCTAGATAGTAAAGTCTGGGATATGGAATCGCCAGCCCCCCCTCTTCCAGCGGCAGCTGCAGGGTCCGCAGGCTAATCCTCGGTGGACCCTTTTTCCATATAAAGAGTCTGAATAAGGATTCTATTTTCTTAAACCACCTTTCCCCAATCCATAATGGTGAATTGTGGAGAAAATACAAAATTTGAGGGAGCCATACCATCTTAACCAGATTGCAGCGGCCCACCATCGAAAGTTGGAGGCGACTCCAAATATCGGCCTTTTATTTTAACTTTACTAGGAGAGGGGATAAGTTATCTTCCAGATAAGAATTTACATCCCTAGTAATCCACACCCCCAGATATTTAAACTTCTCAACCTGCTTCAAATTCACAATATCCTGGGGAGCGCAAGTAAACCCCCTTTCCAATGGCAGTAGGGCGGATTTATCCCAATTAATGGTTAATCCTGATATAAGACCAAATTCTCTAATCATCTTCATTACCACTTTCAATGAGGTTTGAACATCCCCTAGGAAAAGCAAAACATCGTCGGCGAACAATGAGATTTTTTCCTCCGACTGTCCTCTCCTAAATCCCTGTATGTCAGAGCTGGCCCTAATGGCAATGGCCAGCGGTTCCACTGCCAAAACAAACAATAGGGGGGAGAGGGGGCAGCAGGAACGTCTCAGAGAGCTCATTATTAATTTTAATTTTCACTCTTGGTTCTGTGTAAAGCAGCTTTATCCATTTAATAAAATTTGGTCCAAACCCAAATCTAATAAGCACTTTAAATAAATATACCCATTCGAGGCTGTCGAATGCTTTGGCTGCATCCAGGGTCAAAACTGCTCTGGAGCCTCCGTTGTCTACCGGAATCTGAGCATTCAAAAAAAGTCTACGGATGTTGGTACTGGTAGATCTATTCGGGATGAAGCCCGACTGGTCGGGATGAATGAGCTTATGGACACTTCTTTTTAAACGTGTTGCGAGCACTTTTGCTAAGATTTTTACGTCCGACCCCAAAAGCGAGATCGGACGATATGAGGCCGGGTCCATAGGGTCCTTATCCTCTTTAGGGATAACCACTATAGTGGCTTCCAACATAGAGGAGGGCAAGGTTCCACACTCCAAGGCCTTCCTCAATGTCTCCAGCAATTGTGGCAGCAGGACCTCCCCATATCTCTTGTAGACCTCGATTGGTAATCCGTCGGGTCCTGGTGCTTTTAAATTGGGCATCTCTGCCACCGCTCTTTGGAGTTCCTCAATAGTGATTGGGGCCTCCAATGCTACTAAATCTTCTGCTGTTACTGTTGGCATATTCAAATTCCCCAAAAAAGCAGCCATAGCTCCCCCTTCACTCCCCCCTTGGGATTTATATAGTGAACTATAATAGCGATAAAATGTATTGTTAATAGTGGATGATTCAGAAGTGGTCTCTCCCTCTGGAGTCCTAATCGATAATATCGCTGGGGGGGCCGTATTTACTTTAACCAGCAAAGACAATATTCGTCCCACTTTCTCTCCCTCCCCAAAATTTGCTTGTTTCTGCAATATGCGTCTATTATCAATTTTACGCCTGGTAATTATCTTATACTCTTGCTGATTATCAAGCCATGCCTTCTGTGTAATAGGATTCGGATTAGTAATATACTGTCTTTCTGTCACTAACACCGCCTTAATGGCTTCCTCTTCCTGTTTTTTCATCTCAGCCCTGTTTCTAGCAATTTGTTGGATAAAAAGACCTCTTAAAAAGGCCTTTAAAGAGTCCCAAACGACACCCGCTGATGCTGTACCCGTATTAACAAAGATAAACTCTTTTAACTCGGTTGTCACCCGATCAGTATCCTTCATTAATTCCAACCATGAGGGGTCAATTTTCCATTGGCCAGAATATTGTTTCTTACCTACACAAAGTGTCAATATTAGGGGGGAGTGGTCCGAGACTCCTCTCGGGCCATATTCTACCTCATCCACTCGTGGCAACGCACTACTATTCACCAAAGCCATATCAAGTCTCGATAGAGTAGAGAAAGATGCTGAGTAACAGGAATATTGTCGCTCCCCCGGATACCGGGTGCGCCATGCGTCGCATAAACCAACTTCATGTAGGAAGCGAGCTAGCCTCATTGCATCCCTCACTGTTGATATATTTACGGTTGGAAATCTGTCCAAGGATTTATCCAAGACTTCGTTAAAGTCCCCTACTGCTATCACAGGGATACCGGGTTTATCTATTACAAAAGATAATAACTCATATAAACTCTCCAATTTAAATGGAGGGGGGACATACATGTTGGCTATCACGTAGGGATTATTTTCAATTTGACAATATAAAAAAATGTACCTGCCCTTTTCGTCTATGCGACTATTATAGCAGGAGAACAGGAACGCCTTATCAACAAGGATGCTAACCCCTCTTGCATAGGTTGAAAATACGGAATGGAACTGGGTCTGGAATTTCCGACCTTGTAGACACCGAATCGTCTCACCCGTTAAATGCGTCTCCTGAAGACACAATAATCCGGGTCCTTTGCCCTCTAAGGCTGACAAAACCACTTTTCTTTTGGTCGGGTCTCCCAGAACCCGCACATTCCACGATATTATCTTAATTCTTTTCGCCTGCATCACTACTTAACGACCTATAAATTGGGCAGTTTTAACAAAAAAAGTAAAAAAAAGTGAAAAAATATATAAGTATAATAATACCAAAACACCTTCCCCTTTTTCCCTTAACTTTACATGCGTGTATCCTATATAATACATAATATTTTCTCCCATCCCCTTCTAAATAGTGCATCTCTGAATTTGTGTATCCTTGTATTATTTTTATTGTTATTCCCTTACCCCACCTTTCCATCCCATCTCTCCCGCCCCCCCTCTTACCAAACTCCCACCCCCCCGCCCCATAGGGCAACCCCCTAGGGGTACACTTGTGACCTTCTTACAATACTCCCACCACTCACCCATACCAATCCTACTGGGTGCTTTCACCCAAAGTCTACACCCACTCATGGGAACCCTTTGTCCCCCACTAAAAATACCTACTTGTATTCCACACACCCTTGCTGCTCAACCCCTACCACACACCTACATTGTGCACAGTACAAAATATAAAAATTTGCAGCAAACTTGCCCCCTATTCCTACCCACCCCCCCCCCCCCCAAAATATGTACCCCCAAATCCCTTGAAATCCACCTAACTGCCCTACAATGTGTATTTATAGTTCCTTTTTAATTTCATCTAACCATTGGAATGCTTCCTCTGGCGTGTTGAAAAAAGAAGTCCTTCCTGATGCAATCACCCTTAGGCGAGCTGGATAGAAGAGAGCATACTCTAACTTATATTTAACCATTTCTCCCTTGACTGGTATGAATTCGGCTCTTCTTTTCTGAAGGTCGGGGGAGAAATCAGGATACAAAGAGACCCTAGCTCCCTTAAGCCTAATATCTCCCCTCATTCTGGCCTCCCGCAGTAGGGACACTTTATCCTGGTAATTAAGGATCTTAATCATTATAGGCCTAGGGGGCTCCCCCACATGGCGAGTTTTTACCGGGGTACGGTGTGCCCATTCTATTGCAAATATGTTGCTGCCCCAAGAAGTTCTCGGAACCACCCCTCAAGAAAACCAATCAAATTAGTCCCCTCGCAGTGTTCAGGGAGGCCTAGCACCCTGATGTTGTTTCTTCGATTCCTATTCTCCATCTCGTCGAGTTTATCCGCTTGTGTAGTAACAATTTTTTTGAGTGATTCAACTTCCTGCCTCACAGGCCTCAACTCGTCCTCTATCGCGCCCATGCGTTCCTCAAGCTCGGTAGTTCTTAATATAGTCCTATTCAGTTCCTGCCTCATAGACAGTAGTTCCTCCTTTATATATCTTAGTTGTTCATCAAAACTGGATCTCGAATCTTTACATTCCTTAATTGCATTCAAAATGTCTCTTAATGTGGGCTCCTCATCCAGGTTGCCCGGCGTCGGTAAATGGGAGCTGGTTAACGTTGCTTCCAGATTTGTTGTTACTATTGCTGGTTTACCTCCCCCCCTCCCTTGTTGCCCCCCAATTTAGCAACTAATGGAGTGGGGGGGTTGGCCAGAGACTGGCCTTGACTCCTTCTGTCGGCAGAAGAGTTTTTGGTGTCTTTATTGTGTAAATTTACCTGCTGAGAGCTTGACTTGCTGGGTGAGGCTGGGCCAGAATGAGCATAACGCTCCAATTTTGCCGCCGCCAACACTGAAGCCATTTGGTTAGTTTTGTCCTTGGCGGCGCGAGTGATTTGGTGACCCTCTGAGGGTATTTGCTCTTCAGGGGATCTTTTTCTCGACATAATTAGATTAGCCATGTAAAAACCCACCTTGCAAGTAATCAGCTTCCACTTATCAACTAATCGAGCAAGGAAAAGGTAGTATAACACGCTCTATTGCAAAAAAAAAAAAAAAAAAAGGGGAGGCAGCAATGTTATGGCGTCTCCCCTAGTGTAAGTGACACTCACTCGCTTATCAAAGGAAACAATACTGATTAGCAACTGACCTCCAGCCTCAGCAAATGACCCTACAGCAAAAAATTCACTGCTATATAATAAAATATTTATATTTGTATATATCTGCATATATTCAAAGTAGGGCAAATCAGGTCAGTGGTTCACTTCAATAGTAGTTAGAAACAAGAAGAAAAAAGGGCACTTATCTCAGTTGCTAGTTCATAGCAGCATGGTATTCCATAGATCCATAGGAGGAAAGTATACAGGGCATCCAGGTCTTCCTCTCACTTCCCCACAAGGTTAAGCAGGCAGCGCTGTCAGTGTAGTTTCATTTCATTACCTCTCATCTCACCATCCATGGTGACAGATAGGCAGGGGGGGGGATAGAAAACAACGAGTGAGAGGGGGAGAGAGGGAGGTCTATACAGGAGTCCCCTCTCGCCTACACAATACACGTCAGCCGACCTGCCGTCCAGAGCTTAGGGCGCTAGACACGCCACACGTGTCCGCGCGCCAGGTTAGAACGGAGTGGAGGGAGGAGCGCAGTGGTGTTACGGGAACCCAGGAGCCGTTCGAGATCTCGCGAGATCATCAGCGAGATTCTCGGCCTGCTCCACCAATAGCCCACCGACAACAGCGGGCTCCGCGCCCCAGCTGCAAACACCAGACCCCCCGGAGGAAGCAAACCACAGCAACTCAGGTAAGCGATATCTGCCTGAGCATGGAAGCCATAAAAGAGCGAGGTACAGGGAGGCCTTTAGGCAGTGTCAGATAGCCCGGGGAATGAAGGATCGGAACGGGGATCTCAAGGTAGGCAGGGTGAAGAGGGGGAGAGCCGCACCATGCTCTCACTCCTCACTCGTGCTCACTCCCATTCACATCCGGCCACACCCCCCTCTGTCATCCCTGCTCATGTCCTTACAGGCTTCCCTGAGGAGTCGCAATCTTAAATGGCCGCCATCAAAAACAGAGGCCAACTTGTGCATCAAAATATGCGTTTATAACAAACTAGTAACTTAAAGAAAGTGTAATTGCAACCTTACACAGCCGCCTGAAAAACCTTGTGGCCAATGCAAGCATCCGAAGATGCGCTTACGTCAACTTTAACTAAATTCTACAAAGTGTGAACGGACGACCAAGTCACCTGCCTTACACACCTGGGAGACAGACGCTTGATGTTGAAAAGCCCAGGTGGTCCCAATTGCTCTGGTGGAATGAGCCGTGACAGGAAAAGTGGGCACCCGCCCCTTTAAGGCATAGGCCTGAACCATGATCTGTCTGATCCACCGAGAAATGGTGGACGACGAGACCGCCAGACCTTTTTTCTGACCAGCCACCGAGACAAACAGAGTCTGACTTCCGGAAGGGAGCCGTAGCAGACAGATACACCCGTAAAGCCCGAACCACGTCCAGGGAATGTAAGGTAACCTCTTTTGGGTAGAAGTGAAGAAAGTTGCGCTACTAGTGAAATGCGATAACCAGAATAGGTCAGCAGCTAGCATCAACAATCTAGTGAAATTGTATAACAAAAAATGGTGAAAAAAAAATGCAGCACTAATGAAAAGTAATGTGATCATGAAAAACCTTTCCTAGTGAAAATATGGTGAAATATTATCTCCTAAAATTTTAGAAAAAAAAAAACAAAGTATCAACACCTGGCAGTAAATATAAATGTGTTACTATACAATATGACTAGTTATGGTGAAAAGGAGGAAATGAGTCCCTGAGAAATGAGAACCGACTTCTAAGAGCCTATGCTAGGAAAATGCCTCTCAATGATTCATCAAAATGTACATATATATCCAAATACATTTTCAAATAGTTGGTGCTGACTTAAAATAACTAAAAGATAGTCTGTGAACACATATGAAAGCGAACTTCCTCCCTTAGGAGGGGTTTAAGTCCTATTTGGATAGGTGAAGAATGCTACCTCAAAGTGCTGCTATACCGAGAAAGCTGTATCCATCCACACGTCACCAATGACAATCCATATGTAGTAATAAACAGATAAGTGAAACAAGGTTCTGATATGGTTTGTTGAAAAACAGGTGCGCCGCATCCCATAATTAAATTAATAATGGAAAACCCTCTAGGCATGGGATTTTAATGGCACTACCAAACAAAAAAATATGTATCATAAAAGTTATTTTATTATACATAGTAGAAAAATACATTGTATTTTTACAGAAACACGGATGCATAATAATACAAACAAAAGAAGTGAACCTAGACAGAGTACATATGCCTGAACCGAACGATGTTTTGGAGATACAACATATTCTCCTTCATCAAACACTTATGCTGACCACTGTACTCTCTGACGCTGGTGTGTTTATATGGGCTGCATTGCAGGCAGCTATCTGACCACTTATTATTTAGACCTGTTATTGTGTGGCTATTCCTCTTGGTGAGGGCTACTTTGGTCTTTGTAGACATCTAACATCCAGGCTTGTATGTATCCCCAATTGTGAGTATAAAAGGGGCGTTAAAATTATAGACTACATTCTCTCTGTCTACCTGGTTTACAACCTTGAACCTCAGGACCATTAACTAATACCAAATACTCTGGTATTATTCAGCGTCAGTGTCAGTATTAGGGATGAGCTTCGTGTTCGAGTCGAACGTACGTTCGACTCGAACATTGGCTGTCAAATTCGTGTGCGATGGAGCAGTGCATTGCTGGCTCATGATTGGCCAAGCATGCACTGTGACCCCGCATGCTTGGCCAATCGCAGCGCCAGCAGCGAGGAGAGCCATGATTGGCCACAGGCAGGATGCCTGTGGCCAATCATAGCTCAGGCTGTGTAGTGCACGCCCCACACTATATAAGGCCACCATCGTGGCGGCCTCGTGTAGTGTGTTGGCGTCTGAAGCAGTGGGTGTTCTGTGTACCTTCAACACAGTACACACCGATCGTTTTCGGCCGATTTTTCTATCTTGCAGATGTGTAGTAGTTATTGTCTGTGCCCTGACCGCAGTATACACCGCTATATTCACCTCACCTATATAGCTAGTGATCTATCTTTTATAATAGAGCTTGCAGTCAGTAGTGTTAGGAGTGCGTGCTGAGTTAGAGTAGGATTTTGCAATATCAATCAATTGGATCGCTCTGCAAATGCTGTCTCATGTACCGCTTAAATGGACAAAGCCTACTTGATCTTTATGCGCAGCCACTGCGCCCATCAAGCGCAGCCACTGTGCCTATCAAGCGCAGCCACTGTGCCCATCAAACGCAAGTACTGTGCTCATTAAACGCAGCTACTGGTGCCACTAACGGCTGGTGTTCAAAATTTTTGGGGAGGCGCAAACAAACTGAAAAAAGAAAATCAATTGCGGCCATTGTGCCATCAAACTAAGCCACTGTGCCCATCAAGCCCAACGACTGTGTCTATCAAACGCAGCCACTGTGCCCATCAAGCGTAGCCCCTGTGCCCAGCAAGTTCAGCCACTGTGCCCATCAAATGCAACCACTGTGCCCATCAACCACAGCCACTGTGCCCATCAATTGCCACCACCGTGCCCATCAAATGCAACCACTGTGTCTATTAAACGCAGCCACTGTGCCCATCAAATGCAACCACTGTGCCCATCAAACGCCGCCACTGTGCCCATCAAATGCAACCACTGTGCCATCAAACGCAAGCCACTGTGCCCATCAAATGCTGCCATTATGCCCATGAAACGCAGCCACTGTGCCCATCAAAGGCAGCTACTGTGCCCATCAAGAGCAGCCATTGTGCCAACTACCATACCTATCAATTGCTGCCAGTATGCCCATCAATTGCCGCTCCTGTGCCCCATCAAATGCTGCCAGTGTGCCCATCATTTGCCGCTGCAACTGTGCCCCATCAAATGCTGGCAGTGTGTATCACCCCGGCACTTGCCTGTCTCGCAGCGGGTCAGTGGCGGTGTCCTGCGTGCTCCTTGATGTCTTCTTCCGTCCTCTCTATCAGGCGTCCAATCACAGCGTCTGATGTTTCAGCCGATCAGGTGACAGATAACAGACCCGAGCACCTGATTGGCTGAGAGGTGGTTCAGTGTTAGCAAAGTGAATTCCTTCGCTTTGCTAACAAACAATTGAGTGAGCAGCAAACGCACAGCATTGCACCCGCTGTTCACCTTTTTGGGTGCCTATTAGAGTCTACGGCTCTAATCAGGTGCTTCCAAAAAAAAAACAAAAAAAAACATCACTATAATTCAGGTGCCCAGCACCAGAAAAGGGGCCAGACACCTGAATAGGGGGTGTCAGCGGGGACTATAAATAGATTCATGCAAGGCATGAATCTATCTATGGTGATAGAGCGGTGACAGAAGAGAGGGGGCAGCGCTCCTGCGCCCTTTATGGACGCACTGCCACTGTATGTTATACTTTTCATTTAAAGCCCCTCTCAGAGATAAAATCCACACCCCTGCCTGTTGTAGCCACTTCCTATTGGATGGGCTATGGTAAAAAAAAGGTGGACGTCAGCAGAGAGGATTGGAGGAGACTGGTGGTCCCCTGGGTCGGTGGTACTCCTAACAGTGGGGATGTGGGATCTAGTTTGGGGATTTACGTGGGTATATCTGGCTTCACACAGTAAGGGGGAAAAGGCCTAATAGAAAAAGATAGTGGGCATTTAAGTCAAATAATGAAGAGGTAGAGAAAACATTTTGGGAGCCCAATGGATCCAGCAAATTATGCATTCTAATTATTTTCCTATTGCATTCTTCTTTCTTTTCTCCAGTACCACTACATTAAACTCCCACTTAAATTAATATTTTATTGCTTCATAGGCAGAACAAATGTCATTTGTAATTATATGGCAGAGGTTGCAGTGTGGTGGCACCAGCACCAGTGCCTAAGGCCCAATTTTTCTGCCCCTGTTTAACAGGGGCGTTTAAGTACAATTTTTGATGCAATGCTTTGCAGCAGGGCTAATTCCTGCAATAAAACTAGAGTATATGGAAGAGGTTGCAGTGTGGTGGCACCAGCAGCAGTGCCTAAGGCCAAATTTTTCTGCCCCTGTTTAACAGGGACATGTAATTACAATTCTTGATATAATATTTCACAGGAGGGCCCCTTCCTGTGCCCACCCAGAGTAACGGTGAGGACCACAACCACCAAAGGTCAATTTTTCTACCACTGTTCAACAATGGCATGTAATTACAATTCTTGATATAATCGTTCACAGCAGGGCGCTCCAGCGCCCACCAAGAGTCACTTTGAGGGCTTACAATGTTGTGGCAAAACCAACACCTTTTTCCGCCATTTCTGCAGAGCATATAGGGCAGGCCCCTACTTTCAAACATCCAACTTACAAACATCTCCTACTTGCAAACGGAAGGAGACAACAGCAAGTGAGATGAAAAAAGATGGACGACAAAACAAATTATACAGGGGTGATAACCCTTCCCTGTTTTCCAAAAAGCTTAAAAATAGTTTTTTTTGACTGGAGCTACACTTTAAAAATGTACCAGTTGAAAATTACAAACAGATTCAACTTAACACAACAAACCTACACAGTCCCTGTCTTGTTTGCACCGCCTGTATACTGCTGTTCTGAGTATATAGGGCCTGGGGGCCACACGCATTTCCTTTTTTTAATATGGGTACGGGGTTCCCCTTAATATGCGTACAAGACCCAAATAGGCTGGTAATGGGCAGGGAGGGCTACCCATGCCATTTTTCTCAATGATTTTCAACCATATTGCAGGAACCAGATATAACATTAAAACCGCAAGCAGTTTTAAATGGTGTTATTTCCGTTTAATGTCATTTTGTGCAGGGACTGTTCTAAACACGGGAAAGACTTGGCATTTCACATGCATACTACAGACACCCCCCAGGCACGATATTTAAAAGAATATTTCACTTTTTTTTTCACTTTAATCGTCATTAAAATCAGTGCTCCCGCCAAAACGGCCGTTTTTAAAACTTTTTTTGCATTGACCCATGTCCCCTGAGGCAGGAGCCAGGTCCCCAAACCCTTTTTAGGACAGTATCTTGCATATTAGCCGTTAAAATTAGCACTTTTCATTTCGAACGTTCGAGTCCCATAGACTTCAATGGGGTTCTAACGTTCGTTCGAACTTGGGGTCCGTTCGAAAGTTCTGGTGCGAACCGAACCGGGGGGTGTTCGGCTCATCCCTAGTCAGTATATATCACTGTGATTGGCTTCTTATTTATACAACTTTATACAACTATCCATCATAAAGTTTGAGCTCCAGACGAAGCGTGTTTACACGTGAAACATGTTGAGCCACTCTTCTTGAACACTATGACTCTACCGCCAATCCTGTACTTCCACCTCTCTGTGAGAGTCTTGATTCAACTATGGAGTATCTACATTATAAAATGTCCATGCTCCCATTTGAAATCTGGTTAGGGTACAGTGGCGGTAATTTGTATTATACTATATATGGATATGACTATTGGTTGTGAAATGTTTTCTTAAAAGTCTTGTATGAATTTCTTAAATCAATAAATTAAATTTTTATATGAAATTTTTTTCGTGTGAGACAGTGCCTAAAAAGTCCATAGTCCCTTTTCTTGTTCATTCTAACAATTTTTCGGATGTGGCACATGTTGACTTCTGCTGTATGCACAGTACCACGCTGTGAATAGGATAAACACAATATTGTTTTTGGTCACGTGACCACGCCTATGTTGCTAGCGTCATTGCGCTCCGGCTGTATGCGCTCCAAGCCTCAGATAGGCTATCAACCAGCCAGGTCAGGGATGTGAATCACACACCTCCCTTACTGGATCGTCATCGCGCTTCCGGAAATTCGCTCCAAGCCTGGCAGTGGTTCTAGCGAACGCTGGAAGTCACCGCGATAGGCTGGGCAGCCTCTTTTGGGTGTGTCAGCTTAGGACATAAGGAAGGTAACAATGTCCTCATTTAGATGGAATGCTGAAACCACCTTAGGAAGGAAAGAGGGCTGTGGACATAGCACTGTCTTATCCTTGTGGATGACCAGGTAGGGAGACTTGCATGACAAGGCCGCCAACTCAGAAACCCTCTTAGCATATGTAATAGCCACTAGAAAAACTACTTTCTGAGAGAGTGTTAACAAGGGAATCTCCCTAATGTTCTCAAACGGCAGTTTCTGAAGCACCAATAGCACCAGATTCAGATCCCACGGAGGTAGCAGTGGTCGAACCGGGGGAACTACTTGTCGAACCCCTTGCACAAAGGTACTCAGCAATGAGTGAGTCGCCAAGGGGAAATGGAAAAAGACAGCCAAGGCTGATTTCTGTCCATTGATGGTGCTTAAGGCAAGTTTCTGATCCACTCCTTGCTGCAAACAACAGGATCCTGGAAACTGAATAAGTGCGTGGACGCCACCCAATCTCCACACACATGGAGATGTAAAGCCTTCCATGTACGATGCTAAATCTTCCAAGAAGAAGACTTCCGTGCCCTCAGTATCATGGAAATCACAGAGTCTGACAGACCTCGGTCCTTTAACACCCGGTTTTCAGCAGCCATGCCGTTAAAACCAGTGACAGTAAAGCAGGATGAATTATCGGACCTTGTGCTAGAAGGTCCTCTCTCAGCGGTAGCCTCCAAGGAACATCCGGCACCAGTCATACTAGGTCGGTGTACCAAAGACGCCAAGGCCAATCTGGGGCAATCAGAATTACTGGAATCCCCTTGGCCTCCACTCTGCGCAGCAGACGTGGTAGAAGCTTGAGTGGGGGGGAAAGGCATAAATCAGCCGATAATGCCCCCATGGAGCCACCAACGCGTCTGACACGTCCGCCCAGGGGTCTCTTGTCCTGGACACAAACCTGTGCACCTTCCGATTGAGCCGAGAGGCCAAGAGGTCCACATCTGGTGTGCCCCACTTTAGGCAAAGGAGCCTGAATACCTCCAGATGCAACAACCATTCCCCTGAGTCCAGCATCTGACGACTTAGGTAGTCCACCTGCCAGTTTTCTACACCCGGTATATATATATATGGCCGACAGGGCCGGTACGTGTTACTCTGCCCACTGGAGGATGTGAGCAACCTCCCGTGCTGCAGCTGAGCTCCTTGTTCCTCCTTGATGGTTGACGTATATGCCACCGCCGTGGTGTTGTCTGACTGGATCCTGATCGGACGCCCTTGTAGCCTCATTGACCATGTGGAGAGGCAAAGTCTGATCACCAAAAGCTCAAGCACATTGATCGGCAGTTGGGATTCTTCCCGTGACCAAAGGCCCTGGGCCGACTGTACTCCCAGCACTCCCCCCAACCGGTCAGGTTGGTGTCCGTTGTGATCACCGTCCAACTGAGAGGAAGGAACAATCTCCCGGACCGAAGGGCCGGAGACCTCAGCCACCAGAGAAGGGAATCCCTGACTAACTGGCTAACACAAATTTGACAATCCAGGGACAATGGAGATTTGTTCCATTTTGCAGGACTCGAGTGTGAAATTGAGCATATGGTACCGCCTCGAACGTGGCTACCATGAGGCCCAGAATGTGCATGCAGAAGAGCAGCGACGGCCACTTGTGGTTCATCAACAACTTCACCGCAGCTTGAAGAGTCTGCAGCTTGTCTGAAGGGGCAAGCCCAGGTACTCCAGGTGTTAAGTCGGCACTAACACAGACTTATTTAGGTTCAGCACCCAACCAAACTCCCGGAGAGTCTGCATGGTGGTCGCTACATTCTCCCTCAATTCTGAGGCGGAAGCTGCTCTCAGAAGGAGGTCGTCTAGGTAACCCACGATTGCAATCCCGCGTTGCCTTAACAGCACCAGAATTGGAGCTAACACTTTGGTAAAGACTCGGGGTGCTGACGCCAGGGCAAAAGGGAGAGACGCAAACTGATAGTGCTTTTCCCTGACTGCAAATCGCAGAAACCTCTGATGCCTGAGGCATATGGGTACATGTAAGTATGCGTCCAGGATATCCAGGGACGCCAGGAAGCCCCCTGATGGAGTGCAGTGACAACAGAGCGAACTGATTCCATCCTGAACCTTTGCACTTTCACAAAGCTGTCGAGGGCCTTCAAGTCCAGGATTGGGCATACTCCTTCCTTTTTGGGGACTACAAACAGATTGAAGTAGAATCCTTGAAACCTTTCCAGAGTCGGTACAGGTACTATCACCCCGCGCAGTAGCAGGTCCCATACTGCCCTGAACAGGGCTTCCCGACGAGCTGGAAGTAGAGGTAGGTTGGAGGGAAAAAAATCTGTTTGGTGGACAAGAAACTATCTTGTATCCCAATGAAAACAGTTCGCAAACCCACTGGTTGGACATTAGAGCGGTCCAACGGGCTGCAAACTCCCGAAGGTGACCCCCCACCTGAGAGTTGGACGGGGGCAAACCTTCATGCGGTAACATTTTTGTTTGCAGACTTGTTTGGCTTGCGAAACCAAGGATGCTTTTGTCCTTCAGCAGGTGCCTTGACAGACTGGGAACGCTTACCTGCCAACCTGGGCGGGCGAAAAAGCAGTTTCTGAGGGCCCTTGCCTACGGCATGGCTCATTACCCTTCCTGGACTGTCGGAGAAACATGCTCTTCCCACCGGTAACATTTTAAATAATGTCATCCAGCGAAGCGCCAAAAAGCCTCTCATCTTGGAACGGCAAATCTGCTAGAGCTTTTTTAGATGCCTTGTCCGCAGACCAGCATTTCAGCAAAAATTAGGCGCCATAGCATCACTACTGATACTGATGCTCTACAGAGCAGGGGGACCGTATTTAGGGCCGCATCATAGACATACTTAAGGCCATGCACCAACTGGTCTGCTAGCTCTACGCAGACCGGGGGAGACTGTTGCTTCTCCGATTCACGGTGCAACAGCTTTGCCCATTCAGTAAGCGTCTGCGACACCAAGGCCTTGGCCAGCACAGGTCGTAGCGTTGACCCCACTACTGTAAACATGGACCGGGCCACTGCTTCTGCCCTCCTGTTGGCAGGATCCTTGAAGGCAGGAGTCCCTTCTACTGGAATCGTGGTTACTTTATTTAACCTGGATACCGGGGAGGTCAAAGACCGGAGGAGACATCCATTTTTTCACCGCCATTCTTCTGGACTGAAAAGGCCCGCTGTGGACTTCCCCATTCCTTGTAGATTAATTTATCAAAATAAGTAAAATACGGAAACACCTTAGAGCGTGCGGGCCGGTTTGCAGGACCCAAATGGGACCACCACCTCAGCAGAGGTTCCTGCTGCATCCTGTATTTTCAGGGTATCCTGCACTGCCGCGATAAGTGCTACTACTTACGCCATTTCCTGCACTAACCCGGACACAGCTTCATTCTCACTGTCCGAACATGGTCCGCATCCTCTGACACGTCAGAACAGGGGCCGCCAGTCACCGCGGGACCAGAGTCTGAATCAGAGCTCCCCCCAGAAGGCGGGGCGGGGGGCATTTTTTATCCCCCTTGTGTCCCCACGCTGCTGCCACCCTGACAACAAAGGTCTCCAGGACCGCCGACAAAGCGTCCATAGGCACCGCATTTTTTGCTGGTGAGCTGGTTGCAATAGCCAGGATATCTGGGGAAGAAGCGCCAGCTTCTGATGCCATGCTGACCCTCACTCGCCTCCCACAACTTAGGGACTTAAGGCAAGGTACACAAATCCCACCCTCCTAGCTGCTCACACACTGAGGAGCCCCTTCGCAGGACTCACCACCCTGAACAAGTGCTGCTGCTGACCACTCTGCCCTGTTTTAGTCACAAAGTACTCAGAGGGAAAACCACACCGTTCAGAGATACACAGACCCAGCACTAGAGGTAAAAACGCACCGGGGCTACAAGAAAATGGCTGCCTGCCGTCCTTAGTACAAAAAACACCAAGAAAATGGCCGCCAAATCTTCTAGAAAATTGCTAACAGCCATACACTGCATAAGAATACAGGAAAATGGCCTCTGCCTCAGCAAAATGGCGGCGGCCTCTCCTGAGGTAAATATACTTAGAGACCTCATAGCACAGTAAAAAGGGTCAGAAAAACAAAAAAACTGACCCTAACTGCCAGTGCAGGCCTGCCAAAGCTTGGAGCCCCCCCCCCACAAGGACCCCCGGCCTGGGTACATAAACCGCACCTCATGCCCAGTCACACAGCGGCCCCAGCAGGGGGGGGAGGGAATGAGGGATAGGGAAGAGAGGAAAGGGAGAGTGATAGACCCCCTAGTTGACCTCCCAGGGAATGCCTAGCTGCTCTATCCTGCCAAGGCAGGGAGAGCCGTTCTTACCCTTCCTGTCGGGATTGCTGGATGCATTCCACCACAGACCCATCACCCAAGCAGTACAGGGTGGCTGCTTGCCACGGCACACTGTGATACGGACAGCAGTAGCCCTGTCATATGTGTGCCCCTGAGCATATAGCTCACCGGTCACCACTGGAGCAGAAGGGGCATGTCGTGGCCGACCCAGCACGTAGCTAAGGTCTGCTCATGCTCGATGGCCAGGCTGGGGAGACTACAAGGATCTATATTTATCCAACCTGTCACCCAGCCGGCTGTTGATACTAGATTACAGGATCAAAAATTGTAGAAAAAAATCCCAGGACCAATGGTCCCCTCAGGGAGCCAGGTCCTTCTCCTACAATAGGCAGAAAAAACTGAGATTCAGGAAGCAGGGTGAGGGGTTATAGACAGAGGGACTGCCCCCTGGGCGGTGCTGTGCAGTCTTGCTGATTTTACATGTGTACATGTATTTTCTCTACCTTCGTTGGAGAGATTACTCTCACTTCCTGTCTTGATAACCACACGGGAAACGAAGGGAAGCTAGACTGTAGGGTCACAGATGGCAATTAAAATCTGACCAAAGATCTCACCATTCCAAACTTCCCCTGAAATAAAAAAAATGCGGCTATCCTTAATTGGAGGCGTGTGAGAGGCAAAGGACTAGTGATTATTTGTAGGACTTTCTAGATGATTGGGTTTTCATGACTTGGAAAGGCATATGAAAGTTTCAGGATCTGAGTCTTGTTTAGTTAGGTGATATTAATCAGGCATGACAGGTGTGCTCAACAGTCATTGGGCCAATGTAAATTGTGACATAAGCATTTCCCTATTATAGCATAAAATATGTGACCCCCCCCCTACACACACACACACACACACACACACACACACACACACGAATTCACACACATCCAACATTTATCTATCTCAAAAATGTAAACAATAGCAAAGCATATAAAATATATCTTTATTGTATTAGTTTATCTCATATATACAGTTTTCACAAACCTACTGATAAAAAAAGAACATAGCAAAATGATATTCATACGATGTACATGTCCGATGCAGATTTCTGCATAATTGTAATGTTCTATATAGGAAAGCAAAAAAGGCTAAAGCTTAATACATGTGTATAGCCAGCCGGAATGTTTACTTGCAGGTTTACAGTGCATGAGTCCTATATAGCTGGCTCTTTATGCCTTGTGGAAAGTACCAAAGTGTTGTAAAATCAAAGAACAGGAAGATTTCCTCATTACTGTATTAAAATTATTTTTGAATTTGGTATGTGATGTAAACGAAAAGCCTTTAATTTGCCTGCAAACATTTATGCTAGCTTTCCATGAAAAACAAAAATTCTCATAATTCTGTTAATAAAAATGTTGCTATGAATATTTTTTTTTTTTTTTATATATGAACATGGACTGACATTTATTATATTATGCAAAATATACTTACATTAAAATAGAGGCTTGTTAGCAAAAATCATACACTTTATTGAACATTTCAACACATTATGCTCAACATATACACAAACACAAAGACCTTCTCTGCATGATGTTCATAATATGCTTGTTAACTGATGAAATATACTTTAAGTGTACAAATTGTTTATAAAGGCATCCATATTGTGGTTGGGGGTAGGAAATACATAATTAAATTTGTGAGATTACTGTGGCACTTTGCGCCTCATGCTTTACAGTCTCTAATGATAGGCTGGATTCTGTAAAGTCTTTGTTTAGACCAGTAGTTCGTATCCACATTTAATGGACTATATATGCACCTTAACTGAGAGACAGCTCTCAGATGGAAGAAGAAAATACAATGATGGACATGATTCCTAAAATAAGAATTGACAGGTCGATGGTTGCAGGAAAGAAAAATGCTAGAGTCAATTGAATCTTTCCCACAGAGCCATTGTGTTCTCCCAGCAGGGGAACACAGTGATTATTGCTAGTGGCTATAACCACAATAATTGCGTGTAAAATTTGACAGGCTGGTTGTACTCAAGTTGATCGATCAAATAACTTGGGTACATTCAGCCTGCCCATGCATGGATCCAATCTGAGCCAGTTCCTGCTGAACTGGCCAAGATTTGAACCGTCTTTGGGCGGCTTAAGTATATACTGGGATCCCAAATAATAATTCCAAAGGCCTGGATTAGTTTAATCACAAATATTCCACCCAATGACAAATTTCCCATTTGATTTTAAGACCTTGTTCACATGGGCATCAGCTGTACGCACAATATAGCAATGTGTACAGAAAGAGTTTACAAAGTATATGCAAAGCTTTCTTCCAGCTTCAGTTCAAGTTTGAGGATAGCAAACACAGATCTATACGAGTGTCACTTTAAATAAACTGCTAACATGCAATAGTACATTTTGGAACTATTTAACCACTTCAGCCCCAGAAGGATTTGCCAGAGCACTTTTTGCGATTCGGCACTACGTCGCTTTGACTGACAATTGCGCGATCGTGTGACGTGGCTCCCAAACAAAATTGACGTCCTTTTCTCTCACAAATAGAGCTTTCTTTTGGTGGTATTTGATCACCCCTGCATTTTTTTTTTTTGCGCGACAAGAGCAACAATTAAAAAAAAAACGCATTATTTTTTACATTTTGCTATAATAAATATCCCCCAAAAATATATAAAAAAACAAATTTTTTCCTCAGTTTAGGCCGATACATATTCTTCTACATATTTTTGGTAAAAAAAAAAAAAAAAATCGCAATAAGCGATTATTGGTTGGTTTGCGCAAAACTTATAGCGTTTACAAAATACGGGATAGTTTTATGGCATTTTTATTAATATTTTTTTTTTACTAGTAATGGCAGCGATCAGCGATTTTTATCGTGACTGAGACATTATGGCAGACGCATGGACATTTTTGGGACCATTGTAATTTATAACACAATCCGTGCTATACAAATGCACTGATTCCTGTGTAAATGACACTGGCAGTGAAGGGGTTAACCACTAGGGGACAGTGTAGGGGTTAAATATGTCCTGGGGAGTGTTTCTAACTGTGGGGGGGGGGGCATGGCTACGTGTGACATGTCACTGATCTCTGCTCCCGATCACAGGGAGAAGAGATCAGTGACACTGTCACTAGGCAAAACGGGGGAGATGCTTGTTTACATTAGCATCTCCCCGTTCTTCCTCTCCATGAGACGAGTCCACAGGACCCAACTCATGGAGCCTGCCGTGGGCACGGACCTGCAGGCCACCTCTTAAAGGGCCACGTACAGGTACGGTAGTTTGCCTGTATGAGCCCTTCTGCCGACATATCAGCGTGAGGTGGTCGGCAAGCAGTTAAAGCGGTGGTCATAAACCCTGTCCTCAGGGCCCACTAACAGGCCAGGTTTGCAAGATAACTGAAATACATCACATGTGCATTATTTTGCAGGTAAAAAACACACAGGTGTCATATAATGTGCAACACCTCCACCATACACACGGATAGCTGCTCAGCTTAGGACCATGACCCCCTGAACCAACAGGGTGGTCAAACAAGCATTACCATGAAGGAATCTAATAGTCTCCAAATGGTCTGAGTGGATCTATTACATCCTGGGAAGTGTGCCATTTTGTTTTTTGCTGAAAGTAATGGCTTTCTTCTGGCCACTCTGCCATAAAGCCCAACTCTACGGAGCGTATGGCTTATTGTTGTCCTATGTACAGATACTCCAGTCTCTGCTGTGGAACGCTGCAGCTCCTCCAGGGTTACCTTAGGTCTCTGTGCTGCCTCTCTGATTAATGCCCTCCTTGCCTAGTCCATGAGTTTTGGTGTGCTGCCATCTCTTGGCAGGTTTGCTGTTGTGCCATGTTCTTTCCATTTGATGGTGCTCCTAGGGATCATCAAAGATTTGTATTTTTTTTTTTTATATAACCTCTGACTTGTACTTCTCAACTACATTGTCCCTTACTTGTTTGGAGAGTTCCTTGGTCTTCATGGCAGTGTTTGGTTAGTGGTACCTCTTGCTTAGGTGTTGCAGCCTCTGGGGCCTTTCAAAAAAGGTGTGTACATGTAATGACAGACCATGTGACACTAATGCAGCGTACACACGATTGGAATTTCGGCCAGCAAAAGATCGATGAGAGCTTTTCAATGTAAATGTGACCGTGTGTATGCTCCATTGGAATTTAGCTAGCCGAATTCCCGCCAGCAAAAAATTTGAGAGCATGTTCTCAATTTTTCAGACGGAAAAACTTTCTATCAGAAATTCTGATCGTGTGTATGCAATTCTGACATGCAAAAAAACTCACACATGCTCAGATTCAACTACGAGATGGAAGCTATTGGCTACTGGGTATCGAACTGCCTTTTTCTAGTCCCGTCGTACGTGTTGTACGTCACCACGTTCTTGACGGTCGGAATTTGGTGTGACCATGTGTATGCAAGACAGCTTGAGCAAAATTCCATCAGGAAAGCCATCAGAGCTTTTTTCCAACCAAAATTCCGATCGTGTGTACGAGGCATTCGATTGCACAATGGTGGACATCATTTCACTAATTATGTGACTTCTGAAGGTAACTTTTTATGGGCTTCATAACAAAGGGTTTTTTTTATTTCTGAAAAATAGTTTTATGTATATACTTTTCTAATTTTACTTCACCAACTTCGACTATTGTGTTCTGATCCATCACATATTATTCAGATTAAACTAACTAAAGGCTTTAATGTAACAAAATAGATAAAAAGCCAAGGGGGTGAATACTTTTGCAAGGCACTGTATATGAATATTTCTTGCGCTGCACTTTTTAAATTCATTAGCTTATTTAAAGGGGTTGTGTAATTGGCCTTGAGTGTTCAGCTGCAATTATTAGTATTCACTCAGGATTGTTTGCGCTGATTATTTTTAGTTTATATTAGAAAAAAAAAATTCACTTTTTTTTTTAAAGGAGCCTGCAGAGCATTGCGCTCGTGATCAGCAGATCCTGCCGACTCAGCATAGCTGTCTGCTCGTACCTCGTACCTGAGAGATGGAACATCAACGGACTATGTGCTCAACAGTACCCTCACAGCTCATTGAAAACAACAAGCGGTATTATTTGATAGGCAGACCCCCTGGGACTCCCCACCCCCCTTCCCTTTCCCCTCCTCACCCCCCCTTTTTTTTCTTCAACCTTAAAGCAGAGATCCACTTGTATTTCGGCCCCCGCCCATTGAGAAAGCCCAGCGCAAATTGTGCGTTGCGGCCTCATTGCTGGTTTTCCTTAGCCAAGATGGTGGTGGGAGCACCCAAAAGCAGAGTCAAGAATGGGCCCAGATGAGGACACCGCTGGATGCTTGGACATACCCTATGAGCCCTTTCTCACTGCCAGCCCCCGGGCATTGGCGGTAAAAATAGTGGCTCTTTACCATCATTTTTGCGCACTTTATAAAGGGTTAAAAGTGCCAGAAAAGCACCACTGCAGAGACCCTTTGCAAGCGATTCGGTGGCACTGCCCATTGATTTCAGTGGGCAGGGGCACTCCTAAAGCGCCTCAAAGAAGCTGCTTGCAGGTCTTTTTTACGTCCTGACCGTGCAGATTGCAGATGAGGCTTTTTTCAGGCTTTTCCAGCGTGAAAGGAATCCATTAGTAAAAGTCAGCAGCTACATTATTTGTAGCTGCTGCCTTTAAACGTTTTAACTGTAATTCTACCCATAGGATCACCATTATATCATGTCTAAGCTATACTTATGAACCTCTCAGGATTAATAAGCTTTAGTATTTCGAGCATAATACTGTTATATCTGAGATTTGCATGCAGTATATGGTCTTACAGTATTTATTGTGGCTAGGTTATTTGCTTATTTCCCTTTTTTGTGTTTAACAAAATGTTTTGTTGCATTCTGGATGTACGATTTGTCTAGCTCTGTCAATAAACTCCTTTGTTGAGGCTGCAGATGCCGGAAAACGTAGCCGTTAACATTCTCAAACAGAATATAAAGGTTATTTTTTTTTAAGTCTTAACAAACCTGCCTGAAAGCTTTGAAAATGCTCTGTAAAAGCTTGCCCTTATACAAGCTGAAGTCCAAATGAACAAGGCCTAAGATGTTTTGTAGCTAAGACTTTGTTATTTCAAACTATCGTAACATACACTACACCTACAGTGCCTTAAAGTATTCATACTCCTTGAAATTTTCCTAATTTTTGTCATGTTACAACCAAAAACATAAATGTATTTTATTGGGATTTTATGTGATAGACCAACAAAGGGGGTTCTACAACGGGGCTGAATACAAATGCATGCCACACTTTTCACATATTTATTTGTAAAACATTTTGAGAACCATTTATCATTTTCCTTCCACTTCACAATTATGTGACACTTTGTGTTAGTCTATCGCAATAAAATACATTTACGTTTTTGGTTGTAACATGACAAAATGTGGAACATTTCAAAAGAGGTATAAATACTTTTTCAATGCACTGTATACGTTAAAGGGCTGTGTAAAAAGTTGTATAAAGTTTGGGGTAGGTATTTTAATGGTATGACAAGTAGGTTGACCAGTCTATAAAGCAGGAATTGTGGTATGGTAAAATGGGATGACTGTTCCTTATATGTATACACATAGAATTTATGGCACATAGATCAAAAGGGAGACAACCATTTTACCAAAGTATTTTAGAATTTCTTACTGTAAACATTCTGCATTTATGAGCTTCGCTCTCTGCTTATTCAATCACTTACTGAATATGCAGCTTCTTCATCTTTTAATCCTTGCCCAAAGTCCCTGTTAAAGCTGGTGCCATGACCACTGCCCCAGTTTCTTGTTTTAAGATGGTTCCTTTCTATTTTAGCAGTCTTTGAGGTAACTTGTGCATGAGAAACACAAAGCCCCATAGTCTAGGGTGGCAAGGCACTCCCCTGCCTAATATCTTCTTCCCCCTCCCAGCTAACAGACTGACTCAGACTGCACCGTCCTGTGAAGGCTGGAAGATCATGGAAGCAGCACTGTGAGGTTCAGGAGCCAGCAGAACTAAACGTTGTAAACTGCAAGTGCTAGGGTAAGAATTTTATTAAATAGTTTACTGGGGAATGTTTATTTTATTGTGCAATGTGTTAAGCAAAAAAATAAATAAAAATAGTATCACTAAACCTACTACTTTTAAGAGATTTCTAATAGTTAAATGTAAGGTTATATAAATAACGTTGTATCATGCTTGCACTTCCATTCTAGAGGGAGATATACCGGACAATCTATTTTTAGTATACTCTACTATACATAGGAAACATCAGGTATAAAAACATCATATGAAATGTATTGTCCTTCGTACTGGCCAAGGTCTAGCTTATTATATTTAAAGATCCCCTTGGCAAAGAAGCCTAGCCTGCCAGGATTCTTCTGTCATTTTGTGAGGTTAAAATAAATGCTGTAGCACTTGTTAACATATTAAATCAATAATGAAACATTTTAATGAAATATAGGATTTAAAGACCTGTACTCAGAAAATGTGGAGGCTGCCACTGCGCACATCTATTTTTGAAAATGCTAATCTAATATCTTCAATAACTACTTAACCATTGATCCAAATAAAATATGCAGATCAGAAGTTTTGTCTTTACAACATGCGGTCATGCCTATGCCGGGTCAGTGACTCAAAAGTACTGAAACCAGAGACAGTCCAGAAAGTAGCATTTTTAGGAGGAAATCGGCAATGGCAGCTCCTATATTTAGTTCAGTATGATTTTCCTTTAGGAGGCCTGTGTGTGCTCTAGTGTTTTTCTCAAATTTTTCATTCAAGGCACCCTTTAAAATTATACACAATCTCAAGTCATCCCATTCTAGAATGTAAAAACGAAACTTATAGTTTTACATAATGCAGTGGCATCTACACAGCTAGGGTGCCCAACAAGAGGTGATTTATTTTTACAAAGTTAATATACCTTTACACACTAGTACTGACTAGTATTCCGGCTTTTCTCTACTCCCTACGTTTCTCTCCCTCATGCAGCTAACATGACCCTAGTGATGATGGAGACTGGCAAACACAAGGATGCTGTGCAGGTGCCCGATGTGCTCATTAGGATGCTAGGGGGTGGCCTGCATGGTGGTAATGCTGCACAATAAAAAAACAGTGACTTTTGTGGAACAAAAAAGGCAGGCTTAATATACCTGCTGGCTTGTTGACATTTTTAGGTATTTTTCCACAGTACCCTGGTAGAGAGGCTGGTCTGGACCACTCCTTGTTGCCAAAATGACTCCCTGTGGAATGTATTTCAGAATCCAGATGAAACAACAAGGTTAATTGCTCTACAGTCAAAGGATCGTACAGAAGATGCTGCCATTGTTGTGACAACGTCCTTCCACTCTTGCTGCAATCCTGGTGGTAACAGTGTTAACCCTCTGACTGCTCTGTGTGCTAGAGACTCCTCTTGTACACCCTTCAATGTATGGTCTTGCTGGCGGGTTCTCTAGTTTCCATGTAACATCTGACCTGCAATAAAACATTTTTCGTGTGTAACAACAGTCATTGATTATAGTGAAAAACTATACAATGGTAAGCTCTAGGTCAGTGATGGTGAATCTTGGTACCCCAGATGTTTTGGAACTACATTTCCCATGATGCTCATCTACACTGCAGAGTGCATAAGCATCATGGGAAATGTTGTTTCAAAACATCTGGAGTGCCAAGGTTCGCCATCACTGCTCTAGGTAGTATGGGGCTATCCCCTCATTCAAAACACCAAAAGAGAGAACTTAAATCTCATTAATAATTAAAACCAAATAAAATGTAAAAAAATTCAGGCAGAGGAAAGAAACAAATGTGATGTTTGTTTTGCCTATTACTTTATTGTGTAAGATTCATCAGCTGTATTATATTTCAATACAATGCCTTAATTTATACATGTATACTTTGTTATGTGCAATCTTTGTTATCCCAATTCTTCTAAAGAATTAAATGAAAAATGAAAGACATATCTATGACAGGCTGTGCCAAACTTATTTTGCTACACAGATAGTATAAATGTAACCTATGGGTTTAAGGTAGTGTTAAAGCGGAGTTCCGCCAAAATATTTTAAAGGTCAGCAGCTACAAATACTGCAGCTGCTGACTTTTAAAATAAGGACACTCACCTGTCCAGAGCGCCTGTGATGTCTTCACCCAAAGGAGGGGCTGGACATGGCGTAGATCGCCGTGGATTCTATTACCGGAAGTGGGAGCAAATACCTGAGGATTAGACAGATATCTGATCCCCCCTGAAAGGTGCCAAATGTGACATTGGAGGGGAGGAGTAACCACATAAGCAGAAGTTCTATTTTTGGGTGGAACGCCACTTTAAGTAAAATGTATGGGCTCTTTTCACACAGGCGTTGAATTCAGTGCCGCCTCATCATCACACATCAGTGAAAAAGAAAACGTACTTATTTGCAAGATTTTATAACCGAAACGAAAAGAACATTTTATACATTTTTTTCAACATTTTCTGTCTTTTTTTTAGTATGTCTCAAAAAGAGATAATTTCCTATGGGTATGATCATTTCATATACAGTGTTGCATGTCTGCGCAATTGTCATTTAAAGTGCGGCAGCACTGAAAGCTGAAAATTGAGGTTAAAATACATAACCACAGTGGCTTAGTGGTTAGTGATTTTGTCTTACAGCACTGGGGTCTTTGGTTTGAGTCTCAGTCATGACACAATCTGCATGGAATTTGCATGTTCTGCTTATGTGGGTTTCCGCCTACATTCCAAAGATATGAGAAAAAGGTTTTTTGGCCTGTCTAAAAGAAAAAAAAAATTACCCTAGCATAATATTCTAGCGAGCATGACCAAGAGGATTACCTAACCATGTACCCCAACAGCAGATAAACCACTTTGAGTGGAATTTACCAAAACTGGATCAGCCAGAATTTAGCAAGCTGCAGACAGAAGCTGATTGGTTGCCATGCACAGCTGCTCCAGATTCTGTCTGCTCCAGTTTTAATAAACTCCCCTGTTTGAGCCCACAGAATGAAAAGTGCTATATAAGTAAAAATTTTAATTAAATATAGTTGTATAAGATAATCTTAACTGCCTATAAAGAATATATGCAAAAACAGGATTGGTTCAATACTTTATAGACATGATTTTATACTTATTTATAAAATATTTCACACTTTTTTTTTTTTATACACGCTTTCATATACATACAATATTCTTATATACTAACTTTTTTTTAAAGGTGAGTAGTTTGTTGTGCTGGATGATGCAGTCTTCATTGTTGGACATTTGCTGTAAAATGTTTTGACCAGATTTCCCTTCATAGATAATATTTTCCTGTACAAGTCCTTTAGTTTGGTCAAGGAGAGATATACCATAGTCATGAAGTGACTGAATTCGGTTCCGAGTCACCTACAAAACAAAAGCAAGATGTTAATGTTTGACTGAAGGCCTTAGTCTAAAGATGAAGTTTTAGAATATATAATTGTAGCAAGCATTATACAGGGCCTGAAAGGAGCCCCCTCGATTTTCCACACAGAATCCCTTTCTATTACCTCCAAATCTCCTATTTAGGAAGTAACATAGTCTTACCCAACAATGGGGTAAATCTTCCATCCCTGGCTGGCACTAACCATAAAGAGACTAATTTATACTCCAATGCCGCGTACACACGATCGGATTATGCAGCGGACTCAATCCGCCTGTGTGTGGGCTCCGGCGGACTTTTTGTTCCCAAAAGTCCGGCAGACTTAGAAAGAAGTTTTGACTCAAAATTGTCCGGCGGTCTTAGAAAGAAGTTTTGACTCAAAATTGCGAATCCGGCGGACAATCCGCCCGTCTGTGTTGGACTTTTGAAATGAATGGACTTGCCCACACACAGAGAAATGTCCGTTCATTTTGAACGTGGCTCCAGGTAGACAGAACCAGCGAAGGAAGTCAATGTCACCGCCTCCATTGGCGAGATTGACACCTCGCGAGCCCCGTCACCTGGTATGGATTTAAAGAGAATGCCCTACACCAAAAAAACGGCGTGGGGATCCCCCCAAAGTCCATAGCAGACCCTTATCCGAGGGGTAAGGACGAGCGAGCACCCCCCCTCCTGAGCCGTACCAGGCGCGTGCCTCAACATGGGGGGTGCTTTGGGGAAGGGGGGCCCCCCACCCCAAAGCACCTTGTCACCATGTTGACGAGGACAAGGGCCTCTTCCCGACAACACTGGCCGTTGGTTGTCGGGGTCTGCGGGCGGGGGGCTTATCAGAATCCAGGAGCCCCCTTTAATAAGGGGCCCCCAGATCCCAGACCCCCACCCTATGTGAATGAGTATGGGGTACATGGTACCCCTACCCATTCACCTGGGGGAAAAAAAAGTGTACATAAACACAAGTTTTTTAAATATTTTATTACACAGCTCTGGGGGTCTTCTGTTCTTCCTTCTTCGGGGGTCTTCTCACCGGACTCCTCCGCTATCTTCTGCTCTTTTGCTAGCTCTTTTACTAGCGGAGGATCCCGGCTTTCTCCTTCGTCGCCACCGCCACCGTCTGGGGGTCTTCTCCCGCTTTTCAGTTCTTCTTGCCGGGCCTCCGATTTCTTCTTCCAGCTCTTTTTCTAGCATTGGCTCGATCTTCTGTCGCCTTCTGCTTCTTCCTTCTACCGATGTTGACACAACGCTCTCTCCAGCCTTAATGGCAGGGGCACATTGTGCGACGACTTATATAGGGACAAGGGGCGGGTCACGGGTGATGTCACATGGTGACCCGCCTCTTATGTCACAGTCCCAGCATCCTCCGCGAGAAGACCCCTAGAGCTGTCTAAAAAGTATTTTAAAAACCTGTGTTTTTTTATGTACACTTTTTCCCCCCAAGTGAATGGGTAGGGGTACATCGTATTCTGCATCCCGGATTCTGATAAGCCCCCACCCTCAGACCCCGACAACTAATGGCCAGGGTTGTCGAGAAGAGGCCCTTGTCCTCATCAACATGGGTGGGGGGGCCCCAAAGCACCCCTCCATGTTGAGGGCACGCGACCTGGTACGGGTCAGGAGGGGGTGGGCGCTCACTCGTCCCCACCTCCTTTCCTGACCGGTCGGGCTGCGTGCTCAGATAAGGGTCCGCTATGGACTTTGGGGGGACCCCCATGCTGTTTTTTCGGCGTAGGGCTTTCCCTTTAAATCCATACCAGGTGATGGGGCTCGCAAGGTGTCAATCTCGCCGATGGAGGAGGCGACATTGACTTCCTTCGCTAGTCCCATCTACCTGGAGCCACGTTAAAAATGAAAGGACTTTATTCCGTGTGTGGGCAAGTCCATTCATTTCAAAAGTCCGGCGGACTGTCCACTGGAAAAGTCCGGTCGTGTGTGGGCAAGTGTGGAACGGTCCACTCGTTCGAAAAGTCTGGTGGACCTCCGCTGCAAAGTCTGTTGGACTAAGTCCGCCGGGTAGTCTGATCGTGTGTACGCGGCATAAGTGTAAATTCTTGCTGACTACAAAAGCTTGTGCTGTAGTCATCTGGACACTTGGATGAGAGTAGAAAAAAAATATCTATATCTCTTTTTTCAGGTATTGACATATTTATTGTTGGTAGCGTATGGTGGAGCAAATGCACAACATAGCACATATCCCCTATTCCTGTACCAATTTTACGTGTTGAGGCTTTTTAACATGATGCAGTTCTGTAATTATACACTGGCAGAATGCTCTCCTCTATTTTCTCACCTCGTCTTTCAGGACAGCACCTTGGAGAGCATAGCTCCAGGGGGACTGGTGTAGGGGCTTTGCTCTCTCCAAGGGACTCACAAAGGGGGAGGGAAGTGCCTTCTTCCTCCTCCAGCTCAAGGGAGTGATGGCCACCTGGAGGGAACCCACCTATGTGCCCAGATGCCAAGTGTGCAGTGACAGCGTGCATGCCGAGAGGGGCCTGGAGCTCTCAGCATGTCAGATCCGTTCCAGATGCAGATGATGTTGTTCTGATGGGTGGGACTTCGAGCGAGGGCAGGTGGCAAGTAGATCCGAATGCTGGAACGCAGGGGGAGGAGGCGGGTTGTCCGACTGGTGCTTCCTTCCAGTCCTTGAGGCGAGGAACTCGGAAGGATCATTTAAAAGACCAGGAATGATGGCAGCAGTCACTGCGCACTCTGCGATGGAGGAGGCAGAGCCGACAACAGGAGTGGTGGATGCAAGCGCCCAGTGCACCAGCCAGGCCTAGGTAAGAGAGGTACCTCTTTCCTTACTCACTGGGTGCCATCATTCCCGGTCTTTTTTTTTCTGTGTAATGACCTTCTTCTGCTAAAGTTGATGACTTTTGGCAGATCAGCAGGGAATAGTGGCTCTGGGTGGTATATATATATATATATATATATATATATATATATATATATATATATATATATATATATATATATATATATATATGGGGGTTTGATTATGATTTACAGGCCAAAGCCCCTGCCAGGTCAGAGAGAGCTCCTTCTCCGAGAAAATGCCCCTCATGTAAGAATCCGCTAAGGGACTACTGGCCTGAACCCCTCTGTAGGATATTTATCGCAAGGCTAGTGAAGGAGGAATCCGCACAACAATGCAAAGAACTCTTCTCCTTAGTAAGGAAAGAGCTTGCGGAAACCTTGGGGTCAGTACATTCCCTGTTGAAGAAGGGGGCAAGTCAGGTCAGTGACAGAGCTCCCATTCCAATGCTCTACCATCTACCTCTAGAGTTGTTGAAAGTGAGTCAGAGGGTAGCCCTCCTTCCACGCTGGATTCAGAGGAAGATGAGGGAGAAGAGGAGGTAGGGGCCTCCCATTACAAATTGTCGTTAGAAGAAGTGGATGACCTCTTAAAGGCGATTCATACCACCCTTGAGATTTAAGAGAAAAGGGCACAATTATCTCTACATGATAAAATGTACCAGGGGCTTGAGGAGAGTAAATGCAGGGTATTCCCCGTCCATAAAGGTACTGTTGGGAACTGTGGAAGGAAGGAGTGGAAAGACCCAGAGAAGGGCCAGTTTTTTTTTCCAGATCCCTCAAAAGATTTCCCTTCGAGGAGGATGAATCATTGGTCAGAAACCAGAAACCAAAAATGTATGCGGCCTTCTCACAGGTTTCAAGATGCACTGATCTTGCGTTTTGAGGATATGGGTATGCTCAAGGATGCCATGAACAAGAAGACGGACACTCCCTCCTGAGAAAGACGTGGGATTCCTCCCTGTCACATTTAAAGCTGGCAATGGCTTCTACAGTGGTTGCTAGAAACCGTGAATGCTGGGTGGAGCACTTAAAGAGACATATAGAAGCCAGAACCTCTAGAAAGGACTTGCTAGACTCCTTCGCTGCACTGTTGAAAGCAGTAAGATACATGGCAGATACTTTGGTGGAGTCCATTAGAATCTTCAGCTCTCATCAACTCAGCCAGAGGGGCCTTATGGCTTAAAGGGTTACTAAACCCTTCCCTCACCTGGGCACACAACCTGATGGCTATCCATAAGACCCGGACACAGGGTTGGAGATCCCATCCCACCCAAAACTCTTAGGGATCTCCAAACTACAGAGTCCCATCCAGAACTAGCAAGAACCAGAGAAAGCTGCCAGAGCAGTTCTCTCCTTTTCAAATCTACACTCTAGCGCTGCAGTACACTGACATGCAGATTCTGTGTCCATTTTTGCTCCATTTCCATAGGGACAGGGACTCTATTACAGCTGGTATGTTTTTTTACTTTAACCAGTGGCGGTTTCCACTATATGTGGGTTATTGTTGTATGTATTTCATGAAGCTTAATAAAAATGTACAAAAAAAAAAAAAGAATGATCTATTTTATTGATTTTTACCCACTAGAATGAAAATGCATTTGATGTCCAAAAGCAAGGCATCCTACTAAATAATCACTCTAGTATACCTTTGGAAGTTCGTACCAAACAAGTTTTACATCTTTACACCATAACATTGCAGCTACTACCTACACAAGGCTAGCATGAAAACATTCCAATGGCCATCTTCCCTATAATAATAAAAAAAAAAAGACAAATTTGCATTTAATTGATACCCGTGTCCTCCCCCTCACGTCATTAGTTTTCTCTGTATCTGCTATTTCCAAATAAATAATTGTGCAATGTATTTACCTTCATGTCAGCAGTATGGATGAGCTGAATGCCACAGCTACGGTTTCCTACGATATCATTCTCTATGATGGTCCCATCTCCCTTGGAAGCGATGCCATGGCTTCTATTGTCATAGACACCATTTCCCCTTAATTCCACTCTGCATCCTGTCTCAACATGGACACCGCTCAGTCTGTTGCATGAGATGCTGTTATTTCCAATTCGAACAAGTTGGTTACTTTGGAAAACAGCCACACCACTATCATGGTTGGCATGTATGGCATTAGCTATAATGTTCAGAGCTTCACTGCTCTTAATGTACAACCCAGCAGCTGAAAAAGATAAAATAGATGCAAATTCTTACTTACAGTATTTTACTAACTGTATTTATAACAGACCAAATTAGTATTATGAAAGGAAAAGTAGTGTTAAGTAAGAAAAATGCTCATGACACAAATAAATAAACAAATACATAAATACAAAAGCATTTTGTTATATCAGTTTGATCAGTGTAAAAAAAAAAAAAAAAAAAAAAAAAAAAAAAGGTTGATCATGTCAGAAATCCAGAAATTCATTGCTGTCCTTGGTCCTGCGCACACATCATTTGTTATCTCGGGAGTTTCATTAGCCCTCCCAGTTCTAATGTGGAGTTCAGAATAATAAATGTTGTGGAAAATAACATAAGGGGAGTGTTTGTTGCATAGTTTAGAAAAGACAACTTGGTAGGGATGACACTGCTCAGTCCGCATAAATGCTTTGTGTTGTCAGCTCAGAACAGAACTTAGGAGCAGAGTACATTTTGGGCAGGTCAACGGGTATTTTTCTGTACTTGCAGGAATAAAACATGAGGAAATGTGCATGTATTGCAGATATGTACTGCATGTGTTTTTTGCCATAACATACACTTTCATGTAAAAAAAAGTCATATTAACAATACTGTCCCTTTAATGAATACTCCTTTCCTGTTGTGACAATGTTATGCTCTCTAAACAACACTAGAAATTACTTGTTCCCCACTTGCAATTAAACTTGTTTGCTTGGAATTCTAGGCAGCACTGTGAGTCAGTGTTCATCTATTTGCTAGTCTATTATCTGGCCCTGTTTTTCTCTTCCTTTCTATTACATTTCAATTTGGATCACAGCATATATGGGGGTGGTATATGAGACACAAGAATATACTGTAAATCAATAGGAGTGTAGCTTACATTCAGGATAAAAATCAATTAAAACATTTCAGTAGAATCTGTTTTACATATATTGTGCATTAAAACGCATGGTTTACAATCAGACTAAACAGCTAAGTTGTGTGACGATTTAACAAAACCTTATTTCTGCAGACTCAGATTTCCTTTGGCGCCTAACACAACACTTCTTTGCTAGAATCATCTTTTCTTACACTGAACAAGTGACTACCATTCATTATTCACAATAGCACTTTTAGCACTATAATCAAAACACGTGGAATATTACATCGGCCGACTTTTTTTTTTTTTTTTTTTAATAAAATATTTTTTAAAGGACCCTCATACCATCATGCTCCTGTGCAAGGCCCATATCAGTCTCGCGTCATATGTAAACAGCAATTGCACCACACATAAGAGGTATCATCACAAATGTCAGATTTAGACCCCCTTTACACTGAGGCGCTTTACAGGCGATAAAAAAAATCACATGCAAAGTACCTGTAAAGCGCCTCTCCTGTCACTCCAGTGTGAAAGCCCGAGTGTTTTCACACTGGAGCGGTACGCTGGCAGGACGCTAAAAAAAGTCCTGCAAGCAGCTTCTTTGAGGCACTTTAGGAGCGGTGTATACACTGCTCTTAAAGCACCTCTGCCCATTGAAATCAATAAGCAGCGCCGGCAAAGCGTCGCTGAAATGGCGGTTTTAACCCTTTTTCGGCCACTAGCGGGGCTAAAAGCGCCCCGCTAGTGGCTGAAAAGCTCAGCTAAGATGACGGTAAAGCGCCTTTAAAGATAGTGGCACTTTAGCGCCGATGCCTGGGCAATGTGAGTGTGAGAGGGCTCTAAGAATAATAATTCTAGCACCAGACCTCCTCTGTAAATCTAAAGTAGTAACCTGTAAAGGCTTTTAAAGCGTTGCCCATGGATAATATAGTGCGCAATTTTAACCACATGCCGACCAGTGCACACTGATGTACGTCGGCACAATGGCTTGGCTGGGCAAATGGGCGTACAGATACATCCCCTTTAAATCACGCCATTGTGGACGCGCACACCCACTGCGTACTCTATGACCGTGCCTGCGGGTCCCGCGGACTAAATATCCGCCAGGTGCCTGCAATCGTGTCACGGTAAACGAGGCATTTACCTGTTCTGCCTAGCAACATGACAGAGATCTACTGCTCTCTGTCATCAGGAACAGTGATCTCTGTCATGTTCTAGTGCAACAATCCAACCCCCCCCCCCACAGTTAGAATCACTTAACTCCTTGATCGCCCCCTAGTGTATAACCCCTTCCCTGCTAGTGTAATTTACACAGTAATCAGTGCATTTTTATAGCACTGATCGCTGTATAAATGACAATGGTCCCAAAATAGTGTCAAAAGTGTCCGCCATAATGTCGCAATCACCATAAAAATTGCAGATTGCCACCATTACTAATATTAAAAGAAAGAATAATAAAAATGCCATAAATCTATCTATTTTGTAGACGCTATAACTTTTGCGCAAACGAATCAATATATGCTTATTGTGATTTTTTTTTTTACCAAAAATATGTAGAAGAATACATATCAGCCTAAACTGAGAAAGAAGTTTGTTTTTTTTATATATTTTTTGGGGATATTTATTATAGCAAAAGTTGAAAAATATTGCTCTTTTTTCAAAATTGGCACTTTTTTGTTTATAGCACAAAAAAAAACCAAAAAAAAAAAAAATGCAGAGGTGATCAAATTCCACCAAACGAAAGCTCTATTTGTGGGGAAAAAAAGGATGTCAATTTTGTTTGGGTGCAATGTTGCATGACCGCGCAATTGTCAGTTAAATTGACACAGTGCCATATTGCAAAAAGTGCTCTGGTCAGGAAGGGGGTAAATCCTTCCGGGGCTGAAGTTGGTTAAAATGTGACATGTTTGTCATCTATTGGCACTCAGCGTAACATCTTTTATATATTACCAAACAATTGGAAATTATATTGTGTTTTTGTGCATTAAGATTCATTAAAGCATAGGTCTTATGGCAGAACTTACCGAGCCTCTCGGGTTTGGGAGCGGGCAGTTGACTATATGTGTCTCCTGACCCCCCCATGCTTGGCCGACCACATTATTATACCTTGCTGTACGCGCCCGAGACCCGTCACCACATATAGCGTGTTTATTCCTGACCTTGCTATGTTTTGTAATTGCACTGCTGCTACTATGCTTCTGTACTGCTTATTTTCCTATGCCGCTACTGACAATAAAGAAAGCGTTATTTGAAAAAAAAAAAAGATTCATTAAAGTTTTTTTTTCCCCAAAAATTGCACTGCACAAATACAGTGTGACATAAAAAATTGCAACACCCACCCAACATTTTATTCTCTAGGGTCTCCGCTTTAGAAAAATATAAAATGTTTGGGGGTTCCAAGTGATTTTCTAGCAAAAAATACAGATTTTAACATGTATCTGAGAAGTGTCAGAAAAAGTCTTGGCCTTCAAGTGGTTAAATTTCATAGTAACACTGAAAAAACTTCTAGAAATACAGATTTAGAAAAAAAAGTTTTCAATGTAGACAAAAATCTATATTTTTTTCTTACCTCCATTGTGGTTAATACTGTTGGACTCAATAAGTGCCACATTTATTGGCCTCCTTGAGGAGAAGCGATCATCTTCACTGTCTAGATCATTTTCCCAATTGGCTGCTTCTCCTTCATCATTGAAGTTTTCATTACCGGCCTGGTTAGCTGCGTAGTCACTAGCGTCATCTTTGCGGCAAAAAACTGCCACCCCATAAATGCTGTTGTGACCTATCTGGTTGCTGGTGATATGTGGAAGGCTGGATGACATAATCCATACTCCGCAGCCTTTATTGCCTTGGAAAGAAAAAAAAAAAAACAGGATTTTTTTCCACTTTTTTTGGCCAAACCAAATTAAATTTTCAATAGATGTTAACGTGACATTTGTACCCACTGGCAGTGAATTTTTCAAATAACCCATGAAAGGCTGGTGTGCTAGATGTGGTCACCATGTTCTTAGGTTTATTACCTATGAAGTCTAAATTTATTTATAGAAGGACACCCACTATTAAAGATAGAGTGGTAAGAAATGTAGTGGAACCACCGAAAAAAACTTTTACGTTTTTTCACTGGGAAAACATTTAGCTACATATGAGATTAATGACTTTATATGTTATAATACTGAGGGGGCTGTTTATGCTTTAGACTGCAGTCGCGGCTTACAATACATTGGACGCACCAAGAGACCCCTCAGAGTACATATCAAGGAACATGTACAAAACATTTTGAACGACTATGATAAACATAGCGTATCCAAGCATTTATCCCTTGTACATAATAAGGACCCCTCCCATCTCAAATTCTGGGGAATAGAACCTTTTAAGAGACATTGGCGTGGCAGCCACAAAGTGAGAACATTAAGTCAGCCTTAATCCAAAAGGATCTTACTGATGGTGACCCTTACACCGCAAGGACTCCACAATGAGTTCGACTTGAACTGTTAACAGTTTTTTTTTTTGTTTTGTTTTTGTCACATCAGTGAACTCTTTAGAGAGACTTGAATCAACTCTACCGTTCATCGTTGTCCCATCTCGTTTCATCATCATTGTAGCAATTATCTTTTGCATAAGTATATATTTTTTTTCCTTCATAGATCATAGATTTCCTTATATAACACTTCACTTTTCTGTCTGTTCGCCCTTTTTTTGCAGTTTCTGTTGCAATCAGGATCCCCCTGATATAGGCCTTATGGGCCTCCCATACCGTGGCTTCCGAGGTAATGCTAATGCTATTTGCTGAAAAATACCACTCTAATTCTCTTTTTATACTGTCTACAACCTCTGTATCTTAAAACAGTTCTTCATTTAGTCTCCACCTGTTAAAGACCTTTCGTTCCCCCTCTATCTTTAATTTTATTAATACTGGGGCGTGATCTGAGAAAACGCCAATTTCTATGTTTGAGCCTTTCACCGCGTTTAACATCCTATGTTGTACCAGAAATAGGTCAATCCTTGAATACGTCCCATGCACAGCGGAATGGAATGAGTAGTCCTGTATTTTTGCATGTTGTATTCTCCAAACATCCATCAGTTGATGTTGGTGTAACTTCTTTTTAAGTAATTTACGCTGCACCTTCTCAGTCCGCTGTGCCCGGGACGAACTATCCACCCCAGGATCCATACTGAAATTAAAGTCTCCAGCCATCATTGCCCAACCACTTATAAACTCCATAAACTTTTCCACCACCCCCAGAAAAAACCCTATTGGGTTTCTGTTGGGTCCATAAATATTTATTATTTATCGAGTACTTTATTTAGTTTATTCTGCCCCTTAGAAACAAGTACCACCCTTCTTTCCTCGGGTACAAACCTTATACCTCTCGAAAATCCTATAGCGACTCCCCTAGCACGTTTGATTGGGGAGTCCCCATAGAACCACAACGGATAGTCACTGGACCAAATTTTCAGGCTGGAATCCTGAGCAATGTGAGTTTCTTGAAGTAAAACTATATCAGCGTTTAAATATTTCATTTCTCTTAAGATGTTGGCTTTTAGTGAGGGTGTTAAGCCCCTGAACATTGTAGGACACTATCTTTAATGTGGTCATCTTAGATTAAAGCCTCCCCCCGACCCCTTTCTTCTCATATGGCCCATCCACCCTAAGCTTCCCCTGACTCTGTCTATCTACCATATTTGCTACCTTTAGCGATAACCCGTACGCCAACCTGATGGCGTTTTGGCACTTCCAGGCCTTGGTGGACTCGGACCTCAGTTGCCCCTTTTCCTATATATTGGAGAGACCTCCCCCAAACCCACGTCCTATGGGGGATTTTTCCTTACAAAGGCCCTGGGATCCGTAGTCTACCCAAACCTACCTACTCTCCGGATCCCCCCCCAGAAGGTTGAGCTCTGTCTGTGGTGCCCACAGCAAGTCTCTGCGTTTGGCATGCCCCTCCCCGTCCCACCTCCCCCCTTCCTGCAGCACCCCCCTTCCTCTATCCACCCGTCTGACCCCGCTCTCCTCCGTCAACTCCATCCCCTTCCCCTCATCTTTTTTCAGGTTTCTTCTTAAGAATTTTCTTCTGTCTATCGGATGCCACTGTTGCTAGGTTGAGATATTTGATGTTTTCTCCTGTGCTTCCCACCAACCGGGTATCGCTACTATCGCGATATCCAATTTATTGCAGAATGCTTCCATATTTTCTGAAAATCTTAGTGTTGCCAATCGACCCTCTTTCTTGCCAATAAGACAGGCAGGAAATTCCCAGAAGTACTGAATGTTGTTTTCTTTTTTGAACTGTTAACTGTTGAACAGTCATTAGCGATTTCTACCTTTCACTGGATACATATATTCTCTTGTCTGTGCACAATGATTTGTGATTCTAGATGACACTATTACATTCTAATTTCTGGGCTTATCATATTTCTATTTCACCTTGGGAGTTAGACCCTTTCTGCTGTTATATGATTTTCGGTTCCTGTTTGGATCATTTGTATACATAATGTATGTTGTCATTGCTCACTCGTGCGTCATTTCCGGCTGATTCTGGCCGGCATCCATCTCTATTGCAGTGTTTTTTTTTTTTAGCCCCCTTTTTCAATTATATATAGTTTTTTACTCTATATTTTTTGTAGTTCAGTATTTTCCCCATTTTGGGGGACACTTATATTTGTTCATTCAGCAAACATTATCTGATACAATTTTTTCTTGGTTTATTATTACAATGGCTAACTCTGGGAAAATGGCCCCTACTTCAGCTCTAGCAAAATGGATAATTTACTGAGTAAAAATGAAGACTGCTGGGAAATGGATACCCCATTTGTTTGCCATGCAGTCCACAACAAAATGAACAACAAAAACGGAAATAATCTGTCACTATTAGCATTTAATACCTGATGAAGTCACAAGACCCGTGATGATACAGGTCGGGAGCAACCGGAAGTGACACTGGTGACATTCTGCCTGCGTGTACTAAGCTTTACACTTATATTAGACCACCCCCTCCTACCTTGAATCCAGAGAGATTTTGCTTCCTAGATCACCCAATTGCTTGTCAAAAAGCCTCTTACTCAAAGTCCATATGTTTGAATAGGATTGCAAAGGGCATGTGCGGGTCAGACCGGGAAGATTTCTCAACACGCGATCTATTCAGCGATATTTTTCTGGATCAAGAATGGGTGAATATAACACAGAGAGAGGTTGGGCATATGCTTCAATATAAGGCGCAGATAAAATGTAAGCATTTTGTAAAGAAAGGAGTATGACATGAGCATTTATTAAAAGCCCCTTACCAGAGCCACTGTTTACAACATACTCCCTATGGGAATTAATATATCTCAAAAACACCTAGCCATGAACATTACCAGTATCCCCTTCGTTTACATAAATGTTTCTAAGCCATCCCTTGAGCTATGAAATTGGTAAGTATAATTTCCAACCTTCCGATCTGTTTTATACATGATTTATAATTTATTAAATCCCAATACTGGTATAATTAACTTACTTTACCAAGCAGAAATAACCTCTGACTCTGCCAGAAGCACCTTCTTGGTTACAAGCACTGGATGAGAATCTTTTACCAAGATAAGTACAATAAAACTGAAATCTGGCCTTGTTATTCTACAATATGTAAAGTGAGGGAAAAATGTATTTGATCCCCTGCTGATTTTGTACATTTGCCCACTGATGAAGAAATTATCAGTCTATAATTTTAATGGTAGGTTTATTTTAACAGTGAAAGACAGAATACCAACAAACACATTCAGAAAAACACATTTAAAAAAAGTTATAAATGGATTTGCATTTTAAGGAGTTAAATATCTGATCCTCTATCAATCAACAAGATTTCTGCCTCCCAGGTGTCTTCTATAAAGGCAACGAGCTGAGATTAGGAGAACTCTTAAAGGGAGTGCTTCTAATCTCAAACTTGTTACCTGTATAAAAGATACCTGTCCACAGAAGCAATCAGATTCCAATCTCTCCACCATGGCCAAGACCAAAGAACTGTCCAAGGATGTCATGGACAAGATTGTAGACCTACACAAGCCTGAAATGGGCTTCAAGACCATTGCCAAGCAGCTTGGTGAGAGGGTGACAATGGTGCGATTATTTGCTAATGGAAAAAGCACAAAATAACTGTAAATCTCCCTCAGTCTGGGGCTCCATGCAAGGTCTCACCTCATGGAGTTCCAACGATCATGAGAACAGTGGGAAATCAGGCCAGAACTACACAGGAGAATCTCGTCAATGATCTCAAGGCAGATGGGACCATAGTCAAAAAGAAAACAATTGGTAACACACTATGTCATGAAGGACTGAAATCCTGAAGCAGCCACAAGGTCTCTCTGCTCAAGAAAGCACATGTACAGGCCCGACTGAAGTTTGCTAATAAACATCTGAATGATTCAGAGGAGAACTGGTTGAAAGCGTTGTGGTCACATGAGGCAAAAATCAAGCTCTTTGGCATCAACGCAACCCGTCGTGTTTGGAGGAGGACGAATGCTGCCTATGACCCCAAGAACACCATCCCCACCTCACTGTATTATGTAGCCAGTGTGAACAGCACACCCAGAATATGACATTTTGACATCTCATAATAAATACTGTTGTATTGTTAAAGTGGTCATAAAGCCTTTTGTCATGCCCTTACAATCCCCTAACAACTAGGTAACAACATATTTAAAAACAAAAAGCCAATTTCTACCTTATTTCAGAGCGCCTTCCGGCGCTCACATGACCGCCCGCCTCTCTCCTCTTCCAGACTGTCAGCTACAGCGGTAGGGTGGTCACATGAGTGCTGGGAGGTGCTCTGAAAGAAGGCAGAAATCTGCTTTTTTTTTAATAAAGGACATACAGTGGGGCACATGTTGTGACCTAACAGATTGGACTGTAAACTGACCATGGTTTCAGGGCTCAGAAGCTATGATAAACCATGGTCAGTTTACAGCACAGAACCAGGCAGGTATTTCCAGTGAGAGAAAGAGCCAAATTACACAGCACAAGCACTGTGCTATATAACATGATTTAAAGAAACCGGATCAATTTATTTTAAGGGTTACTGTAAAGGAAATTTGTAAATTTTGTATATAATTGTATTCTATTTTGTATGTATTGCACACTGCCCTCAGTGTGCACACGGCACTAATAATGTTTTCATTACATGTTTGCATTCTTTTGAGTCCTGATTAGAATTAGCCTGCCTATGTTACGCCCCTTGTTACCATACAAGTACAGTTGTAATATTAATGCCATACCTATGTAATCATATGTATAAAAACCTCCAATTGCGTTATAATAAAGCAGAACAGTTATTTGAAAAGATTGCCAAGTGTATCTTTTGTGTCTGTTCCCTACTTCAGTAGTTATTATTCATTTGGGACCATTAATCAATATGAGGATAGGAGTTGCCCATCTATAAAATTTCATGTCAGAAGAGCGAGCCAGCCAGGAGGGGATTTACAGGTGATGCCGAAAATCTGAAACGTGGAGCTTGAGACAATCCGAGAATTTTTTATAATCTGAGGTTAGCCTTTTGCTTACATTTGAGTTATCAGACTTCCTTGATCGGTAAAAGGCATTTTCGGGACAAAGGGTACCTATTTTAGTCCCCTTAATCGAACTGTATTGATTGGTTATATGTTATGTTGTCACTGTCTACTATCCATTGGAGTGTTATAGATAAGAAAAGAAAGAATAGTGCTGTTTACAGGTATATGTAGTACATATATGCTAGATAAAGTAGTTTAGAGGCAAGAGGGTATAGGCACAAGTAGAGAAGAGAAGACTGGACAGTCATTATGGGCATTAAATTAAGTAAGGGAATGAAGGGTAAGAGACCCTCAAATATGCCCAGCACAGCAGGAGCGCTATAAAATATATGAACCGAAGGTGCGGTTCCACCTATACTGAGCCCCTAGATAAATGGTTAAAGTGGACAGAGATCCACAATGGGTAACGCGATTACCAAAGTGCACAGGGACTAAGAATCTTACAGATTAAACAGCTAAAAAGAGACAGCCATCTATGTGAGCAGGATGGATGAAGGGTGACAGACATTTAACACCAGACAGAAAGGAAAATTTTGATGTTAAGTTGTGGGGATGAATTTAGGGTCAGGTACTACAACTAGTAAAGTCAAAACAGAGAAATGAGAGTCAAAACAGAATACTTTATATGTTGTCAAAGAGGGAAGATGGGATGAGGCTGATCATAGAAGCTAGAGTATATGAAGTATGGGATTACAATACATGGGATGTATGGGATATGAGAAGGAAAGCAGGGAAAAATAAAGAGTTAAAAGACAGTGAGAGAATGACATGCATGTGTGGTGTACAAATGGGAAATACGTTAGTGATTTTAGAGAGATAATCGTGTATGTGTGTGAATGCTGGGCCTTTTAGTTCTACATCTTGTGTCATGTATGCAGATGTGACCTCCTCCTTTGCGCTCTCATGAAAGAATGTAGCTGGGACGAGATATCAGTGATCAGCTGGAAGGATACCCATGCTAATTCCTGTTTTTTAGACAAAACATTAATAACAAAAAGTGCCGAGTTAATTAATCTAAGACCCCTTTCACACTGGGGCGCTTTGCAGGTGTTACAGTGCTAAAAATAGCACCTGCAAAGCTACCCGAAAGAGCCGCTGATGTGTCTCCATTGTGTAAGCCCCAAGGGATTTCATACTGGAGCAGTGCGCTGGCAGGACAGAAAAAAAAAGTCCTGCTAGCAGCATCTTTGGAGCAGTGAAGGATCGTGAAGGGAGGGGGGGGGGGATGGGGTCGAGGAAAGCATCCTGTGTAAGTTCACTTTACAGATTTTTAGGTAAAGGTGCACTTACCATTTAATTACCAATGATATTTGTAATATGCAGCATGAGGGGGTTCATGTGTTGCCACTGGTCACTAATGCATTAATGACCAATGTCAGTTAGACCCCTTTCACACTGAGGCATTTTTTAGGTGCTAAAGGGCTAAAAATAGTACCTGTAAAGAAACTGAAAAATGCCTACCCTGCAGCCCCAGTTTGAGAGCCCGACTGCTGTCACACTGGGGCGCTGTGCTGGCAGGACATTAAAAAAAAAAGTTATGCAAGCAGCGTTTTTGGAGCTCCTAAACCACCCCTGCCTACTGAAATGAATGGGCACCACTGCCAAAGTGCCTGCAAGGCGCTTCAGCATCGGTGCTTTTAGGGTGCATTTAACACTCTCTAAAATGATGGTAAAGTGCTGCTAAAACTAGCAGCGCTTTACCGCTAAAGCGGCCCAGTGTGAAAAATTTCTTAATTAACCCCTTTGTGCTGCATTAGTGGCAGTGTTATGCTGCAGCACGAAGGGGTTAATGAACACCGAAACTAGTGCTACTAATGCAGCCCATAGGGGTTAATTAACTGACACTGGTCATTAATATATATTGCAAATACCATTGGAAAATCATTATTTATTAAGCTCACCTGAAAGCCCCCCCCAATACCACCAGAGTTAGCCGATTCATTCATTCATAGATGCCCATCTACTTACTTTGTTACTGCCTGGTTGGTTCCTCCTCTCGCCTGGCAGCTCTCTATGGTCCTCTCTCTCCTCCCGCCCGGCCTCTCGGTGAGGTCACGTCATGTCTCCCCGAGATTCAGATGCCCCTGTCTGGCGAAGATTACTCCGCGGCTCCACCTGACAGGGAAGGGAAGACCGGGTCCTTTGCTTGTGCCAGGTGCAGGAGCGCACTCAGCACATCTTTGCAAGCAGGGGCAGCTCTTCAGTGTTGTAGCAGCGGCTGGCGGTAGTCAGTCACTTTTTTTCTCAGAAAGTTTAACACAGCGTTGCCCACCAGATTGAAATTTACTGGCACAACAACCAAAATTTACTGGCACAACAACCAAAATTTACTGGCAAAGCCAAATTTTTACTGCCATTTTACAAAAGTTACAAAATCAAAGTTTTAAGTGCAAATTTCAGTATTTAGTCTACAAACAAATAAACTATCTGAATAGCAATATGATTTAAGGTAGATATTAAAAGGTAAAAAAAAACATATTTCTGTTATTTTCAATATAAAAATAGTCCATCAGTTTTTGCTCGCCCTCACCTCCTGCCACCATCACCACCTCCTTCTGCCACGACCAGCTCTTGCCACCTCCTGCCACCATCACCAGCTCCTGCACAAGCTCCGCTTGCCACCTCTGTCACCTCCTGCCCCAACCAGCTCCTGCCACCACCAGCTCCTTCTGCCCCACCAGCTCCAGCCACAAGCTCCTCCTGCCCCCACCAGCTCCTGCCACAAGCTCTTCCTGCCCCCACCAGCAGCTCCTGCCACAAGCTCCTGCAACCGTCAGATCCTCCTGCCCCCACCAGCTCCCTCCAAAAGCTCCTCCTGCCACCGCCAGCTCCTCCTGCCACTGCCAGCTTCTCCTGCCACCGCCAGCATCTCCTGCCAGCACAACCATCACCAGCTCCTGCCACAAGCTCCTCCTGCCCCCATCACCTCCTTTATTACCTTAAAGCAAGGAAGTTTGAGAATGCAGGCTTGCCCTGAGCTGGTCCGTTTGTGCTGTGGATGCCTGGGCAGCTGCTGGGCTGTTACTGAATTGTCTGGGTAGACCACCGCCGGCACCACAAAGGCAAGACTCCTCCATTCTGCTTGCTTAGGGACTGTATTTTTAAAGGCTGGCACGCCTGGCGGGATGCCCCATGACATCACTCGCATCGCCGCCAGTAGCGTGCCACACAGCTTCTGTCAAATCCGCCCCCCGGGCAAAATACAGGAACGGCTTGACGGCTCAGCTCGGGAGTCGGCAGCTCGCTGGAACTGCGCATGCGCACTTCAAAGCCGACCCGGTCACGGCTATTTTTTACGGGCACATTTGTCCTATCACAGACATTTACAGACAGGGAGAAAGTGCCTTGTTTCTATGGGTGGTTGACAACACTGGTTTAACAGCACACTGCCAGCACTGCGCCCCCTTCCTACAATAAAAACTTCTCTGCCCCTTTCTGCCCACCCCTTGTACCAGCCCTGCTTCCAGCTTCTTGCTGAGGTAGCCATATTAACATTAAAACTCATATATGGAAGCAGACCAGGCAACTCTAAGGATTCTGCATTTACAGCCTTGGACACTTGCTGGATCTGTGCAAATAGTTCTGGCCCAGTATAGCTGGGATTAATTCAACTTTAAGGACCCCAGAACGAAAAGCACAAGTTGTCCACAGGGAGCAACTTCTTATGAAACAGGACTTTGGCAAAAAGGTGATCATTTATGTCTGCCAGCCACACTTTTCCCCCCAGCTTGTCATCAGTCACAAGCAGTTATGGCTGCCTTAGTAAATGAGCTTGTTTTTATACTATACCACTTCTTGTTTTACCTATTACCAAAAGGTGTTACCAAAAGCTGAACATCCCCACCAGAGATTACAAAAAGATATATCTAGATGTCCAAGTCAGGATCTTACGAGTATGCATTTTGTCTGTATGGACATGTTTTCTGGAGGTCCAGTGGCAAATGTTGCTGCAAAGGCCACAGTAAAAAGCGTCATCAGAAGTAGTTTGTAAGTACAGAGTGCCAGAATCTACAGAGCGTAACAGTGAGTCCTGATTAGAATTAGCCTGCCTATGTCACGCTCTTTGTTACCATACAAGTACAACTGTAATATTCATGTGATACCTATGTAATCATGTGTATAAAAAACTTAAATTGCATCATAATAATGCGGAACAGTTATTTGGAAAGATGCTGAGTATCTTTTGTGTCTGTTTCCTACTGCAGTAGTTATTAATTTGGAACCACTAATCAATATGAAGATAGGAGTTGCCTATCTATAAAATTCCATGTCAGTTACAAACACTTTCATTTTAGTTTTCACAAACAGCTCTGCAGGTAACTGTATACAGAGTATTATTAAATACAGTACCTGTCACCACCTATTACTGTCAGAAGGGATGTTTATATTCCTTGTGACAGCAATAAAAGTGATCAGAATTTTTTTTTAAAGTGACAATGTAAAAAAACTAAAAATAAAATAAAATGAATAAGAAAAACGCAACAAAATTTTTTAAAAGCTCCCCGTCCCCACAAGCTTGCGCAGCAAAGAAACCGCATGTGCATGTCGCGCCCGCATATGTAAACGGTGTTTAAATCACACATGTGAGGTATCGCCACAATCGTTAGAACAAGAGCAATAATTCTAGCAAAAGACCTCCTCTAACTCTAACCTGGTAGCCGTTAAATTTTTTTAAAGCGTCACCTATGGGGATTTTTTTTTTTAGGTACCATAGTTTGTCGCCATTCCACGATTTTATTCTCTAAGGGCTCTGCTAAAAAATATTATATAATGTTTAGGGGTTCTAAGCAATTTTCTAGCAAAAAAGTATGGATTTTAACTTGTAAGCAACAAATGTCAAAAATAGGCTAAGGCATGAAAGGGTTAAGTAAGCAGATTTTACAATATTCCTATGTGTACAGCAGCAGGAATAAAACATTTGCAATGTGTGTTCACTGTTGGCTTGTTACAATCTGAATGCCCAAGAGACCATTATAACAAAACAAGCAAAACTAATCAGAGATTTTCTATGTCTAATGAACCTCGTAACTACCATGTTACTGTGAAAGCATTCCAATAATCTTGCAATAGAAGCTACAAGAATATCAGGCAGATACAATGAATGTGTACGTGGAGATGAAATTTAGAGTGGATATAGTTACTTTCAATGTTTGTTCCATTCACTTAGGACACATTAGAAAACATAGTGCAAGGCATAGGGGGTTATTTACGAAAGGCAAATCCACTTTTCACTGCAAGTGCACTTGGAAGTGCAGTCGCTCTAAATCTAAGGGGTAGATCTGAAATGAGTGGAAGCTCTGCTGATTTTATCATCCAATCATGTGCAAGCTAAAATGCTGTTTTTTATTTTCCTTGCATGTCCCCCTTGGATCTACATCAACTTTACTTTCAAGTGCACTTGCAGTGCAATGTGGATTTTCCTTTAGTAAATAACCCCCATAGTACTCATTAGATAGGTCAAATACACTAGTTTTAGAGCTGAAATAGAGGGAGATAAAAACAACAATGAATCCAGTTATATGTTTGTAAAAAAAAAACATTGAATTATTTTTTTTTTATATACAACCAACATACATACCCGAATCTGACTTTACATTAGCCCTCTAAATGGTTCTAAATGTTGTTCACTCTACTGCATTAAGGTAAAAAGGTCCCCACCACATGTTCCCCCCCCTCCCTTAACATATGCCTGATTCCTCTCACCAATTCAGCACTGCCCTATCTGCAGCACCACTCCTTCACTTCCTGGTTTCACAGCAGGCACTGGTAACAGCAGGATTCACAGGCTTCTGCTGCTGTCAGTAGGGAGATTTTTTTTTTTAAAGCAAAAATAAAATAAAAATGAGTGGGCAGCAGTGGCTTGCTGAGAGGCTGAGTTAGATGCCAGTACAGGCATCTGGGTGGATCACTACCATATGGTCAATCTGATCTTTCCGCAGCCTGGACCGGCTTTGTGGGCGTCAGCCAGCAGCAGGCTTCAGCCCGCTGTCTGCTGAAAACAGGTCACAGGAGTGCAGAACGTACAGCACTCCCGTGATCCACAAGAGAAGTACAGCCAATCGAGCTTTGCCTGCAATTCTCCTTTAAAGTTGGATTTACACTTCAATGTCTATTTTAAAGTGATTGTTATTTTTTATAGGAAAAAAAAACTTTACAAACATGTTATACTTACCTGCTCTGCTGCATGGAATTTGCATGGTCAGCCCAGATCCTCCTCTTCTTGGGTCCCTCTTCTGTGATCCTGGCCCCTCCCTCCTGTTCAAAAAAAAAAAACGAGGGGGCGTGGCCTACCAACCATGTGAAGGGACATCTTTCTTAGCAGCTCTGTGATCACCTCTGCATAATCCTGTGTAATCCTGTGTATCTGCCTCTGTATCTAGGCTGATTTCCTACCTGGCTGCCTGGTGAAGGCCCTGCGCTCCTTTCTGTGGATTTAGTGGATGGGAAATTCGCAAGAAGAAGCAGCCCCCAGCCAAAATGAATATCACCATGGAGAAGTTGGCCGCTGCTCCACATGCATCCACACCAGAATTGTTTGGAGAGGAGCCAGACCCCTCTCCACCACCCTCCCTTGGGGCCCCCGTTCCACCGGCGCTGCTATCCCCGACCTCCCCCAGTGAGGATGTCATAGAAGAACTCTGCTGGATGTTCTCAAAATTATCAGGGTAAATCATTCAGATCTTATGGGCAAGGTGGAGGAGCTTAAACTAGACATAACAATAATGTGCCAGGACAGGCACAAGATCTGGGATCGGGTCACGGCACATTAGTGATCTGGAGGACACTGTACACTCTGTCATTCCTGCTCTTAAAACCCGTGGTTCCAAAATGAGATCACTGTAAGATAAGATGGATGATTTGGAAAACTGTCTGCGCAGAAATAATCTGCGACTGGTGGGCCTTCCTGAGCGGGTCGAGGGGGTGTGACCTTGTATCCTTCCTGGAATTCTGGTTTACCCAGGAATTTGGGAAAGACTGCCTGTCCCCCTGCTTTGTCTTGGAAAGAGCCCAGAGTTCCTGGCAGACTGCTCCCTGAAGGTAAACCTCTCCGCACCATGGTTATCCGTTTACTCAACTACCGGGACAGGGACACCATCCTATGCGCTGCATGCCTGAAAGGGAGCATCAAGATCAACAATGCAATGGTGTCCCTCTTCCCTGAATACTCCCCTGGGGTTCGTGCATCAAGGGCCAAATACCAACATGTCAAGCAGCTCCTGGGGGGAAAAGCCATTCAATACTCAATGTTAATTCCTGCCACATTGTGGGTCGTTTACCAAGGTCATGTGCATTTCTTTCAAACCCCAGTGAATGCTCTCTCCTGGTTTGAATCCCTGTGACAACCTGGTCGTTTTTCTGACCAGGCATCTGGCACCTGAACTGGGCTCTCCTTTTGGTAGTGAATCCTACCCCTACTTTTGTCACTTCCAGCTTCTGGAATCGTTACAAAGACAGGTACTCAAAATTATTTGATTTTCTCTGACAAAAGGATATAGATCTCCATGTGGGAGGCTATGCTACTAAGGTTACTTTCATTTTTGATCACTGACTGATCTAACATTTGTTCATTGATTTTGGCTGTATAGGCCAGATCCCCTTCCTTTATTAGCGGTTTGGAGTTTAGTCCCGCTCCTTGTTTTTTGTAGCCGGGCAGGGGTCAAACTCGTGTAGAGGTGTTTAATTCAAATGTCCTCCTTTCAAATTGCTCGACTGCTGATATGTTGGCTGGCATGTGTGTTGTATGTTTGTGTGTGATTCTCTTTTGTCTTGCCTCCTCCTCCTGGTGCGATTGCAGCCATGTGGGAGGCCTACGGTCAGTCCAAGGGGCTACTAGCCTTTAATATTCTAAGGTTTAATATCATTTTCCCTACTCCACCATGTCTAAGGTCACGTGCATCTCCTGAAATGTGCGGGGGTCAAATTCCAAGTTTAAAAGGAACTCATTGTTTGATTTCCTCAAGGTACATAAACCGCATATCCTGTGCCTGCAGGAAACACATTTAATGGGGTCCAAGGTCCTTGCGCTCAAAAAACATTGGGTACTGTGGGATACCTACACCTATTATAACTATGCTCATGGTGTGTCAATTTTAATATGTAAAGGACTACCCTTCTCTTGTGAAAGGGTTGTTTCGGATCTAAAGGGTCGATATATTTTTCTCCTCTGTACAGTATATGTGGTGCCATTACTACTAGTGGTGGTATATGGCTAGATTACACCCTGGTGACATTGGATATAGCCTCCTCTGTTCATGCAGTCTCATATATTGAGCTAACGATATCAGACCACGCTGCCCTTTCAGTAGAGCTGCTTTTGGGGCATTGGCCCTCAATTCGGCTGTGGAAGCTCAGTCCACTCCTGATCTGCAGGACCCTATACACCATGATAGGTCCCATTACTGAAGGGACCATGTGGGGGCCTCCCTATGGGCCCCACTTGGGATGCCTTTAAGGCAACTGTGACGGGCTCGTACATCTCCAATATCGCCAAACATAGGAAATCAACCCAGGCTACCCTCCGTACTTTGGAGTCCTCCTTAGAAGCAGCTAGGGCCCAATATACTGCACTCCCCACTCCAGATTTCCATGAGCTATTTGTGGGTGCACATAAAACTCTTGATCTCCATAGAGTGGATACCACTCAAAAACAACAACTATATTTGTCAGCTAGGTTACAAGTACACAGTGGAAAGAATGGCAAATTGCTGGCATATCTTTCTCAGAGCATGCACTGATAGATCTATATCACAAATTAGACTCCATGATGGATCAGTCTCATTGGATCCTTCGACCATTAACCAGATGTTTAGGTCCTCTTATGAACATATATACTCGGCTCTGGCGCTCCCTTCTGAGCTTGAGTTGGCAGGCTTCTTTAAATCCATCCAAGTTTCCGAATTGGAGGACTCCCACAGACTTATTTTGGATGAACCCCTAAAGATTGAAGAAATAACAGAGGCCATATATTCTCTCCCTCCAAACAAGACTCTGGGGTTAGACAGTCTACACGCAGAGTGGTACAAGCACTATGTGGAAGACCTTACAAAAAAAAATTACGTTCTCTGTTTGAAGCTGCATTGGAGGAAGGGGTGCTTCCCGCCACTATGTGTGAAGCTTTGATCGTTTTACTCCCCAAACCTGACAAAGACAAATTATTATGAAGGTCCTATCATCCATTCTCACTATTAAATAGTGATGTTAAAGTGCTGGCCAAACTCCTAGCTATAAGACTACAAAAGGTTATTCTTCACCTTATCCATCAGGACCAAACAGGGTTCATGCCTGGTAAGAGCACATACGATAACATTCAGTGTCTTTATTTACATGTTCACAGGGTGGCCACTGACCAAAAAGCGGACTGGTGTTATCCTTGGATGTTCTGAAGGCTTTTTGCACCGTTAATTGTTCCTTCCTTTGGGAAACCATGCATCGGATGGGTTTTAGCCTTCACTACATCAATTGGGTTCACCTGCTCTACACTAACCCTAGGGCCAGGGTATGCACCAATAATGATATATCTGATGTTTTCTCTTTACAGAGGGGTACGAGACAGGGCTGCTCGCTCTCGTTGCTTCTGTTTGCACTGGCCATAAAGCCTCTTGCTCTGGCAGTTTCACAGTGGGTGGCATATGTTATGGTGAGCAAATGGAAAAGATCTCTCTCTATGCTGATGACGCATTAATTTACCTAGATGGCTTGGAACAGTCCTTTGCGTCATTAATGGGGGTCGTGGAGGAATTCGAGACGTTCTCTGGGCTACGGGTTGGTTTGGAAAAATCTGTTGCATTTCCCATTGGCCCCAACCTCGATTACACATACCTAACTCACTCCAAACTGTTCATTCAGCCCACATTAAAGTATTTCAGGATCCATATAAATGCAGATCTGTCTACTTATGAATCCCTTAACCTAACTCCAATTATAACAAACATGGAGAGTAACCTCCGCACCTGGACTTCCTTGCCTCTCAATCTGATTGGCCGTGTGAACATTTTTAAACTGATATACCTACCCAAATTTTTATGTTTTTCGTGTACCCCAGGTATTTTTCTTACAAAAACGTTTAAAAAAAACAGACTTGATTTTGTCTGCCTTCCTCTGGCAGGGAGCATGTCCACATATTGCAAAAGCATCTCTCCAAGCTGCTAAAGCAGATGGTGGATTGGCTTGTCCAAATCTAATGCACTATTTTTTGGCATCACAACTTTCCTACGTCTATGAATTGTTCCTGGTGACCTCCTCATCTCCCTCCATCACTCTGCTGACTGCACTCTTTGGTTCTAGGGCCTCAGCTGTGGATGCACTACACAGGTCGATACCTAAAAGCTGCTCTCCGATAGAAGATAGCTTGTTTGCCTGGCATGAGGGTACTAGAGCATTGACAACTTCGGGAGGGGTGTCTCCTAATGCCCCCCCCCCCCGGCAAAATGCCAATTTCTGAGAGCTCCTGGGCCACCTGGACTGCCTGTGGTGGACACGACTGGGGGTCAACCATATCTCTCACATTTTTGTTCATAACATTTTTTCTTCCTTTGATGAGTTGAAGGGCAGGTGTGGAGTGACTAATAAATTATTTTCTAAGTATCTTTTGTTGCATCATGCCATCCTGGCACAGTTTGTCAGTTTGACCAGGAGCTCTCAGAATCACCTTTTTAGGTGCTGTTGTCCTATCCAGATATTGAGAAACTGGTTACGATAGTCTATTCATGTTTTCAGTCAGCTGGGGTCAATCCCTTCCAGCTGGCTCAACAGAAATGGGAGGTTCTGATTCCTAGGCTGTCCGAGAAGAGGTGGGAGAAGGCCTCAAATCTGCTTCCAGTTCTAATGATCGCTATACACAATTCAAATTTATACACCAGCTGCATTACACTCCTGCCAGGGCTGCACAAAAGTAGTTTTAATTACCTGATCCTCTCTCCCAGCACCCAAAGCTCCCCTCTTCTCCCCTATGCTTCAGCAGTGGATTGTCCTTCAGTATCCCCATGTCCATGGGCTCTGCAATGGACTTTATGACTTCAGAGGACCTGCGACCACTGAAGCATTTATGATAAGAAGTTGTGGGGGGGACCAGTCTTATAGCATGGAGGGGATTTTCAGGAGCAGGTGATCGGGTGAGTAGACCTAAACCCTCTAGACCAAAACATGCATTTAACCCTTTTAGTGCAGGGGCAGCCCACTTCAATGGAGCATTTTTGCTTTCTCTGGAGTTTAGTTTTAATGCAGTAGATGTTATTGTGGTAAAAAATTTGTATAAAGTGCAATGCAACAGCTACATGTATTATCCGGGTGCAGTACTGTGAACAGGTAGGGGAAAGCTGCCAGATCACCTAGCCTAGATGGTAGGGCAAGAGCTGCAAAGAATGCAATGAGGACAGTGGGAAGAGAACTACAAAGAATGTAGTGTTTACTATAAAGAGTGCACATCAGTAGTTCTCTACTTTCAGGCATATCTCTCACTGAAACACTGGAGCTGTACAAGGACAGAGGCAGTAAGGGGAATGAGTCATTCACCAATTCGCCTGTGTGTGTAAACTCAAGCTTAAACTACTGGGCTGTGTAAACAGGATTTTTTTTAACAACAAAGGAGCTAAGGAGACAGAGGAAAAACAGGTGCAAAGAGCTGAAAGCTCCACCTGCTGTCTGGAATGAAAACTGCACAACATGCATACATTCATATGCAATATTTCCTATTTACTTTTTTAACCTGTTTGAACTTGAACTTGTTTGAACCATAATAAAAAAACAAAAATCTGTATAAATCTAGAAAGCATTCCTCTGAATAATGCTTTATACTGTCACTCCCTTATGTATATTAGTCATATACAAAAAGAACATGAGGCTACAGTGATTTTAGAGAGAAGCAAAACAAATATTTTTCACTGTTTCTATAGTTACACCAATTCAGACTAGGATGCAAGCAACCTTATGATGTTTAACCAGATCACATTCAAATTCATTGGAATGGATTTCTTAAAGTACCATAACTGATGCCATTTGTTCAAGCACCCTCTTTGTATCTGTAGCAATTACTGAATCCATTGAAAATCTCTCACTAGCCTTTCTACATCACTTCACTGCCAGAAAATGATACTGTTTAAAAGACTTGCATGCTGGTAATATCTGGTTTGAAAATTAGGTGGCAGAAAGGGTTCTTTTTTCCCCCCTGCTCCCTCTTCAGCATGTGAAATTGAACATTTATTTTCAAAGCACAGAAAACTGATCATAGCTCTGATCATGTAAGAAATGTACTATGTTACTGCCATTTGATGCTGCATGATGTTGCGGAGTGCTCACAGAGAGCATAGCATAATACAATCAGTGTCTAGACAAAACCTAATTGGTTAACAAGTCTCAGTGCTTTGCTTACCTGTCCTTGTGCTTCCTGTATATTCATGCACAATAACATGTATTAAAAAAAAATACTAAATATGATTTAAATGAAATTATCAGCTACCATGACTCTCGTTCTAATATTGTGGAGGTTGCATTTACAAAAGATTCAAAACAGATTTCAACTCTAGAAATACACCGGGGAAGAATAATAAGAAATACCTCATTACAGATGTTCACTATATAGTATAATCCAATAAAGATTTATAAACTGGTGTTTTAGAAACACTCAAAATATACTTATTTTGCATCTCAGCAGTAGATTAACAATAATAACTAAAACATGGAAATATAACACTCTTTACCATAAATGGTATTTCCTTCAATAAGACCTTTTCCTCGTTCTCCAACAACCACTCCATCCGAATATCCACAGCATATAAGATTACTTCTGAGAACTGGATCACCGCCTCTCCGGATATCCACACCACCCCACTGATTTTCACGGATGACATTTTCTGTTAAATGGTAATTATAAAAAATTATTTGGCATTTCAGATTCAATACAATAACCCATAGTGATATGTTATCTTTTTTCCTATGTACACCATGTGTTCCTGCTGTCTTTGCTCGCTGAATAAATGTAACTACATATATTAAATATGCACATCTGGATTATTTAGACACATAATGAAACAATACAAGGTCATGTGCTAGTTTTAGAAACCTAAAAGAATCAATTATATTTCAGCTAACTTCAGCTAGGTAAAAAAAAAAAATTTGCTCTTGGTAACTACATATTGCACCTTGCTTTTCCGTCTTTTAGATTTCCTCAACAATAGACATCTTCCTATTTTTTGTTTAACCACTTGGCGCCCATACTACGTCATATGACGTTGTGGGCTTTGTGGTGGTATATCTGAACGATGCCTGAGGCCACAGACATCATTCAGATATCGGTATTTTCAGCTGGCGATTCCCTGCACCATAAGAGCGATCATAGCGGCTGCTCTGCCGACTGATCGTTCTTACGGGCCGCCGCCCGCCGCCCTCCGGTGCTTGTACCGACTCACCACTTCCATCGGTGAGTCGGTCACAGGATCCGCTGGCCCCCGGATGATACCATAGAGATTTCAGGTGGACCAGATCGTCCCCGGAGTCCCTATGATCGTTAGGAGGCCGGGCACGATGTTATGACGTCACGCCCGGCCTCTGCATTCAAATTAACGGCACCGTTTTGGCTGGGAAGCCAGGATCATTTTTATTTATTTATTTTAGGCTTCCCAGCCTAGAGGTGAGATATGGGGTCTTATTGACCCCATATCTCACTGTAAATAGGTCCGATCATGCCATATTCCTATTACAAGGGATGTTTACATTCCTTGTAATAGGAATAAAAGTAATCACATTTTTTTATTTATTTTTTTAAAGTGTCAAACTAAAAAAATAAAAATAAAATTAATAATAAATTGTTTTTTTTTTTTAAAGCGCCCCTGTCCCCGTGAGCTCGTACGCAGAAGCGAACGCATACGCAAGTCCCGCCCACATATGAAAACTGTGTTCAAACCACACATGTGAGGTCTCGCCGCGAACGTTAGAGCGAGAGCAATAATTCTAGCCCTAGACCTCCTCTGTAACCCAAAACATGTAACCAGTAAAACAATTAAAGCGTCGCCTATGGGGATTTTTAAATACCAACGTTTGGCGCCATTCCACGAGCGCGTGCAATTTTGAAGCGTGACATGTTGGGTATCGATTTACTCGGCGTATCTTCATCTTTCACATTATGCAAAAAAATTGGGCTAATTTACTAATATCGAAAAACTGCTGCGCAAATACCGTGCGAGATAAAAAGTTGCAACGACCGCCATTGTATTTTCTAGGGTCTTTGCTAAAAAAACATATATAATGTTTGGGGGTTCTATGTAATTTTCTAGCAAAAAAATTATGAATTTTACATGTAGGAGAGAAATGTCAGAATTGCCCTGGATGCGAAGTGGTTAAACATGGTGGACTGATTGTGGATTGTTTTTCATTTGTGTGTGTTTCATAAGAATTGACTAATGGTATTACTAAAATTGAACTATTAGTCAAAGCTTTATTTTTTGTATGGTTTTGGACACAATGACAAGGGGGTTAGAATCTCTGACAAGCTCTTAAATGTTGACTTTGTCTCCACCTTGGAGATTTCTCCCTACTTCCAGTTCACAGAGATGTGACAGGAGTGACAATCATTGCAAAGTGAGGGGAAACCCAACCTTTGGCAGATGTCACCATTGGAATATTTTCCCTCACTTCCTGTTCCAGTGGCAATTGTAAAATGTATTAATGCATTTCACACTTTTTATCCTTGTAACAATGGTTGCTAGGACAACTGGCCGGGGGGGGTTGACACCTTGCCATTGACTCTGGTTTTGTTTCTTTGCACTTTTTTTAGGGTATTCCTACTGGTTTAAATGCACAAAGTATAACTGGATATTAACATTTAGACCCCTTTCACACCAGGGCGTTTTGCAGGCGTTATAGCGTTAGAAATAGTGCCTGCAATCCGCCCTGAAAAAGCTGCACCATTATCTGTAGTGTAAAAGACAGAGGGCTTTCAAACTACAGCGGTGCGCTGGCAGGACGTCAGGTCCTGCCAGCAGCTTCTTTGGAGCGGTGAAGGAGTGGTGTGTTTACCGCTCCTCCACCGCTGCTCCCCATTGAAATCAATGAGGCAGCGCTGTAATACCACTGTCAAAATGCCGCTATTGCGGTCGTATTGCTGGCGGTTTTAACCCTTTCTTGGCCGCTAGCGGGGGTAAAAGCACCCGCTAGCAGCCAAAATGCGGCGTAAATCTATGGGCGGTGTGGTGTGAAAGGGGTCTTAGGCCTCATGGACACTAGATGTTTTTTGACGTTTTTACAGCAGCTGTTTTTGGCTGTAGACGTTTTTTTTTTCTAGTCATTAAACTCTCTATCATGTTATCCTATGTGTCCATGCACACATAGGCTGTTATCAGCAGTTTTGGGCAGTGGCATTTTTTAGTAGTACCCCCCCACCACCAAAACTAGTGGGTTCCGAGAGACTTTCTCAGCTGTAAAAACGCTCTAGCACTGATAAACTTCGATAAACGCTCAAAAACGTCACTCACCAGCATTTTTTTAAGGTTCTTGATCCATTAAAAAAAAAAAAAAAAAAATATATATATATATATATTTTATTTTTTTTTCCTTAACCACCTCAATACAGTGCACTTACACCCCCTTCCTGACCAGACCGATTTTCAGCTTTCAGCGCTCTCACAGTTTGAATGACAATTACTCAGTCATGCAACACTGTACCCATATGAAACTTGCGTCCTTTTTTCCACACAAATAGAGCTTTCTTTTAGTGGTATTTAATCACTAGTAGGTTTTTTATTTTTTGTGCTATAAATAAAATAAAACGTAAATTATGTGAAAAAAATGCCTTTTTCTTTGTTTCTGTCATACATTTTTGCTAATTAATCATTTTTCTTTATAAATTTTGGCCAAAATGTATACTGCGACTTATCTTTGGTAAAAATAACCCACATTAGTGTATATTATTTGGTCTTTGTGAAAGTTAGAGTCTACAAACTATGGTGCCAATCACTGAAAATTGATCACATCTGATCAGGCCTTCAGTACATCAGGTGTATCTCATTTCTTGAGACACTAAGGCTGCTTTCACACTGGGGCGGTATTCAGGCGTTACAGCGCTAAAAATAGCGCCTGTGTAGCGCCTGAAAAAAAACGGCCCCTTTCACTCCAGTGTGAAAGCCGGAGGGCTTTCACACTGGAGCGGTGCGCTGGCAGGACAGTGAAAAACGTCCCGCTAGCCGCATCTTTGGAGCGGTGAAGGAGCGGTGTATTCACCGCTCCTAAACCGCTCCTACCCATTGAAATCAATGGGACAGCGCGGCAATACCGCCAGCAAAGCGCCGCTGCAGCGGTGCTTTGCGGGCGGTTTTAACCCTTTTTCGGCCGTTATCGGGGGTTAAAACCACCCCGCTAGCGCCCGCAGACTGCCGCTAAAACAACGGTAAAGCGCCGCTAAAAATAGCGGCGCTTTACCGCCGACGCCCACACAGCCCCAGTGTAAAAGGGGCCTAACAAGTCAGGAAAGTACAAATACCCCCCAAATGACCCCTTTTTAGAAAGTAGACATTCCAAGGTATTAAGTAAGTAGCATGGTGAGTTTTTTTAAGTTGTCATTTTTTCCCACAATTCTTTGCAAAATGAAGATTTTTTTTATTATTATTTTTTTTTACAAAATTGTCATATTATCAGGTTATTTCTCACACACAGCATATGCGTACAACAAATTACACCCCAAAATTACCCTGCAAAAATGGTAAGCCTGAGAAACACTGGCATACGGCGGCGTGAGGGGGGGTTTGACCCCCCCACTGCTTCTGAAAGCGACCCATCGGCTAATTAGCCACTCAGACTGCTTTCACAAGAAAGAGCTCTGTTGGGGGTGTAAACGGATCGCACTTCTTAAATTCTGACAGCGGGCACATGGAGAAGATCTCCTGACCAATGTCACAGCGGGGGATCAGAGAAGTACAAGCAGGTACTTTTATCCTTTACGTATTTGTAAGGTTATTGCAGAACAAACAGGCCCATAGAAGAAATGTCAACATTTCTCTGGTTTATAGGGGGTGTACAAATGTGAGAGCTAGAGTGGTTAAACATTGTAGAGAGATATGTAGAAACATATACTGTACAATACTTCATTTGCTTTGCTGGGAATTGCACAATCACATAAATTACACTTATTCTGAATAGTTTTTTTCCCCATCACATTTTCTTTAACAATATGCAGTAATAAAATATTGATTTCAGCCTCTCTAATCAAACAGAAAATACATCTTCAGCCCTGCTGAGAAATAACATAAAAGAAAGGCTATGAAATGGAAATGTGATCAATAATTACATTCATAATAAAATAAGGTTTTTGTACTTAAAAAAATAAAATAAAAGATTTTAAAGCAAGTCAATTGAGGGATATAGGAATGTAGAATGTTTTAGACAACTGGAATAATTGCAGCTACCAACAGGAGGTGGACCCTGACAGAAACAAAACACTGAAAGTCAGCCCCCTTATAACCCCATCCTCAACCATCATGCTTCAGTTTTATGAGAGAGCAGTACATAGGGCGAAAAAACAGGGAAGGTAAAACCTGTGTCCCTCACTGAACCTCTAGAAAAAAATGTTTATGGCAAGTACAAAAATCTAATTTTCTTTATCTATTAAGAAACACAGGAATGTAGAAATTCATAGACAACTGAGATGTCCAAGAGCAGGCTAACTGCAGGGTCTGAGAGATCCAATAGAAGTGGAGATCTTATTAGAAGAATATCCAATATCCAATAGACAGCCACTGAGAGATCCAATAGAAGTAGAGATCTTATTAGAAGAACATCTGAAAGAATCAATGCCTGAAAGAGGCTAGTAAAAAAGGGTAAGTAATTACTGAAATTGCTATTAACAAGGAAAGGCACCAAGAATAAATCTGGTGTTCAAGAGCTGGTAAGGCACCAAGGGGAAACTGCTATCTGAAAGAATGATGGACTCAACATCAATATGGAAGACACACAATTAACCACCATAAGGGAATTACAGGTGAAAGACTTAGACAGCTAAAATGGTCATCAATGGAAACAAAGTAAAGGCCGAATCCTAGGGAACTTTGACTTTAGGGAAAGAATTGTTGGCTAAAGCAGAGTTTCTCAATTTTCTTTCACTCAAGGCACCCTTTAAAATTTTAAAATCTGCACCCCATTCTAAAATGTAAAAAACTAAACTAATAGTTTTACATAATACAGTAAAATCTACACACATAGGACACCCAACATTAGAGGTGATGTAATCTTTAAAAAAACAAAACAAAAACAAAAAGCCGATGTGACCCAGGTGATGACAGAGGGGCAGTGGAGGGGCAAACAAGGATGCTGTGCAAGCGCCCAACATCCCCCATATCATCTGATATCATTGGTCGTTAGGAGACCAGTGGCTGGAAGGATGAAATGGTGCACAACGAAAGCGTGTGGTTTTGTGTAACTAAAAGTCAGACTTGATCTACATGCTGACTTGTATACAATTTTTGGCCAACTTTTAGGCATTTTGCCAAGGTACCCCTTAGAAAACCTTAAGGTACTCCAGGGTGCCTGGGAACCGTGGTTGAAAAAGGCTGGGCTAAAGTATGTCCCAACCAAAGACCAACCAGTGAAAAGCTTGGGCTAAAGTAGAATACTGATAACCCTTGACTTTAGGGAAAGAGAGAGCCATAATTTAACAGCCCTTTCAATATTATTCTAAAGAGAGAGAGGGAAGGAAACCTTCAATGTGGAAAGAAGAAAGATAGAATACCAAGTACCTTTTGATGAAGGGCTGTTAATATCCACACACATAAAATGGAAGGCTAAATGAGGATATATTGTAAAGCAATAGACATACAGGGACCTCAGAATGAAAAGTATAAGAAGGAGACTTTCCAACTCACACAAAGGCCATGACGGTCACAACACAACCTGTTATATATAATCAGTCTGATATAGAGAAGAAATTAAATTTGTCTTCCAATATATAGGCCGCATAAGGATCTCCAGAGTTATGGTTTCCCACTCAAGAGAACTCTGCAAATGCAGGGATCCAGAAACAAGACTTTGGAGTCCCACACCAATGCTGTGCCACGTAAGGAGAAACATCAGAGGTGACAGATGGGGTATTCAATTTCCTCGAGAAAAGAGGGTATTGCACACTTTAATAAAGTGAGCGTAAAAGGCCAGCTTAAAAGACAGACTCGTATAGAGATTGCATTATGACTCAGGAAGCTGTCTGTTCTATAGAACCAGACCTAACAGCAGGGAGATTAATTTATATATTTTTCGAAATCCAGATTCTGCAACTCAAGGTGAGAGGGAAATACTACTGAGGACAGCACTAAAAATGTGTATGTTAACCGAGTTCTCATCTATCCCACAATGCCCCAAAAAAAGTGGGTAAATGGGATGGTATCTACTATACTCACAGAATAGAGAGACAATGACACTTCGTATAACAGGTACTTCCAGAAGCCAAGTCATTTCTGTGAGGAGCTATTAATAATTCCATTATGAGGACACTTATAAGTCAGTGCTGTAGCAGAGTCCTGAATATAATAATGTCCATATTGAGGGAAAAACAGCAGGAACCTGCTATTTGTTAACTTTGTAAGTGGATAAGTCCCTCCTAATAGAGATAGTGACAACAATGATGATAATATCAATAGACTCTATTGTAGAAAAGGAGTGGAAGAAGGAAAAAGTAAGCAAAACCTCAGTCAACGCAGGAGGACATAGGTCTTAGGGTGTGGCAAGCCTAAATATATACTGGATTATGTATACTAGGGTACAGAAGATTCAGAAAAAGCAATCCAATAGAATGAGGATATAATAATCCACTGGTAAATGTGGGAGTATACTTCAAAACAGAAGAAGTATGATCTGTGGTACATATGGGAGACAGACATTTATTAAATTACTTAAAGTGGGGTGCAAGTCAGCAGCTACAAATACTGCAGCTGCTGACTTTTAATAATCGGACACTTACCTGTCCCAGGGTCCAGCGATGCGGGGGAACGAAGCCCCCCTCGTTCCCCACTCCGCTCGCGGCGCCATCATTTTTACTGTGGGTACCCGGCTGTGGCTTCACAGCCGGGCACGCACTGCGCATTCACGGATGACTGTGCGGCACGAGGGGAAGTGATGTCACCAGCCCGGGCAATGAAGAAGGCAGACTACCAGGGAACCCCTAGCAACAGGCATTTAGAGGTGAGTAAAAACAATTTTTTCCAATAATTTTTTTTTCTTTTTTTTTTAAAGAATTTTAAACTATTTTTAATTTTTTGGTGGCAACACCACTTTAAGCCCCTGTACACACGGTTGGAGATTTCGACAACCAAATCCGTCGGATTTTGTCCGTCGGATCTTGTCCGAAACTGTTGCATACACACGGTCGGACTAAGTTGTCTAAAAATCCGATCATTCAGAACGCAATGACGTAATTTCGTTACGATGGGACTACTTTCAGGCTAGTAGCCAATAGCTTTGATGTAGGAATTTGATCTGAGCATGCGTGGCACTTGGTCAGATCAAAATTCTCTACACATGATCGGAGTATGTCCGATCGAACCAGTTGGTTGGGAAATATTTCCAACAAGTTGGAAAATTGGGTCCGATGGATATTCCGACAGAATCAGTCCGATGCATACCACACACAGTCGGATTATCCGACAACACGGTCCGATAGGACACATTCCGACGGATTCTTCGACCGTGTGTACAAAGGCTAAGAGATATTACACCTGTACTAACTGAAGACTGGAGTACATCTATCAAAACAATATATCTCTTACATTAAAGCACATGCCCAAAGTCAGAACTAGGCGGTTTGGTCATGGCACTGTTAAGCGTATGACAAAAGAAATGCCTTCCCTTAAACACTGGCCTATTTTTCAGACTCTGTGTTTGCAAGTTAAAATAATTTTTTTTTTTTTGTTAGCAAATTACTTAGAACCCCCAAACATTATATATTATATATTTTTTTTTTCTAACACCCTAGGGAATAAAATGACAGTCGTTGCAATACTCTGTCACACCGTATTTGCCCAGTGGTCTTACAAGTGCACTTTTTTGGGAAAAAATACACTTTTTTGACTGACCAGTAAAGTTAGCTACATTTTTTTTATATATTGTGAAAGATAATGTTACGCCGAGCAAATTGATACCAAACATGCCACGCTTCAAAATTGCGCCCGCTTGTAGAATGGCGACAAACCTCTACCCTTAAAAATCTCCATAGGCGACGAATGACTCGCTTGTCTTTCAAAGGACATCCACAAAGCTTCTGTGGAATATTTTAGAACTAATGCAGGGTCGGTTTCGTCTCCAGTCACACTCTGGGAAGCATATAGGGCTGTCCTTCGGGGCCATATTATTTGCCTAGCGTACAAACGCAAAAGGGAGAGAGCACAGGCTCGCAGCGATTTCGAGTCGAAATTGGAGGCCTTGTCAACGGCCTTCAAGCAATCCCCCACCCCTGCCAACCGCAAATTCCGAGATAAAGCCCGCACAGAGCTAGATTTAGGTTTGATGGACGAAGCAGGACGCACCCTACGCTGGGCCCGACAAAAGTGGTACGTTAAAGCCAATAAACCTAATGCAATGCTAATAAACTGTGCACTTTTACCCCAAAATTTGCTCCTATTGCTCTGCGCTTTCATCATAATACCCTTACTGGCTACCCCCAGCGAGTTCTGGATGAATTCCGACATCGCCACACTAAACTTTACTCCGCTCCCGATCACGCTCCCACCCAAAGCCTTGACGCCTTTTTGACAAATCTATCTTTACCTTCCCTATCCGAAACCCATACGTCCCTGATGGACTGAGATATACAAGTCTCAGAAGTCCTCCAGTGCATTAAGGAGTTGAAGGTGGGTAAAAGACCTGGTCCAGACAGCTTCACGGCACTTTATTACCGGAAACTAGCAGATGTCATTGCTCCTTATCTAACAAATATGTACAATTCAGTTAAGGAAGGCCATCCCTTCACTCCCAATCTGCTGTCTGCTAATATTGTCATGATCCCTAAACCAGATAAGGATCACTCATCTTGGGCTAGTTTAAGGCCGATCTCTTTGATCAATATAGATATGAAAATCTTAAAGATCCTGGCCAACTGTCTCAACTCCTTTCTTCCACGCCTGATAAAAAAGGACCAGGTGGGCTTTGTCCCAAGGAGCCATTAGACGTCTCCTTCAAATACAGCACATCGTTCATAGCAGGTCCCTAGAAACAATGTTCTTGTCGTTGGACATCAACAAAGCCTTTGAAAAACTGTCATGGCCCTAGCTGACAGACTCTTAAGCACTATGGATTCGGCATCTCCTTTATGAGCTGGGTTTCAGCTATCTATGAATCCCCTTAGGCCAAAGTGAAATACTACGGGTTTGAATCGACTACCTTCCCTATTAAAAGGGGTACCCGCCAAGGGTTCCCACTTTCCCCACTTCTATTTATCCTGGCATTGGAACCCCTGGCGGAGGCCATCCGATCCCACAGGATATAGCGGGTGTGGAGGTAGCGGGTACTCCGAACAAGCTATCATTGTTCGCGGATGACATATTTTTGACCATCACTAAACCCAGAATCACCCTCCCTAACCTGCTTTCACTCTTGGACACCTTTTCGGGCCTATCGGTCAACCCCGCTAAATCTAAAGTGATGTGGATTAACTTTTCGCCCCTCTGAGCTGGAAAACCTGCAATCTGCATTCTCCTTTCAATGGCTAAATTCACTACCCTGCCTCGGGATCCGGCTCACCCCAAGGTAATTGGGCCTATATCAAGCTAACTTTCCCTCATTGTTGGGGAAGTTGGGAGCTATGCTCTCCTCTTGGTCCACCCTTCCATTGTCCTGGTTCTGAAGGATTGCAACTGTTCGTATGACCTATCTTTCAAAGCTGCTATACTATTTCCGGGTCTTACCGGTCCAGGTCCCTTTTCATTTTCTCTGTATTCACCAACGCAAAATTATGCAGTTTATCTGGGGTTCTACAAGACCCCGGATCAAAAGGAAGGTACTGTACGCCCGCAGGATCAATGGTGGCCTCTCGGTTCCCAACTTACACGCTTACTATACAGCAGCAGCTATAACCCCATTATCCCACCTCCATGAGAAACATCAAATGCCATTGTGGGCCACCGATGATCTGGTAGACTCACACCCGATACCATTACCCTCCCTCCCCTGGCTCCCTCGAGTCCACTGCCCAAACTCTATTGGTCTATGTTTGGCCCATTCACTTTGGTGGCCAAGTACTCGGCGGGCCTAATCTCCCCCCACCTCATCTTCAGTGTCCACTATTCCCACCTGGATGCAATAACCCACTGCAGTTCACATGGTGGACCGAAAATGGCTTTGTGGACGTTCACTCTGTTTACCCTCACTAAGATTATCCCATTTGCAGCCTTACGTTCCTCTCATTACATCCCCCTTAGGGAGCACTACAGCTATATGCAACTCCGACATTTCCTCCAATCGCTTATAAAATCTCGACCAACCCCTTACACTTTGACCCCTTTCAAAAGCCTTTGTAGATCACGACCCCAGTCCTCGGGTTTGACCTCTCTAATATATGCAGCCATAATAGGCTCAAAAAAAAAAACACCCCTGAGACCATACCATCTCCAGTGGGAGGTGGAATTGGGGAAAAGACTGGACCCAGAGGACTGGCAGGTCATGGTTATTGCATTGTAAAAGTGCTCCAAGAACATTCTCTTTTTGGAAAATGCGTACAAGGTGCTCTACAGGTGGTATTACACCCTGGCTAGATTAGCAGTTTTATCCCATCATATTCTCCCTTATGTTGTTCGCAGGAGGGCACAATGGCACACATTTGATGGACGTGTCCCAGGGTATGCAAACTGTGGCTCACTCCTTCATAACCTCTTCAATACCAACATAAAAAGAGACCCTTTTGAGGCCATCCTGGGGAAACTGATCATAGAACTACTAAGACTAGAACGCCAATTGGCATCTCATATTTTTACTACAACTAAATTAACCATAGCAAAAGCTTGGAAAACTCCTGCTCTCAGTTTCGAAGCAGTTAAAAACAGCATAAATGATATCATGGTTAATGAGAAACTGACAGCTGTGTTATCAGATACCCATGACAAATTCTTCTGGACATGGCAACCCTGGGTGGCACATACCCACCCTTCCTGCTTCGATCCAGCACTACTCTCTCTCTCTAGTACATCTCTATCCCCACCCCGTGGACTCCCCTCTCCTCCCACTCCTCTTTTTCTGTTTCTTCCCCTCTTTCTCTATCCTACATACTTACCTCATTCTTCTTCAGGCCCTTCCTCTTCTCATACCTTCCTCTTATATACTATTTTCTATCTCTCTCTGGCCCACAGGCTAGGTCCTGTTGGGACTGGACACATGGTGAGATAATGTTTACAAATGTATAAACGCCTTTCTTTAGGTACGCTTATCAGTTTATTTTTCTTTATATTTCCTTTTTTTTGTTTTCTTATTGAAATGTTATGTTTGACATTTTCTCTCGACACATGTGCTACTTAAGGCCCTGCAAATCTACTTTAACACAAGTGAAATCTAGCTCGTCACTACACCATCATGATTTGCCGACCTCATAAGATCGCCCCGCAACTTTCGGGAACATGTGCAAATCCTTGTGTGTCTCGCATTATTATTTTTGACACCTGAAGTTTATGCAAATATGTATACACAATTTGTCCACCATTGTTTTTGTATTATCCTGTTGATCTTTTTGTTCAATAAAACTCTTTGTACAAAAAAATATCTTTAGGCAACACTTAAAAATGTCTACAGGTTACCAGGTTTTAGTTACAGAGGAGGTCTAGAATTATTTATCTCACTAACGATTGCAGCGATACCTCACATGTGTGGTTTGAACACCGTTTTCATATGCGGGCACTGCTCACGTATGTGTTCACTTCTGCACGCGAGCTCGTCGGGATGGGGAGCTTGACTTTTTTTTCTTATTTAATTTACTTTTTTTTTTGACACTGTCCTTTTAAAAAAAAAAAAATTTGTGTCACTTTTATTCCTATTACAAGGAATGTAAACATCCCTTGTAATAGAAAAAAAAGCATGACAGGGCCTCCTAAATGTGAAATCTGGGGACAAAAAGACCTCAGATCTCATTTACACTGAAATACAATAAAAAAAAAATCCTTTTAAGAGCTTTGGGTGGAAGTGACGTTTGACATCGCTTCTGCCAGTCAATGCTATGGAGCCATCTTCCTCTCACTTGGTAGCCAGCCCATGAGGGGAGAGGATGCGATTGTCTCTGCCGCCACCGGGACCACTTTTACCTTAAAGCAGACCGCCCGCTCAAGAAGAGGATAATGGGGTTATGGCAGCTATGTGCTGCCATAACAATATTTCTCTTCAAAGTGCCGACGTATAATGAGGGCGGGTGGTGGTTAAATATATCCCAGGCATACAGCCAAAATGCTCTATGCATATGGAAAGACATTACTGCCATGCAAGACACTAAGGGTCCACCGAATGGAAATTTTGGTGCCAAAACTGAAAATGCAGGACAGTATATATATATATATATATATAATTGCATTATATTCGACTTTTTAATCAATATCATCAATTTAAATTAATATGAATCTATTGTTGGCCATTATTGGCACCTTTGGTGCAAGAAAAGCTCCAGAAAAATGCTGTCTGCCGTCTAGTGGGAGGCGTTAGTTGCACACTGCACTGCTGCATCACAAGATATGGCAGAGTGCTACAGTCAGATGTAACATGTCTCTACCTGGTTTGGCACACTATTTGTAACATCTCTGTTCCTCTCTTTAGCCCTGGGGCCTTCTGCATTCAGCAAAAATATTGACAATTTAAACTGACACTACCTCCTGGCCAGATCGGTGCATTATATTACCCATAAATCTAGTGACTCTATGCACTCTATATGATTACGCTTTCTGGAGCCATTGTTGAGACTCATTGGTCTTTCCAAAATATACTGCTTAATCCCATGACAACCTGGATTTGTCCCTGGATTTTTTTTTTTACAGGTATACTAACCCAGAGAGTCAGAGACTGTACTACTGCTCTGAAACTAGAAAGAGCCTTGGGGCTAACCAGGGCTGCTGATAGAAAACACTGGGCCCCGTACAGCCTACCTGACGGGGCCCTCTTTAGTCCCACCTCAAAACAAACAAAATGACCTTATTTTATATTCACCACCAAGATAATCTTTAGTGCGAATATAAAGAAATTCCCTTTTTTTCCTTTTTTCCAAAATAAACAACTTTATGCCTCTCCTCCTAATCTTGGGGGACAACACTATAGCCTATTCACAAGCATATAAAAAGAGTTTTTTTTTTCCACCCTAGGGTACCCCTAAGAGCAGGGGCAACCCAAGGTGGCAAAGGTGGCTACTTTAGTGTTAATGGGCAAATAAGGAGTTGGAAATTAAATAAATCCAAAAAGTTTATTAAGTTACTAAAATGTATACATGCAAGATTGACTCAGCCCAATGGCTTACTAAAAGTGCTCATGTCCTGCTCTACCAATACATATCATAAATACCCCACAGTACTAATCCTACTATGCTACTTCCTATATACACCAACATCAGACAATAGACATACATACAACAAATAACGGACAAGACGCCTCTATCGCTGCGCATGTACTGATAGCCACTAATGCACAAATCTTTATGCTAAATAATCAGAAATAATATTTATCAATATTAGGGCTAAACCACAGCACATGCGCAGCCCCTAGGGTTGAGGATTCTATGATTAAATCAACATTTCCTACTAAGCGGGTCACATTGCCCTACGACTTTAGCAATTGGAGCTCTGCACTCATTCTGGATTGCATTAAAAAAAGTTTGTATATTTTTTCTCTGCGAAAATTTGTAGACAACGATCACAATAAGAATATTCCAATTTGTTATTCTCTCATCAATAAAGGTTATCAATCAAATAGAGTAAAATCCTCTACCATCGGTATCCCATCCATAATAGTCCAATTAATATCCTTATTAAACGTAATGATGTTATCCAAGCATCAAATAAATGCCATATAAAATAGTAATTATCACCGTCCTCCTCATATGATGCTTTCTATACCACTGCAATACATCACTTTTTTTCTACCAGCCGGTTTGTGTTATTTTGTGGTTTACATTACCCTTCCTTTATGTCTCCAGACCTGGGTATGTTAATTCCGCATCAGGTGGGACTCGTGATCCAATGGTACCAATGATTTTTCATTCGGTTAACCTTTTAGATGATATAAATCATTCGGTTAGGGTTGTGATGTCTGCACCTTTACTTTGCGCAGTCCGTTTGGCGCTTCACCCTCTGTAAGCCGCTATTAGGTTATAATCCGCTCATCCTATTGGAGGTAACCCATTGGAGGCGCAACATCCGTGCTTACATCAACGCGTTTCGCAACGTAATGTTACGTAGCTTCGACTGGACGTGGAGGACACAGATTACTGTCACTTCCTTATAGTGCAACATGACGTCATCGCTCCTCCTCTAACATGTTTTTTTGCATGTATTTTTTAAAAGAAAAAGGAAAGGAACTGTCTTTTTTCGATAAGTACATGTCTCCCACCCTCAACCCCACCCCTGCCTCCGCCCCAGACCCGGCTTGCGCATGAGCAGTAGGAAACCGACTAGTTACAATGGCGGTGCCTGCATCTGATCCGATGGATGGATGGATTGGCCTCGGGGTGCCGACATCGCAGGCTACCTGGACAAGTAAGTGTCCTTATTAAAAGTCAGCAGCTACAGTTTTTGTAGCCGACTTAAAAAAAATAAAAAATTGTGGCTGGAACTCCACTAAGATTCATTGAAAGGGCTGAGATGGGTGGGAAGGGGTTAATGATGTCAAATTGCCCATGTCTTCCTTTGTAAACGTACACTGTTTATTCATATGCATTATATTAGAGCATGCAGCATCAACATAACTGCCAGAAGATACAGATACAGTATGTAGGCTCACACAAGTGTTTTGCTACATGATGGGGTCTCTCAAAAAAATAATTTACTTAGGACCCCCCCTCCATGCCACAATACAGTTAGAAAAAAAAAAAAACACATAAACCTGTGGGCAAAACAAATTAGTTTGCTTAAAAAAAATGTATTAAACCTGCAGCTTATATGTGCTCTTCCACCCCTAATAAATTTGGTTCCTTCTCCTCCCTGTCAGCTGCTTCTCCCTGCCGCCGCTGCTGCCTCTCTCGTTCTTGGTTGCTGAGTGTGGATCTGAGCGAAGGAGGATCATTCCGCCAGGGAAGGTAATAGGCAGTCGGGACTTCACCTGTCAGCAGCCAGAAAACATGCAGATTGGGCACCGGGCGCGGAATAGACATGCGCCCGCAATTTCAAAAAAAAATGTCCCTTGACTGCTCCTCCTCCACCATCAGTGGGTGGACCCTGGAAATCATATTAACACAACACCCCTACGCTAGTAGCAGCAGCTTAGTGGGGGTGTAAATTAGAACTTTTTTATTTTTTTCCCTACACTAAACACTCTGTGAAGCTGCCCGGGCCCCCCTGCTGGCCGGGCCCGGTACAACAGGGCTAAATGTACTGGCTTATCAACGGCCCTGGGGCTAACTGACACAGTACACATACAGTGCCTTGCAAAAGTATTCACCCCATTGGTATTTTTCGTGTTTTGCTGCCTCACATCCTGGAATTAACATGGATTGTTTGAGGATTTACATCAATTTACAGAACATGCTCACAACTTTGAAGATTTTTTTTTTTTATTGTGAAGCAAACAACAAATAGGACAAAATAACAGAAAAAAGTCAGTGTGCAAAACTGTTCACCCCCCCTAAAGTCAATACTTTGTAGAGCCACCTTTTGCGGCTATAACAGCTCCAAGTCGCTTTGGATAAGTCTATATGAGCTTGCCACATCTTACCACTGGGATTTTTGCCCATCCTTCCTTGCAAAACTGTTCCTTTAAGTTGGATGGTTTGCGCTTGGGAACAGCAATCTATGTCTGACCACACCATTTTCTACTGGATTGAGTCCTGAGCTTTGACTAGGCCATTCCAACACATTTACATGTTTCCCCTTAAACCACTCAAGTGTTGCTTTAGCAGTGTGTTTGGGATCTTTGTCCTGCAGGAAGGTGAACCTCCAGCCTAGCCTCAAATCACACACAGAGTGGTACAGGTTTTGCTCAAGAATACCCCTGTAGTTAGCACCATCCATCTTTCCCTCAACTTTGACCAGTTCCCCAGTCCCGACTGCTGAATACTGCTGGGGATGATGTTCTTTGGGTGATGTGATGGGTTTGCGCCAGACATAGCATTTTCTTTGATGCCCAAAAAGTTCCCTTTTAGTCTCATCAGACCAGAGCACCTTCCTCCATACATTTTGGGAGTCTCCCACATGCCTTTTCACAAACTCAAAACGTGCCATTTTGTTTTTTTCTGAAAGTAATGGCTTTCTTTTGGCCACTCTGCCATAGAGCCCAGCTCTATGTCTCTTGTCGGCCCATGTACAGATACTCCAGTCTCTTCTGCGGAACTTTGCAGCTCCTCCAGGGTTACCTTAGGTCTCTGTTCTGCCTCTCTGATCAATGCCCTCCTTGCCCGGTCTGTGAGTTTTGGTGTGCAGCCGTTTTTTGGCAGGTTTTCTGTTGTGCCATGTTCTTTCCATTTGGTATGATAGATTTGATGGTGCGCCTAGGGATCAAAGATTTGGATTTTTTTATAACCTAACCACGGAGCTTTTTATGGGCTTCATAACAAAGGGGGTGAATAAATACACACATGCCAATTATCAGTTTTTTTATTTACTTCTGAAAAATAGTTTTATGTATATATTTTTCTAATTTTACTTCACCAACTTAGACTATTGTGTTCTGATCCATCACATATAATTCAGATTAAAAAAACATTGAACTAAAGGCTGTAATGTAATAAAATAGGTAAAAAGCCAAGGGGGGGAGGGGATACTTTTGCAAGGCACTGTAGGTCTGGAAAGCACCACAATGCAAAACCCACTGCCTAAAGATAACATTATAATTTATCTTCACACTTCACATGGGTCTACTTACGGAGTTAGTCTTCTAATACTGGATCACACCAGAGGCTGTGCCATGCTCTAGACTTGGAGAGGCTAACACAGTACGCTGAGGTCCGGAAAGCACCACTGGCAGTGCCCAGTGTCCAAAGGTCACATTCCAGGCAGGGCCACAAGCTTCAGTCCAGTGAGATTAAGGTACTGCCTTCACGGCATCGCAAGGGAAACACCAACTTGAAAACCTTTTGCGCAGAGACCAGCTCAGGCAGCACAATAAATATCTTGACTGATGAGAAAAAACATCCATGAAGTGCCGAGAATAGTAAAAGTTGTAAAAATGTAAATAGAGTATCTCTCCCTAGAGCTAAGGAAAAAAAGTCCAAACTCCAGTGGGGTTGGGGACAAGCCTTTGTGTTTTTCTGTTTGACACTATCCACCTCCTGGATGTAGCTGCACATAACTAAATTGTCAGACAACGGTCAATACAGAAAATATATTTTGCATGAAATAAACTGCATTTATAGCCTGTAGCTCCTTTAAAAATAAACTATTCTAAGAAAAAGTTCCTGGGGGCTTTATAAAAAGGTAACCAGCTGAATGACAATGACCTAATTATTTGTAAAGGAATCCACAACAGCTCTAGAATATGAAGCATGTACTGAGACACGTGGGCTACCTATTCTTATAATGAGTCAATTGTTAGAAACATGTTGGACTGGTGCCGTTCTTTCTGCAAAGTCTTTTCACTATGCCAGTAATACACTACACAAACACTTCACCATTCAGAATGCAGGCAAGGATGCCTGATCAGAAGTACTTAAATGAATCTGTCTACAATAATAAAGCTTTGCTAAAAAGGGACATGAAGCATCACACAAGTCATTTGGAAGCATAAAGAAAATACCAGTGTAAAAGTTTATGTTGAAAATTCTTACATAGGTAATCAGAGCTCTTCCCTTGGTACTGAATCTTGCATCTCATTTACAAAAACAATTACACCAAGGCGGGGAATCAAATTTCCCCTGAAATCCTGTTAGCAACCAAATGATAACAGCTAGCAATGTCATTTCTAATTTATACTTAAAAGAAATATATTATTCCAGGGAAACAGCCATTGCATAAAATCAAAGTAAATACATTTTAAATCAATTCTAAATGTTAAAGTAATACACTGCAAAAGCCCCTAACGTGAAATGTACTGCCTGCTTTTATTTATTGGTTAAGCTACACAATATACTGAGAAGCGTTTGCGCAAAATTTTTGGATAAAATGTAATCGTGTTATTATTACCATATTTATCGGCGTATAACACGCACATTCATTTTAAGAGGGAAGCTTCAGGAAAAAACCAACTTAAAATTTTAAATAGGGAACTTTGAAGCAAAATAAGGGTCAGTGCCCATCTGCAGCCTCACCATTGCCATCCATGCAGCCTTATCAATGCCCATCTGCAGCCTCACCACTGCCATCAACGCAGCAGCCTCGCCATTGCCATCAATGCTGTAGCCTCACCATTGCCATCAATGCAGATGCCTTGCCATTGCCACCAGTGCAGCCTGATCGATTCCCATCTGCAGCTTAGAGGGGACAGGAAGGGGGGGGGGGGGCAAGTGCCGACAGATTACATACAGTGAGAATCTCTCTATGATAGACAGAACAGTGGGCCAATGGTGGCCCAGGAGACAGGACGTCCTATTACAGAGGACGGCAAGTAAACAGGAGATTCTCATTGTATGTAATCTGACGTTCCGCCCCCTCCCTTTCCCCTCCGAGGCAGCTAGAATAAAATCAAGATAAAAAAAAAAACCTTCTGACTTTACAACCACTTTAATTTTGTAGTTAGAAAGGTCTGCATATATATGTAATTCCTTCAACAAGTTAGGAATGGTTAGTTCTGAACCTGTCACACAGGAAAGGAGGTCACCAGGATATGCTGCAACTTTATTATTAGTACTCTGGCTCTGGAGACCCTGGATATCTGGGTTGGATCTGATAAGACACATTAAACGCTCTAGCACTAAAACAAAGATTGGGGGGGGGGGGGGGAAACGACACCCCTGCCTCATCCCATTAAAGAGAAGTTTGCCAAGATAAGCTCATTAACCCTGAATGCCAATGTTGGTTGTGAGTAAATAATATCTATTAATTTATACATATTGGCACCCAATCCAATGAAATTAAGTACGAATTTCTTAAACCTCTAGCTGATCATGTCAAACGTCTTCTCTGCGTTTGACGAGATCAGCAACATCGGAATATCAATTGACTGGGTGAAGTGGATCAGGTTTAATGTCATCCCTAGCTTCCTTGGGTTAATTCCTTGGGAATTAACCCCAACTGATCTACGTGGATCAGGGATGATCAGGTGATTGGCCAAGATTTTAGTAAAAATCTTAAAATAGATATTTAACTGGCCTTTACTTTCACATTCACAAAGCATAAGACAAACTCAGTACCACTGCTGACAGCCGAATCCAATCTTCATCCTTCTCCTTCCACATATAGATAGAGCTAGAACACAAATTAAGGGCAGTGGCCGAAGAAACTACAGAATTTTCAGAACATCCCACAATGAAAAATAATGCTCCTCTCTCACCCACAAACAGGTAAGGAAATTATGACACATGAACTTGAGAGAAAACTCATAGTATAAAAAAACGCAGATAAATGTGGTATGTATAAAAAATAAATGAAAAAAAAGTGCATAAAAATGCAGCTGAATGCTGATAAAAATGCAGATAAACGCAGGTGAAATGTGGAGAATAGGGCGCTGTAGATAACAAGGAGACATTAACAAACAGTACATAGCTGGTCCTGAAACGTGATTAATCACTTCAGCCCTGGAAGGTTTTACCCCCTTAATGACCAGCCTATTTTTTGCGATACAGCACTGCACTGCGTTACTTTAACTCACAATTGCGCGGTCGTGCAACGCTGTACCCAAATAAAATGTATTTTCCCCTCAAATATAGCTTTCTTTTGATGGTATTTGGCCACCTCTGCTGTGGTTATTTTTTGTGCTATAAACAAAAAAGGGAAACAATTTTGAAAAAAAAAAAAAAAAAAAATATTTTTTACTTTCTGCTATAAAACATATCCAATAGAAATATGTAAAAAATAGAATTTCTTCATCAATTTAGGCCAATATGTATTCTGCTACATATTTTTGGTAAAACAAAAATCACAATTAGCGTATATTGATTGGTTGTGCAAAAGTTATTGGGTCTACAAACTATGGGATATTTTTATGCCATTTTTATTTTTACTAGTAATGGCGGCGATCAGCGATTTTTAGCGGGCTGCGACATTGTGGCCGACAAATTGGGCACCAGTGACATCAATACAGTGATCAGTGCTTAAAAAAAAAATGCACTGCTACTGTATAAATGACACGGGCAGGGAAGGGGTTTACATCAGGGGTGATCAAAGGGCTAAGTGTGCTCCTAGGGAATGCTTTCTAAGGGATGGACTGACTGGAGGAAGAGACACATCTGTGTTCCTGATTAGTAGGAATCACAGATCCCTCTCTACCTATGTGACAGAATGACGGCCTGCCTTGTTTACATAGGCAGGCTGCTGATCTGCCTCTCCTACGAATGATCGCGGGTAGCCAGCACCAGCGGGTATCTGGTAGCCTGTTTTTCACTTTCATCTTGTAAATGTTTAGAAGCACCCTCTTCTCTGCTTTGTTTTTCCTATAAAATGCAGATGAATGCATATGAGTTTTATACCTTTTATTGGTCAGTATATTATTTGTATAATTTTTATTTTATTTTATTTTTTTATAGAAACTCTGTGGTAGCATCTGCTCCTGATGAGTGGGGAGATACCCACGAAACGCGTCGAGCTTTGTATTTTGATGCTCGGGTTATACCTGTATACGAAACCACATTTATAAGTTTCGAATTACTTATTTAGAAGTCCTTGACCATTTATTACAAATTTTGTTTACAATTATGGGATGCTTTTCTATCATGTGCATACATGTGTTGATGTCGGATATGCTGTCATGGGCATCATTTTGCCATATTACCTAACCAACTTATCTATTACTGTTATGTATGATTACTTGTGGATACTATACATTATGTCATATACTATGTTTCTTCTGTATCATTATTTATATATATCTTCAATTGGACTTATTTATAATGAGTAGTTCCTTTGAACATTCAATTAAATAAATTAATATGGTCCAATGAAATAATTTTGTCGTTTACTATCCAAGTGCTTCATTTAAAGTCCCAAACTTCCCTTTTTATATGCGTATTAATTACCGGGATGGAGGTACTTAACTGTACTTCATTTAAAGTCCCAAATCTCTCCCCCTCCATTGTCTATATTTCATATATACCGGGATGGAAGCACTTGGATAAAAGGGTTTGGTAGTGTTCCCCTACCTTCCCTGTGTCAAAACTGTCAATATAGTGTTTTTTTTTATACTGAATTGTTTGTATCTACATATATTTATTATATTCTTCTATTCATGCACATACTGTATAATGACAGCATTTACCGACACCGTTTAATATGCCGTAGATGGATATTCAGTTATTAAGGTTTGACGTATACCCACTGGCCGGCCTATTGTGCTCCATATGAGGCGATTGGGAGGTTGGGCGGTACTTGGTCTTTTCTTTCTTGTGGGCACTGTGATGCGCCAGCGGGTCCTCCCCTCCTCCCCTTTCGTTTTGATTGGGAGGTTCGGGCGGACTCCACTCTGCGCATCAACGCCATGTTACCTACGCCGTGCGTGTAACGTTCGTTTGAACGACATCACGCCGGCGTTTTCGGTCTTTCCATTCTCCGTGTTTCCGGGAAGGGAGGGGGTTAACGTGCCTGTCGCTGGTTGATGACCGGGGCTGGGCGCGGCCCCTCCCACCCGGTCTCACGCACATGGCGGTGGCGGCATATTTAAACCCCCCTCGGGGATGGCTGCTTGTCTGGCCATTCTCTGTATGGGGCTTGAACACATCAGTTGGCTGGTCAGCCGGCTGTTGTTCCAGGATCGTTATCATGGTACATACTTGTCCACTTTTTTCATCTGTTTTTTTTTTTTTTTTCCTTTCTTTTTATCCTTACTGACACATCCTGTGTTTATCGTTTATCAATTATCCCTCTTTGGTTATTACTACCTACACTTACCTTACTCTTCATTATCACATTTATCTTATCCCCTGCACTCACACTCCCACACACTCCTACACACTCATTCTTTTCAACCCTTCCATACTTTTTCTGTTTCCAATATGTCAGCTATTTTTTGTATAACCCCTACTCATCTTCACTCTGCTTTGTGTGCATCATCTTGCGAAGTTTGTTGAGGACTGATTTTTCTAATTTTCACTTTTACTTTTCTTAGTATTAACACCATTTAGCACACTCTCTCATGCTGATACACTTCTTCTGTGCCAGATATCGTATCCATTTATTTGCCGCCTCAGTGCCCGCATAGTGGGTTTTGTCCCTGGCCCGCCTGGCGCCCATCGCTGTGCGTTGCATTTAACGCCTGGACTGGTGAGTCTGCCCTAACCAAAATATCTATCCATAACATAGTTTTATGTACTTACTATCTTAATTTATTGGTCAGTATATTATTTGTATAATTTTTATTTTATTTTATTTTTTTATAGAAACTCTGTGGTAGCATCTGCTCCTGATGAGTGGGGAGATACCCACGAAACGCGTCGAGCTTTGTATTTTGATGCTCGGGTTATACCTGTATACGAAACCACATTTATAAGTTTCGAATTACTTATTTAGAAGTCCTTGACCATTTATTACAAATTTTGTTTACAATTATGGGATGCTTTTCTATCATGTGCATACATGTGTTGATGTCGGATATGCTGTCATGGGCATCATTTTGCCATATTACCTAACCAACTTATCTATTACTGTTATGTATGATTACTTGTGGATACTATACATTATGTCATATACTATGTTTCTTCTGTATCATTATTTATATATATCTTCAATTGGACTTATTTATAATGAGTAGTTCCTTTGAACATTCAATTAAATAAATTAATATGGTCCAATGAAATAATTTTGTCGTTTACTATCCAAGTGCTTCATTTAAAGTCCCAAACTTCCCTTTTTATATGCGTTTTATACCTTTATGTTTTTTAACCCTTAACCAAGTACAACCTGAATGTTTTATTATACACTAAAAATTCCTCTTTTGTACATCAAACCTTATACAATTTGCCATTTCCTATATTATTTCATATGAATAAATCGTCCTTTTTCTCCATATCCATCATTGCTGCCTGAGTTGTGTATGACATTCCTGGGATACAAAGATGCAGCCAAAGTTAAAAGAAGAAGCAATGATAAATGTGCTTTGGCTGCTGTGTAAATGTACTGAAAACTCAAGGGGAAAGATATGAGAGGTTAAAAGGGGGGACATCAAATCCTCATGGACATGTTAAGGTCACTTAAGGCATCTTGTTATTTTAGGAAATCAAGTCTTTTTTCTTGGTTGAACAGGTGTCCTACTTGTAATTTAATTAATTTAACAATCTAAACATTCCACTACATTGAAATCTAAAGAGCGAGTCTTTGTCTGTTGCATGCAGTCAGCTAAGAATTGCAAAATTGTTAATTTGCTTGTCTCCTGTGTCACATTGGGATGCAAGAGCCACCAACAATACTAGTAATGGGTAAAACCGAGACATCAGAAAATATGCATACTATATCTAATGCATAGCAGATATTTTACACATAATCTATTATAATCTACAGAAAAAAAAATGAACAGTTAATACATATATAATACACATATTTTTTTATCTGCCAAATATGCTGTAGGCCCACTTTGCCCCCATAGTTCACCAAAGAATCCTGTTTGATTTAATAGCCAACTCTCAAGTACAAATCAAAACCCTGTTATTATTCTGAACAAAGGAGAAGCTGCTACTGCAATTATAATAATTATTAGCACAGATCACTAATACTAGCATAGCAGACAATCATTTTCCTCTCAACGTGCTGAAAGGAGGCCCCTTGTCATGTTAGGTTATGGATTATAGTTTCTATCATATCATGGTTATAGAATATAAGTTATATCATTACATGGCTATGGAATATGGTTTATATCATTACATGCCTAATCTTTATAAGAGAAGTTATTTATTGGGGATTGATGTACTAAGTACCATTAGTTTAAAGCCAAAGCACTAGTTTTAAGCCAGGGCATAGAATATAGTCATTCCCATACCGCATTTACTGACCCAGAGTAACATATCAAAATAATTTTTTTGTTTACTGTATACCATTTTCATGATATTTGCAGTTATCAGTCCTTGTGACATCACGGTCTTTGGCAGTCAGTGGAAGGACTTCACAGAACAACCCAATGCCTGATGTAATTCAAAAAAGGCCAACACATAATAAAGTGAGTTTGTGTGTGGAGTGAGGCCTGATGTCCGGCTATCACTCAATTGTTACTGCATATGTGTTTTTTTTGTATATTATTTAAAAATTCAATAAAAATAATAAAAAAATAAAAAAACATGCAAGTGGATGAAGTTTTACTTGGGCAGTATAATTGCACAACACAGATGTTTCTGATTTTGTGTAGGAACCCTTTTTTAATAAGACAGACTTTGAAACAATGATGTTCTTAATTCATGCTGTTCAAGAATATTTTCTGCATGTTTACTGGTGGTCTGCTGGCATCTGTTTGAATTAGATTATTCGGTGCTGCTCATAGCTATGTAGGCATCGCTTTATTTCATAGACCTGAAGTATGATGTGCAAAATGGATTTTCCTCAATTCTATGCCTGATTTAAGAGCACCCTACCATACCACAAGCATCATTATGGTAATAGAATTACATGGAGCAGTCTACCCACATACCTGCTCCCAAGCCCTGGCCATGAATGTGGTGTATTTTTACTAAAGATAATAGACTCTGCACTCTGCAAGTGTAAATGTACAGTGCCTTGTAAAAATATTCATACCCCTTGAAATTTTCCACATTTTTTCATGTTACAACAAAAAAGATAAATGTGTTTTATTGGGATTTTATGTGATAGACCAACACAAAGTTGCACATGATGGTGAGGGGGAAGGAAAATGATAAATGGTTTTCCATTTATTTATTTTTTTACAAATAAATATATGTAAAGTGTGGCGTGCATTTGTATTCAGCCCCCCTGAGTCAATACTTTGTAGAATCACCTTTCGCTGCAATTACAGCTGCAAGTCTTTTGGTGAATGTCTCTACCAGCTTTGCATATGAAGATAGTGAAATGTTTGCAAATCCTTCTTTGCAAAATAGCTCAAGCCCTGTCAGATTGGATAGAGAGTGTCTGAACAGCAATTTTCAGGTCTTGTCACAGATTCTCAATTGGATTTAGATCTAGACTTTGACTGGGCCATTCTAACATGAATATAATGATCTAAACAATTTCATTATAGCTCTGGCTGTATGCTGAGTGTCATTGTCCTGCTGAAAGGTGAACTTCTGCCCCAGTCTCAAGACTTTTGCAGACTCTAATGCCCCATGCACATGATCAGACTTTCCGACAATAAAACTGTGGATTTTTATTCGAAGGGTGTTGACTCCAACTTGTCTTGTATACACACGGACACACAAATTTTGGCCAACAATTACAAACTTAGTGACGTACAAGACGTACATTATATCTCCATTATGAATGCTAGTTTTACAAGGCCAAGTGTTTCCGGCTTGTACTTGATTCCGAGCATTCGTGGACTTTTGTGCAATGGACTTGTGTACACACGATCAGAAAGTCTGACAAACATTTGTTGGCGGAAAATTTGAGACCCTGCTAGCCAACATTTGTTGGCGGAAGGTAAATGTTCATAAACAACAATAAATGTCCGATGGAGCATACACCCAGTCAGACTTACCGCCAACAAGCTCACATCAAACATTTCCTGTTGGAAAATCAGATCGTGTGTACGCAGCATAACAGGTTTTCTTCCAAGATTGCCTTGTAGTTGGCTCCATCCATCTTCCCATAAACTCTGACCAGCTTCCCTGTTCCTGCTGAAGAAAAGCATTTCCACAATATAATGCTGCCACCACCATGTTTCAAGGTGGGGATAGTGTGATCAGGATGATGTTCAGGGTTAGTTTTCCACCACACATAGCGTTTTGATTTTAGGCCAAAAAGTTAAGTTTTGGTCTCATGTGACCAGAGCACCTTCTTCCACATGGCTTCTCACTAACTCAAAATGGCACTTCTTATGGCTTTCCTTCAACAATGGCTTTCTTCTTGCCACTTTTACATAAAAGCCAGATTTGTGGAGTGCACAACTAATAGTTGTCCTGTGGACAGATTCTCCTGCCTGAGCTGTGCATCTCTGCAGCTCCTCCAGAGTTACCATGGGCCTCTTGTATGCTTCTCTGATTAATGCTCCCCTTGCCTGGCCTGTCAGTTTAGGTGGATGGCCATGTCTTGGTAGGTTTGCAGTTGTGCCATACTCTTTTTGGGATGATGGATTGAACAGTGTTCTGTAGGATGTTCAAAGCTTTTTTTATAACCTAACCCTGCTTTAAACTTCTCCACAACTATATCCCTGACCAGTCTGGTGTGTTCATTGGCCTTCATGATGCTGTTTGTTCACTAAGGTTCTCTAACAAACATGTGAGGGCTTCACAAAACAGCTGTATTTATACTGAGTTTAAATTACACACAGGTAGACTCTATTTACTAGCTAGGTGACTTCTGAAGGCAATTTGTTCTACTAGATCTTAGTTAGGAGTAACAGAGTAAAGGGGGATGAATACAAATTTACCCCAAATTTTTCAGATATTTAGGGAAAAAAATGGAAAACCATTTATCATTGTCCTTCCGCTTCACAAATATGTGCCACTTTGCGTTGTCTATCACACAAAATCCCAATAAAATACTAGGGATGTCCCGATACCACTTTTTCCAAGTATTTGCCAATACCGATTAACAATAGTTTATTTAACCACTTAACAACCGCCCATTGCCGATTAACGGCTTCAGGGCGGTTGTTTAACTCTGAGAGGCCGTTAATTAACGGCCTCTCAGAATTCTGCTCTCGCGCGCCCCCTGGGGCGCGCACACGAGAGCATCCGTGACCGCTGGGTCCAGTGGACCCGGCGCATCACGAATCACGGTAAACGGCCACTCATCGCGGCCGTTTACCACGTGATCGCTCCGTCAAATGACGGAGTGATCACTTGTAAACAAGCCGGCGTCATGTTATGACGCCGGGTCCTCCCTCCCCCTCTCTGTACCGATCGGTACAGCGCAGGGGGAAGAGATCAGTGTCAGCAGCGACGTGGGCTGCATCTGCAGTGCCCACATCGCTGCTCACCGAAAATTAACCCCTCAATTCCCTGCAAATACTCTGCATTACTCCGCAATGCCCTGCAACACTCCGCAATGCCCTGCAACACTCCGCAATGCCCTGCAACACTCCGCAACGCCCTGCAACACTCCGCAACGCCCTGCAACACTCCGCAACGCCCTGCAACACTCCGCAACGCCCTGCAACACTCCGCAACGCCCTGCAACACTCCGCAACGCTCCGCAACACCCTGCAACACCCTGCAACACTCCGCAATACCCTGCAACACTCCGCAATACCCTGCAACACTCTGCAACACCCGCCAATACCCTGCAACGCTCTGCAACCCCCGCCGATACCCTGCAACACTCTGCAATGCTCTGCAACACCCGCCAATACCCTGCAACACTCTGCAATGCTCTGCAACACCCGCCAATACCCTGCAATGCTCTGCAACGCAGTACTCTGCAACGCCATGCTCTGAGATACCCAGCCATAGTCGGTGATACCCTGCAATACCCAGCCATAGACATCTCCCGCCGCCCTCCGCCCTCCGGTGCTTCTACCGAATCGCTAATACGATCAAAGCCAGAATCTTTTTTTTTTTTCAGGCTTCCCAGCTTAGAGGTGAGATGTGGGGTCTTATTGACCCCACATCTCACTGTAAAGAGGACCTGTCATGCCATATTCCTATTACAAGGGATGTTTACATTCCTTGTAATAGGAATAAAAGTGATCAAAAAAATTATTTTTGGGGAAAAAAATGTCAAACTAAAATAAATAAAGTAAAATGAACAATAAAAAAAAATGTTTTTTTTAAAGCGCCCCTGTCCCCATGTGCTCGCATGCAGAAGCGAACGCATACGTAAGTCCCGCCCACATATGAAAACGGTGTTCAAACCACACATGTGAGGTATCGCTGCGAACGTTAGAGCGAGAGAAATAATTCTAGCCCTAGACCTCCTCTGTAACTCAAAACATATAACCAGTAAAAAAATTTTAAATCGTCGCCTATGAGGATTTTTAAGTAGCGACGTTTGCCGCCATTCCACGAGCGTGTGCAATTTTGAAGAGTGACATATTAGGTATCTATTTACTCAGCGTAACTTCATATTTCACATTATGCAAAAATTGGGCTAACTTTACTGTGTTTTTTTTTTTTTTAAGCACAAAACTGTTTTTTTTCCAAAAAAAAGCATTCGAAAAATTACTGCGCAAATACCGTGCGAGATAAAAAGTTGCAAAGACCACCATTGTATTCTCCAGGGTGTTTGCTAAAAAAACATATATAATGTTTTGGAGTTCTATGTAATTTTCTAGCAAATAAATGATGATTTTTACATGTAGGAGAGAAATGTCAGAATTGTCCTGGGTGCTCCAGAACGCCTGATGGTGCTCCCTGCATGTTGGGCCTCTGTATGTGGCCACGCTGTGTAAAAGTCTCACACACGTGGTATCACCATACTCGGGAGTAATAGCAGAATGTGTTTTGGGGTGTAATTTGTGGTATGCATATGCTGTGTGTGAGAAATAACCTGATAATATGACAATTTTGTGAAAAAAAAAAAAAAAGTAAAAAGAATCTTGATTTTGCAAAGAATTGTGGGAAAAAATGACAACTTCAAAAAACTCATCATGCCTCTTACTAAATACCTTGGAATGTCTTCTTTCCAAAAAGGGGTCATTTGGGGGGTATTTGTACTTTTCTGGCATGTTAGGGTCTCAAGAATTGAAATAGGCCGTCAGTACTTCAGGTGTGATCAATTTTCAGATATTGGCACCATAGCTTGTGGACTCTATAACTTTCACAAAGACCAAATAATATCCACCAATTTGTACTTATTTTTACCAAAGATATGTAGTGGTATAAATTTTGGCCAAAATTTATGAAGAAAAAATTACTAATCTGCTAAATTTTCTAACAGAAACAAAGAAAATTTTGTTTTTTTACAGAATTTTCGGTATTATTTCTTTTATAGCACAAAAAATAAAAAACCCAGCGGTGATTAAATACCACCAAAAGAAACCTCTATTTGTGTGAAAAAAAGGACAAAAATTTCATATAGGTTCAGTGTTGGATGACTGAGTAATTGTCATTCAAAATGCGAGAGCACCGAAAGCTGAAAATTGGTCTGGTTATTAAGGGTGTTTAAGTGCCCAGTGGTCAAGTGGTTAAATGTGATGTGGCATTCATTTTTACAATTTATATATATATATATATATATATATATATATATATATATATATACACATACGCACACACACACACGGTTGCAATAAAAAGTATGTAAACCCTTTAGGAATGATATGGATTTCTGCACACAATCACAGTCTGCTTAACCACCTCAATACCAGGCACTTAAACACCTTCCTGCCCAAACCAATTTTGAGCTTTCAGCGCTGTTGCACTTTGAATGACAATTGCGCGGTCATGCTACACTGTACCCAAATTAAATTTTTATAATTTTTTCCCACAAATAGAGCTTTATTTTGGTGCTATTTGATCACCTTTTTAATTTTGAAAAAAAATATGTTTTTTGTTTCAATTTCAAAACTTTGTAAATAAGTACGTTTTTCCTTCACTGATGGGGCTGCACTGACGGGCGCTGATAAGGCGGCACTGATGAGGTGGCACCAATAGGCGGCACGGATGGGTGGCACTGATGGGGGACACGGATGGACACTGATAGTTGGCACAAATTGGCACTGATAGCTGGCACAGTTTGGCATGGATAGGCGGCATGAATGGGCATGGATAGGCGGCATGAATGGGCATGGATAGGCGGCATGGATGGGCACTGATAGTTGGCATGGATGGGCACTGATAGTTGGCATGGATGGGCACTGATAGTTGGCATGGATGGGCACTGATAGGCGACATTGTATTGTTTTGTGCTGATGGATGCCAATCAGTGCCAAACAATAATGCATGCTAATCAGTGATGCCCTGATTGGCATCCATTATGGGCACTGACTGGCATCCCTGGTGGTCTAGGGTCGCATACCTGGTGCTGGGCATCCCTGGTGGTCTGGTGGCGTGCCTGGTGGTCCAGTGTGGACATCCTCGGGGGGGGTGTGCTGATAATCGATCAGCACAAACCCCCGTCAGAGGAGCAGCCGACCACTGGCTCTTCCTATTTACACGGTGACCAGCCGTGACTGGACACGGCTGATCACGTGGTAAAGAGTCTCCGTTGGAGACTCTTTACCAAGATCGTAGTTGCAGGGTGTCAGACTGACACCCTGCAACAACGATCGCCATGATGCATGCCCCCGGGGGTGCGCAGCAGCTCAAAATCCTGAGGACGTCCTATGACGTCCGGTCAGGATTTTGAAACCACTTTGCAGCCGTCATTTGCCTATATGGCGGGCGGCAAGTGGTTAAACTAATAACACACAAAGAATGAAATGTTACCATGTTTTTATTGAACACACCATGTAAACATTCACAGTGCAGGTGGAAAAAGCATATGAACCCTTGGATTTAATAACTGGTTGAACCTCCTTTGGCCGCAATAACTTCAACCAAACATTTCCTGTAGTTGCAGATCAGACATGCACAACGGTCAGGAGTAATTCTTTACAGAACTGTTTCAGTTCAGCAATATTCTTAGGATGTCTGGTGTGAATCTCTTTTTTTTGAGGTCATGCCACAGCATCTCAATCGGGTTGAGGTCAGAACTCTGCCTGGGTGCCTCCAGAAGGCGTATTTTCTTCTGTTTAAGCCATTCTGTTGATTTACTTCTATGCTTTGGGTCGTTATGTTGCAACACCCATCTTCTGTTGAGCTTCAGCTGGTGGACAGATGGCCTTAAGTTCTCCTGCAAAATGTCTTGATAAACTTGGGAATTCATTTTTCCTTCGATGATAGCAATCCGTCCAGGCCCTGATGCAGCAAATCAGCCCCAATCCATGATGCCCCCACTATCATACTTCACAGTTGGGATGAGGTTTTGATGTTGATGTGCTGTGCCTCTTTTTCTCCATACATAGTGTTGTGTGTTTCTTCCAAACAACTCAACTTTGGTTTCATCTGTCCACAGAATATTTTGCCAGTACGGCTGTGGAACATCCAGGTGCTCTTGTGCAAACTGTAAACATGCAGCAATGTTTTTTTTTTTGGACAGCAATGGCTTCCTCTGTGGTATACTCCCATGAAATCCATTCTTGCTTAGTGTTTTACGTATCGTAGATTCGCTAACAGGGATGTTAGCATATGCCAGAGACTTTTGTAAGTCTTTAGCTGGCACTGTAGGATTCTTGTTCACCTCATTGAGCAGTCTGCGCTGTGTTCTTGCAGTCATCTTTACAAGATGCCCACTCCTAGGGAGAGAAGCAGCAGTGCTGAACTTTCTCCATTTATAGACAATTTGTCTTATCGTGGACTGATGAACAGCAAGGCTTTTTGAGATACTTTTATAAACCTTTCCAGCTTTATGCAAGTCAACAATTCTTAATCGTAGGTCTTCTGAGAGCCCTTTTGTGTGAGGCATCATTCACATCAGGCAATGCTTCTTGTGAAAAGCAAAGCTACAACTGGTGTGTTTATTATAGGGCAGGGCAGCTGTAACCAACACCTCCAATCTCATCTCATTGATTGGACTCCAGTTGGCTGACACCTCACTCCAATTAGCTTTTGGAGATCTCATTAGTCTAGGGGTTCACATACTTTTCCCACCTGCACTGTAAATGTTTTTTTTTTTGAAAAATATGTTTATTAAGAGTTTCATAACAAACAACACTTATAACGACAGTGCTCACAGTATACAAGAGCCGTTCAATGACACAGAAATATACAATGCAACATAATATTTCAGCATTTCACAGTAAAAGGGGTGCTCCGCTGGCGGCCCCAATGCCCGCGCCCAGTATAAACGATCCCCCATCTGGTTCCATAAAAGAAAAGGACGGCTCCTCAGGGCATGGAGGGGGGAGGGGAGCAGAAATAGAACATACCAGAGCAATCGTACCATTTCCCCCCCGCAACCACAGTCACCATCCCCATCTAAGCTGTTTCGGGGTCACCCAAGCATGCCAGACCTTATCATACTTCTTCGGACATCCCCGATGGAGGTAAGTATCTTTGTAAAGGGGAAGACTGTTATTCACCAGGCGCTTCCATTGCACCACGAATGGGGGCTCTGCCTTTTTCCAGTGCATAGCAATATTCTTACGAGCATAAAAGAGCAGCAGGCCAGTCATCGTGCGTTTGGCGGTGGACTGCACCACGGGCTCGATGAGTCCCAGTATGCAGACCTCCTGCACTGTAAATGTTTACATGGTGTGTTCAGTAAAAACATGGTATTTGTGTGTTATTAGTTTAAGCAGACTGTGATTGTCTATTGTTGTAACTTAGATGAAGATCAGATCACATTTTATGACCAATTTGTACAGAAATCCATATCATTCCAAAAGGGTTCACATACTTTTTATTGCAACTGTGTACACACACACACACATATTATAAAGAGCCTCTCCTGTCTCTCCAGTGTGAAAGCCCGAGTGCTTTCACACTGGAGCGGTGCACTTGCAGGACGGTAAAAAAAGTCCTGCAAGCGGCATCTTTGCAGTGCTGTAGGAGCGGTGTATATACTGCTCTTAAAGCGCCCCTTCCCACTGAAATCAATGGGGCAGCCACTAGCGGGGGTTAAAAGTGCCCCGCTAGCAGGTGACTAGCGCTGCTAAAACTACGGTAAAGCGCCGCTAAAAATAGTGGTGCTTTACCGCCGACACCTCGGTGTGAAAGCACCCCAACACATTTACTAAGCTCTGGGGAACATTAGTGTACATGCACTTGCAAAGTGCACAACCTATTTGCCTTTAGCAAATAAAATCCTACATCTACAAAATTTCAAAAACACTTGGGGCTTTTGGAAGTTTCTTGACATAGTGTGGGCTGGGCTGATATGTAAAATTGCTTGGTTACATCGCTGCTTGCAAGGCAAAATGTAGGGGATAAGCCACTGACATGCAAGCTCCTAAGGAAGATGCTAGCTGCTGCTTGCACGTTTTTCTACTGCAATGGGCAAACAGGGAATAGAGGTTAACAACAGGCTTCATAATAAATCTGAGTCAATATCAGCCAATCGCTTTTGTTGTGAAGCTGGAGTTGAGCTGAAACTGATCTTTTTATTTTTTTTAAGAGACCTCTGTACTCCTGTGCTGTGGTTTGGCTACCTTTGGCGACATAGGCTAACCTGCAGCTTTTATGCAGGTTACCTGCAGTTTCCCATAGACGTCTTTTATATCCCGTTGGAGCGTTTTCTGAAAGTGCATCAAAGATGCAGGTCTTGTGAAACTGCTCAAATGCATTTGCAATATTTTTATCAGTAATCCATTTTCCTATTGTTTCATTTGTATAGCAATAACATTCAGAACCTTACAACAGAGATCAAACCAGAAATATATTGCAATACAATTATATAAGATAACTGAACACAAAAAAGATATTGTATATGTCTATTATGCTGAGATTACTCCACCAAGAATGGATCTACTACAGCCAGTTACAATATAGCATCTCTAAAACTATTATATACACTTCTACAAGTAATAAAATAGGAAAAAAAAATAAGAAAAAATAAATAAAATAAGAAAATTGCTTAAATAATGAATGATTAGGGACAATTAATAGATAGATACCTGTAATTTGACCTCTTCCGTTTTCATTTACTGCAATTCCAGCAGCCAAGCCTTGAAATATATGGTTTCCACTGCAAGAAAAAAATAGCATGCACAATTATAGGAGCACAAAATTAAATATAATAATATTAATAGTCACAAACATTCTGGAGATATCAGTAAGAGAGGCCTAGAGCAAAAAATTAGAAAAGCATATCAAGGAAACCCCAAGGTGTGTGTGTGTGTGTATGTGGGTGCGCTAATCTGCATATACTGTACATGCAATCACCTTTTCTGTGTACTGTAATTTAACCACTTGGGATCCGCGCTATTGCCAAATGACGGCATTAGCGCGGACCTACTTTTCCGGGACTACGTCTATTGACGTCGTCCCGTGTATGAGCGGCCTGCGCCCCCTGAGGGGCGCGCGCGGCGCGCTCTGTGATCGGCGAGTCCATGAGACTCGCCTGATCACCGATCCGTGCAAGGGGTCGATCCCGACCCCTTATCACGTGATCAGCTGTCAACCAATGACAGCTGATCATGTGATAGAACGGAGCCGGTAATCGGCTATTATTCCTCCTCGCGCTGACAGCACGAGGAGAAAAAAAAAAGCCGATCACCGGCGGCCGTGATCGGGACATCAGTCAGCAATACAAGCGACCACCTGCCCCCTGCCAGTGCCCACCTGCAGTGCCATCCTGAATAAAAGTAAGTGCCCCCCGTCAGTGCCACCCAGCAGTGCCCATAGTGCCCACAGTGCCACCCAGCAGTGCCACCCACAGTGCCCACAATCTGCCTCAAAGGTGCTGCACCCCAGTGCCGCCCATCAGTGCCCAGCAGTGCCGCCCATCAGTGCCCAGCAGTGCCACCTATCAGAGCCACCTATCAGTGCCACCTATCAGTGCCCATCAGTCCCATCTATCAGTGGTACCTATCAGTGCCCATCCGTGCCACCCATCCGTGCCACTTATCCGTGCCATCTTATCTGTGCCCATCTTTGCCCATCAGTGCCGCCTTATCTGTGCCCATCGGTGCCGCCTTATCTGTGCCTATTAGTGCCGCCTTAACTATGCCTATCAGTGCCCACCAGTGCAGCCTATCAGTGCCCACCAATGCAGCCTATCAGTGCCCACCAATGCAGCCCATCAGTGCCCACCAATGCAGCCTATCAGTGCCGCCTAATCAGCGCACTTCAATGAAGGAGAAAAATGACCCGTTTGCAAAATTTTATAACAAACTATTAAAACATGATTTTTTTTTATTTTTTTTTGCATCTTTTTTTGTTTGTTTAGCAAAAAATAAAACTCCGAGCTGTAACTAAATACCACCAAAAGAAAGCTCTATTTGTGGGAAAAAAATGATAAAAATTTCATTTGGGTACAGTGTTGTATGACCGCGCAATTGTCATTCAAAGTGCATCAGCGCTGAAAGCTGAAAATTGGTCTGGGACTGAGGGGGGTGTAAGTGCCCAGTAAGCAAGTGGTTAAAATCAGTTGGAGAGATTGCAGAAACAATCTTTTCAGGCATCTTCCGAATCCAGGCATTTAAGTATTTTTGCTTGGTTGGGAAGTGTACTACTATATGCTTATTAATTTGATCTTCTCTTTCTCAAACACTGTGCATTCCTCTACATAGAAATATAGGGAGTAGGTCTTTTTTCTGTTAAACTGAGAAAGCAAAGCATAGCAAAAATACTATATTGGAAATAACATGTAAGTTACATGTTCAGGGCATCAATGCTATCATCTCAATCAAAACGTTATTTAATCATTATGACATCTAGCTAAAAAAACACCACTTGTTCTGACATGAGCTTTGCTGCACTGTGGGATACCATACATCAAGAGAAAGACTGAAAAAAACGAAACTTGTAAAAAATGTCTAGGTTCGTTGCAGATTCTGCTCTTATATGACCCTTGTATTAATAACAGTGCATGGATTTTTGTAAGGAGACAGGATTACTGTAAAGTAGATTAGAAAAAGAGTGCATATGGTGGTGATTGGCCAATTGGTGGGGTGGGGGGGGGGTTGACAGCAAAGGTTGATAACGCCATATTGGTACAGTGTTGAGGTGATACATGTATTTTGGCTAGGGCAGGTGGTATAGAAGTGGTGTATAGAAGGGGAAGGAGGCCTGCACATGCAGTGCTGAAGAGGGCAGTGAAGAGTTAGTGTCATTTAGTAAGGGAAGATCTGCAGGCGTAGTGGTGTAAAGAGTGCATGTGTGGTGGTGAGAGCAGGGGTGTGTGTACAAGCACAATGGTGGGACAATAAGTGCGAGTATGGAGGGCAGCAAAGATGAAGTAGTGAGAAAGTAGTGTGGCTTTGGAGTCCAGAGAAGAGTGGGGGGTAACAAGTACAGATGCAGTGGTGGGAGGCAGGATACAGGTGCAGTGGTGGAAAGAGGAGCGCAGACGCGGTGGGTGGCGAAAGAAGGTGCAAGCATGGAGGGGGTTGAGAGATGGGAAGGGGGCAAGGTGAATGCTGAAAGAAGGGGGCTGCAGGGGTGGTGGGTGCAGAGATGCAGTGGAAGTATGGGATGGATTGTGAGAGAAGGGTGGCTTCAGAAATTGTGGGGAATGAGGGGTCTGTAGGTGCAGTAAGTGTAGAGAATAGGAGGGCGCAGGTGTGGTGGGTGCTCAGAAAACAGCAGTTGCAGGAACAGTTAATGCTGAGTGATGGGGGAGGGTACAGGTGTTGATAAAAGCAGGTGGCATAGAGGTGCAGTGTGTGCTGAGAGAAGGGGCAACTGCAGGTGTGGTAAATTGTGTAGTGGGTGGCGATAAAGAGGAAGTGCAATTGTAGTGGTATTGAAAACAGAATGGGTGTAGGCACAGTGGGTGCTGGATGGTGGGGTGGCTTGCTGACATTGCGTGAGGAGGGCTAGCTGAGACTGCAGAAGAGGAGTGGTTAATATTGTAGCTGAGATTGCAAGGGGGTGGTAAAATGTTGCAGGATTGAGGGTGAGTAGATAATTGTGGTCTGCTCAATGTGTGGCAATGCTTGTAGTAAATACAATTCCCATGATGCTATGGGAATTGTAGTTGTGCTAGGTGGGATGGGGTGGGTATGTGGGTTACATCAACAGTGGAAAGGGGTAGACAGCCCAGCATCTCCTAACCTGTCAAAGTATGAGGTAATCGTGGGGCAGGGTCAGATCGATAGTCTTATGCCACGTACACACGGTCGGATTTTCCGACAGGAAATGTTGGATGTGTGCTTGTTGGCTGAAAATCCGACAGTGTGTATGCTCCATCGAACATTTGTTGTCGGACTTTCCGCCAACAAACGGCTAGCAGGTTCTCAAATTTTCTGCCAACAAAACGTTGTCGAACTTTCCGATCGTATGTACACAAGTTTGTCGCACAAAAGTTCACGCATGCTCGGAATCAAGTACGACCCGGAAGCGCTCGGTCTTGTAAATCTATTGTTCGTAATGGAGATATCACATTCGCCACATGGCAAATTATGAAATCTCTCAATGCAGCGCATTTTCTTCCTCTTTATAATGCTATAATAATAAAACTACTCTGCTGCTGATATTCAGAGTTCTAACAAATTTTTTATTCTTTATAGTGATTTCCTGAACAAAATTTGTTTTTGTTGTTTTTTTTTTCGTGATCTTCAGAATATTTTTTTTTTTTTCTAGTGATCGCTTTAATTATTTTTTTCCGTTTTGAATGTCAAGTTACCACAACACCATTATTATCTTATATTTTTTAACCTCAAAGATGCCACTATGTTGGTGTCCCTTGTTAATTTGACGTATTTTTGAAATGTACCTGCCTCCTCACGAACAAACTGTCCTTTTTGAAGTAAAACACATAGCCAAGTAGAGCACAAGGTCAGAACAAAATAAAGAGCAAGGCAACACTGGAGAAACTGTTGGAATTGGTGAAGCCTTTGTACCCCATGGCAGACAATTATTTGACTGTCAAAATTGGTACCCTGAGGAGTCCATTTAATAGGGAGCACAATATGGTCCAAGACTCTGATAGATCGGGAGCAGCAGCAGATGACATATATGTCCCGAGGCTGTGATCTTATAACAGCCTTCCTTTTTTTGCCAGACCACACCAAACCCAGGCCATCACTCTCAACACTTCCTTTCCCGCTTCCTTCCATGCTGCTGTAGTGGGTTGGGTGACTGTGGTGTTGCTGGAGGTGGTGGAGGCATATGGTCCAACTCACATTTGAGTTGAGTAGTGAGTTTGCCCCTCGCCCCCTTGTTTAGGGCCTTCAGAATAATTTCTGAATCGTGCGTTGGCCCTCCTCCATGTGTTCTAGTTTGTTTGCAGTGACAAGTCCAAATGCCTCGTGGACACCAGAGGCCGTGTTAGGTGCCGCAGTAGCCTGTTTTAGGAAAACAGCCATGGACTCCTCACAATTCCTTGCCTTCCTGGTCCTTTTGGTTGGAGGACGGAGGGGTGGAACCTGGGATTCTGTCAGGCTGCTTGCCACGGCCTCCTCCTGGCCGAGACTTTCCTGTGTATGAAAATGGTACCGTATATACTCGAGTATAGGCCGACCCGAATATAAGCCGAGGCCCCCAATTTACCCCCAAAAAAACTGGCAAACTTATTGACTCGTGTATAAGCCGAGGGTGAGACATGCCTGTCCATCCCTGTGTGTGTGTCCGTCCATCCCTGTGTGTCCGTCCATCCCTGTGTGTCCGTCCATCCCTGTGTGTCCGTCCATCCATCCCTGTGTGTGTGTGTGTCCATCCATCCATCCATCCCTGTGTGTGTGTGTCTCCATCCATCCATCCATCCATCCCTGTGTGTGTGTGTCTCCATCCATCCATCCATCCCTGTGTGTGTGTGTGTCTCCATCCATCCATCCATCCGTGTGTGTGTGTCTCCATCCGTGTGTGTGTGTGTGTGTGTGTGTGTGTGTGTGTGTGTGTGTGTGTGTGTGTGTGTGTGTGTGTGTGTGTGTGTCCAGCCTACCTGTGTCCCGAGCCTTTGTCCCGAGCCTCCGTCCCGTGTCGTGCCTTGCCTTCGTCCCGTCCCGTCCCGTCCCGTGCCGTGCCTTGCCTTGCCTCCGTCCCGTGCCCTCTTCGTCGGCGGCCATTGTAAAATTCAAAAGCCGCGCCTCCTCCTTCGCCTGTGATAGGCGGAACACTGAATTTCCCAGCAGCCTGTGTTCCGCCTATCACGGACGTCGTATCATCCTCGTCCGTAGTACGAGGATGATACGACGTCCGTGATAGGCGGAACACAGGCTGCTGGGAAATTCAGTGTTCCGCCTATCACAGGCGAAGGCGGAGCCGGAGGCGCGGCTTTTGAATCATAGAATGGCCGCTGTCTGTCTGCTCGACACGCTGATCGAGCGGGCAGACAGCGATGACTCGAGTATAAGCCGAGGGGGGCACTTTCAGCCTCAAAAAAGAGGCTGAAAATCTCGGCTTATACTCGAGTATATACGGTACATAGTTTTAGGTTTTTGGTCATCAATCACACACAATTTTGAGCTTATGACTATTGCAAATTGAATGTTAACAAATAGAAAAGACTATAATCCTGACCGCAGCATTTTTCCTTCTTGTCCCAATCATTTTTGGCTACTACTGTCTATTGATATGTAAACCTTTGTTAAATCAGAAATGAGTGATCACTAACATCTAGTTAACATCATTCAATTTTTGACAAGAAATATGTTCAACAATGCCATATCTGGGTCAAGCTGGGCTCCTCCAAATCTTCTTCCTGGGTGGAAGGCCCAGTGCCAGAGAAGGGTTCTTTCCAGCCGCATCCGCCATATTCCTGTGCGCATGCGCGGCAGAATGGCACTCTAGCGCACGTGCGGCCTGATGGAATGGCGTGTGATGTGATGCTCTGGCGGGGCTATTTAAAAAGACTCTGGCATCCAAACGGGTTGCTGGTTTGTCTTCAGCTTCCCGTTTGTAACTGCTTCCTGTTTGCGGTATCTGATTACCTGCTGTGACCCGGACTGTTCCCGACTATGCTGCTATTCTCCTGGATCTGACCCTTGGCCTGTTTAACGGACTTTGCCTTTTACATTGTTTGACCCTCAGCCTGCTTAACGGACTTTGCCTTGCCTTCTCCAGTGTTTGACCCTTGGTCTGCTTTAAGGACTTGCCTTGCTTCCTCCAGTACTTGACCCTCTGCCTGTGACCCGGATTGCCTGCCACCTCTAGTGTGTGACCCTTGTTTGTACCTCAGACTTACCCTGTACCTCCTGTTTCAGATCCTCAGCTAGTTCCCGAACTCCTGCAAACCTTGGTTCAGCTCTGCAGCCTTCTCTCAGGAACTCTACTACCTGCTGGTGGACCATGCCTCTTCATGCCACCCATTCCCTATAACACCTCCAGGGGGTGGGGTGCACTCAGTCTCCGCATCTCTGCCTCGGTAAGTACTCACCTGACACCCAGGTTGGATTTCAGAAGCCTCAGCTGATGCGGAAGGAAGTGTTGATAGCAATGGCCTGGGTTCCATCTGGTTGGACAAAAATATGCAGGCTGTCCTAGTAGCACAGCCTGGAGACATATACCTGATCTGCTGCTGCTCCGGATCTCAAGGAATCCTGGAACTTTCTGCGCTCCCTATTATATGTGCTCCTCAGGCTACCAATTTTGGCCTTCAAATAGTTGATATCTGCTGTGGCATACAACAGCTTTACCAATTCCAACAGTTTATCCAGTACTGCCTTCCTCTTTTGCTTGTTCGAATAGTCGCTGCATTGGACTTGCCAGAGACATGGCAGCTCACTGTATTTATCAATGAAGTTGGGCAGGAAGTCAGGGGCTGTGAATTTGTCAACCATTTTCTCTGCAAGACACAACACAAGACAAACCCTAATATCAGGCTAAATTCTCCTAAACTTGGCCACTGATGCCCCAAGTTACAATTGTACCTTTGTTTGAACGATCGGCGCCAGCGATCCATCCTCCACTCACAGATCGTACGTATGTCGCCCGCATGTTATGCTTTATATACACTGCGCATTCGTCAAACTCCGCTCCGTACTTCTTTCTAGTGTATTGCTCACCTCTTCTCTTTCGGGGCAGTGGGATAGTACATAGCAGAGACACAGCAGGTGTGTGCTCTTATCAGTAACGACGAGGAAAGCCCAGAGCAAGTTCCAGATCCAGGAGGAGATATAAGGCCTCAAATATGTCCTCTGAAGAGATGGTGGACATCTTGAAGAGGACAGACTATGATGGGAATCATGGACTGTACAGAAACCCAAATGCAAGAAAGGCCAAGATCATGATTAAGTTGTGAGCAGTCTGCACAGGACTGTTTGGGGTATGATGAACCAAGGAGCAATTGAGGAAACGCTAGTCAGACCTGCAATTGAGGGAGCAGGATCAGCATAGAAGTATCAGGAAAGTGCTGCAAAAAAAAGTATTTGTCGTTTGTTCCTATTATTATTATTACTTTCGTGCTGGTCTATGTGCTTTTCTTTACTGTTCTACAGTTTAACATGCCAAGTTTGAGGTTCGTGGGCACAGTAATCGTTCGTAATAAACATTGTTCATTTGAGCACTAATACGTTTTTGGCAGATGCATGTTAACTACATTAGTTAATGCCTATTTTGATTAAAAGAAGTTTATTATATTGTCTAGATGTGTTTGAAACTTTAAGGAGAGGACACTCAGCAGCTGATTATACATCTGGACGCAGGAGCACTAGTGTGAGACACCATAACAACCTTTTTATGGTGTCCCACGCAGGTGCTCTAGTGGATACTAGTGGTCTCTGCATGTGTGAAACTTGCAAAAAAAACAGGTACCGTATATACTCGAGTATAAGCCGAGATTTTCAGCCTCTTTTTTGAGGCTGAAAGTGCCCCCCTCGGCTTATACTCGAGTCATCGCTGTCTGCCCGCTCGATCAGCGTGTCGAGCAGACAGACAGCGGCCATTCTATTCAAAAGCCGCGCCTCCGGCTCCGCCTTCGCCTGTGATAGGCGGAACACTGAATTTCCCAGCAGCCTGTGTTCCGCCTATCACGGACATCGTATCATCCTCGTACTACGGACGAGGATGATACGACGTCTGTGATAGGCGGAACACAGGCTGCTGGGAAATTCAGTGTTCCGCCTATCACAGGCGAAGGCGGCGGCGCAGCTTTTGAATTTTACAATGGCCGCCGACGAAGAGGGCACGGGACGGAGGCAAGGCAAGGCACGGCACGGCACGGGACGGGACGGGACGGGGGCAAGGCAAGGCACGACACGGGACGGATGCAAGGCAAGGCACGGCACGGGACGGAGGCAAGGAGGCAAGGCACGGGACGGAGGCTCGGGACAAAGGTAGGCTGGACACACACACACACACACACACACACACACACACACACACACACACACACACACGGATGGATGGAGACACACACAGGGATGGATGGATGGATGGATGGAGACACACACACACAGGGATGGATGGATGGATGGAGACACACACACACAGGGATGGATGGATGGATGGATGGAGACACACACACACACACAGGGATGGATGGATGGATGGAGACACACACACACAGGGATGGATGGATGGATGGATGGAGACACACACACACAGGGATGGATGGATGGATGGACACACACACACACAGGGATGGATGGACGGACACACAGGGATGGACGGACACACAGGGATGGACGGACACACAGGGATGGACGGACACACAGGGATGGACGGACACACACACAGGGATGGACAGGCATGTCTCACCCTCGGCTTATACACGAGTCAATAAGTTTGCCAGTTTTTTTGGGGGTAAATTGGGGGCCTCGGCTTATATTCGGGTCGGCCTATACTCGAGTATATACGGTAAGTATTCCAGCTTTTGAAAGGGAAAAAATCATGTGTTCAGCTTGGAACCCTGCCAAAACAGACAATTGGACGACACTTCCAAGAAATGTTTCATATTACTATTTCTAGCCTCAAATATCTGCTAAGTATGCAATTTTTGTATTTCCATAGGGGAGAAAAGAATCAGGACTTCTGAGGACACCAGGAACCCCACACCTCCTGAAGAACGGGAATTCAGCACACAACCTGAGGATGTAGATGCAGAACCTAAGGATGTGGATGCAGAGGTTCAGGAAGTGGTCGAAAGGGTGTCGACAACAGGTCAGTGTCTGAGACCACAGCTTCAGGTAATAGATGGATGCCTACATATTTATAATACATTGTGTTTTTTATTTTTAGGTGATGTGGATGTTGTGGAAGAAGAAACCCACTTCCACAGTGCAAGTGCACAAGTATCATCTTGTGCAATCAGGATTTAGAAAAATATCAATGATGTTCAAAAAAGAAAGACTGAGCAACATCATTGATGTTTTCGGCAAAATCTAAACCTCCAAAAAATGCAAATTTTGTCGTTATTGTACATTTTTTAAAAGTTTTAAAGTAATTGCAAAGCCAAATTTTGAAGATTTACACAGTGTGTCAACATGTGCTATCTGCCATCATGGGATATCAATGTACGCGTTTTGTGGGTGCAACCCCTTCCTCCAAACTAAAGTAGGTGAGAGGAAGGGGTTGTACCCCAGAAAAAAAGGCCATTGATCCCTCATGATGGGAGTGAGCACATGAAGATTATTTTTTATCATTAATGCATTACATACATTAACAACAAAAATATTGTGTGTGTGTAGCAGGCCCACAGCACAAAATAGTAGTTAGTGGAAGAAGAGATTGTCAACTCATGTATCAAATAAGTTACGTTTGCACCATTGAAGAAAATGGCCAAAAATAAAAGGCCATTGGAGAACCTAGGAGACAGATAAGAAACACAAACAGTAAATCAAATGAAATATGCGTTTTTTTTTTCCAAAAAAAAAAAAAAAAAAATTTAAACAGCGTCCAGATTTTCTGGTAAATCAATTGACCCCCTACCCATGAAGTACTCCATATAGCTCTGCCATATTTCGCGGGGGCTTTGCGCCGTCATTGTTTTTGCCAGTGAAAAGTCCGCCTCAGTCGCAACTGAGGCCAGATAGTGAGCTGCATTCTTCCGCAGGAAATTATGAAGAATGCAGCAGCTTAAAATGATGTGGTTGAGTTTGTATTCAGCCATGTTGATACCCATTTGAAAAAGCCAGAACCGGCTGGCCATTATGCCAACGGCATTCTCGACCACTCTTCTGGCACGGGGCATATGCTAATTAAAAACTCTTCTCCGTCGTCAGGGTCCTCATGGGGAACAGCCTCACCTGATGGTCCCCAAGCGCAAAGGCCTCATGCGCCACAAAAACAATCTGGAAGCCTGCCACATTATCTGCTGGAGGCTTCAACCCCAAGCTGCCATTCTGGAGATGCCGGTAAAATTCCGTCTGTGCGGCCACTCCTCCATCTGACATACGGCCATTTTTCCCTACATCCAGATATAAGAACTCATAATTCGCTGTCACAACTGCCAACAACACAATACTACTGTACCTCTTATAATTAAAGTAGTATGACCCCGAGTTGGGTGGTGGGACCATCCAGATGTGCTTCCCATCTATCACACTACCAAAGTTGGGAGGTTCCTACTGCTGGTGGAAGTGGGAGACCACAGTCTGCCATTCCTGTGGGTTAGAAGGAAACTGTGGAGTCAAACACGAAAACAAAAAAATTTGTACTTTTGCACATAACAGTGCAAGCAGATTAGACACAAACATTCCTGGCCAACATAAGTATAAATTTTTTTGAAATGAGTATTTAAAGACAAAAAGTATAAGGTCCACTTATCAGATTCCTCACCCCCTCTGATGGCCCATTGTAAACATTTGAGGGCGGGGGGGTATGTTTTGGACAGGTAAACCCTCCACTTCACTGAGAGCTGAATGCCTAAATAATGTGTGTTACTTTGGCCAGCCCCCCCTTACTTACACTACTGGCAGCCCACTGGACAGTTAAGAAGTGTCATAATCCAAAAATATGAATACACACTGTACAACATTTTTACATTCTGCAATTACCTATCAAGAGAATAGGAGAACAAAACTTTAAACAGTACCATTTGAAAGTATTCAGGCAGGCACTTGCACTACATGCTTTGGTGAATTAATCCATAAATCTGAACACAAAAAGAGGTAGGTATAGTGTGTATAGGTTTGGCAAAGTCAGCAGATAGAGTATTGGTATCGGTTGACTTAGCAGTTGAGGAGGAGGGAGGGTTCCAAATGAGTTCCCCCCCCCCCCCCCCCCCCAACAAAAAAAAGCCTCTTGCACTCTGGCTGAATTTAAGGACAACAATAACATTTGTCAAGTGAATAGGCTAGGTATGAATGGGCCCACGATAGCATGCTGGGGAGGTTAGTGAAGGTAAATATGCATGAAGGACAAAAAAGGAGCATTAAAAGTTTACAGCATGCATGATTACAAAGAGGACATTCACAGCATAATACAATCATGGTAATTATGGAATGATTAAATAAATACATTAGCAAACATTAAATACATAAATGATGTTAAAGGATATAACTTACCTTAATATAGTCCTTCTGCAGTACCTGAATGATGGCAGAACAGGTCTCTGGAATGATGATTCCTAGAACCTGGGGGGAGATCCCAGTCGTGGACTTGATGTCCTGGCGATGAGCCTTTGTTTGAGAGTGATGGCTTGCCGCATGCAGGTGTCCTGCTTCATTATATAAGGGGACAGCAAAGCCAACAGACAGTGAAAGACGGGGTCCGTCATCTGGAGATATTTCCTGAAATCCTCAGGATTATTCTCCTGGAGCTCCCGCAACAAAAGCATGTGAAAGAATTGGTCACCATTAGGCAACCAATTCTTTGTCCAAGAACTCCTCCTCCACTTGTTCATGGACTGGACTTGGGTCAAAGCAATAACTCCAACACCAAGCCGAAACAGAACAAACTCTACGACAAGTATGTAACCGCAACATGGCTAGAAAAGAACGGCTGCTCAGAACAAGCTGACAGAATGCACTGAAAATCAGAAAGGACCTGAGAAGAACGAGCTGAAAATCAGAAATGAGCAGACAAGAACGCACTGAAAATCAGAAACAAACTATAAATAGAACATACTGAAAGACAGGAACAAACTGAAGAACAGATACGAACCGACAAGCACAAACTGAAAAGCACGAGGCTGAAAAGCGCAAATCGTCTCTCAAACTTCTAACACGAGATAAACACAAGATTAGCAGAAGGACCACAAAGGGTGGCACACTGGCTATTGAACTTGCTTTTTATCGGCTCGCTGTATGTCTCGTACTTCACCACGTTCCCACGTTCGTAATTGTTGGCCAACATTTGTGTGACCATGTGTATGCAAGACAAGTTGGAGCCAACAACCTTCAAACAAAAATCCATGGTGTTGTTGTCATAAAGCCCGAACGTGTGTACAAGGCATTAGACTCCCGAGTCCTCCCACTACAGTCAGCGGCTCACTGGAAATTTAATTACTGAGAGGATGTTAAAAAACTGGTAGCTGGGGAAAAAGTGGCCACCAGTCTTTCTAAAGGGAAACAAAGGGGACTGATCCCTTCTTCTGACTTTAAGTGGCGATTTCTCAGTAGCTGAACACCTTTATGTCAAATGATGTACAAATTTATGCCAGTGCTTGGCTTTAAGAGAGTGGAGACAGATCTTGAAGGGAACTTGGGACAGGAAAAAGTATATGGTTCTACTGTTGGCTCACCAGGCTGCGTAGATAAGGCTGCTGTACAGATTGCCAGGCAGGGTTGTTCTATGTGACAGAACTGTGTAAATCTCAGGAATGAATGGATAGAAATACAAATCCATTGTCACCTCCGATATATGTATTTAATCAGTGTATATTGCCGTTTGCCTGGAGTTTGGCTTTAAGCAGCAATAAAAATCACGAGGAATGCTTCCTTAGTCCAGCCTCTCTAAGAGCTACTGCTACAATATTATCAGCAGCACATAATGAGATGCTGTTATCACTGTGTGTTACGCTTTGATATAAGACTGCAATGATTGAGCTAATTTCCTGAGCTAACTGGCTTTCATTCATACTGTGCATATACAGGAACAACAATATCTCACAGACTCAAAAGGAAAAGTGGGTATACTTATTTTGCATCTGATGGAGACCTAGTTCTGGTAAAATAAACTGCATCTTTTTATATGCGATATTGTTCTCCAGATGAGTGCACATACAGGTTAATTAGCGACAATATCTACCATACTGAAGTTAATGTTTGGATTTGTTTTTTTACCTGACATTTTTAACCGTGCTGTGGGGTGAACGGGCATGTTTCTCAATGCTTACACTGCATAAAATTTGTGTCTATATATTTTTCCTAATCTCAAAAACAAAGATTGATTCCCCCTAGTCGTCTTCATCAATAACCTAACTTAACTGTCTATAAATAAAATAATACACTTTGCACTACCCAGGGTCAGTGTAGTGTTTAGTTCCTGAGCACTGCTTCATTTTATAGCCTGCTACATGCACCAAGCAGAGGAAAGAGACTGGTCAAATAATACAGGCACACTGCCCTTGGGTAAAGTAAGTAACTGCTACACTTCTCTATTACCAGTCCTCAACTTCAACTCAGTCTGTGACCTGAGCTGTATTGAGAGGAAGCAACATCAAACAACTCAACAATGCACTATCCACAGGTAGTCCAGCATGCGTGGTACTAATCTGGAGCTTATAAAATTTAAAATATAACAATGGCTGTAAAACAAACAGTAAAAAAAAGTGTCCCCTAACATTGCAGGCCAATGGAAAATGCCCTCTTTTATTGGTGGTCAGTGGAACATACCCTTTTGCATCAGAAGTGATTGCTGGTCAGCTAAAAAGTGTCAAATTCCATTTGAGGTCAGTGTAGAATTGACCCCTTACTTTAGAGGCCGGTGTTGTACTCCCTACCTTAGTGTTCACTGGCCCCTTAAACTGGAGGTCAGTGCAAAAGTGTCCCCTTACATTGATGGTCAGTGTAGAAGTCCCCCCTTATATTGGTGGTCAGTCTAGTTTCCCTTGGAAAACTAGTTTCCCTCTACATTGGAGGTCAGTGTTAAAATGTTCTCTGGGTGGTTAAAGGAAAGAGTGCAGCTTACATTGGTGGCCAGTGGGAAGAATGCCTCTCTTAAAATGACCCAGTCATGTACTATAAGATTTAACAGTACGCTTATATCTGTAATGAAGAGATTGAATACTTACCTTACCCATGACACTTCTATAACTAAAACTGGTCAGCTGGGAAAACGACACGTTCCCCTACAGTTCTCACTGGTTTCTTCTGACCTTACGTCACTGCAGGTGCCTAAAAAGTTATTTTGGGTTAAGTGAAGGACTTTTGGGTTCGTGGGGGGGGGGGGGGCATAACCCCACCACTGCAATAGCCAAAGCTATTTTGGCTATACTTCTCCAATGGATCACAGTACTGCAGTCAGTTCTGAACCCCTGTGATTTGTTGAAGCTGAAGCCTGCTGGCACTCTGCTCAGAGCAGATGGGGAGAACTGAGCGATCAGTGGTATTTGATTACTCATTTCTCACTACAGAGCTGGTGGGGACAGATACAGCATTGGATTGATACTGCATACACCTAGGTGAGTATAAATGTTTTTTCATTAAACCATACTTCTCTTTTAAAGAACAGGGATGCTCCTTTGAACAATTTGAGCAGAGAAAAGAGATCTCTCCTGATATCCAGAAAGTAAAAATGGAGCAGCATAGCATACTATACTAAAATGCACAAAGGTTTGTTCACAACACCATAGTGTATGTGGTATTTTCCATTTTGTGAGTTATGTTCTAATTTTTTACTATCAAAAATGTATTTATAATTCTCTATAATTTTTTTTTTTTTTTTTTTTACAGATCGACTCAATTTCCTTGCATCCATGTTAAATGATGAATTTTCGTTGTATTTTGAATGTAATAACAGTTTCCCCTTTATCACACAGATTAATGTCTGGCTGTCAATAGCTGAGTTCTGTTGAAGGCAGAAAAAAAACAATTTTAGTGGCAATAAAACACTTCATGGGTTATAATCCCAGTTCAAGAGAAATAAAATATTTTTTGGGCTAAATAATGATGATTATTCAGCCATAAAAATCTTTTATTTCTCTTGAACAGGTATTATAGCCTATGAAGTGTTGTTTTATCTCCACTAAAGACTTTTTTTTCTACCTTCCTCAACAGAAATGTTATTGCCAGGGCGACAAAAAAAAAAAAAATATATATATATTTCTACATTAAGTGAACTAAGCATTCTACAATGCTAGGTTTACATCTTTACATCTGCCCATTATCTCACTTTTTGGAGTGCAGCTAAGCAGTCTCTGTCAGTCTGTCAGGAGGCAATAATGCTGTTTGTATTTACAGTCTATTAAAATAAGGAAAAATTGCTGTCAGTTATGCTGCGTACACATGTAGCGGACTGTCCGGCGGACTTTCCGAACGGGCTACTTGCCCACACACGGCCCCTTTTCAGCGTACTAATACGGCGTACTAAGTCCGCCGGACTATCTGCCGTACTTTTCAAATGAAAGGACTCGCCCACGCACGCGGAGGAAAGTGCGCTCATTTTCTCCAGGTAGCCGGGGCCAGCGAAGGAGGCGCCGCTGGCCCCGTCACCTGGTATGAACTTAAAGGGGAATCTCTACGCCGAAAAATCGGTGTGGGGGCCCCCCCCTAAGTCCACATCAGACCCTTGTCCGAGCACGCTACCCAGCCGGCCAGGAAAGAGGGGACGAGTGAGTGCCCCCCCCTCCTGAGCCGTACCAGGCCGCGTGCCCTCAACATGGGGGGGTGCCTTGGCACCTTGTCCCCATGTTGATGAGGACAAGGGCCTCTTCCCAACAACCCTGGCCGTTGGTTTTCGGGGTCTGCGGGCGGGGGGCTTATCGGAATCCAGGAGCCCCCTTTCATAAGGGGGCCCCCGGATCCCAGCCCCCCCACCCTATGTGAATGAGTATGGGGTACAATGTACCCCTACCCATTCACCTGTGGAAAAAAGTAAAATAAAAAACACAACACACAAGGATTAAAATAGTTTATTGCACAGCTCTGGGGGTCTTCCGTCTTCGGGGGTCTTCTCGCCGGACTCCTCCGCTATCTTCTGCTAGCTCTTTTGCTAGCGGAGGAGCCCGGCTTTCTTCTTCGCCGCCGCCTCTTCGGTTCTTCTTGCCGGGCCACCGCGCCTTCTTCTAGCTCTTTTACAGGCAGTGGCCCGGTCTTCTGTCGCCGCTTTCGCTGTCTTCTGTTCTTCTCTTCAGATGTTGCCTCATCGCATCCTCCGCTCACAATGGCACGGACGCGACGCGCAGCGACTTATATAGGGACATCACTGGATGATCCTATTATGATGTCACAGTCCCAGCGCGCTACCTGGCTGGCCAGGTAAGGGGGTGGGGATGAGCCGTACCAGGCCGCGTGCCCTCAACATGGGGGGGGTGCCTTGGGGAAGGGGGGGCCGCGTGGCCCCCCCACCCCAAAGCACCTTGTCCCCATGTTGATGAGGACAAGGGCCTCTTCCCAACAACCCTGGTCGTTGGTTGTCGGGGTCTGCGGGCGGGGGCTTATCGGAATCCGGTAGCCCCCTTTAATAAGGGGGCCCCCGGATACCGGCCCCCACCCTTTGTGAAGGAGTATGGGGTACAATGTACCCCTACCCATTCACCTGTGAAAAAAATGTAAAAAAATAAACACACACAAGGGTTAAAATAGTTTATTGCACAGCTCCGGGGGTCTTCTTCTGTCTTTGGGGGTCTTCTCGCCGGACTCCTCCGCTATCTTCTACTAGTTTTTTTACTAGCGGAGGAGCCTGGCTTTCTTCTTCGCCACCCTCTTCTTCTGACTTCGGGGGTCTTGTCCCCCTCTTCGGTTCTTCTTGCCGGGCCACCGCACCTTCTTCTAGCTCTTTTACAAGCGGTGGCCCGGTCTTCTGTTGCCGTGTTGTCGCCGCCTTCTGTTCTTCTCTTCTTGAGCTGTTTCCTCGTCGCTGTCTCCGGTCACAATGACAGGCACGCGGCGTGCGAAGTCAGAAGAAGAGGGTGGCAAAGAAGAAAGCCGGGCTCCTCCGCTAGTAAAAGAGCTAGCAGAGGATAGCGGAGGAGTCCGGCGAGAAGACCCCCGAAGACGAAAGAAGACCCCCGGAGCTGTGCAATAAATTATTTTAACCCTTGTGTGTTGTGTTTTTTTTCCATTTTTTTCACAGGTGAATGGGTAGGGGTACATTGTACCCCATAATCCTTCACATAGGTTGGGGGGCCGGTATCCGGGGGCCCTCTTATTAAAGGGGGCTCCCGGATTCCGATAAGCCCCCCCGCCCGCGACAACCAACGGCCAGAGTTGTCGGGAAGAGGCCCTTGTCCTCATCAACATGGGGACAAGGTGCTTTGGGGTGGGGGGGCCACGCGCCCCCCCCCTTCCCCAAGGCACCCCCCATGTTGAGGGCACGTGGCCTGGTACGGCTCAGGAGGGGGGGCACTCGCTCTTCCCCACCCCCTTTCCTGGCCGGCCGGGTAGCGCGCTCAGATAAGGATCTGATATGGACTCAGGGGGGGGACCCCCACGCCCTTTTTTTGGTGTAGGGATTCCCCTTTGACTCCATACCAGGTGACGGGGCCAGCGACGCCTCCTTCGCTGGTCCCGGCTTCCTGGAGCCGTGCTCAAAATGAGCTGACTTTTCTCCGGGCGGGAAAAGTCCATTAATTTCGAAAGTACAGACAAGCACAGCACACACACGGCCGTATTGTCCACCGAAATGAGAGTCCGGCGGACAGATTGATTTGCAAAACTACAATCTTAGTCCCCCGGAGCCCACACACGGCCGGACTTTTCCACCGGATTATTTGATCGTGTGTACGCAGGTTTACAGCAGTTTTTTTTTTCCTTTTGAGATAAAGGTTTTACATAAATAAATGCAAACTGATCATTGTAAGCAAACCTGTGAGTGGTAAATGGTTTGTCTCAAACCTGTGACTTCTACATCTACAGGAGAGCTTGTTCTGTTGAAAACAGACTTAATGGCCAGATCACCAAATGAAAATAAAAAAGGAAACGAATGCATCCATCACACCTAAGAGCTGGCAATATATTAAATATTTGTTTTTAGGTTTAATACTGCTTTAACTCTTGTTGCTTCCCCTGTGGCAATGGCACCCACGTCCCTGGTCAATATGGCTTAGTAGAAAACTTGGCCCTGTCTTTTGCTGTGCTTCCTTCTTTCAGTCTGATAGCTGCTCTACTAAGCATAAAGAGACTAAAAGCACATCAAATTCAGGTATTTACATGAACTTAATGTGTTTCTCCCCCCCCCCCCCCAACACAAAATTGTTAAAATAGTTATTTATATCTGTTTAGCATTTACCTTTAAATAACAAAAACAACCAGTTTAGAAAATGTATCCTTTGCATGTACTGATATAGTTCCTAACTTTGAGGACAGATATCATTATAGCAGCAGCTAGCTGCCATAACCCTGGTATCCTCGTATTTGGTGGGCGGTCGGCTACAAGATAAAAGTGGTCTCTGTGGCGGATTCACCACAAGATCACTTTTATCAGCGGCGAGAGAGGGCCCCCTCCCCTCCCGCCGTGCTCCGTCAGTGGCATGGAGACTAGTGAGGGGAAGATGACCCCCATCTGTCTCCATGACATTGCAGGACGGAACAACATCAAAATGTCACTTCTGCCCATAGCTCTTAAAGGGCCATTTTTTAAATGACAATATTTTATTTATTTTTAATTGCATTTTAGGGTAAATATGAGATCTGAGGTCTTTTTGACCCCAGATCTCATATTTAAGAGGTTCTAACATGCTTTTTTTTCTATTACAAGGGATGTTTACATTCCATGAAATAGGAATAAAAGTGACAATTTCTTAAAAAAAAAAAAAAAAAAAAAACAGTGTAAAAATGAAAAAATAAAAAAAGGTAAAATAATTTTTTTTTTAAACTCTCCCCATCCCGACGAGCTCGTGTGCATAAGCGAACACATATGTGAGTAGCGCCCGCATATGAAAATGGTGTTCAAACCACATGTGAGGTATCGCCGTGATCGGTAGAGCGAGAGCAATAATTCTAGCGTTCCTCTTTAACTCAAAACATGCAACCTGTAGAATTTTTTAAATGTCCCCTATGGAGATTTTTAAGGATAAAAGTTTGTCACCATTCCTCAAACAGTGCAATTTTGAAGCGTGACATTTTGGGTATCAATTTACTCGGGGTAACATTATCTTTCACAATATGAAAAAAAATTGGGCTAACTTTACTGCCGTCTTATTTTTTAATTCAAAAAAGTGTATTTATTCCAAAAAAAGTGCGCTCGTAAGACCACTGCACAAATGCGGTGTGACAAAGTATTGCAACGACCGCCATTTTAATCTCTAGGCCAGGGGGTGTCAAACTCAATTTCATCGTGGGCCGCATCAGCATTATGATTGTCCTCCAAAGTGCCGGTTGTATCTGTAAGATTAGATGTCCAGTGCATCCTCTCCCCTTACATTAGATGTCAAGAGCACCCCCACCATCAGAAGTTGAGTCCCCTAATCTCCCTAACATCACAGTGCACCCCCTTTCCTTATGCTGCTAGGAAGAAACTGGATGCATCACTTGAAAGTAGAACGTAGGGGTCTGGAGGAGGACCAGAGGACAGCTGGAGCTCTCCTGCAGCTGCAGGAGAGGTGCGAGGGCCACATGAAATGGCCTGGAGGGCCGGATTCGGCCTGCGGGCCTTGTGTTTGACACCTGTGTTCTAGGGTGTTAGAAAAAAAAAAAAAAAAAGTAGAATGTTTGGGAGTTCTAAGTAATTTTCTAGCAAAAAAAAAACGTTTAACTTGTAAACAACAAATCTCAGAAAGAGGCTTAGTCCGTAAGTGGTTATTAAAGTGGTTGTAAACCCTGTATAGCCGCTTCTACCTACAGGTAAGCCTATAATAAGGCTTACCTGTAGGTACTGTGAATTTCTCCTAAACTTGCATGGTTTAGGAGATATTCACTGTATCCGCATGTGCCGATGATGTCGGCACATGCGGATACAGTAAATATCTCCTAAACTGTGCTCGCTCGTGCAGTTTCTTTAGCTGCTGTGCCATTACCGGTGGCTCCTGCATGCATGCGCGGGAGTGACAACATTGTGGCTCCAGTCAATCACAGCGTCGAAGCCTGCAAACCCAGCAATAACTCTAGGACGATATGTAGCCAGGGTCACAGAGGTGTGGTGGGACCGCAGCAACAGCAGCGTTCTAAGGTAAGTACTTCATAATGAGCTTTTTTTTTTCTCATCCGGGTTTACAACCACTTTAAATAGGCACCTCCACCTATTGCTGGCTAATGGTAGCAGCATAAAGTATATCAGTCCTAGTATAGGTGGACATCTTGGGGTGAAAAAAAAAGTTTTTCCCTAGCATATACAATCCCTTTTCAGTGGCCAGGATTTTTTTTTTTTTTTTTTTTTTTTTTTTTTTTTTTTTACATTTTTGGAATAAAAAGTTTTCCCAACATTGTTCAGGGCCCGTCCTCATGTGTTGACTTATTGCATGCATATTAAGGCAGCCTATTCAAATTATTACTATTACTACTATTAAAATCTGAAATGCACCATTTTTTTTGCAAGATGGGCACCACAACACAAAATCGGTAGTTTGAACTGCCGTGTGTTCTCTTAGTCTGTGTTATGATATACGTGCGTTCTCTTAGTCTGCTGGGGTCCACTGAAGAAAGAGAAAAGAGAAAGCAGAATGCCAGAGAGATGAGCGAATCACTGTGCTGCTTCTCTAACGTTCTCTTGCAACCTGGGGACAGGGCCATGTCCACTTGGTCTTAGAATAGATGAAGTGGGTTAAATGACGTTCGCTGTAATTCAACCTTGACAAATAAAGACATCTAGTCTTGGTGGAAAAGTAGTACAGAAGATGGCAGCTCCAGATCGAAGGTGAGTGCTGCAGCAAAAAAGTATGTATTAATGTGCTATTCATTTTTAATTAGTTTTGCCTTACATGTAAAAGTTTCCTTTTAGAAAACAAAATATTGCAAAAAAATTTATATTAGAGTGCTTAATAGGAAATACGTGCAAGAACAACTGAAAAAGAACTTGGGTTTACTACAGCCCTGACCAAAAGTTTTGAGAAAGACAAATTTTCACAAAGTCTGCTGCCTCAATTTTTATGATGACAATCTGCATATACTACAGAATGTTATGAAGAGTAACCAGATGAGTTGCAATTAATTGCATAGTCCCTCTTTGCCAAGAAAATGAGCTTTATCCCAAAAAACATATTCGCACTGCATTTCAGCCCTGGCACAAAATGACCAGCCAACATCATGTCAGCGATTCTCTCATTAACACAGGTGACAGTGTTCAGGAAAAGGCTGGAAATCGCTCTGTAATGCTGATTGAGTTCGAATAACTGACTGGAAGTTTTACAATTATTCTCTCTCTGTCAACCAGTTACCTGCAAGGAAACGCATGCACAAAAAGGGATTCACAGGCAAGGATATTGCTGCTACTAAGAATGCACCTAAATCAACCATTTATCAGATCATCAAGAACTTTAAGGAGAGAGGTTCAATTGTTGTGAAGAAGGCTTCAAGGCACCCAAGAAAGTCCAGCAAGGGCTAGGGCCGTCTCTTACAGTCGATTCAGCTGTGGGATCAGGGCACTATCAGTGCAGGGCTTGCTCAGGAATGGCAGCAGGCAGGTGTGAGTGCATCTGCACAGTGAGGCAAAGACTTTTGGGGGATGGCCTGGTGTCAGGAAGGGTAGCAATGAAGCCACTTCCCTCCAGAAAAAACATCAGGGACAGACTGATATTCTGCAAAAGGTACTGGGATTGCTGAGGACTGGGGTAAAGTCATTTCTGATGAATTGCCTTTCCGATTGTTTGGGGCATCCAGGAAAAAACCTTGTCCAGAGAAGAAAAGGTGAGGTACTCAGTCTTGTGTCATGCCAACATTAAAGCATCCTGAGACCATTTATTTGTGGGGTTGCTTTTCAGCCAAGGGAATGGGCGCACTCACAAATTTGCCTAAGACAGCCAAGATAAAAGAAAGGTACAAAAACATCCTCCGAGAGCAACTTCTTCTTGGTGATGAACAATGCCTTTTCCAGCATGATGGAGCACCTTGCCATAAGGCAAACGTCATAACTAAGTGGCTTGGGGAATAAAACGTTGAAATTTTGGGTCCATGGCTAGGAAACTTCCTAGTCCTTAATTCCATTAAGAATTTGTGATCAATCCTTAAGAGGTGTGTGAACAAAAATCCCACAATTCTGACAAACTCCAAGCATTGATTATGCGAGAATGGGCCGTCACCGATCGTCTGTTCCCTGTTATAGGGAAAGACGATCAGTGACGTCAAATGCCCGGCCAAGCCCCCTACAATAAAAAAAAAAACACATAATGTCACACATAACCCCTACACTGCCCCCTAGTGGTTAATGTCACTGCCAGTGTCATTTACACATGAATCAGTGCATTTAAATAGCACTGATTGCAGTATAAATGACAATGGTCCCAATAAAAAGTGTCAAAAATGTCCCATGTGTCCGCCATAATGTCGCAGTCACAATAAAAATCGATGATCCCCGCCATTACTAGTAAAAAAAATATATTAATAAAAATGCTATAAAACGATTCCCTATTTTGTAAACGCTATAACTTTTGCGCAAACCAATCAATAATCGTTAATTGCAATTTTTTTTTACCAAAAATATGTAGAAGAATATATATCAGCCTAAACTGAGGAAAAAAAATGTTTTTTTTATATATTTTTGGGGGATATTATAGCAAAAAGTAAAAAATTTTGAATTTTTTTTTAAAATGTCGCTCTATTTTTGTTTATAGCGCAAAAAATAAAAACCGCAGAGGTGATCAAATACCACCAAAAGAAAGGTCTATTTGTGGGGAAAAAAGGGAAATTTTGTTTGGGAGCCACGTCGCACGACCGCGCAATTGTCAGTTAAAGCGACGCAGTGCCGAATCGCAAAAGGGGGCTTGGTCCTTTGGCTGGCAAATTGGTCCGGGGGCTTAAGTGGTTAAGGAGGAGACAGTAGGGTAGAGTGGTGCTTTTATAGTACTCGTTTTGTTTTGCAAGGCCCAATGTACAGCCCATTTTATATTTGTCACATATATCAGCTTGATGTGTGAAAAATTAAATAAAACATGTTTTGGAATAAAAATTACAAACCACAAGTTTTTGAACCACAGACTGCTAGAAAATAAAAGTGACAGGTACCCTAAATCTAACATTACCAAACAATTTACTGTTTTTTTTTTTTCTTCTTATTGGCAGAATACATGAAATTAAATAAAATTTGGATTTTCCGCTGTTTCGTCAATTGTTGATAACATCCTTTCAATTTTATGTTTCAAGAGACAAATAATTTAATACGTTTAGCTAAAAGATCTACAGCACTCTTATGTCCATGACCCCAGATATTATGGAGCAGATGGACATGCCACAATGTCTATCTAATGAGATTCAATAAGCCAGCATGCTGAAAGCCTCCATCAAATTGAGTGTCCTATAAATGAAACCAGTAACGTAACTGCTGCTAATAGAACATGGATTATAGTGCACCTCAAAACATACTTGAGGAACCAGTAAAGCATTAGCTATACACAAGTAGTAGGTTTTCTTTAGAAAAGTAACCTTACGTCTACAATGTAATTACTTTCAAAATGCATTAGTTACAGGGTCTGTACATGCAGCTTTTCTATCCAGTACATCTCATATCTGTGGAAAAAGCTAGCGTCTTATGTGTCTTTCACCATCTCTTGCTGAAAAATTATGAATTAAAATGTATCTACAGTAAACCCAAAAAGAACATTTTTATATTGTGCAGTTTACTTTGTCCTTATAAATGCTGGCAACATTAGGTTTTTTTGGGCTTTTCTTTACCCTAATTTTGATTTAGTTTTAGGCACAGTCTTTTGACTAAAATGCCATTTTAGTTTTAGTCATATTTTTGTTGACTAAAATTTCCAGTACGTTTTAGTTGATTAAAATCGAATGGGTTTAGTTAAATTGTAATTATTATTAATATACAGGATTTATATAGCACCAACAGTTTACTCAGCTCTTTACAACTTGAGGGTAGACAGTACAAATAAAATACACTTTAATACAGTAGGAATTAGAGGGCCCTGCCTGTTAGAGCTTACAATATAAGAATGCATTATTTATGAGTTTCTCATAAATAGAATTGCCAAACTCATATACTCCTGGAGCAAAAATCTAATAACAGGTTATTATTTATGGTATTAAAGTTTGAACATGCACTACAGGCACAGATTTAGCTGTTGCGATATAGTTTATTGTCTTTATGAATGAAACCAAGGTTTCATAAACAAAAATATGGCTTTTTGACAAACAGAAGTGCAACTAAAATATATAAAAACAAACAAAAAAAAACTGTAAACTCTATTGGCTGCAATGCCATTCATTGCACATATTACCTTAATATATTACCAACATTAATAAAAAATAAAACAATAAGAAAATACTTTTTCTTAATTTTTGTTTTCTTTCAGCAGCTTAGTAGATGCCCTTACTTATATTTATGTGGTAGTGCAGCGTTCATTTTTATGTCAAATTTCTATTTAGTTATAGTCTTTTGACTAAAATGCCATTTTAGTTTTAGTCGTATTTTAGTCATCTGAATTGTTTTAGTTTTAGTTGTATTTTTGTTGACTACATTTTTAATGTTCATTTCATCGACCAAAATATTTTTTTTTATGAAATTAACACTGCCTGCCAGTAAGGATGAGCCGAACACCCCCCCTCGGATGTTCAGTTCACACCAGAACATCCGAACAGGCAAAAATTTCACAAGAACACGCGAACACCGTTAAAGTCTATGGGACACGAACATGAAAAATCAAAACTGCTAATTTTAAAGGCTTATATGCAAGTTATTGTCATAAAAAGTGTTTGGGGCCTGGAGCCTGCTGTAATGAATTGTCGGGTCTTGGCAATATAGATAAAACTCATTGAAAAAAAGGGCATGGGATCCCCCCAGTCCCTTACTAGACCCTTTAAGGGGAACCCTGAACCGAAAATGTGAAAAAAAAATTGTGTGCCCCCCCCCCCCCCAAAATCCATACCAGGCCCTTCAGGTCCATGAAGGGTCTGGTATGGATTTTGGGGGGGGGACCCCTAAGCCATTTTTTTAATTTGGCGCAGGGTTCCCCTTAATTTCCATACCAGACCCTTCAGGTCTGGTATGGATTTTGGGGAGACCCATGCAATTTGTTTTCATTTTTGGTTCAGGGTTTCCCTTAATATTCATAACAGACCCAAAGATGCTGGTAATGGACTGGGGAGATCCCATGCCCTTTTTTTCTAATGAGTTTTAACTACATTACCGAGACCCGACAATTCATTACAGCCACGATCAGTTTTAAATGACAATTTTTCCTTTAGAAATGTCATTTTGTTGTGGTACTGTTCTAAATAAGGGAAAAATGCGCCACTTTACAGGCATACTATAGACAACCACCAGGAACGATATTTAAAGGAATATTTAATTTTTATTGTTTCACTTTAAGCATTAAAAAAAAATAAAAAAAATCACTGCTCCCGAAAAAACTGCAGTTTTAAAAAAAAAATTGCATTCATATATGGCCCCTGGGGCAGGATCCAGGTCCCCAAACACTTTTATGACAAAAGTGTTTGCCTTTAAAATGAGCACTTTTGATTTTACGTGTTAGTGTCCCATAGACTTTAAAGATGTTCCGGCGGCTTTCAAATTTCCCCTGAACACCGCACATTGTTCGCGTTTGCCGAACATCCCGAACAACCAAAGTTCGGCCCAAACCGGTCCGAACCGTTCACCCATCCCTACCTGCCAGTAATATATAGGACCACATATCTCCATAACATCAAGGGAGGTGTTCAGTGGTTCACAGAGGTGAATTAAAGTAGCTGATAAATGATGGGGTTCACAAGTTCTGCAGAGGTGGACAGGAAGTTATGGGCTCACTGAATTTCTGGTAAGATCAACAGCTTTATTTTTTTTTATTTATTGAACAAATACAACAAAACTCTTTCAACAGGTATATCTCTACGAGTAAGCCCATAAGAGTGTGTCTCAGTGTGTTTTATGCTGGCTCAATAAAGATGCACCACAAGTGACGACATCTGTGTGCAGCCGCTTGTTTATCTCGACACTTTCAAAAGTATATTTAACAGACCGAAGGGGAGTTAATAAGAAATGATTATTGTTAGGGTGTACATGTACTTTAACACAACCTCCTGTTTAGGGTAACACATTTTGGAAATGGCAGCTGGGTGATGTTGATGTGCGGTACACTAGTAACTTCTAACTGCTCCCTAAAAATTGAAGGGATTCAATAAATGCATGTAGTTTATGTATTAAATATACTCAAGAGTCAAATGCAGAATCTGGGGCTTTGTATGGATTTTTTGTTTTTATGCACTATGGTCATGACTGAAGAATACCATTTCTAAACCTGTATGTAAGTACTTAAATATGAATTATTGCATATGAATATGTTGTATTCTCAATTTCAGTCAGAAAGTGAAGCTATAGGACCCTTTTCCCGTTTTCTCGACCAGGGTTTCTCAGCCAGGGACCTGCGAAGTGTCATATGTTTTCATAGTGCAGATGGGCTGCCTGCCATGCATGCATGCCGCTAATCCATGGCATCATTTACAAGGAGATAGAAGTCCACTTCCTTCTAGATATGCTACACCTCCTGCCCACTGCCATAAGCCATGCTATGATGCAGATCGGAAATTAGGACTCTCTAGCGAAAGGGGGGGGGGGGGGATGAGGATTCTAATGTGAGAGGATAGGGGGACAATTACAACTGAGGACTCTAATGTAAAAGAACGAGGGGGGCTGGGGACTCTGACGCACAACATACAAGGATGAAGGGGAAGTAATGAGGACTTTGGAGTGAAAGAACTAGTGAAGGGAAGACAGAGAACTCTGGACGTGAAAGGGGAGGGGGGCCCTGAGGACTCTGATGTGAAAGTAGGGTGGAGAACGGAGGACTCTGATGTAGAAGACGGGGGCTAAAGATAGGGGGGCGGCTCTGACGTGAAATGGGGGGTAGAAACTGATGAACGGGGGGGTGAGGATTCTGATTTGAAAAGGGGGAACTGAGGACTCTTAAGTGAAAAGAGAGGGGGAGGACTCCGATATGAAACGATGGGGGATGGGCAGGGGAACTAAAGACTCTGATAGGAAACCATGGGGTGTAGGTAATCTGAGGATTCTATCAATATTAGTAAGTGATGCGCTGTTCCTTCTTACTCAAAAAATAAGAAGTCAGTGGTCATGTGAGTTCCTCAGAGCTCTGTACTCAGCTGTCGGTTAATTGCCAGTACTCTTCATTCCACAGTGACTCACCTGGTCTTCATTTCCTGCTTGTCAGCTAGCCCTGCTGGCTATTTAAACTGCTTGGATTAGATCTCCTGTGCCTTCACCAGGTCAACATACCCGGATACTCTCTGCTGTGTTTTCCTGTTAAAGGCTTTTGCCTGGCTCACTTCCCTTCTGGTTTCTGATCCTATTCACTGCCTCTATTATGCTGATCTCTGGATTCCTGTTCCTCTGGTTACCAAACCCTGGCTATGTTTTGACTACGTTTGCTCTGTTTGTACCATTTTATTTAAAAGTGTGTTTTTTATTGTGACCAGTGACGCAACGTGTCAGTAGGAGCCAGTGACAGCGACAGCGCTTCTGGTTGACGTGAGGTGTAGTGAGAAACTAAATTTTTGTATTGAGACACACTGCTCATAGTGTTGTTAATATATGTCGCAATGTGCATTTATATTACAAATTAAAAGGTTTTTAAACTGGTACTATGTGGTGCGCTACGAGAGCTTTTCCCCTCTTGAGATACAAGGTGAATGGAGACAGCAAGGACTGGTCTCTTAAAGGGACCCTGTACATGCAGTGGCTGCTATAGTTTGGAGGAGGAATTGCATAAATAATGTTCGAAATCGCAAATGACCTAATGTTTTAGGTCAGATACCAAGGTGAGCGAGCATTGTGCTTTATTGGTGGATTGGCAATTTGGGCACATTTATTTCAAGCACTTTGGAAGAAATAATTATGTCACGGAAAGAACACATGATTTGGAAACTGGATGTGATGCTTTAAGGGTAATTAAGAGTGTATAGTAGTATTCACATAACACCATGTGTATTGGACACATATATTATTTCAACTTTGGTTGGAGATATTATATATATCTATATCTATGTTGTTTCATATTATCTAATGGTTTATCACATATTCAACATTTTATTTTTATTATATAATTTAGTGAGCTACATCAGTTAGTTAGATATTAGCAGGGATATAGGGATATGTCCTAACTTGCTAACACCAGGAACTGGTGAATAAGGAACAACATGTCACTTACTAATATTGTATAAACTACTAAGTGTGTGAGTACAGTGACAGGTGGTTGCAGCAGTTCCATACAAGTTGATATACACTATACACACAGTCTAATATTATTTTAGCACTTTTAGGGTTATTATAACAGTGCATGAGTTTATTTTAACACAAGCTGAGGATTCTGATGTGAAAGGATGGGGAAGCCATTTAAAATTCCAACAATCAGACTACAGTAAGAGTACATCCAGTTACGTGTGCAGTGACGTAACGCGTCAAAAGGAGACAGTTGTTGCCACTTCCAGTCGTGGCCGAGACCGGAAGCACTCTTACTGTAATCAGATTGTTGGAATTTTAAATGTAAGTTACTACGTTTGTTTATAAATACATTTTTGTGAAATACTGCATGATGGCGCCATCCCTCTTTATTTCATGCCCTCACCACACCTGATAAGCCTGAAGCCATCTTCCAAAATACCACTATTTCTTTAGCGATTGCTGGAGGTCGATTGATTGTGGGGATCCTGCTTCTACTCCTTACTAAAGCTCGATTTGACCCGTAAGGGTCTTCATTTGAGGTGAAAGGCTGGGGGAAATGAGTGGTGCACTTCGGATGGTGATAGTTATTGGATGAAGTGGACATCGATTGAATATATTGCACATGCACTTTTTATATGTATGAACTGTTATATGGAGATCTGCTGCCTTCTCACTGGAGTTTGATTGCACCTTTTGGACATTGCATTTTATTATGTTACATGTACTTTATGAGACGATTGTACGTTATTAGAGTGTATTATCACATCTGTGTTATCCATTTGCACTTTATGAACTTTATTGCACTTTATATTGTTGCTAGCACTTATGCTTTAGACCCCTTTCACATCGAGGGTGTTTTGCAGGCGTTATAGCGTTAGAAATAGCACCTGCAATCCACCCTCAAACTGCTGCACCATTGTCTCCAGTGTGAAACCCGAGGGCTCTCACACCGGAGCAGTGCGCTGGCAGGACGTCAGGAAAAGTCCTGCCAGCAGCTTCTTAGGAGCAGTATTTACTGCTCCTCCGCCGCTGCTCCCCATTGAAACCAATGGGGCAGCGCTGCAATACCGCCAGCAAAACACTGCTATTGTGGTTTATTGCGGGCGGTTTTAACCCTTTCTCGGCCGCTAGCGGGGGTAAAAGCGCCCTGCTAGCGGCTGAAATGCGCTGCAAATCCGACGGTAAAACGCAGCTAAAATAGCAGCATTTTACAGCCGACGCTATGGGCACGGCAGTGTGAAAGGGGTCTTATTGAAGATTTGTCACATAGTGGTCTTACACTTGTTGTTGCAGCACATCCCTGTCAGCTGCTGACAGTGTGTTATATACACACACCTTTTTTATTTTGTTTATTCTATCCTAGTTAGCGCCACATACCTTCTTATATACAATACTTATTTCTGTGTGGGAACACTTTTATATGTTGGCGGCTTCTCACATCCTTTACATTTATATCAATTTTTACCATTCGTAGTGAGTTTGGTTGTGCGCATTAGTTCATCCCCCTTTTTTCATACTGCAAAGGGTTGCTGTATCGAAATGTGCAAGTGGAACATTAGAATTTAATATAGCGTGTGCACAGCAGCTCTAGATCCTGGCTCAAACTAATTTTCGGGAACAAGGAGAAAGTAGAAAGATCTTTTATTGAAACAAGGAGTAAAATGTTGCACAGCACGCCCCACGCTAATACGTTTCAGTCCAGAAAAAGACCTTATTCATAGCCATGGCTATAGATCCTGGTTGCCTAAACCTTGGGGAAACCAGCTTGGACAGCCATGATTGGGGAGTGCAGGCATACTGAACACCCCCTCGACTATTGCAGATATCTCTTCCTCTGCTGTTCTGAGGGCTTGTTCACATGTGTGGCAAAGACTGTCACTCTTCAGAAAATCAGTTTGCTTTTCAGAGGAGAAAGTAATATGTCCCCTCCTTACCTCCTGCTTTAACTCCTAAATTCCAAACCACTGTACCCCAACTTTGTGCACTGGCTGTGGTTGAGGGGTAATTTAAGAACGACCCTGTTCACTTGAATAGGTTGCATTTAGTGGGAGGTAGTGCCCGCCAAATGCAGAAGGGAGTAATTACTAGTTTTTCTGCCCAGCCAAGGAAAGGTTTGTCTTATTGGAGAAGGAAGGTAGGAAATAGACAACTCAAACCTGGCTACTGCCATAACACCTGAGGAAACAGTACTGCCTGGTTGAAAAAAACAAAAACAAAAAACACAATAAGGCCACAAGAAAAAAAAATTGAGCAATGATAATCTTATGTCTAATGGTATCTTTAAATTGTCAGTGGATTTTCAATGGTTGAACTTTCTTTTTAATAGGTCAGGCAGGAGGCTGAAGAAAAATCTTTCTATTATAATTATTCATATAGTGATGGGACTTATTAATGATAAACAGAACAGGAATCCATATATTATGCATACCGCTCTGACATCATTTGAAAGCACACTTGCCAACATCCATTATCATTATATGACTCCAAAGCACATAAAATTTGATAGAAATGTTTAATATTTTAGCAATTTACATTAACCCTTGGCATGTCTTGATGCCAGCGGTATCAGCATGACAATGAGCAGGCAGAAAATGAATCTGTGATTTAAAACCTTTAGTAACTACATTCTGCTAATAATGTGTACATACATATTATATATATGTTCACAAGACTTACATATTTTACACATTTCTGATTATAACTTTGAATTGTTTAACCAAATCTCATGAAAAAATAGATAATGCAAGTACCTGCAGGGGGGGTGTATATGCAGTTCCATTTGTGTTAGCTGGGACACAGTTGCACAAACACAGCTGCTGCTCCCAATCTGGTAGCCATTCAGGTGAGGGTGAATAGCACCGAACGCAAGCAGTGTGAATAAGGCCTTAGTGCAACACATGACTGCAAAAAAGGAAACATGACCTATTTTCTGTGTGTGCTGAGGTGCGTCACAGTTCATTTATTTTAAATAAGCTGCCTATGACACTGGGGTTGACTACTAAAGGAAAATAGGCTATTCACTTTGCAAGGGAATTTCAATATACAATCATGTCCAAAAATAAATGTATTTCCTTGAATGTAATTGGCTATTCGTTGCAAAGTGAATTTTCACCATAATCACTATACTAAGAGAATACTCCCTCGCAAAGTAAACAGCGTATTTGTCTTTAGCAAAGCAAAGTCTAAAGCTTCTAAACATCTGAAAATGCATTTGTGACATTCTGGGGTGAATGGGACCTAACTGTGCTGTACATATCTTGTATAGAAAGCAGAGCTGTGGTGGGACCCAGATGGTCCTCCCACAACAGGCTGCCTGCAGAAAATGACATGCATGCGTATGCAAGACCAGCCATCCTGCCTAAGGAGAGAGACCCCTAGTGACTGGTCTTTATAATAGTAAACTCCTGCACACAACGTGTTTAAAGATACAATTTTTTTTAGTCCAAGTTTCAGCTTTTAGAACCTTTGAAAAAAAATTGTCCTCTTGCAGTGACTCTGTACAGTCACAAAATATAAATTCAAGAACCACTCAGCTCTTGTGAACCCAGGCTATAATGGACACAACCCTTAGGGTTGCATCATTATGCAAGCAGTGGAATGCTCCATATAACAGCACTCAAAACATGAGCACCATTCTATGCCGCACAGAGGACAAGCAAAGCCAGAGAAAAGAGGAAGGACCCTGCTTGTCACTAGCTAGAAGAGACCTGGCTACGCACTGTGTACTAACAATTTATTTAAAGGTATGGGTCAGCATGCATGCTGCATTCGCTATCTTTTCATGGTTCTGTACTTAGTGGCCAGACAAGGGGTCTTCTGAGAGGACATATATCTGCAGTGCATACCTCTCTCACTGAGCCAAACTCAAAACATTTCTATATGACCCAATGGGATAAGGACCTGAACCTTATATTTAATCTGACTGAGTGGCAGGACATGCCTAAACTTATCTAAAGTTTTCATCAATATGACTCTAATGGAAACCAATTATAAACCGCTCCTGTGCTGGTACCCGATTCTAAACCAGGTAGCCAAAATGCATCCTTTCACATCGCCAAATTACTTTAGACTATGTGGACAATTGGGGATGATGCATCAGGTCTGGTGGCAATGTCTTCTCATGACTAGGTTCTGGATCCGGATGTTTAAAGTGGATGTGATAATGTCATAATGTAGAGTATAATATTTCCTATCATTTGAGCCCAGTCTTGCCACAAAGTTATTCCACCTTTGAGAAATCATCTTTTATTGTTCAGTCAGATAAATCTTGACAAACAGAGAAAAACTTTGTCAAATCCTCCCCCTTGCTGTGAGTGACAGGTGATTTACATATCTCGTGCACTAGCCTAAGAGACATGCATTATTTTTGAATTCCCTTCCACTCCTTTCTTCTGCTGCTTCTGCCAGAATTGGATGTTCCCCACCTCAGCATGATTTGCCATGCTGAAGTCATGTGGGGGCTTTCCTGTCTTTTCACTGGATGTTAGAGATCATAGCAGAAGTTCAGTGTAAGAAATACACAGGAGAAAATGCATATTGACAAGGGGAGTGTAGAGGTGGGTGGGGAGTCTACTGACATCACGACTCCACCCACCGAGCTCCAGACAACAGACCCACCCACAGAATATGCAGTTTTTCAGGTCTCATAGCAGACAGAGGGGAGACATTTGACAGGTAAAGATACATGAAGGAGGCATGTATATCCTTACAGATAACCCCTATGGCAGTAGTTTAGAAAGGATGACATTGGGTTTACATCCACGTTAACCTTATAAATTCAGTGACAGGAGTGAACATCCGCAGATCCTCAGAGGCAGCCCTCTTTCACAAACTACGATGAAGTGCCCAAGAAGCCGGTGCCGTTGATCACTTATATATTGTTAGCGGCAGTGATCACAATTGCTAGGCATTGGAAGCAGTTGGCTATTCCTCTTGATTACGTCAAGAACAAACTCGACTGGATTATGGTCAACGACAAACTCACTCATATACTTCATAACAACAAAAGTTTGCTAAAATATGTGACCCATGGGTTTCTTATATATTTTGGTTCCCCAATGAGCTCCGGGGCTGCCTACCACCTTCTCTCCTTATTTCTTCTCCCCCCCCCTTTTTTTTTTTTCTTTCTTCCTTTACTTTTTCCCTTTTCACCGTTATCTACATTTAATATACATTCAGTTGTCTTTAGGGCTTTATACAGTTGTATGTTGAATGCTAGCATCAGGGATTAGGGGGTCTCCCCGCTTCTCCTTACCCGACATTTTCTTCCTACACGCCTCCCCCCCTTATTGCCCCATACCATGTCTTTACTCCTGTCTTCCATTATATAGAGCTGCATTTCTGGTTACCGATAATAAATATTTACTCCCTGTTTTTTTGTAGATCAGGTTTAATGTCCTTTTGTTTGTTTTTTGACAATTATGGATAGTACAACTAACTTTTGAATATCAACCAGAGATCATTTTATGACTAATGTATGTCCTTTTTTCTGATGTTGGATTTTGCATATTTTCTCTGTTCACATGTTATTTACTTGTGTCTTGCTATGATAACAACCTGAGAATTGACTTTGTTCAAATGTTATTTCGGTTGATACCAGATCTTTTCAATAAAAATATTGAAAAAAAATAAAAAGTACTAAATTGTAAAAATACTCCGCAAATCCTGATTTTGAGATGTTAAAGGTTTGCTGCATTATGCTAATGATGTGTATAATATGTATTTAACTTTAGATATGTACCAAGAAATTTCCTGAAGAAGCGACTTTCAGTCGCAAAACTAGTTGAAATACACGATCAACTTGGACATTAGTCGCTGTACCCTGAACTTTCTTATTTTAGGAGGCCGGGTATCATTTGATTGTACACTTGTCTATTGTTATTTTGTTAATTATCAACAACTGTTTTTAAATCTATAATTTTTTCAAAATAAAAATTATTTTATTAATTATACTTTTTGTTTTTATCTGGGTATCAAGACAGTCCTCGATTCCATTGGGTGGTGCATGGTTGCTTGTGGTCGGAGTAGCCCATGTTAAGTTCCCCCCTGCTCTTTCTGTTTTTCATACAAAATATAGGAGGATGAGGATACCAACTACCTTCTATTAATATTAAAAAATGTATAAGGCACTATAATTATTTTTTACATTTGATATGGACATGGAGTTGCCGGCCCTTCTCTCTTCTACCAGCATGTTAAACCCTTTCATTTCCTTGATGTTTTTTTTGTTGGATTACTCATGTCATACAACACTGTACCCAAATTTTACATTTTGTGAAACGGATCAAGATTTATTTTGATGGCATTTATTAACCACTGGGCTTTTTACTATATGAAAAAAAAAGCTGAAGAAAAAAAGTTTGACTTTATTTCTGTTAATAAACATAATGTAGCACATAAACAAGCAAAAATTATCCCTTTTTGAAAAATGGACACTCTGAGGTGATATTTTTTGCCCCAATTTTTAAAAATGAAGAAAAATGCTGGTATTGAGGTGGTTACAGTGTATTCAGCCTTTAAAAGGCAGCTACTGAAGCCAAGCCTTTGCGTCATTAGTGGAAAAAAGTTCCCCGGAGGACGAAATGGTTTCACTTTAATTGCATTTTGTTCAGTGCCTAGCTGTCACCGATAAACCCAGCACTTTAAACCACCCCCAAACAATCTCACAATCAGTGATGAAATAATGGCACTTTAAAATGTTCCAAACCAATCCCACAATAATTGATGGTTAGTAGTATTTTAAGTCTCCCTCTCCCCATTGTTGACAGTCCTCGATTCCATTGGGTGATGCATGGTTGCTTGTGGTCGGAGTAGCCCATGTTAAGTTCCCCCCTGCTCCGTTTTCCATACCAAATGTAAATAATTTTATTGGCACATTAAAAAAATACAAAAGCAGATGCGTTTCGGCACACCGCCTTTAATCGTGCAGTGTTCAAGGCAGTGTGCCGAAACGTGTCTGCTTTTGTATTTTTGTTTTAAGATGAGCCAATAAAAGTATTCATATGCGATATGGACATGGAGTTGCCAGCCCTGCTGTCTTCTACTATTGTCTAATGCAGCGTACACACGACTAGACTTTCCATCAGACTAGGTCTGACGGTCTTCCGGAGGGACTTTCAGTGGAGTTCCGATGGACTTTCCAAACGAACGGACTTGGCCACACAGGAACGGACTAGGTCCATTCGAAAGTCCGTTAGTTTTGAACGTGATGATGTAAACGGGACTAAACAAGGAAGTTCAATAGCCAGTAATTAATAGCCTCCCTTTTCCGTCGTATTTGGTCCATCGGACTAGCACACAGATATACGGTTCCTGATTTTAGTCTGTCGGAATTGAGTCCGTCGGATAGATTTGAGGTCCATCGGATTTTTTCTTTTGAAAAACGATCGGATTGTTCGATGGACTAATCCCTTCGGACCTAGTCTGCCGTAAAGTCCGGTCGTATGTACGCGGCATAAGTGTTCTTTGGACAACACAGCAGCCAGAGCACCCTATCGTGGACTTCATTTTACATCCAGGAGGCTCCCTTTGTGAGAGCACTGCAATCCCTTGTCTACATATAACATGCTGGTATTGAGATAGTTAAGAATATAATTTTTATAAGCTGGTTAAGGTAAAGGGGGCCCACTTGTGGATACGTGTGTAAAAGTTTCATCAAACGTTTTTCAGCACACAGCTGACTTCCAGTCATTCCATGGATAAAACCAACAGCAATCATTATGCAGATTCCCTTACCTCCCATGGCAGCTTCTGCAAAGCAAGAGGCTACAAAGATATGTTACAGAGATGTCAAATATCTTGGTTCCTGCACAAATATATTAACCTTTTCAAACATAGCTGTGAATGTTAATAGTAGCTCATTCACATAACGCACCCAATTTGTTTTTCTTAAGAAAGGGAGAGGTAGTGGTCCTTAAAATTGCATAAACATGCCACATTTGAAATCATGTTCTTGTTATATAATAAAATTAAATGGGATGCAAAGATTTTTGTATGCTTCATTTCTCCTCCGAGGAGCAACAATATAAAAATCAACTGCGCTTCTGACCTTCACCATTTGCTGGCTTTTGAAGCTGGGGACTAGCAACTGCGATTCTTGACATGCAGCCTGAGCAATAATCATGGAAGATTTACTTTATTAACCCATCAAGTAACAGACTTTTCACATAGAGTAGTTACTGTTCCTGCATTTCAATAAGTCCCTTCCATTATGCGCACAGACTTTTATTTAGTCTTTACAGATATCCATTGGTAATTGTACAGAATTGCTCCCTAATTATAGGGTACTACTTTTTTCACCTGGTAAACATAACGGTTTGTATTCCAAACCATTATGTAATTATGCAGCTTGGGAAAAAATATGGATGCTTTTACAGTTTCATACAATTTTCTCTATGAAATATAAAACATTAGTGCAAACTGCAGGTGCTCGCTATCCATGAAATACAAAATGCCCATATATCTGAATTGTAATTGACAAGCACAAAAAAACAGTCCTTGATAACAGCAGTTATATTCCAAATGAAAACTCATTACATACTGCATAGTAAAAAAGTAATCTACTGTATTGCTACATAACTAAACACAAGCAAAAAAAATTAACAGATGTACAATAGGATACAATATACCACCAATGAGCTATAGGTTATATGGCACAGTGTGCAAAATAGCGGCGTTTTACCGCCGACGCAAAGGGCGGTGTGGTGTGAAAGGGGTCTTAAAGTAATGCAGTGCCGTATCACAAAAAATGGCCTGGTCTGAAAGGGGGGTAAATCTGGAGGTCAAGTGGTTAACCACCTCCACTACCAGTGTGAACAGCCTAGAAACACTTGCTGTGTGTTTACATTTGATGGCGGCCATGCTGATGGGTTTTACTTTCTCTTTATTCCCCTGCAAAGTAAAAGCATAATGGGTGAGTATGCATTGCATACTTGCCCATTATGTGGCACTTAAATGCAAACGAAGCTCGCAATGTCCCCGTTTATCTTTGCCCCTCTTCCTTCCTTGGCTGCAGACTCCAGCTCTGTGACTGGCGGAAGCTGTGCGACGCGCGCGTGGGAGCCGCCAGTCATGGCACACGCTGGGGAAAAAACAGCACGGAGGGCTGTTTCTTCACTGCTCATGCACCGATGACATCATCGGCGCACTACAAGGTAAATATCTCCTAACAGGCACATGTTTAGGAGATATTTTCAGTAAATATAAGTAAGCCTTATTATAGGCTTACCTATATGTAAAAATGTCTCAGGGGGGTTTACAACCACTTTACCTCTCCCAGAAGCCAGCAGCATTTCTGCAGGAAAAAAGCCTGATGCATTTTTCAAGCTTTTACTGGTGTCAAGCTCCTGGGCATTAATTCATTGCATTGGCCAGAACAAATCTTTTTTTTTTTTTTTCCATTGAAATTAATTAATGCTCAATCACTAGCAAATATGGAATTAAAAAAACATGCGTGAGTGGCCATTAAATTTAGAAGAAAAGAGGTTTAACCTTAAACTGAGTAGAGGGTTCTTTACTGTAAGAGCAGCAAGGCTGTGGAATTCCCTTCCACAGGCGGTGGTTTCAGTGGGGAGCACTGATAGTTTCAAAAAACTATTAGCTAAACACCTGAATGACCACATACATACAGAGTTATACAATGAAATACTGACATAAAATCACACACATAGGTTGGACTTGATGGACTTATGTCTTTTTTCAACCTCACCTACTAATAAGGCTATGTAAAAGTGATAAGTAGTGCACCAGAAAAAAAATATAATAATGAGTGCAGCTACCCCTTAAAGAGTGGACGGACCACTCACAATAAGTGTATAAATATGTGTGAAAAAGGTTGTAGCACTAACTCATACAGAACTTAATTTTACAACATAAAATTGTAAATTCATCTATAACACCCAAATAGTGAAAAAGTGTTTTACAAGTAAAATCCAAATCAATTTCTTCAATATAAATTCATAAAAAGGTCCAATCACCGTGAAAAAAGGACAAAGAAAAAAAAAAAGAGAAAGAAATTTCTTAAATGGTGCTCCACCACAAAAAGTGCATAAAAATGCAAACTCATCAGAGCTATAAAATAATCAAGCGCTCGAACTGGTAGGTTTCTTCCAACCAACAGCATATATGAGAACGATCCCTCTCTCTTTGGCACTAATCAGACAATAGGACTCGGGAAAAACAGATAGGTGATCATAGTGCAATATGATTATTGCAAATAGATAAAGGCAAGTAGATAACGTAATGTGCACTTGCATTTAGATGTGCTATATGCTAGCACCATGTACAGCTTAGAATCAATGTGCACGCCATTCTGTTAGCCGCGGTGTGCTTGCCAAAGCACAAGGGTTGGAAACCAAAATTACGCGATGCAACGTCAGTAGAACGCGGACATGCAGCCTCTATGCATTTCGTGTAACACACATCATCAGGAAGCACTAGCGTTTAAGTGTATTTAGCAGCTTTTAGACGCTTCTAGCAGTTTTTAGTAGAGTCAAGCGTTTTTTCTGCCCAAACGCTGCTGCTCCTGGATGCACTGGCAGTGTTTTGTTTTTTCCTGCCACTAAATGCTGGGAAAAGCCAGTGTATGCACGGACACATAGGCTAACATGCAAAAACGGTTAGAGGCAGGAAAAAGAAAAAAACGCCAGGCATCCCTAGAAGCAGCTGTAAAAATGTCCAATGTGCATAAGGCTTAATACACGTTGAAAACACACTTCTACACAGTGGCTATAGTCCCAGAGGTGAATGAGAGTTTGTTTTAAAATGCTTTTGCTCTGCATTGTCTGGGCACAGGTTCCCTTTAAAGTACACCTGTTACAAACAAGCTATAAAAACGCTGCATGTAATGAAAAATACACAAGCAGAGGTTTAAAAAAGCATGGTAAAAAGATATGGTCATGTATTTCTGATAAATATCTCAGACTGCAAAAGTCCTTATTCCGTTTGTGCTGTAAAAACAACTTCATTTGCGAGTTTTTCACCTGACAGGTATAAAAAAAAAAAAAAAAGAAACCCAGAAAAAAAGCAGTCCTCTAGCAGGAAGGACATTTTGTATTTCCCCGTGAGAATGTTTAAGTTGAGTCATAATTCACAAATATGCCAGAGAATATTACTCTTACAATACATGTTACTCACACACCAGGAAGAATTTTCCAGATTTCTGGCTCTTAACAGCCCTGCGGTATCTGTAGCTGCTCCCCCGAGGAACATCAAGCTTGTACTGTTTGACAAAGCACCTTACACGGTTCAGCTGCTTACAACGCACTGAAGCAACCGAACCTCTATGGTATTAGTGCATTATTTATAAATAGACTGTGCGGAAAACACTGACACATTGTTATCCTTGTTATACCGCTACTCTACAATACTGACATCTGTCATAAGCCTTCTTTAGCCTATCATGGCTAACAGATCCAATCATTTAGAACAGAACTGGTCACTTAATTGAGAACTGTGGGTTTTGTCATAAAAAGTTGTAAGGTGTGTAAGGTGCTGGTGTGTTAATATTTTTCATCATCATGCTTCCAGTTGCCATGGCATAAACTATATGCTACTAAACAACAAAAGTGGATGTAAACATTATCCTATTATGAAATTTGGCACTGAAACTATGTATGCATTTGTGTGATCATATGCTTTTGATCCCCTGCCTAAGTATGTTACCCCAGCATTTATTATTCCTGATATGCATACTGTATGCTGTACCATGTCATAGTGTTAAAAGTATCCCGTTCTCTTTGTATTTCTTCCTTTGTATGAAACGCGTGATGATCCCGTCAGTCCCTTTGCTTTCCTATTTCAGTTTTCTAGCTGTGCTGGGAGAGTAGCCTGCCTGTCCTCTAATAGCCAAGATATGTGTTGACACATCCCTCTGCACAGCTCTTTACTGGGAAGATCATTATACTGCTATTTCTTTGGCTCCTACTGACACACCCCCTTGCAGTCTCCACTCCCACCTCTCTAATCCCCTTTTTTACTTTTTTTTTTTTTTTTAAATAAGTGATCACATTGCCTGTATACTCAGCTGCATAGAACCTGGGGGAATAGAAACAGCACACCCGTGGCCAAAAGTTTTGAGAATTACACAAATATTTATTTTCCCAAATTCTGCTGCCTCTGTTTTCATGATGACAATTTGCATATACTCCAGGATGTTATGAAGAGTGATCAGATGAACTGCAAATAATTGCAAAGCCCCTCTTTGCCATGAAATGAACTTAATCCCATAAAAAAAATAATTTCCACAGAATTTGTGAAGAAGGCCTCAGGGCACCAAAGAAAGTCCAGCAAGCATCAGGATCATCTCCTACAGTTGATTCAGCTGTGGGATCGGAGCACCACCAGTGCAGAGCTTGCTCAGGAATAGCAGCAGGTATGAGTGCATCTGCATGCACTGTGAGGAGAAGACTTTTGGGGGATGGCCTGGTGTCAGGAAGGGCAGCAAAGAAGCCACTTCTCTCCAGGAAAAACTTTAGGGACAGACTGATATTCTGCAAAAGATACAGGGACTGCTGAGAACTGGGGTAAAGTCATTTCTGATTAATTCCCTTTTTAGATTGTTTGGGGCATCCAAGAAAAAACCTCGTCCAGAGAAGAAAAGTTGAGCACTACCATCAGTCCTCTGTCATGCCAACAGTAAAGCATCCTGAAACCATTCATGTGTGGGGTTCCTTCATAGCCAAGGGAATGGGCTCACTTACAATATTGCCTAAGAACATAGCCATGAACAAAAAATGGTACAAAAGCATCCTTAAAGAGCAACGTCTCACAACCATCCAAGAACAGTTTGGTGAGGAACAATATCTTTTCCAGCATGATGGAGCACCTTGCCATAAGGCAAAAGTCATAACTAAGTGGCTTGGGGAAAAAAAACATTGAAATTTTGGGTCCATGGCTAGGAAACTCCCCAGACCTTAATTCCATTGAAAACTCGTGGTCAATCCTCAAGAGGCAGGTGAACAAAAAAAAAACACCTACAAAATCTGACAAACTCCAAGCATTGATTGCCTAAGAATGGGCTGCCATCAGTCAGGATGTGGCCCAGAAGTTGATTGACAGCATGCCAGGCCGATTTACAGGGGTCTTGAAAAAGACGGGTCAACACTGCAAATATTGACTCTTTGCATAAACCCAATGTAATTGTCAACACAAGCCTCTGACACTTATGAAATGCTTGTAATAATACTTCAGTATACCATAGTAACATCTGACAAAACGATCTACAAACACTGAAGCAGCAGACTCGGCTGTACACTGAGCTACCCAGTAAAAGGCTGTGCGGGGGGGACAAGTCTGATTATTGGAAGAGAGCAGGCTGAGTTCCCAGCATAGCTAGAGAACTGACCACGATGTATTCTCATGTCTAGTGTAGTTAGTTTTTAATAGGAAAGCAGAGGGACTGGCATGAACACAAAAGGAAGCAACACAAAGAGAACAGAATATTTTTACATGTGCATGGTACAGCAGGGAATAAGAAATGTTGGGTTTACATACTCTTTAAAGCCCATTGATGTACTGCCACATATATAGTATATGTACAGCCAGTTGGAAGTGGTTAAGGTGCAATTCCAAACAGAAAATAAAATTAATGAAGAGCTAATGCAATGTGTCACACACTATGCACATAAAAACTCACCGCAACGGAATGAAAATGCATGTACCTTGATATGCATTTAACATGTACTTGCATGAACACCGAATTGTGTTACATTGTGTTTTTATGTGCGTTGGCATGCATTGGTGATGCAGTCAGATACAGTATTTCACAAGAGTGAGTACATCCCTCACATTTTTGTAAATATTTTATATCTTTTCATGTGACAACACTGAAGAAATTACACTTTGCTACAATGTAAAGTAGTGAGTGTACAGCTTGTATAACAATGTAAATTTGCTGTCCCCTCAAAATAACTCAACATAGCCATTAATGTCTAAACGGCTGGCAACAAAAGTGAGTACAACCATAAGTGAAAATGTCCAAATTGGGCGCAAAGTGTCAACATTTTCTGTGGCCACCAGTGGCAGCCCGTGCATTAAGGGAGCACGGTCGCTGCCCCCTCCCTCCTGCCGCCCCCTCTATCACCAATAGATAGAGTCATGCAATGCAGGGGGTGATTTTGAAGCACCTGATTAGAGCCATAGGCTCTAATAGGCATCAAAAAAAAGGTGACCTGCGAGCGCCATGCTGGGCACTCGCAGGTCACTCATCTGTGTTAGAAAAGCGAATGACTATTACCTGTCAACTGATTGGCTGAAATGACAGGTTCTGATATTGGACGCCTATCAGTAGGAGAGGACAGGAGATGACGGACCCCACTCGTCGCCGTCACCCGCTGCCCCACCAAGACAAGGTAAGTGCTGGACAGATGGCGAGTGGGCGGGGATCACACCGGGGGACATTCAAGGGCACACAGACAGCATTTAATGGGCACACTGGCAGCGTTTGATGCGGAGCATGTGCAGTCAACTTCTTTGGTCAATCGAGGCCTGTTCTGAGTGGAACCTGTACTATTAAACTGCTGTATGGTCTTGGCCACTGTACTGCAGCTCACTCAGTTTCAGGGTCTTGGCAATCTTCTTATAGCCTAGGCCATCTTTATGTAGAGCAACAATTCTTTTTTTCAGATCCTCAGAGAGTTCTTTGCCATGAGGGGCCATGTTGAACTTCTAGTGACTAGTAAGAGAGAGTGAGAGTGATAACACCAAATTTAACACACCTGCTCCATATTCCCACCGGAGACCTTGTAACACTAACGAGTCACATGATACCGGGGAGGTAAAACGGCTAATTGGGCCCAATTTTAGCTCACTTTCGTTGGCAGCGGTTTAGACATTAATGGTTGTGTGTTGAGTTATTTTGAGGGGACAGAAAATTTACATTGTTATACAAGCTGTACACTCACTACATTACATTGTAGCATAGTGTAATTTGTCGCATGGGAAGATATAATAAAATATTTACAAAAATGTGAGGGGTATACTCACTTTTCTGAGATACCGTATATCCAGGATTGAACATCCCTCCCAAACTGCAGGTAACCACTTGGTGTGCAGCTACATGTAAACAGTGACTGGTGCTATCAGCCTGTCAATACTTTGACCATAATCCGCTGATTCTGGCCAATGGAATCCAGTAAATGCAGCTAAATGGTTGTGTGAAGGAAGCCTTGTGGGCAAGCTTGGGCTCTATGAGGAAGTGCTGAAGCTTTGCCCATCAGAAAGACCCAAGATGCAGAAATGACAGGAATATTTGGGAGGTGGACGGTCGCTACAAGTGCCTGCACTTTATACCTGCAGTAATATGCCCTTCTTCCACCCAATGACAAAGCCTCTTTAATTTCCCAGGCCAACACCTCTACTTCCACACTTTTAAAAACTAGCTCCAAATAAATGACTATTCTCAAATAGACTTACAGGAAAACATTGTCCTTGTCCCCCTTTTTTTTCAGCAAAACGTAAAAAATTTCAAAGGTACATTTTCAGGCATCGCCTATAGACAGCACCAATATGCATCCTTAAATATCTGGTTATTATTTTAGTTACATTTATTAGTGATATACAATCTTTTTTACACTCAATTAAAAACGCATCGCATATGTACTCTCCTTACTAGGATTACAACCTGGAAATGGGCTTCTGTTTGGTCCTCTTGTGTGAAACGGGTCTTAAAGCCAATCAGTTTTTCCAGGTGGACTCAATTGAACCTTCCATTCTCCTCTATGGAGTGGCGGATGGAAACGGATTTGTATCCGTTTACATCCACCTACCTCCAATCTGATTGTTTGGCAGTTGAGTGTAAACAAGCAGGTGGTCTGTTTACATTCAACTGCCCACTGAGGACAGCGGGCCATGTCTGTGTCGGCTCTGCATAAGTGTAGCGGACACAGACCGGCCACCTGCTTGCTCAGCGAGGATCAGCAGGCAGACTCCCGGCGAAGTCCTCCGCGTGTGGAAGGGGCCTTAGGCTCTCCATAGCTTACAAAAATGGTTTCTGATCGGGTCCGCCCGAAAAAAACTGACCCGTTGACCCGTTCAGTCCTCTCGTGTGAATATGCTATGCCAAATATCTTGCTTGCATTGAATACGCTTCAGCACTATTGCTTATAACACAGCTATCTGTGTTTGACACTAATGCTCTATTGCCTTAAAGTGGTGTTGCCACCCAAAAAAAAAAAAAAATTGTTTAAAATTCTTAAAAAAAAAAAAAAAATTGAAAAAAAAAAAAAATGTTTTACTCACCTCTAAATACCCGTTGCTAGGGGGTCCTTCGTAGTCTACCTTCTTCCTTGCCCTTGCCTGGTGACATCACTTCCCCTTGCCACGTGTCCCAGGTGACTGTGCGGCGTATCACGGCACCCTGCGCCGCTCGCGCATGCACAGTGGGTGCCCAGCTGTGAAGCGGAGCGGGGAACGAGGGGGGGGGGCTTTGTTCCCCCGCATCGCTGGACCAGTGGCGTAACTACAACCTTCAGGGCCCCGATGCAAGAAACCATGAAGGGGCCCCCTGAACCCCAGCCAGGGCCCTTCCCTTCCGAGTCCGGCGGTGGAACTCCAGGGCGTGGTCACAGGTATGACCTTTGTGAGCCCTGTAGTTCCACCACTGGTATCAGTAGTTTTTTTTTTTTTTTTTTTTTTTAGGTGCCCCATTGGGGGACTGTCCCTAGGCAGGATGGGGTCCCCGTCCCCAGAAGAGATGAGGTCCTTTTCTCCAGGGCAGATGAAGTTACTGCCCCCAGGTGAGAAGGGGTCCCTGTCCCCAGGGTAGGTGGGGGTCCCTGTCCCCACGTGAGAAGGGGTCCCTGTCCCCAGGGGGAGATAGAGGGGGTATGTAATGGTGTGTGGGGGATGGGGTCCTCTCACTCACCATGACCAAGCTGTAGGCCGCGCACTCATCCATGTTGGCCTGGGCTCCATCCAGTGTGCTGGACGGGCGATCAGCATATCTCCCAGAAAGACCTTTCATCATCTGTGTATGACGGGGGAGGAGGAGGGCTGGCAGACAAGCCTGCAGTGTCCTCCGGCGAGCCGGCTCTCATAGGGCTGCACTGCATCTGTGTGCTTAAAGTTTGTTTACCCGGGAGAAGTATGCAGTGCAGTGTGGGCCGGACTCTGGCTGGGGAGAACAGACATTGGACTGAGCGGCAATACATGGAGCAGGAGAGGGGTACTCTGAGGAGCCGGCTGAGGACACAGGTCATGCGGGGAATGCACAGCTAAAGAGCAGCCAGTGCGATAGTCGAGCATGGAGCTCTGATAGTCACCCTCCACCTCCAGCCACCTGTGTGCATGGTGCACTGGTACCCCTAGCTGCCTATGCTGCTGCCGGTCATATGTAGAGGGGGCTGCTTGGGCCCCCTGCATCACAGGGCCCGGTTGCGGTTGCGACTGCTGCACCCCCTATAGTTACGCCCCTGCGCTGGACCCTGGGACAGGTAAGTGTCCAATTATTAAAAGTCAGCAGCTGCAGTATTTGTAGCTGCTGACTTTTAATTATTTTATTTTTTTAGGGGGTACCCCACTTTAAGTTAAATGCCTTTATTGCCTTAAGTTAGATGCCTCTATTGTCTTTTCTTACATGCGCAGAGTGCTCCCACATGTGTGTATATCTTGACATTTTAAAATACCTCAAATTCTCCCAACCCAGTGATGCTCACTGTTCACCAGATATCCTCTTCTGCATCTCCATCAGCTGCAGCCAGCACAGAAATACCAGTGTCAGCTAGAGTCAGAGCCAAGAAGGTACAATACTTTGGCTGCTAGAACCGAGCACTGGGGAAAGGGTTGGAAGACTTTTTACTTCCACTGTCACTTTGCCCTGAATGGGAAAGTGACAGTCCTATTTTTTTTTTTTATTATATTGCTGTTCCCAATATAGAACTTGCTTGGGTGGTGCAGGTTAAAACCTCAAGGAAGATCAAGATATAGCGCTTTGAAGGCAAACTACCTGTTGTAGGTTGCAACTAATCAAGATATTGGGATCACAATGGTGATTAATGATAATGAATGAATGATATCATCATACCTTGGTTATTTGAAGAAGTATTAACTTCCCTGAGCCAATACGTTGCTGCAACTAGATCTGTAAGTTGTTGGATCACATTTATACTAGATTTGCATATTTGGATCTTGCAATTTTCCCAATTTGTCTAAAAAAAATTCTAGATTGGTCAGCTTGGATGAAGACCATTGGTGAACAGTATTTTTCCAAGTTTAGTCACAGATACTTAACTGGACTTTAGATATGGGCTTTACTGGCCCCTGGTATGCCATTTAAATGCCTGTTCGCATTCTTAACCAATTCACAATAGTTATAGTCCTTTGCCTGAGTTATCTCAAGATTCATTTTAAATCCAGGTTGTAACACTACAAATGTAAAAAATTCAATGAAGACAAATATCTCTGCTGGCTGTCTAGAAGGCGATTCCGTTACAGAAAACCAAATTACAAAGTCATGCGAACAAAAACGTTTCTCAAGGTGTCTGCATTCTACAATCCCCTTTAAAACCAACCTAAACCCATTAGGCTTTGGCTTTTTTGTCATGCCCTGTTCAATTTAGCTACACCTACGTTTTACATCAAGAATACCTTAAAAACTGCTAAATATTTTTATAGGGAACGTTATTTGTATGTACACCCCTGTGTTACAATTCTTTGAACTCAGACTACATAAAATGTATATAAAAAATATGGGTTAACAAAATGGTTTTCATTTCAAATTTCACCCTAGGCATGCTTTCTCCGCCAACTTCATACAAATTATGTTACATTTCTATTACCATATATGTGGATTTGAATCCCCTTTTTATATTTTCCACATGCACATTTTCGAACAGCATGCTATCAAATAAATGGGCTATGTGTGTTTTTTCTTTTTGTTTTTTTACTATAAATATTCCTTCATGTCCCATCGATTAATGATACTGGGAAAACAAATAGACGAGCACAGACTTTTTGTCTCTGGAGTCTTACATACATCACAAAGGAAATGTAAAGGCTGGAGCAAAACAGACTAAATAGCAGAACATGATCAGAACACTACTTTGGAGATTAGCTTGTGGAAATAATGTGTTCTGCATTTTCAAAGCGTAGCCACAGAGACGGAATAAGTAGAGAAACCATAATAACATACCTCACCACAGGGTTCCCATTGTACAGTATATAAATGCCAGCTTCTTTATTCCCATAGATCTGATTGCTTCGGATGCTGCCTTTCCCGTTGCCTAGGACCACAATGCCAGAGCGGAGGCCACTGTGTATTCTGTTACACTGCCAGTTGCATTACATGCCCAGAAAATAGAAGCATTGATATTAATGGAGAATGCAGGCCAAGGTGTGTAGATCACAACATGAAAATTATTTTTAAAACCAGTAGTACAGCCCTTTCCAAATAAACATGACTAGGCTTTTAGTAGGATTCGAGAATGTAAAAAAAAAAAAAATCCGCTTCATACTGAACTACAGGCACAGGTCTCTATTTTACCACTGCACAATGTTTACTATAGCATAAATTATCCTGTGCTACAGCAGCTACAAAAAAAAAAAAAAAAAGTAGGCTAGTATGTTTTCATTCAAAGAGACCCTGTCACTTTGCTAATTCAGGGCCGTATGCACTTGGACACTTTTAGGCATCTGACAAATTGCAGGTACATTTCTGTCTCAAGAGAGATGGCAGCTGTGTACAGCCAGCCATAATAATGACTGGCTGTACGCTAGCTATATATGCGTGTGTACCGTGCTTGCATAAACTTGCACACATGCATGGTTGTAAGTTTCTGATAGAACAAAATCCCAGTTCAGGGATTTACATCTGTGTGCAAATTTACACAAGTGCAGTGTATACCAGCATACATCTAGCCGTTCAGCCATTCATTACTATAGGGCTCTGTACACTGGAGCTGTGTCTCCTGGGCAAAGAAATGTGCCTGCAATTACTGTTGGAATGCATGAGACCTTAAAGGGAAGCCCCCACCCCAATGACAATGCCCTGTCCATGATACCCTTTACCACTACTTCCTCTTCAGCCAACAATATAATGAAATGCTTGTTGGTGTTGGAAACTAGAGGGAGAGATTGTCACCTTCTCTGTCACAATGCTTGAGTGTAGCAGTTGGATAATAGATTCAATCATTGCCACGCTGTAGAAGGTTACATGTCCAGAAGCATTGGTTTGTGCTGGCTGAGATAGAGGAAAGAGTGATAAGAGAAAACTGCATAGTTAATTATCAGTTGGTCAGAGGAGGCCTTTTCACTTTGTTATAAAGGGGACAGTGAGGAAGCTTACTAAAATTGGACAGTGCAAAATCTGGTTCAGTTCAGCTTTTTTTCAAAAGCTTATTTGAACAAGCTGAAGTTAGAAACGGTTTGGCTACCATGTGCAGCTGTATCAGATTCTGAGTGCACCAGTTTTAGTAAATCTCCAACAGAGTCTCTTTAAAGATGGGTATGCATTAAAGACTATTCAAGCTATTTCTTTACCAAATGTATTCATACAGGTGTATGATAAAACCTGTGCAATCCAGACAGAACTGTAGCCAGAACATGCAAGGATGGGTTTGAAATCAGGTTTTTACTGCTGTGTCCCCCAACTGTGGAATATTTCACCTCACTCCCTGGTCTCTTGAATAGGTGCACTTTCTGCAATAAAAGCATTTGTTTTTAATGAAGTGGGGAAGTGTTCTATAAAATTTTGTATGGCTGTATGCATTGATGTCAGGAGATTACCTACTGTAGATGCCGCGTACACACAATTAGACTATCTGGCGGACAATCCACCGGACTTTGCAGTGGAGGTCCGCTGGACTACCCGAACTAGCAGACTTGCCCACACACGCCCAGACTTGTCCGCGGACAATCCGCCGGACTTTGCAGCGGAGGTCCCGCCGGACTTTTCAAATGAACGGACTTGCCCACACATGGAGTAAAGTCCGTTCATTTTGAACGTGACTCCAGGCAGACGGGACTAGCGAAGGAAGTCAATGTCGCCGCCTCCATCGGCGAGATTGACACCTTACTAGCTCCGTCGCCTGGTATGGATTTTAAGGGGAACCTCTAAGCCGACAAAAACGGCGTGGGGGTCACCCCAAAGTCCATACCAGACCATTATGCAAGCACCCAGACCGGACGGTCAGCAAAAGGGGTGGGGACGAGCGAGCACCCCCCCTCCTGAGTTGTACCATGCCGCGTGCCCTCAACATGGGGGGGATGGGTGCTTTGTGCACATTGTCCCCATGTTGAAGACCCCCGATTGACGACGACGAACGAGAAAGCCAGGCTCCTCCGCTAGCAAAAGAGCAGAAGATAGCGGAGGAGCCCGGCGAGAAGACCAGGCTGACGCTAGTAAAATAGCTGGAAGAAGATAGCGCTGGAGCCTGGCAGAAGAACCGAAGAGCGGGGGAAGTCAGAAGAAGATCCCCGAAGTCGGAAGAAGACCCCGGTCGGCGACGATGACAAATTAGAAAGCCGGGCTCCTCCGCTAGCAAAAGAGCAGCTAAAGAAGCAGAAGATAGCAGAGGAGCCCGGCAAGAAGACCCCCGAAGTCGGATGAAGACCCCCGGGGCTGACTAATAAACTACTTTAAAAACCTGTGTTGTGCGTTTTTTATTTACACTTTTTTCCCCCAGGTGAATGGGTAGGGGTACATCGTACCCCATACTCATTCACATAGGGTGGGGGGCCGGAATCTGGAGCCCTCTTATTAAAGGGGGCTCCCAGATTCCGATAAGCCCCCCACCTGCAGATCCCGACAACCAACGGCCAGAATGGTCGGGAAGAGGCCCTTGTCTTCATCAACATGGGGACAAGATGCTTTGGGGTGGGGGGGGGGCGCAGGGTCCCCCCTTCCCCAAAGCACCCACCCCCCCATGTTGAGGGCACGCGGCCTGGTACGGCTCAGGACCCCCTTTCCTGACCGGCCAGGCTGCATGCTCGGATAAAGGTCTGGTATGGACTTTGGGGGGATCCCCCACACCATTTTTTCGGCATAGGGGTTCCCCTTAAAATCCATACCAGGCGACGGGGCTAGCAAGGTGTCAATCTCGCCGCCTCCATCGGCGACATTGACTTCCTTCGCTAGTCCTGTCTACCTGGAGTAACGTTCAAAATTAACGGACTTTACTCCGTGTGGGCAAGTCCGTTCATTTGAAAAGTCCGGCGGACTAGCACATAGACGAGCGGATTGTCCGACAGACAATTTTGAGTCAAGACTTCTTTCAAAGTCCGCCAGACTTTTGGGAAGAAAAAGTCTGCCAGGGGGCCACACACGGTCAAATTAAGTCAGCCAGATAGTCCAATCGTGTGTTCACGGCATTACTTGTTTTCTGTTTCAATATGTTTATTTGAAATTTGAATAAACAAGAATGAACAAGAAACTACAATCTGCTCCTTGAGCGCCCTCGCAGGGGCTACAAAGCATGAATACAAAACCAAAAGGGCAAACCATCGCATTGTACTTATAACAAAAAATGAGTAGGGGATGGTATCGGCTACAGTGCCGAACAACTTGTCCCCTTGTTGTCTCCAGAGGGAAAGCCCTTCTCCCACTACCCCCTTCCACGGGGGGCAGCAGTATTTGTTAGCTATGGGAGAGATTATAAAGAGGAGTGAAAAGAGATAGGGAACACAAGAAGGAAGATTAAAGAGAAGACAGGAGGGTGAAAGGAAGGGGGAAGCTCGGCCGTGGACGCCTCGCCGAGGGGAGTTAGACCAAGCCCAGACATGCGGCTTGGAGCGCAGGGAACTCATAGGAGATCCACGGCTCCCAGATTTTTAGAAATTTAGCATGAGAATCATGGACAATACTGGACATACGTTCTTGAAGTAGCATAGCAGTTATGCGGGTTTTAACCCCTTGGAAATCTACCCGTTGGGCCTTCCAGGCTGTCCGCTTGGCCGCTATAAATAGATAGGTAGCCAGCTTCTGTTGAGGGCCTCCCAAACCAGGTATCGGGCAATGTAGGAGAGCTAGTTTAGCATCCCTTCGGATCGTTAGGTGAAAGAGTGTCTGCAGCAAACCAAACACCCTAGACCAGAACCCCACCAGCCTTGGGCAGGCCCACCATGTGTGCATAACATCACCTCGCTGCCCACAGTTGCGAAAGTATCTGTCAGTACTCCCAGGGAAAGCCTGAGCTGTGCGGGCTGGTACCCAATACCATCAGAAACAATACTTTGTATGCGGCCTCCAGGGTATTTGTGTTGAACAAGCATTTGGCGACCGTTTTCCAGGCCCTGCTCCAGTCCTCTGAGTCTACTGGGGCCTGAAGGTCCTTTTCCCATTGAGCCATATAAGAGAGGGGTGCTGATGGCGGACGACCATTCAAGGAAGCATAAATGGTCGAAAATAAGGCCTGGGGACCCTGGGGCGTGTTGGCATGCATACTCGAAAAAAGTTTTTTGGAATGGGTAGGTGGACATGCGGCTCTATGTTGCAATCCAGTGCTTTAATTGGATAAAGTGATAATGCTCTCTAGCCGGTGCCCCTTGTGTTTCCCGGATACTCTCCCAGGAGGGGAAAAAGCGTGAGGAAAGGAAATTTTGGGCTCGTGTCTAGCCATGTGAGGGCCACCAGGAGAATGCCTGGGGCTCCTCCAGACCCGGGGGAAAGAGAGGGTTATGGGTGATGGGGAGCAGGGGTAGAAAGGGGACTGGAAAAGCGAACCTGCAGACCATGTAGCAGCATGGGAGGGAGGGCGCAGATTCCTGGGGGGCCAGAGTAGTGCCTGAAGTGCACATGGGTCATAGCCAGGTACCTCCAGGAGCACCCACAGAGGAACATCCGTGGTTGCATGAAGCATAGTCAACGGGGAGATCTGGGCCGCTGTGTAGTATTTAGAGATATTGGGGACCCCCAAGCCTCCCCGGAGCCTAAGGGTATAAAGGGTTGCTCTAGGTACCCTGGGGCGTTTGTGCGCCTATATAAATTGTAGGATCCTATTCTGCAGTAGTCAAAGTAAAAAAGTGGGTACCCGGACAGGCAAAGTGCGAAAATAATAAAGGACTTTAGGCAGGATTGTCATCTTTGCCGTCGAGATCCTGCCTACCCATGAGAGCGTGGGGAATTGCCAGGCCTGCATAAGGGTGGACACCGTTCGCAACAGGGATAATAGTTGGCAGAGAAAAGGGAAGATGCCATTAATTTGACACCTAAATAATCAATCGAGTGGGATTCCCAACGGTAGGGGAAATGGTCCTGGAGGCGTTGCACCAGTTCCAGAGGGAGGCTAACATTCAGCGCTGTGGTCTTGGAAGGGTTAATTTGAAGACCCGAGAAGGCTGAAAATCGGTCCAATACTAGTTGCAGGTTGGGCAGGGAGATGAGTGGGTTTGACCGAGTCAAAAGGGCGTCGTCTGCAAAGAAGTTCACTTTATATTGAGTGCCCGCGTAAGGGAGTCCCGAGATGTCACTATTGGCCCTGATCGCTGCCAGCGGCTCCAATGCCAGGATAAAAAGTGCCAGGGACAGGGGGCATCCCTGTCTGGTCCCCCAGAGTATAGGAAAAGGGTCAGAAAGGAAACCCGCATATTTTGCAGATGGTGCGGAATAGAGGGCCTGGATCAATTGCAGAAAATGTGGTCCAAATCCCCATTTGGTTAAAACAAAATAAAGGTAGTCCCAGGAAAGCGAGTCAAACGCTTTATAAATATGTAGGGAAAGCAAAAGTCCTGGTATTCTACGCTGACGGAGTATATGGAGGAAATGGACAGCCTTGCGGACATTGTCCCCCGCTTGGCGACCGGGCACGAAGCCCACCTGATCCCTGTGAATGAGGGCCTGAAGACATCTGTTAACTCGCGTGCTCAGAACCTTTCCCAGAACCTTCAGGTCAACATTCAACAGGGAAATGGGATGAAAGGACTGCAGGTCCATGGCTTCCTCGGGTGACTTAGGAATCATAGAGATATGGGCTTTCAGCGAGTCTGGCGAGGGCTTCGCACCTTCCCACCAGGAGTTTATCCAAAAAAAACTGTCAATGACAATCAACACTGCGCTATCCCCAGAAGTTATATACAAAAAGAAGCTGCTAACACGATCACAAGGATATACAATAGTGAATAAAATTCAAAATGTTAAATTATAGTGTAGCGCTATATAAAAAAAATTTTTTTACAACCACTTAGTGATGTGACAATAATGTATAAGTGTCAAGATTAAATAACATTCAGTAGTGCTTCCCAGACTGCACCACACTTACATGAAATAGTGAAAAAATATGATAAACCAAAGAAATCAAATATTGTGAAAAAAGTCCACAGAATTTATAATATGAAAAAATCCAAAGAATTTATGATATAAAAAAAGTCTATTATTTGATTCAAATTAAATCCAATCCACACGTGAGAGGGAAAGAGCCATCCACCTTCTTCCTATGAAGACCACATGCAGGCACCCTGTGGTATATCCACACCAAATAGGATGTAGGCTTACCAGATAGAATGGATCCAAGCGAATATACATTCGAAGGATCAATCAGACTTCAGAATACTCTTATATAGAGTTATCCAACATAAAAGACTCTCCAGGGAATTTTCAACCAAGTACTTCAAACGATGGGAAAATCTTCCGCTTTAAACTTCAACGCACATTGTAGAACTCATACAGAAAAGAAATGAGGGCCACAATAGTGTAAATCCGTTTAAAATTTTTTTTAATAAAATAAGTAATGAACTTACATGTATCCAATGAATTAAGCGCTTATATCATATAAAAATAGAGCTGCAGTAGGAGTCCCCTGCAGCTCTATTTTTATATGATATAAGCGCTTAATTCATTGGATACATGTAAGTTCATTACTTATTTTATTTAAAAAAAATTTAAACGGATTTACACTATTGTGGCCCTCATTTCTTTTCTGTATGAGTTCTACAATGTGCGTTGAAGTTTAAAGCGGAAGATTTTCCCATCGTTTGAAGTACTTGGTTGAAAATTCCCTGGAGAGTCTTTTATGTTGGATAACTCTATATAAGAGTATTCTGAAGTCTGATTGATCCTTCGAATGTATATTCGCTTGGATCCATTCTATCTGGTAAGCCTACATCCTATTTGGTGTGGATATACCACAGGGTGCCTGCATGTGGTCTTCATAGGAAGAAGGTGGATGGCTCTTTCCCTCTCACGTGTGGATTGGATTTAATTTGAATCAAATAATAGACTTTTTTTATATCATAAATTCTTTGGATTTTTTCATATTATAAATTCTGTGGACTTTTTTCACAATATTTGATTTCTTTGGTTTATCATATTTTTTCACTATTTCATGTAAGTGTGGTGCAGTCTGGGAAGCACTACTGAATGTTATTTAATCTTGACACTTATACATTATTGTCACATCACTAAGTGGTTGTAAAAAAAATTTCCCACCAGGAGTTAAAATAAGAAGTTAGGTGGGGCGTGAGCAGGGGTGCAAATGTCTTATAGTAGAGACTGGTAATGCTGTCCGGGCCCGGGGCCTTGGATGGCTTAAGGGACTTTAGGGCTTGGGCGACCTCCATTTCAGTTATAGGAGCATTCAAACTATCCTGTGCCGCCGAGGACAATAGAGGAAGGCTAATCGATTGGAAGAAACTCTCGGCCTTGTCCCGGTCAAAGGCAGCCGGTCCACTATATAGGGATGAGAGGAAGGAGGCAAAGCCAGCCACTACCTTAGATGGATTGGACGTGAATCCCCCTCCTCTCACCTGTAGTCGAACCGGCCTGCCCGGACACGCCCCACTGAATTAAGTTTCCTAGCCAAGATAGGACCAGGTTTGTTCGAGCAACTGTAAAATTTATACTTGGACCAGCGCAGGGCCTTCTCCACCTGAGTAGAGGCAAGAAGGTCCAACTCAGTGGCCAAGTTGTCACGTGTCCGCCTATGGGCTAACGTAGGACGCGCCTTCCATGTCGCATCTGCTGCTTCTAACAAGGAGGTGAACTCCCGTATCCGCTGCTCCCTGGCCCGCTTTGTACGGGAAGCGATCTGGATCAGATGTCCCCTGATCGTCGCCTTGTGGGCTTCCCACAAAGCAACTGGAGAATCGACAGAGCCTACATTTTCCGTGAAATAAGTTTGGATATGTGTTTCTATCTGGGAGCATGTAGCTTGCGTACTCAGGAGGGATTCATTAATCCGCCAAAGGTAAGCCGGGCGGGAGAATCCTGCCAAGGAGATTCCAAGGATCAGGGGGTCATGGTCAGACCATGGGGAGGTGGCAATAGTGATCTTATGTACCAACGGCAGGGAGCTGAGTTGCAGAAACACGTGATCCATTCTACAGAAACTCTGGTGGGGGTTAGAGAAAAAGGTAATTTCCTGGGACAACGGGTGTTGCTCGCGCCACACGTCCACCACACCATATGATTGGAAAAGATCGCGCAACACTTGCTCTTAAGAGGCATCAGGGGATGGAGGCACTTCTCTGAGACTACGCCTATCCAGAGTGGAGTTAAAAACAGAGTTGGAGTCTCCCATCATAATCAGTAGGCCTTTTTGGTGCTTAGTGATCACTTGGAACAAATGGGAAAAAAACCTCTGCTGAAATGAATTAGGAGCGTAGTATCCAACCAAAGTGACCTCCTGGTCCCACAGGGTGCCCTGCAAGATCAAATATATACGCGTAGGGTCCGCTATTTCCTTAGAACAGTTAAATTGGAGGTTACGCCGAAAGGCCATCAGCACCCCTCTATGATTCTCAGAAGCGGAGGCCGTAAAAAACACTGGATAATGGGAGGACAAGTATTTGGGAGATGAGGATAGGGAGAACCTGGTTTCCTGCAGACACACTACATCAATTGATTGAGCTTTTAAGTGACGGAAGACATTCAACCTCTTAATGGGGGAATTGAACCCATGGATGTTCTGCGAGAATATTTTCATCACATTCTGAGCCATCTGGGGGGGAAAGGAAGGTTCATATAATTATAGAGCGGCCAACAAGGTACGTACTGTGATCCCCCATTAGTGGGGGGGGGGGGGGGACATAGAGAAGAAGAGAAAGAGAGAGAAAAGGAAACACAGAGTAGACAAGTAAAACACATAAACACCACACTTGGTGGGCATTGCATCCTGACTACAGGACACTAAATGGGGGTGGCTCTACCACCAACCACAAGGCTAGCAAATAGTAAAACATAACAGTAATAATACTACAATATTACTACCGCCCCTGCATAGGGCTATTAGAACTAGAACAAAGACAGGAGAGACGAGCTAAGCCCATCTCACAGTACCGCTACCGGGTAGCAGTGAACAGAACAGACACTGGGATTAAAGGTTCTCACCGGCCGGCGTCGCCCCGCAGGGAGCACCCGAAGGGAGAACACAACCTCGGTCCCCGATCGTGACCCCCACGTTGGAGCGCCGCCAGGCCCCCGAGGGACCAACAAAAAGAAAAGGGACCCCGTAAGGCCCAGGGCCACAGTCCAGCGGGGAGCCACCAGCGTGGATCATGACCCACCCCCCTAAGGAGGGGTAGATCCGAAATAAACCATGGCTTGACCCAAGCAAGGAAGGGAGGGTGGGAAGGAAGTGGAGGGGATTGGGGAAAGAAGAAGAGAAAAAAAAAGGAATTATAAGAGGGGGGGAAAGGCAAGGGGAGGGGAGGGAGTTAAGAGGAGAGAAGGGGGGAGAGGGGAGTAAGAGGGGAAGAAGAGGGGAGAAGGGAAGGGCAGGAAGGGGGGGGGGAAGAGAGGAGCAGGGTGTGGGGAGCGAGGGAATGGAAAGGAAACGGGGAGGGAGCAGGGGTAAGGAGGGGAGGGAGTGGGGATTAGAGGGGAAGGAAGGGTAGAAAGTAGGAAGGAGATTAGAGCCTTTGATAGTTCCCAGGGTCTAGAAACCAACCAGCATACACAGAAAATAAGGCGTTATACACAGTAATCCCTGCTACCGGCCCCCCAGACTGCCCCTATCCCACCTGGGATCATTACTTGTTTTCTAAGAAAGGGTTTGATGCTTCTGCTCTTCATCCAAAATTGTAAGCCCTTGTACACACGGTCGGAGAATCTGTCGGAATGAGTCTTATCGGACCACGTCGTCAGATAATCCGACTGTGTGTGGTATGCATCGGACTGATTCCGTCCGAATCTCCGTCCGATCCAAATTTCCAACATGTTGGAAATATTTCCCGACCAACTGGGCCGGACGGACCTAATCCGATCATGTGTAGAGCATTTCGATCGGACCAAGTGCCACGCATGCTCAGATCAAATTCCTACATCAAAGCTATTGGCTACTAGCCTGAATGTAGTCCCATCGTAACGAAATTACGTCATCACGTTCTGAAAGATCGGATTTTTCGCCAACACGGCCCGACCGTGTGTATGCAACAGTTTCAGACACAATCCGTCGGACTAAATCCGACAGGCAAAATCCGACGGATTTGGTTGGCAAAATCTCCGACCATGTGTACGTGGGCTAAGAGAACTTCTGTCTAGACTAACACTTAAATGTTTTCCCCTACTTGGTCCATTTAAAAACAAAATAACAGCTTCAGCTTAGTACAGGGAGCACATACTTACTTTTCTCTTGCTCTTTTTCCTGTATAGCCAGAGAAAAACAAACAAAGAGCTGGTGTCCTTTAGCCTGCTAGCTTACAATGCAGCAACGGGTACCTGAGCAGCCAAAATTCCCATTCAAGCAGTGGGGGTTGACTTACTTAAACTTGAGAGTGCAAAATCTGGCGCATGGTAGCCAGTCAGCTTCTAACGTTAGATTATTCAATTAAGCTTTGACAAAAAAAAACTGGAGGCAGATTGGCTACCATGCACAGCTGCACTGTATTTTTAACCCTCAAGTTTTATTAAATCAACCCCACTGTCACAAAGTGGTAAAAGGGATCTGTGTAAGCACCAACTTGTATGGCTGGATTTACTAAAGGAAAACAGACTGTGCACTTTTGCAAGTGCAGTTGCTCGAGAGCTTAGTAAATGAGGGAGAGCTTTGCTGACTTTCATCATCCAATCATGTGCAAGCAAAAATAAAAAAATTTCATTTTCTTTGCATTTGATTGGGTATTCTTTGTAAATTGAAGCTTTACCTCATTAACTAAGCTTTGGAGCAACTGCACTTGACAAGTGCAACTGTACATTCAAAGTGCACAGTATATTTGTCTTTAGTAAATCAACCCCATAGTTGGGTTAGAACTGACACAGTAAATTTGAAAGGGCTCCAGCAGGGTAATAAGATAGAGGGGGGAAAATAAGAAGGTTAGGTCCCTTTCAAATGCTAAGGTCCCACCTGTCTGTTTTTCACTGAGCGGATCTGCCCCATGTGAAAGGGGCCTTAAAGGCCTAAAAGAAATCCCACTACCTTGCCCTGAACGGGCCCAGAACAGATTTGCTTCAAGTGCCCAGGTCTTACAGCAAGACGAATGCTGTGGATGAAATCTTTGAACAGCTAGACTAAAATAAGAATGTGAAAATACAGGTCAGGTTTAAAAGCTATCAGATAAAAAAAATATCTGAGCTAGCATTCCTCATCTCCCCTTATGCCTCAACAGAGGAAAAGGAAAAAAAAAAAAGAAATAAAAAGCATATTTGCAAAGCTGCCTAATTTGATTTTGCTTATACTCACCTTCACAATGCACCTTTACATCTGCTTGCCAAAGCATTTGGAATACTTGCAAAGGGAGTTAAGGGAGCTTAAGATCTATCTGCCTTCTTCCCGCGATGCAAGGTACAGGACCAAATTTGAACTCGCATACGACTATCTATCTAGGGCCCCAGTAAGAGAACAGCATGGTGGGGAAAGTATGCATAAGCAGGAGGGGAACATGGGTTATCAAGATTTACTTTAAATTACAAAATTTGCTGTATCTTTTTTAAAACACATCACTGTATAAACTTTTGGTTCTAAAAAGCAAATTAACCTGTGCATACAAATACAGCAAATTTGAATTCCGTTTTGATATTGCAGTAAAATGTAAGTGCTATAGAACAGGGCTCAAAATTTCAAGTTCTGAGCTACTAGCCAGGCCTCAAGGGTGACTCGCCACCAGTTGTCCCGCCCAACTTTTACCCTGCCCCTAAACACACCCTTATAAATGAGATCATAAAATGACACCTAAAATATTTTATGCAGAAGTGATAAAAATAAATATCAACAACTTTATCCGTGCCCAAAAATGCAGCCTGCCAGTGCAGCCTGTGTCCGCCAGTGCAGCCTGTGTCTCCAATACAGCCTAATGCAGTCTGTCATCAATACAGCCTACCTGTGCAGGGGAAGAGAGGAGAGCCGCCGCCATGATGATCAGAGCGCCGGGAACATAACAGATTCATTTCAATAGCTGTGTGTTCCCAGCTGCACGCCCTCATATACAGCCCCTCCCCTTGTCCAGGAACTTTGATAGACAGTTCACCAGTTCCAGGATTGGACAGATGATCTGTCTATCAAAGTGCCAGATAAAGAGGAGGGGCTGTATATGAAGGCCCGCGGCGGGTAACACACAGCTATTGAATTGAAAGCGGTTATGTTTCTATGTTTCCGGCGCTCTCATCATCATGGCGGGGTAGCTCTCCCATCTGATCCCTGGCAGAATGGCTCCCATACAACCCAGGCTGTGCTCGCCCCAACCAACACCCCGCCCCCCCCCCCACCCGCTACCAGGCAGCCCACACTTACCAACCCTCAAAATCCACTCGCAAAATATGAGCAGGCGAGTGGAATTTTTGAGGGCTGCTATAGAGCTCTGCTAGGTAAATGAATAGACAAATTCCACAGTGCTGCATACCAATATCACAGGGTTGGCTCCTTTGCGTATATCCACTCCTGCTTCTGTGTTTGAATGGATGTTATTATCAGCTATGAGACCTCCAGCTGCCAGGCGTAGAAAAACCCCTGATGCTTTGCAGTGGCAAATTTCATTCTTTAGCATGACAACCTGTGGAAAAATCCTGACAATAAATCCATAATGCAAAAAAACTTTAAACATTTATAATATACTAGATAATGCACACCGATACAACATCACTCTGCAGACATACCCAATTAATGATTACCGTACTTATTCAACTGCCCAACTCCACCTAGAGACACTAAACTCTGATTTAAAAAAAATATTTTCAAGTATGTATTCATAACTGAGAAACGTATCTTCTTTTGCTCTCAGCCGCCTCCAAATTTCAAACATTTTTTTTTTTTTTGCTGCTGCTGCAATTGGACTGTTCAATGGTGGCTACATTCATTCTCCATGGTCCCACTTTATGTAGGAAAGTAGCCACCCTCTATGAGATGGACTAATGGCTATGGACTTTGGCGGGGGTCAGTAACCTGTAGATCGCAGACAGATGGACTGGGTAGATCGCGGTCTGGGCTTGCTGACCTGCCATTCCAGACCATCAAAGTGCAATGCAGAGGGACTACTTGTAAAGTTGGAGCACAACTGCAGAATATAATAGAAGTCTATGGTAAAGCGCAGATAACCCAGGAAAGTTGTAGATGCACTGCACTTGCAGTGCAGGTAAACTGCACCATGGCAGTATGAAAGCAGCCTTGTAGGGGGCTCAGAACAGTAAGGGTTAATCCTTCTGTGCTGCATTAAAGTAAAAACCTTCAGTGCTGCAGGATCTCTTCCCCCCCCCCCCAATACGTACCTGAGCCCAAATCCTGATCCAGTGATGTGCACGAGAGCAAACGCTCTTGCCGCTATCTCCCTCCTTACTGGGCAGATTGATAGCTGCGGGAGACATATATAGCGTGGTTCAGGAGCAGCTTTCTATGGGGGCACTAGATGCGGAGGAGGAATCTGCAGAGCCAGCAGGGGACCCCAAAAAAAAGAGGATTGCTCTGTGCAAAACCATTGCACAGAGCAGGGAAGTATAACACATTTATTAAAAAACCTTTTGAATGAATGAATGAATGAAATACTTATATAGCGCACAATGCGAACTGAATCCGCCTCTCTTGCTGCCAGGCCCTGCGCTCCACTTTTAAACTCAGCTGCTCAGACCATTTTTGCAATTTTTGCTTAACTTTTTTATTTTTCACTTCTAGCTTTTAGAGTTTGTAAAAGACCCCCCCCCCCCCCCCCAAACCATATATTTTCTGAAAGCACATGACCTGTAGAACAAAAAGAAGGTGCTGATATTTAAGGCCCTGCTCATCAAAACAATATATTCGCAAAAAATACACTAAAACCATTAAAAGCAGATTAAAAACACAGCAAGATTTACAAAAATTCCTGCCAAGTCCCTTACAGCTTTCAGAAATAGCAAAAGACCCCTGAAACCATATATTTTCTGAAAGCATGTGACCTCTAGAATAACAACAAAAAAAAGGTGTTACTGATGTTTAAGGCCCTGTGGTATTTGCGCAAATGTTTTTCAAAACAATATTTTTGTTAAAAATACACTAAAACCATTATTAGCAGATAAAAACACAGCTAAATTTAACAAAAGTCCTGCTAAATTCCTACTAAATATAAAAGCGTATTGTTTCTTGTATTCTTCTCCACATGTTTTCAATAAAGCAATTCTGATTGTTAAAAATAAAAATACAAGAGAGTGTGCATGCACGAGAGCTCCGACATGGCCGCCTGAGCCGACAGCGCCGCTCTACCCCGGAACGCAGAGCAGCACAGACCACGCTATACCCCCCGGAGACACCCCACTCCATGTGGCCGGTGCCCAGGGAACAGCAGGGAATGTCCCCAGATGCCCGATCCCCCCCGCCAGTTGGGACCTTGGACCGCAGTTCGACAGCGCTGAGGAGCTTGGGTGTACCAAGATGGCCGCCGCCACCACCACAATGCAGACACACGCCGCCCACACAGACAGGCCTCAGGACACCAGGCAAGTCTTAGCCCCAGCAATCCTGACCTACTCTCAGGCAGCCCAAGGTGGTCCGCACCACTCCCAGAGGCCCTCAAGCAGCCCCCATTCACCTCAGGCTTCCTCTCCTGCCTCCACTAAGTCGCTGCTGAGCCGCTACATGGAGGATTACACTCTGTCTCCTGCAGGACCCCCCACATCCCATCTACAGGGGACTACATCCCCCAGCTACTCTTTACAGGACATATCTGCTCTCCAAGCTGACCTCTTTTCTAAATTCTCGGACCTGTTGGACAGAGGCCTATCTAACACTGCAACCCAAATCACAAATAACATTAAATCTGACTTTGCCAATCTGGGGTCCAGAATTGAAGCCATAGAGAACAAAATGGATAACACAATGGCCAGAACCAACCAGAAAGAGGCACATATCAAAACTGCAAGACCAACTGGACACAGCCATTTCTCGGATCGATGACCTTGAGAACAGGTCCAGGAGGTATAACTTCCAAATCCGTGGCCTCCCGGGGACAATCACCAACATTCCCCCCCACTGTATGGGACATTATCTCAGAGCTCATCCTACAAGTGCCGTCTCACCGCCTGGAGCTGGACAGGGCGCACCGGGCCTTGGGAACCCCCAGCAAAGATGGCTCACCAAGAGACATAATTGCCAAACCTCACTTTTATGCAATTAAAGAGCAGGTCATGCGGCAGTCACAAGCAAAAATCGAACCTACAGTATCAGTGGCAACAAATACAAATCTTTGCTGACCTGGAGCCCTCCACTATTCAGAAGAGAAGATCTCTCAAACCACTGCTTTTGGTACTCACCCAGCAGGAGATTAAATATCACTGGACATTCCCTTTTGCGGTGAAGTTCACCCTCCATGGAAAAACCTATGCATTCTCTAACATCCTGGATGGTGAGAAGCTCTTCTTGCAACTAAAGTTGATATCACAGGAAGCTCCCATGGATTTCTCCGTGACCTCAGCTGGATCCACCAAAAGACCCCCCCGACTAGCCCAGTCTCCCCTCTCTGGAACAAAGGTCGGTCTAAGAAGAGCAAGGATGGAGGACCCCCTTGAGAGGCCACCCTGAGATCATCATTTCTATACCCCTCTGCGGGCACTCTCCTACGGGACGGAAGTCCATTCAGATGATGGAGCCGGGTGCTCCTTACCTATAACTTTTTATAGTTACACCCCCAGTTGTGAGACTCTCCAAGGTTTCACCAAGTTTTTATCGGGCGTCTTTCTTGTTTTTTCATTGTTTAGCGATACCAGGCTGTAATGGACAGTTGCCCAGATAGACCCATCTACCTGCACCACAGCATGTCTTGGCCTCAGCAAGGGTCCCTACCCTTTCAGGGGCTCCTAGATGGTACTTGGAGATTGGCCTAGCATAGTACCCATCGGCACAGATGAACACAAAGACCAGTTTCTGGGACTTTATAGGTTATAGTTGCCGAAAGCCGTTGGGAGACTCAGGGCATGCAGGAGTCAGAGGCCTTAAAGCATGCTCTAAAGGGCCTGAGTCCCGGTCGCCATGTACCCCCCATATATAGTGGTCTCCTTCCCTCTCCCTCCCTCACTTGAGGGGGGAGGGCGAAGGGACTACGGGGGTCCTCAGGGCTCAGGGAACAAGTTGCCTTTATTTATTGGCTTTTCTTCTGTTTTTTGTTTTATTTTTTGCTAATTTTTTTCTCTTTAGATGAAGATAATACGGAAAGCAAATCTTGATTATCTGTGCAATTTTCATGTTTTATCCTTCGATTGACCGGGGTGGTCCCTATGCGCTTCCACCCATTTCCTAGAAGCAGGTTGTGTTTCTACGACATGGATTGTTGGTCAGGCCTTAGGGCCGACCGATGTATTCAGGACGGAGTCCGGCAGGTCTTTTTCCCGCCGCACGCCGTTGGTCTTCCAAGAAGACGTGTACTTTTGTTGTATGTACCCTCCCCTTTACTTCCCCTTTTAATTCTCTTCTCTTTTCAAGCATGTGATCAGACGAATAGCCCTTCCAGGACTCCTCAACCCAAACACAACTTCCACAGTTACCCCCAACCAGGCAGAAGACAACTAAGGGTAAGTGATTTTGTGTACGTAGGCATTCCATCCCTCTGATCCAATGGCTGACAATACCCCTATAAGTATGGAACTCAAGGTGGCCACACACAATGTTCAGGGCCTGAAATCCCCTAGGAAAAGGAGAGTAGCTTTTGAACGCTACCAAACCCAAAAATTAGATGTGGTTTTACTGCAAGAAACGCATTTTCCGACCAAGTTCCTACACTCTATCCAACCTTTTTTCTAGCAAATGCACCTAACAAAACAAAGGGAGTAGCAATACTCTTCTCCAAAAATAGCAATTTCTCTCACATTTTCAACTACAGGGACCCAGAAGGTAAATTTATCCTTGTAAAAGGCACGTTTGAAGGAATACTTTACTCCATCGTCTCTATGCCCCTAACAAGGGACAAGCCAAATTCTTTCAGTCTCTCTTTTCAACCATAAATCCACTCCTGGAAGGTAAGGTCATTATCGGTGGGGACTCCAATGTGGCTTTCGATCAGGGTCTTGACAAAACAAAACCCCCCAAAGATCAGATGACGCGTCCCACTAGAATGAGCAACAAAATAGTTCAAATTCTCCACACAACTGGCTTAGTGGACATCTGGAGGGAACTAAACCCTAAGAACAGGGATTTTACTCACTACTCCTCCCCTCATCAGTCTTATGCTAGGATAGATCATAACCTTGTCCCGCCCTCCCTCATTCCTTTGACTTTTAAGGAAGCTATAGTAGATACGACATGGTCAGTCAACTTTATGGTCCTCCTATTGTGGTGGAGATTTATTGCGCAACGTCCTCACTAAAACAAGAGGAACTCATTGGCGACTCAATGAATCACTTCTCAGTAACCCTACACACGTTAAGATGATAGCAGATTCCATTAAGGAGTATTTTCGCTTGAAAGAAGCAGACAATATTTCCCGGGAAACTCTCTGGGATGCCTACAAGGCCACTGTCAGAAGTGAATTAGGTTAGCGACTCAATTTTAAAAAAAGAGCGTCAGATGGACATCCATAAACTAGAATCCAAGTTCGCAGAGTTGAAAACTGAAGACAAAAAACTACCCTCTAAGGCCTTAGCTGACCAATTAGGTGCCACCAGACTGGAAATTAACCCGATCTTGATGGCTAAAGCAGAGAAACACATTCGATGGAGCGGAGCCAAATATTACCTATAAAAAGATAAAATAGGCTCTATGTTAGCCTCCAAACTCACCCCCAAATATCGCATGCACACCCTCCTTAAACTTAGAATTGAAGGACAACCTCCCACAGCCAACCCTACTAAAATATTGCAGGCCTTTCACGATTTCTATTCTAAGCTTTATAGTACTAACCAGACGGAGAAGGGCCCTTTACACTCCAACTTCATTCAGAACCTTCAAATACCCTCCCTATCTCAGAAACACAAAGACCTAATGGAGGAAGCTTTCTCGGTAGAAGAGATAATGGTGGTCATCAAAGGTCTGAAGTCAGGCTCGGCCCCAGGGCCAGACGGTCTCTCAGCACCATACTATAAAACATTTGGGGAGATTTTGGCCCCCCACATGGCAAAGTTCTTAAATTCCAAGACGGAGGGTTCCCCCCTGGACCCACATCTCAATACGGCCTTTATTACAGTAATCCCCAAACCCAACAAAAATCATGAGGATGTAGAAAACTATAGACCCATATCAGTTATAAATAATGACCTTAAAATTCTGACCAAAATCCTAGCTAACCGATTCGCCACCTTCATTAATTGTTATGTCCACATGTTCGCCACATGTGGACACAGTCTCCCTCCTCCAATCTGGTTGGGCAGGTAACCACAAACAAGAAGGAATGCTCTTGTCTCTAGACTTGCATAAGGCATTCGACTCAATTGACTGGCAATACATCTTCACCCTTCTAGACACATGGGGTTTCGGGAATCGCTTCAAGGGGGTCCTTAGGTCCTTATACTTCAACCCGAAGGCCATGATTCGACTACAAGGCCAACACTCTAGCCCACTTGGCATAGCCAGGGGCACTAGACAGGGCTGCCCTCTTTCCCCCTAAATCTTCGCGATGGCGATAGAAACTCTAGCAATTGCTATTCGTTCAAATGCCAACATTCAAGGCATGTCCTGCGGGACACAAACCCACAAATGCGGACTATTTGCGGACGATATGCTCCTCTTTCTTACATCCCTGATCACTTCCCTGCCAAATTTATGCAAACTCCTGAAAGAGTTCTCAGTGATCTCAGGGCTAGAGGTGAATTACTCAAAGTCCTACGCCCTTAACATCTCACTTAGGCCAACTTTCCCTCTATGTACCGCAAGCTGGAAGCAGACTTAGAAAAATGGTCCAGGGGGGAGATCTCTTGGTTGGGGAGAATTCATTCTATAAAAATGACTCTTCTGCCAAGACTTCTCTACCTCTTCTCTACCTCTCAGAGCCCTCCCGATAAACATTAAAATGGATCACCTAAAGGCCTTTCAAGGAAAAGTTAACAAATTAATTTGGGGAGGAAAAAGACACAGACTCCCACAAAAAACTCTCTATATCACGTTATCACAAGGGGGCTTGGGACTTCCTCGTCTCCTATGGTATTATCATGCAGAAAGAATAGCACAGCTCTCAACAGTTTACAACAGAAGGGAGAAACCTGACTAGGTTCAAATTGAGAGGCAGGCAGTTCAAAACTTCCCACTAGACTTCTAACTATGGTCCACCTCTAGAGAGCGGCCTTCAATCCTCTCCCCAATCCTGCCACAATCATTGCAACTCTGGGACAAATTGAGAGTTAATTCTACTTTGACCTCAGATGCCAAGCCACCGGCACACATTTTTAACAACCCTGACTTTTTCCCCAGGTCAGGACATCAAGGCCTTTAAATCTTGGCTGGATAAGGGTTTGTATTGAATCGGTCACGTCTTCACCACCAATGGCCCAATTTCCCTGGATTTTTGTGTGGATAAACTTGAGATGCCGTCCTCAGAACGTTTCAGATATCACCAGATTCGGACACTTCTTACATAAAATCTGGAAAGAGAAACCTACCCCACCCTGTTTTACACTGTACGAGATATGGTGTGGGCAATCCATGGAGCAGAGGGGTGGAATCTCAGTTATATACCGTGTCACTTGTCCACCAGTCGACTAAACCCCATATATGATAGCTTGGGAGAACAAAATCTCAATAAACTGGGAGGTAGAGAGATGGCGGGCTTCATTCGCCAGAGCCTTCAAGGGCATCATAAATATTTCTCTAATTGAATCTAGCCTCAAGGTCTTGACCAGATGGTACCTGACCCCTGCTAGATTGGCCAAAATGTATCCTTCCACAGACCCAAGTGCTTCCAGGGCTGCCAACTAATAGGCTTCATGGCCCATATTTGGTGGGAATGCCCTAGATTAAGGACATTCTGGAACAAAATATTTTCCCTAATTCAAAAAATCACAAAGCTCCAACTGCCGAGAAGCCCAGTCATCACTCTACTTAATGCTAACCTTCTCAAGACATCTTAATATAACCACAAACTAATACATTTAGTTTTCTTGGGAGCTAGACTGACAATAGCCAAGGCATGGCAACAACCCAGGGTTTCCTTTAAGGCAGCTATGGGTAAAATTTCCTGGATAATGTCGCAAGAGAAACTCACCAGTATCCTCCTGAACACCACTTCCCAGTTTGAAGCCACCTGGGAGCCTTGGGCCCATCACTTGGTAATTTCCCTCATACCTGGAGGGCGTCCATGACCATATCCGCCCTTATCAGGGCAGTTTACTCCTTGTGTGTTGACATGCTCTTTTGGCTCTATTCCCCACTTCTTTTCTCCTTCCCCCCCCCTTCTTCTCACCTCCTCAATTAACCCTCAAGACACCCGGAGAAACTCTCTGGAAATTAAGCAAACTTACCCTTTGTTCAGAAGGCTATTCAGTTGGAGAATTATTAATGGGCTCCCGAATCTCTCGCTCACAAGTATCAAGGTCCAGGGGCCCAGGGAGGTTTGACCTGGCACAATATGCTCCCTTTAGGGGTTCCGGTGCAGCCTCTATGGGCCCTGTAAGGTTTCCTGCCTCAAACAGGACTAGTTAGCTGAGACAGAAGGAGTTTTTGCAGTTATATAGAGCACAGCCATACAGTAATGCTTGACCTGTCTTGTTTTATAGTGGCTTTGTATACCTTCTCCGTTTGTTATGGTATTCATTTATTTTGTAAACTCAATAAAATTCTTTGAAAGTAAAAAATAAAAAAAATAAAAATAATTTATATACTTAACCTGTATGGAGTTAATAGTTAATATATAACAAATATTTGTAAATTTTTACATTGCGCCTTTTTGCAAAATGGTGAAAAATCTAACGTATGCAAAAATGTAAATATCCAAATCTCTCAAAAAATCTGAAGGTTTTTATTTTTCCATATCTGGGCTGGGCTGGGCTGTGAAATGGCAGAGAGGGCGCGTGACGGGGGGGGGGGGAGAGCGAGCGCGCGACGAGGGGAGAGCGAGCGCGACGGGGGAGAGCGCGCGCGCGCAACGGGGGAGAGAGAGCGCAACACACAAAAAAGTGTCACGTTCAGTGACTTCATGCCTTATGTGTCAGTGGTGGAGATATATATATATATTCCAGCTCATCAATGCAGCCTCACCAGTGTCCATCTGCAGCCACTAAATTGCCCAACAATGCACCCTGCTCAGTGCCCATCTGCAGCCATTAAATTGCCCAGCAATGCAGCCTGTCCAGTGCCCATCTGCAGCCTCACCTTTCCCATCATGGCAGCCTTGCCAGTGTTGGATTATACTGTGGCCTGGGCAATTCAAATACAGTTCCGTGATACACGGAGATCGCCGCTGATGCGAGCACTGGCAGACTGCCTATGATGGGAACTGATGGTGCTGCTGGGTACTGGCAAGCTGCATATGATGGAAACTGATGGGGCTGCTAGGCATTGGCAAGCTGCACGTGATGGACACTGATGGGGCTGCATATGACAGGCACTGGTGGGCTGCATATGATGGGCACTGGTGAGGCTGCTGGGCACTGGCAGGCTGCATATGATGGGCACTGGTGAGGCTGCTGGGCACTGGCAAGCTGCATATGATGGACACTGATGGGGCTGCTGGGCACAGGCAAGCTGCATATGATGGGCACTGGTAGGCTGCATATGATCAGCACTGGTGGGGCTGCTGGGCACTGGCAGGCTGCATATGACAGGCACTGGTGGGGCTGCTGGGTACTGGCAGGCTGCATATGACAGGCACTGGTGGGGCTGCTGGGTACTGGCAGGCTGCATATGACAGGCACTGGTGGGGCTGCTGGGTACTGGCAGGCTGCATATGACAGGCACTGGTGGGGCTTCTGGGCACTGGCAGGCTGCATATGACAGGCACTGGTGGGGCTTCTGGGCACTGGCAGGCGGCATATGACAGGCACTGGTGGGGCTTCTGGGCACTGGCAGGCTGCATATGACAGGCACTGGTGGGGCTTCTGGGCACTGGCAGGCTGCATATGACAGGCACTGGTGGGGCTTCTGGGCACTGGCAGGCTGCATATGACAGGCACTGGTGGGGCTTCTGGGCACTGGCAGGCTGCATATGACAGGCACTGGTGGGGCTTCTGGGCACTGGCAGGCTGCATATGATAGGCACTGGTAGGCTGCATATGATGGGCATTGATGGGGCTGCTGGGCACAGGCAGGCTGCATATGATGGGCACTGGTGGGGCTGCTGGGCACAGGCAGGCTGCATTGATCTCTTGTCTGCAGTCTCTGACCATCTTCTGTATCATATCTGCTAGAGGTGCATCGAATGGAAATTTTGCTAATACTATTAGCAATATGTTTAAGTTTAAGTCTAAGTAAGAGATTGCAGACATGATACAAGAGATGGTTAAAGACTGCAGACTGCATTTTTCTCTACCTTTTTTGCACTAAAGGTGCCAATAATGGCAAACAATAAATTCATATTAATTTAAATTGATGGTATTAATTAAAAAGTTGAACATAATACAATTTTATATAAAAATAATATAAATATTTATTAAAAACTGTCATTTTAGCTATCAGTTTTGGCACCAAAACTTCCATTCGGTGCACCCCTAATACACACACATACATATACACACACACTGCATACACAAATCAAAGGATGCATGGTTCATACATTTTTCAAACTGCTCTTTAAAGCGGGAGTCCGCCGGGACTCTTTTTTTTTTTTTTTTTAAAAGCCAGCAGCTACAAATACTGCAGCTGCTGACTTTTAAAATAGTGACACTTACCTGTCCAGCGCGCCCGCGATGTCGGCACCCGAAGTCGATCTCTCGATAGTCTCTCGGGTGCTGCCGCCGCCATCTTGGGTATGGGAATCAGGAAGTGGAGCCTTTCGGCTTCATTTCCCGGTTCCCTACTGCGCATGCGCGAATCGCACTGCGCAATAAGGATGGACCCGCTGCCTCTGGGATCTGTATGTTTCCCAGCAGGCAGCGGGGGGACTTTCGGAAAGGGGCGTAATCTACGCCCCTTTCCGCAGAGAGCTATCCCGGAAGTGGGTGCAGATACCTGTACTGTACAGGTATCTGCACCCCCCTCCCCCCTGAAAGGTGCCAATTGTGGCGCCGGAGGGGGGGAGGGTTCCGATGAGCGGAAGGTCCACTTTAGGGTGGACCTCCACTTTAACAAGTAAATCCAAGTGCTAGGGACCCAGCAGGGAAGCGTGGGGGGTGCCTGAGGGAGATACCGCCACAAAGATTGGAGGAGCTCAAGGGATTCAGAGTCAGTGAATCTACTGAGAGACGGGGAGCTCAGTGTCGAAGAACTACAGGAAGCCATTGTAGTGAAGTTGAAGGAACGGTTACGTTTGAGTTAGGAACTGTTAAAGACTGTTGCCGTAGGAGACAGCAATCCTGTATGTGCAGATATGGTGCCTTGCTGGGGCCTTTTCCAGCACTGCTGTCCTCCTACTGGAGTATCGGAGTCTGGAAATTGAATTTACAACTACTTAAGGGTGTCCTGGCCCTAACTCGCTTTCCCCTAAAAATACAAAAATGACTGTTAAAAGAAATAAAACCTCTTTTACATCCAAAAAGTGTCTGGCGCCCAATGACTTTCACCATCTTCGCACCCACTATGTATCACAACCCACTACATATTGAAGGATCGGCTACCTTTGGCCTTAGAGGTTCTAATTGGACTATAAGAGGCTAAAGACTATGATAGATATAGATATAGAGAGAGATATTTTTTTTATTATTACATATACACACACACAGGTGTATTTTAAATGATAGAGACAGAATATCAACCAAAAATCCAGAAAAAACACATGATACAAATCTTATAAATTGAGCTGCAGTTCAGTGAGTAAAATAATTATTTTATCCCCCATCAACAATCAATAATTCTGTCTCCCACAGGCTGGCTACAGTATGTGCTCATGTGGTACACAGATTAATCCTGTCAATTTAACCACTTGCTTACAGGGCACTTAAACACCTTCCTGCCCAGACCAATTTTCAGCTTTCGGTGCTCTCACACTTTGAATGACAATTACTCAGTCATGCAACACTGTACCCAAATGAATTTTTTGTCCTTTTTTTCCCACAAATAGAGCTTTCTTTTGGTGGTATTTGATCACCTCTGGGGTTTTTATTTTTTGCGCTATAAATGAAAAAAGACCGAAAATTTTGAAAAAAAACGCATATTTCTTTGTTTCTGTGACAGAATTATGCAAATTATTAATTTTTCTTCATAAATTTTGGTCACAATTTATACTGCTACATGTCTTTGGTAAAAATAACCCAAATTAGTGGATATTATTTGGTCTTTGTGAAAGTTAGAGAGTCTACAAGCTGTGGTGCGAATCGCACAAAATTGATCACATCTGATGTACTGGTGGCCTATCTCGCTTCTTGTGACCCGAACAAGTCAGGAAAGTACAAATACCCCCCAAATGACCCCTTTTTGGAAAGTAGACATTCCAAGGTATTTAGTAAGAGGTATAGTGAGCTTTTTGATGTTGTCATTTTTTTCCCACAATTCTTTGCAAAATTAAGATTTTTCATTTTTTTTTTTTTTCTCCACAAAATTGTCATTGTAATAGGTTATTTCTCTCACGTGGCATGTGTATACCACAAATGACACCCCCCAAAAAATTCTGCTACTCCTCCTGAGTATTACAATACCACATGTGTGTGACTTTTTCACAGCCTGGCCACATAGAGAGGCCCAACATGCAGGTAGCGCCATCATGTGTTCTAGGAACATAAGTTACACATCTAACTTGTTGACTATTTATTACACTTTTGAAGCACCAGGACAATGACACGTGACACTGATGACAGATGGCACTGATACGTGGCAATGCTGACAGGTGGCACTGATGACAGATGGCACTAATATGTGGCACTGATGACAGATGGCACTAATATGTGGCACTGATGACGCGTGGCACTTATACGTGGCACTGATGACACGTGGCACTAATACGTGGCACTGATGACACGTGGCACTGAAACGTGGCACCGATGACAGATGGCACTAATACGTGGCACTAATATGTGCCACCGATGACAGATGGCACTAATACATGCCACCGATGACGCGTGACACTGATGACAGATGGCACTGATAAGTGGCATTGATGACACGTGACACTGACAACAGATGGCACGTGACACTGACAGGTGGCACTGATGACAAATGGCACTGATACGTGGCACTGATGACAGATGGCACTATGTGGCACTGATGACACGTGGCACTGACGGCAGGTGGCACTGACGGCAGGTGGCACTGACGGCAGGTGGCACTGGGGGCAGGTGGCACTGGGGGCAGGTGGCACTGGGGGCAGGTGGCACTGGGGTGGATGGCACTGGGGGCAGGTAGCACTGGGGTGGATGGCACTGGGGGCAGGTAGCACTGGGGTGGATGGCACTGGGGGCAGGTAGCACTGGGGTGGATGGCACTAGGGGCAGGTAGCACTGGGGTGGATGGCACTAGGGGCAGGTAGCACTGGGGTGGATGGCACTGGGGGCAGGTAGCACTGGGGTGGATGGCACTGGGGGCAGGTAGCACTGGGGTGGATGGCACTGGGGCAGATAGCACTGCTGGGGGCGGATGGCACTGCTGGGGGCGGATGGCACTGCTGGGGGCGGATGGCACTTTTTATTTCATTTTTTTATTTTATTTTTTTTCCGGAATCAGAACGGCTGCCGCTGCAGCCGTTCATCTCTCCCCTCTCGCACTGTCTGTGCGAGGAAGGAGAGCGGCGCTGCGAGATGATCTCATATGTTTACATATGAGATCATCTCCCATTGGACACGCCGATCACGCTGTAAACGGCCGCTGTGATTGGCCGTTTACAGCGATCTGTGTTTGCCTGTCCCCGGGGGACACGGCGAACACAGAACTTCCGCGATGCGCGCCCGCGGCGGCGCGCATTGCGGAAGTAAACATCAGGCCGTCCAGGGACGACCGCCCAAACGAACGCGCCTGCTCTACGGCCGTAATTCGGCTATAGGGCGGGCGCGAGGAGGTTAAAAGGGTACTCCTAATAACAACTCGTTATGTGTATAAAAGACACCTGTCCACAGAATCTCTTCTATTCAAACCTCACCATCATGGGCAAGACCAAAGAGCTGTCAAAAGGACATCAGGGACAAGACTGTAGACCTGCACAAGGTTGGAATGGGCTACAAGGCCACCAGCAAAAAAACTTGGTGAGAAGGAGACAACTGTTGGAGCAATTATTCGGAAATGAAAGAAATATAAAATACCGTAACCATAATTTACCCTCAATTTGGAGCTTCATGCAAGATTTCACTTCATGGGTTATGATGATCATGAGAAAAGTAAGAGATCAGCCCAGAACCACACAGGAGCTTGTGAATGATCTCGAGGCAGTTCGGACCACAGTTGCCAAACAAACCATTGGTAACACAATACGCTGCCATGGATTGAAATCCTGCAGCACCTACCAGGTCCCCCTTCTCAAGAAGGCACATGTACAGGACCATCTGATGTTTGCCAATAAACATCTAAATGATTCAAAAAAAATTATTGGGAGAAAGTGCTGTGGTCAGATGAGACCAAAATTGAGCTCTTTGGCACTAACTCAACTCCCTGTGTTTGGAGGAAGAATGCTGACTATGACCCTAAGAACACCATCCCTACAGTAAAGCACAGAGATGGAATCATTATGATTTTTGTCTGTCTCTCTGTTAAAAAGTACAGGCTGACTTTGCGCATTGAGGGGCCAATGGACAGGGCCATGTATTGTAAGATCGTAGATGAGATCCTTTTTCCCTCAGCCAGAACACTGAAGATTGGTCGTGGATGGATCTTCCAGCTAGAGCTGGGCGATTTTCTAAAAAAAATAAAAACATAAAAAACACACACAACTCTATTCACGATTCAAATCGATTTTTTTATATTTTTATTTTGATGGACAGCTGCTCAGGACCGGCGCAGTGTCAGCGCCGGTCCTGGGGAACTGCAGGCAGGGATTTTTTTTTCGATTTTTTCCCCAGCCCTACTTCCAGCATGACAATGACCCAAAACACATCACCAAACAAAGGAGTGGCTCAAGAAAAGGCACATTAAAAAGTGATGGAGTGGTCAAGCCAGTCTCCAGACTTTAATCCTATAAAAAAAAAAAAAAAAAAAAAAATGCATGGAGGGAGCTGAAACTTCGAGTTGCCAAGTTAAAGCCAAGAAACTTTAAGGATTTAGAGAACATTTGTGGAGCAAAATCCCTCCTGAGATGTGTACGCCTGGTAACCAACTACAAGAAACATCTTACATCTCTGCTTGTGAACTGCAACTCAATTTAAAACCATTTGCATCATGCAATTTTTCTGGATTTTTGGTTAATATTCTATTTGGCCCAATGTTTTTGTGGATGTTTTTACGTTGGTAAAACGAAACGCCCTTTTTTATACGTATTAGGGACCACATTTGAAACGTCAATGTACTACCGCACTTAAAGCGGGAGTCCGCCGTTTTTTTTTTTTAAAGCCAGCAGCTACAAATACTGCAGCTGCTGGCTTTTAAAATAATGACACTTACCCGCCCAGCGCGCCCGCGATGTTGGCACCCGAAGCCGATCTCTCGATCGTCTCTCGTGTGCTGCCGCCGCCATCTTGGGTATGGGAATCAGGAAGTGGAGCCTTTCGGCTTCATTTCCCGGTTCCCTACTGCGCATGCGTGAGTTGCGCTGCGCAATAAGGATGGTCCCCGCTGTCTCTGGGATCCATGTGTTTCCCAGCAGGCAGCGGGGGACCTTCGGAAAGGGGCGTAGATTCTGCGGAAAGGGGCGTAGCTTCTGCAGAATCTACGCCGGAAGTGGGTGCCGATACCTGTACTGTACAGGTACCTGCACCCCCCCCCCTCCGGCGCCACAATTGGCACTTTTCAGGGGGGGGGGGGGGGGTTCCAATGAGCGGAAGGTCCACTTTAGGGTGGACCTCCGCTTTAATCGACATATTGGCTATCATCATAATTTTGATTTGACAGTGGTACAGTTTTCCGCCCTTGAACATGTACCAATGCATGCCCAGGGTGGAGAAATAGACTCCACTTTACTACAACTTGAAACAAAATGGATATACAATTTAGATGCCATTCAATATCCCGGTTTAAATGAATATATGACTTTTAAACACTTGTTATAGTTTGTCCTGTATATATCCAGGCTTAGCCCGGCCTGAGTACCCGCCATGCCTGCCACAAACTTACTGTGTGTGTGTTTGTGTGTGTTTTGGGGGGGGGGTTATAATCTTGGTTCTTTTTTTTCCTCATTCTTTAATTTAATTTTTTTTATTTATGACCAATCTATTGTTTTGTATTTTCATTAAATTTGTATTGTACTTGTTTGTTATTGATTACCAATTATTTTTTCCTTTTTTGTTATTTACATATTTTGGATTTTGTGGAACTTGGCCCTGGCTTCGGCCATTATCCCCAATTTTTCTTTATTTTGTTTTTAATAACATTATACATCATACACTTTTCAATTGAGTACCGCCTGACCTTTCCTTTGGTATTTTGTTATAGTTAGTATTTAATCAGTTGGCAATACACTTATTAATTGGTTGCATAGTTTTTAGTGTTTCTGTTGCCCCCGACTTTTCCTCCCGTGTCCCATTTGGTGATTGGCTCCCTTCGGATGGACCAGCTCGGCATTGCGCCCCCTGGTGCCTGTATGGACGCCCCGGGCACTGTATTGTGGAAACAGTGCCCGTTACAGCATCTTCTGTGCTTATTTACGCCTGTCTCGTGTTTACTCTCCGTCTCCCCCACTCGGTATTTTTACTCCGGAGCTTTCCACCTCATTTACCTAGCACTGTCACCGCTAACACTCGTGTCAAGCACAGTGTAGTGATGACGCAGTGTTGGCCGCTGAGTATTCTGGGGATTGTAGGCATAGGAGACTGAGCGGGCTGCCGCACAGAGAGTGTTTAGTCCGCTCTCTGTCGGCGCCTATGTTCGGCGCCTGCGCATGGCGATGCTGACATCGCCAGCTTCCGACGTCTACGTTCCAGCGCCGATATGAGTGGGGGGGGGGTATACAAGACCCTCCAGCCTTGGGCTGGTTGCTGGTTCTCTGGGGACGCAGTCCTGCATGGCACACGGAAATAAAGGTTAGTTATTAGGTATAGGCTGACTGTGATCCACACCTTTTCAGCTTTCCCTGTTGTCGGTTTATTACAGTGCCTTGCGAAAGTATTCGGCCCCTTGAACTTTTCAACCTTTTACCACATTTCAGGCTTCAAAACATAAAGATATAAAATTAAATTTTTTTGTGAAGAATCACCAACAAGTGGGACACAATTGTGAAGTGGAAGAAAATCTATTGGATTTTTGAAACTTTTTTAACTAATAAAAAAATGAAAAGTGGGGGTGCAAAATTATTCGGCCCCCTTGGGTTAATACTTTGTAGAGCCACCTTTTGCTGCGATTACAGCTGCAAGTCGCTTGGGGTATGTCTCTATCAGTTTTGCACATCGAGAGACTGAAATTCTTGCCCATTCTTCCTTGCAAAACAGCTCGAGCTCAGTGAGGTTGGATGGAGAGCGTTTGTGAACAGCCGTTTTCAGCTCTTTCCACAGATTCTCAATTGGATTCAGGTCTGGACTTTGACTTGGCCATTCTAACACCTGGATACGCTTATTTGTGAACCATTCCTTTGTAGATTTTGCTGTATGTTTGGGATCATTGTCTTGTTGGAAGATAAATCTCCGTCCCATTTTCAGGTCTTTTGCAGACTCAGGTTTTCATTCAGAATGGTCCTGTATTTGGCTGCATCCATCTTCCCCTCAATTTTAACCATCTTCCCTGTCCCTGCTGAAGAAAAGCAGGCCCAAACCATGATGCTGCCACCACCATGTTTGACAGTGGGGATGGTGTGTTGAGGGTGATGAGCTGTGTTGCTTTTACGCCAAACATATCGTTTTGCATTGTGAGCTAAAAGTTGGATTTTGGTTTCATCTGACCAGAGCACCTTCTTCCACATGTTTGGTGTGTCTCCCAGGTGGCTTGTGGCAAACTTTAGATGAGACTTTTTATGGATATCTTTGAGAAATGGCTTTCTTCTTGCCACTCTTCCATAAAGGCCAGATTTGTGCAGTGTACGACTGATTGTTGTCCTATGGACAGACTCTCCCACCCCAGCTGTAGTTCTCTGCAGTTCATCCAGAGTGATCATGGGCCTCTTGGCTGCATCTCTGATCAGTCTTCTCCTTGTCTGAGCTGAAAGTTTAGAGGGATGGCCAGGTCTTGGTAGATTTGCAGTGGTCTGATACTCCTTCCATTTCAAAATGATCGCTTGCACAGTGCTCCTTGGGATGTTTAAAGCTTGGGAAATCTTTTTGTATCCAAATCTGTCTTTAAACTTCTCCACAACAGTATTACGGACCTGCCTGGTGTGTTCCTTGGTCTTCATGATGCTCTCTGCGCTTTCAACAGAACCCTGAGACTATCACAGAGCAGGTGCATTTATACAGAGACTTGATTACACACAGGTGGATTCTATTTATCACCATCAGTCATTTAGGACAACATTGGATCATTCAGAGATCCTCGCTGAACTTCTGGAGTGAGTTTGTTGCACTGAAAGTAAAGGGGCCAAATAATTTTGCATGCACCACTTTTCAGTTTTTTATTTGCTAAAAAAGTTTAAAATATCCAATAGATTTCGTTCCACTTCACAATTGTGTCCCACTTGGTGATTCTTCACAAAAAATTTAAATTTTATATCTTTATGTTTGAAGCCTGAAATGTGGCAAAAGGTTGAAAAGTTCAAGGGGGCCGAATACTTTCGCAAGGCACTGTACATATTTTGATTATATCCATTTTTCCTTTTTGTATTACCAGGGGCTTTACTATTAAGCATCTTGCTTATTATATAGCCTTTGTTCAGGCTGGGCTTTCATGTTGGATACAAACCATTGCCTTTGGCTGGTGAATACATATAGAACTCCATATTGGGGTTCAGGTGAGCTTACTTACGGACTATTTATTTAATCCCTTAGTTTCGCCATCTTTAATTGGCCCCCTGTCTTACGGGTATGTCTTTTGGGTTTCTTTGTATCATTGTGTGCATTTAGGTCGCCTGATGGTGTGTTCTTTTTATCCCAAATTCTTCCAAATTTTTGGCGTTTGATATGTAGTTTTCCTACATTAACCCTGCATTTGATATGTATGAGGTATACATTTTTCCTGCATACCAATATATGTATATTTAATCTTTTTATTAATAATTGTGTTGATTGGTCTCCCCTCTACCCCCTAAAGTCACCATTGGTGATGCAAAGGGCTGGATGTTTCCTTTTTTCCTCCCCTTGTGAGCACCTCATCAATTGCGGGCTTGTGAATGAGCCAGGGGTATGTATGTAACTATTAATAAATATCTCTCTATTAAACTCAAATTCATTCTTCTCTTGCCCACTTTTTAATATTGATTACCAATACATACAATTACCTTGGCTAAGGTAATAGGCGGTATTCAATTAATCATATTGCAAAAAATAATTGTTTGTTTATTTGCCATCATCATTTATAGCTATTATTCGTCTGCCTGTGGGTCAAAAGAATGGTTCCCCTGAAGAAGCCATGGTAATGGTGAAACATGTTGGGACTCTCTTGACTAGAGGTCGACCGATATATCGGCCGGCCGATATTTGCCGTTTTTTAAATAATCGGCATCGGCCGATTGTGCTGATAAAAAGCCGATTTAGAACTACAGCTGGACTTTGAAATGACTTCTGTAATAGAAGTCAGTGTAAGTTGCCTGAGTCATCATAGAAATGTCTTTCCTCCTCTCTGGGCAGTCTGCCAAGAAAAGAACAGAAAGATGCAATGTTTACAGTTGAATGAATGAAGTCATCTCTGTGTGTAGAAGTTCTCAGTTTAACCATTTAAAGACTAAATCTTTTCTGACACTTGTTGCTTACAAGTAAAAATCCTGTATTTTCTGCCAGAAAATCACTTAGACCCCCCCCAAAAATTATATATATTTTTTTAGCAGAGATCCTAGGGAATAAAATAGCGGTTGTTGCAATATTTTATGTCACACGGCATTTGCACAGAGGTCTTTCAAATGCATTTTTTTGGGAAAAAAATACACTATTTAAAAAATAAAAATAAAATAAAAACAGTAAAGTTAGCCCATTTGTTTTTTTCGTCCAAAAGTTTTGACTACCTGTTTTTATTTAATATATAGTTTTTTTTTTTTTTTATCTAAATCATACATACAAGTAAACTGATTGGAGGTTTGTTTTGTTTAATAAATGTTTAAATGTAAGAAATTTTCTGTATCACTTATGAAGACTGCTTTCACACTGGAGTGGGCAGGCGTTGATGGTAAAACGCAAGTTTTAGCGGCTTTTTACCATCATTTTAGCGGTGCTATTTGGCTGCTAGTGGGGCACATATAACCCAGCTAGCGGCCAAGGAAGAGGTTAAATGCGCCCATGAAGCACTGCTGCCAAATCGCATTGCATGCGCTTCGGCAGTGGTGCCCATTCATATCAATGGGCAGGAGTGGTGGAGAAGCGGTATACACCACTCCAAAACGTGCTGCTTGCAGGACTTTTTTTTTTAAGATCCTGCCAGCGCATCGCCTCAGTGTGAAAGCACTCTGTCTTTCACACAGACTGCAGGGGAGCCATTTTGCAGGCACTTTACAGGCGCTATTTTTAGCCCAAAGGCGCCTGAAAACGCCCCAGTGGGAAAGGTGTGTTAGATCAATGGAGATTAAAAAAAAAATAATAATAAAAAAGGAAAAAAATTAATAAATAAAATAAAAATCGGCCTAACATATCGGCCCCAAAAAAAAAATCGGCATCATATATCGGCTATCGGCCGCCATGATTTCTAAATATCGGCATCGGCCAGAGAAAAACCCATATAGGTCGACCTCTACTCTTGACCAGCGATTAAATTTAGACTATACCACATTGAGTAGACGACGATTTTATCTATTGTACTGTGTTGTGTAGTGTATTATATTTGATAATACATCATTTTATGAATTCTCTCAAATTAAGAATCTATGTTTATTTTTTATGTCATGTATGGCATTTAACTGTCTTTAATCTTGGTACCTCATGTCATATATATATATATATATATGGATCTAGGGAGAAGGGGATTATTGCGGTGCCTAATAGTAATAGGATATGACATGAGGTACCAAGATTAACCACTTCCCGACCGCCGCACGACGATGTACGTCGACAGAATGGCACGGGCAGGCATATGGGCGTACCTGTACGTCCCTGCCTTCCCGCGGGCCCCCGCGCGGTGCCTGCGGCGGTCGGTATTCGTTCGCGAGCGATCGCTCCCGACGAATAGAAATCCTTCGTGACATCACTTCCTCTCCTGTAATGTAAACACAGGAGAGGAAGTGATGTAATCTCTCCTCCGTGTCGGTATTTTTCGTTCCGACACCGAGGAAAGAGGATCGGTGAGTTGCACCAACACGACACTTCACAGTAGAACATGCCAGGCACACTCACACCCCCCCGATTACCCCCCCCCCAATTACCCCTGCCCCCCAGTCACAGTGACACCAATGTCATTTTTTTATTTTTTTTTGCATTGGTGTCATTTGTGACTGTAATAACTGTTAGGGCAGTTAGGGTTAGCCCCCTTTAGTTCTAATGTACCCCCCTAACCCCCCCAATAAAGGTTTAACCCCGTGATCACCCCCCGTCGCCAGTGTCACTAAGGCTGGGTTCACATTGCAGCGGTTTATGAGAACGAATGTGATTCGCACCGCACTGCAGTGCAAATCACATCCGATCTCTGTGCGATTCGAGTTCAGCCATACAGATAGTATGGCTGAATTCGCATCGCACCCGCCGCACCCGCCGCAAATTCGCACGGGACCCTTTTTTGGCCCGCAGCAGAATCGGATCGCATGGGTGTTCACACCATGCGATCCGAGTTTGCAGATCGCACTGCGATATGCGAACTGATCTGGGGGTGTCATTAACATTTCACTGACACTCCCAGCAGTTCGCATAGGGCAGTGTGAACTGCCGCCGGGAGGCATGCGATGCGGGAACCCGCCGCGGATTCGTGGCGTTCCCGCATCGCTCCAGTGTGAACCCAGCCTAATAAGCATTCATTTTTCTGATCGCTGTATTAGTGTCACAGGTGACGCTAGTTAGGCGGGTAGATATTTAGGTTCTCTGCAGCTTTTTATAGCGCCAGGGACCCCCATATACTACCGCATAAAGCCCCCTCATTGCCCCCTAGTTAACCCTTTCACCAGTGATCACCATATAACTGTTACAGGTGACGCTGGTTGGTTAGTTATTTTTTTATAGTTTCAGGGCACCCGCCATTTATTACCTAATAAAGGTTTAACCCCCTGATCACCCGGCGGGTGTCATTTGTGACTGTAATAACTGTTAGGGCAGTTAGGGTTAGCCCCCTTTAGTTCTAAGGTACCCCCCTAACCCCCCCAAAAAAGGTTTAACCCCGTGATCACCCCCCGTCGCCAGTGTCACTAAGGCTGGGTTCACATTGCAGCGGTTTATGAGAACGGATGTGATTCGCACCGCACTGCAGTGCAAATCACATCCGATCTCTGTGCGATTCGAGTTCAGCTATACAGATAGTATGGCTGAATTCGTGTCGCACCCGCCGCAAACTCGCACGGGACCCTTTTTTTGGTCCGCAGCAGAATCGGATCACATGGGTGTTCACACCATGCGATCCGAGTTTGCAGATCGCACTGCGATATGCGAACTGATCTGGGGGTGTCATTAACATTTCACTGACACTCCCAGCAGTTCGCATAGGGCAGTGTGAACTGCCGCCGGGAGGCATGTGATGCGGGAACCCGCCGCGGATTCGTGGCGTTCCCGCATCGCTCCAGTGTGAACCCAGCCTAATAAGCGATCATTTTTCTGATCGCTGTATTAGTGTCACAGGTGACGCTAGTTAGGCAGGTAGGTATTTAGGTTCGCCGCAGCTTTTTATAGCGCCAGGGACCCCCATATACTACCGCATAAAGCCCCCTGATTGCCCCCTAGTTAACCCTTTCACCAGTGATCACCATATAACTGTTACAGGTGACGCTGGTTGGTTAGTTATTTTTTTATAGTTTCAGGGCACCCGCCATATATTACCTAGTCTCACTAGTGTACCCCTAAATTTAGGGGTGTCTACTTTCCAAAATGGGGTCATTTGGGGGGGGGTTTGTGCCATCTTGGCATTTTATGGCCTTCAAAACTGTAACGCCCTTAGAAAGCCTGAAGGCGGTGCTTGGTTTTCGGGGCCCCGTACGCGGCTAGGCTCCCAAAAAGTCCCACATATGTGGTATCCCCGTACTCAGGAGAAGCAGCAGAATTTATTTTGGGGTGTCATTTCACATATTCCCATGGCATGCGTGAGCAATATATCATTTAGTGACAACTTTGTGAAAAAAAAAAAAAAAAAGTTTGTAATATTCCCGCAACTTGTGGCAAAATATAAAATATTCCATGGACTCAACATGCCTCTCAGCAAATAGCTTGGGGTGTCTACTTTCTAAAATGGGGTCATTTGTGGGGGTTTTGTGCCATCTTGGCATTTTATGGCCTTCAAAACTGTAATAGGTAGTGAGGAGTGAAGTCAAATATTTACGCCCTTAGAAAACCTGAAGGCGGTTCTTGGTTTTCGGGGCCCCGTACGCGGCTAGGCTCCCAAAAAATCCCACACATGTGGTATCCCCGTACTCAGGAGAAGCAGCAGAATTTATTTTGGGGTGTCATTTCACATATGCCCATGGCATGCGTGAGCAATATATCATTTAGTGACAATTTTGTGAAAAAAAAAAAAAAAAAAAGTTTGTAATTTTCCCGCAACTTGTGGCAAAATATAAAATATTCCATGGACTCAACATGCCTCTCAGCAAATAGCTTGGGGTGTCTACTTTCTAAAATGGGCTCATTTGTGGGGGTTTTGTGCCATCTTGGCATTTTATGGCCTTCAAAACTGTAATAGGTAGTGAGAAGTGAAATCAAAAATTTACGCCCTTAGAAAGCCTGAAGGCGGTGCTTGGTTTTCGGGGGCCCCGTACGCGGCTAGGCTCCCAAAAAGTCCCACATATGTGGTATCCCCGTACTCAGGAGAAGCAGCAGAATTTATTTTGGGGTGTCATTTCACATATGCCCATAGCATGTGTGAGCAATATATCATTTAGTGACAACTTTGTGTAAAAAAAAAAAGAATTTTTTTTTTTGTCATTATTCAATCGCTTGAGGCAAAAAAATAAAATATTCAATGGGCTCAACATGCCACTTATCAATTTCCTTAGGGGGTCTACTTTCCAAAATGGGGTCATTTGGGGGGGTTTTGTACTGCCCTGCCATTTTAGCACCTCAAGAAATGAGCTAGGCAGTCGTAAACTAAAAGCTGATTCCAGAAAACGTACCTTAGTTTGTAGATGTGACAACTTTTGCGCAAACCAATAAATATACAATTATTGACTTTTTTTTACCAAAGACATGTGGCTGAATACATTTTGGCCTAAATGTATGACTAAAATTGAGTTTATTGGATTTTTCTAATAACAAAAAGTAGAAAATATCATTTTTTTTCAAAATTTGCGGTCTTTTTACGTTTATATCGCAAAAAATAAAAATCGCAGAGGCAATCAAATACCATCAAAAGAAAGCTCTATTTGTGGGAAGAAAAGGACGCAAATTTTGTTTGGGTACAACATTGCATGACCGCGCAATTACCAGTTAAAGCAGCGCAGTGCCAAATTGTAAAAAGTCCTCTGGTCATTTACCAGCAAAATGGTCCGGTCTGAAAGTGGTTAAAGACAGTTAAATGCAATACATGACATAAAAAATAAACATAGATTCTTTATTTGAGAGAATTATTCATAAAATTATGTATTATCATAAATATATACACACACACACACACACATACATACACACACACACATACACAATTTCTTTATATTATTTTTCTGATTTTATTCCAATTGCTAGCCCCACGTGGCAATTTAGAATTGACTCATCCCTCTAGAGAAATCATAAGCGTTCTCTTATGATGGTGCTTCACCCATTTATTCTCCTTGGCTTAAAAAGGGCACTTGTAAAAAGCTGAATCTTAACTCTTCAATTATTATAAGCTAAACCAGGAGTACAGGACAGCTTCTGCATAGATTTTCAGCTGACACAAGGTGACATTTTGTGATTGAAAAAAGGGAGAAAACAGGAAAAAACAGTTACCCCTGAGAGGCAAAGCACAACTATAAGGCCTCATGTACACTGCTGCTGGTAAATGGAGGTTAAAGGAGCAGTTGGACATTTTTTTTCCAACTGCTCCTGAACTCTCCTCTATGTTATCTTATCAGTACATCTACACAGGGTAGTTTCTAGGCAGTTGAGTTTAGAGGCTTTTTTTGGACCAAAAAAAAAAAATGGGTTTAGAAGCATTTCGAGCGCTAAACGCTTCTAACCGCGGGAACTTCATTTACAGGAGTTTTTCATTTTTGGATATTTTGGAGAATTTTTCTTCCCTTAAACGCTTCTAAACCTGGCATGTAAACGCGACAAAACAGACATTTTGAAATGTGGGTTACTATCTGTCAAGTTAAATCATTCAGGAGAGGTTATAAAAAAAGTCTAGTGTACATGAAGCCTAAAGAGGAACTGGGGCTGACTTCCCAATTTTTTTTTTTGCCCAGCTTACCAGATGGTGGTATCTGCACATTTCAGATACTCACCCATCCAGTGGATACAGCATTGACCCATTGATGTCATTGAGAGCCTTGTCAGCTCTTTTGAGTTCAGCGGGCAGGGCTCTCAACGACGCGCAGATAGGCCCGTCCCCTCCTCCTGTTCTTTAACCACTTGCCGACCGCTGCACACACATATACGTTGGCTGAATGACACAGGCAGGCAAATGGGCGTACCTGAACATCCCTTTGAATTTGCCACCTATCACGATCACTCGATCTTCACCTGCGGCCTGCGACTGCGGCGAAGAGAGGTGATGCCTATATAAACAAGGCATTTCTATTTTCTGCCTAGTGACATGACCGGGATCTACTGTTCCCTGTCATCGGAAGCAGTGATCTCTGTCATGTTCTAGCTTGACAATCCCCCACCACAGTTAGAATAGCCCCTTGATCGCCCCCTAGTGTTTAACCCCTTCCCTGCCAGTGTAATTTATATAGTAATCAGTGGCTATTTGTAGCTCTGGTCCCACAATTGTTTCAAAAGTCTCCGATGTGTCCTCCATAATGTTGCAGTCCTGATAAAAATTGCAGATTGCTGACATTACTAGTAAAAGAACAAAAATGCCATAAATCTATCTATTTTATAGACACTATAACTTGTGCGCAAACCAATCAATATACACTTATTGCGATTTTGTTTTACCAAAAATATGTAGAAGAATACATTTTAGCTTAAGCTGTGGAAGAAATTAGTTTTTTTTATATTTTTTGGGGGATATTTATTATAGCAAAAAAAAAAATTTTTTTTCAAACGTATCCCTCTTGTTTATTTATTAGAGCAAAAAAAAAAAGCAAAAAATAAAATAAATAAATAAAAAATAATGCAGAGGTGATCAAATACCACCAAGAGAAACCAAGAGAAAAAAAAGGACATCAATTTGGGTACAACGTTGTCAGCTAAAGCGACGCAGTACAGAATCAAAAAATGCTCTGGTCAGGAAGGTGGTAAATCCTTTCGGGGCTAAAGTGATTAATGAAAGCCTATGCCTCCTGCGATATGTAACGTACATATCCCGGGAGGCACAGCGGGCAGTGTTTGCGTCATTTGCCTAAGGCAAGTGACGTGCATGGGGAGATGGAGCGGACTTTCAGTAGAAAAAAATACGTAAACAAAAGAAAAAAATTTATGTATAGTGATTTCTTTATTACAGGGCTAGATAGGTTAGTCTTAGATTGTGCAAGCAAGTAGATTTACAAATTTTAATTTTAGGGTAAACTTCTACTCCACTTCCGGAGTGGATATATGTTGCTACTTTGACGTTAAATACAAGAGTTAATGCAGATAGCTGCCATAACTCCGGTATTTTTTTTAAACGGCAGTCGGTCCGCTTTAACTTAAAAAGTGGTCTCAGTGGCGGATTTGCTGCAAGATCACTTTTATGGGCTGTGGGAGAGGTGCCCCCTCCCACCGCTTCCCAGTATATTCTGGCGCTTACTAAAGACGTGGGTAGCGGCGTAAATGATCCAATCCCCGGAATGGATGGGCAGGAAGCCGAGATGGCCCCCACTGGACCCTATGCCCTTGGATTACCTGAGTGACGTCAAACGTCACTTCTGCCTCTTGGCCTTAAAAATGGACAAATTTTTTTTATTGTTTTTAATAGTAAATGTGAGATCAGAGGTCTTTTTGACCTCAGATTTCACATTAAAAGGCCCAGTCCTGCTTTTTTACTATTACAAGGGATGTTTACATTCCTTGTAATAGGAATAAAAGTGCTACAATTTTTTTTTTTTAAAGGAACAGTGTAAAAATAAAAAAATATAAAGAAAAATAAATACATTTACAGCACCCCCCGTCCCTCCGAGCTCAGGCTCAGAAGTGAACGCATACGCAATTTGCGCTCGCATACGTAAACTGTGTTTAAACCACACGTGAGATATCGCCACAATTGTTCGAGTGAGTGCAATAACTCTAGGCCAAGACCTTCTCTAAACCTGTAGAAATTTTTAAACGTCGCCTATGGATATTTTTAAGTACCAAAGTTTGTCGCCGTTCCACGCGCGTGTGCAATTTTGAAGCATGACATGTTAGTTATCAATTTACTCGGCATGACATTATCTTTCACATTATAGGAAAAAAAATTAAAAAAATCGGGCTCACTTTACCGTTTTGTTTTTTTATTCTAAAAAGTATTTTTTCCCAAAAAATTGCGTTTGTAAGACCCTTGCGCAAATATGGTGTGATAAAAGTTTTTCAACTATCTCCATTTTATTCTCTAGGGCCGTCTGCTAAAAATATATATATATATATTTTTTTTTTTTTTATAATATGTTTAGGGTTTCTAAGTAATTTTCTAGCAAAAAATACTGATTTTAACTTGTAAACAAGTGTCAGAAATAGGCTTGGCCATTAAGTGGTTAAATACATTTCCGTTTTTACATTTTAGTTTACCTGCTGTGTATATACACATACACACAGTACTGTGCAAAAGTTTTAGGCAGGTGTGAAGAAATGCTGTAAAATAAGAATGATTTCAAAAATATATATTTTTATCAATTTCCAAAATGCAAAATCAAATAAATTATTTGGTGTGATTTCCCTTTGGCTTCAAACCCGCATCAATTCTTCTAGGTGCACTTGCACACAGTTTTTTAAGACACTTGGCAGATCATTTTTTAGATTAATACCAACCTGCCTGTTTAATTTGCAGTTCCGTTTTACAGTTTATTTGAACGGTTGCCTAATTTCATCAAGAGCTCCACAGCACACACTGCATGGCTTTTTTCAGGGGAATTTTCCTGCTCATAGGTGTGCACAGCCTATTGCATTAGGGTGTGCACCCCAAATGTATTAAAACATGGACGGTGTTAGTAGGGCAGTGGATGGCATTGGTAGAACAGTGGATTTGTCAGTGGGGCAGAGGTCAGTGTCAGTGGGGCAGAGGTCAGTGTCAGTAGTTCTTTTATTCATTTATTGATTACTTCTTGCACTTTTTTTAGGAGCTGCATTGGGGGGGGCTTTGGTGAAGTATCAGCAGGGGAATCTGCGCCGCCCAGGCACTCCCCCTGTGCACGCCTATGTTTCTGCTATTGGTACCCAATGAGGCACAGAAAACACATTTTCACATTATTTATCGGGAAATTTACCATTGCAGCGCATAATCCCTTAGCATCCACCTCTACAGTGCAACACACATTACATTTCTTCTCAAGTTTTTTAATTGGCTGACCAATCAGTTGGCAACTAATGCATCCAACCAATTATTATTTCACTAAATAATAAAAAATAAAAAAAAAATAGAGCAAACTCAGTGCAATAATTACATTCGTTTTACGAAAAAGTGTGCTCCATGGAAAAAAAATGCCATAGAAGCACTTCTGTTTCTGACATTGCAGTGGCAGCTTCAATGTTCAAATAATGAGTCAAATAATATGATACGGAATTTATCTTGTCTTGGGTGCAGAAAAATTAAGAGGCATAAGAAAAACTTAAAAAAAAAAAAAACAAACATACACCTAACCTAACATGTTAAATAGCTGCATGTCAAGCATTCCCTGTTAGTAGTACATGTAAATCATTCTCTTGGATAACCGAATAAAGTTCAGCTGACTTACTTTGCTGTTTTGTATACACCGTACTGCATAGGTTAAGTCCCTGAAAATACATCCTTCCAGTCTAGCTTGCCCTTGAGAGCAGATGAAGACTCCCCCTTTACCATCTCTAAAAAGGCACTTCCGTACAAGGCATCCTTGAATTGTGCTGGCAAAATTTTGAAGTTCTTTGTCTCTCTGCAGCTCTTGTTGCAGACTTTTTAAAGCCATGTCACTCTGCAAAGTGAGAAGCCCATTGCTTTGTGGTCTGCAAAGTATAGATTTGGACAACATGTCACTTAGTCCATGTGAATGATAAGACAATTTGTACACCGATGGGTTATCATCCTCATTCTCACTGACTGTGCTTAGTTCACTATCACTATAGTCTGTATCCAAAGTCATAGCTTCTCCTTCTTTGCCCATGTAAAAGTTTCCATTCAACTCTGTTTTTTTTTCATCTAGTACTTGTGATTTTGAGAGAGGAAGTAAGTGACTCTGGTCTTCTTTCACAATGATTTCACATGTCCTTAAATTTCCACCAGGTGACCCATTAGCCAAGTAGTCCATATTGTCTGCACTTCCAAGTGACGCATCTGATGAACTGTACAGCATGGTCCTTGACTTTGCAAAGGCTGAAAGGTGTTTGCAGGCCCAGTTTTTATCAGATGTAGGTGACCCTTCCACAGTAACAGAGGCATTTTCACTGTTGACAAATTCACAGTTTTCCAACACACTAAGAGCCACATTGTGAAAATGTATGCTGGACTGATTAAAAGTGCAAAATTTAATCTGGCACGTTCCTGGAGCATGGATCTGCAGCTGACCATTTTCAAAATTGCAATTGTCAAACTGTACATAGCCTATAGAGGTCTAGAAAAAAAAACATGAAAAAATTAATTCTGTACATTTAATACATGGTATCCTTCATTTGCTTCTTATAACCAAAATCTTTAGTTAGAGATAGTAAGGAAAGATTTGTTAAAACCCCTCATAGTTCATTCTTTGTGGTCTTTGTCCCATTGAGACAACATCCCTTGATTACCTGTCCTGCAAACGCAATAGGATGGAAGACAAAATCTGTAGGGGGAAATTTGTGATTTTTTTTATTACTTTCTGTCCCAGTGACAATGGTCATTAGAACAAATAGAGAGGGTAAATTTAACAATTAAGGACATAGACCGTAATAACAACTTCACAGGAACTCTGACCCTTCCCTAGATGCAATGGCAAATTAAAGTGCATCAGGGTCCGGAACGTCCCCGATCATCTCTATGATATTAGAAACTGGTAGCAAGGAGTATTTTGTCACTTCTGGTTTCACTGGATGTAAACAAAGCCATTTTTGCCTTGGGAAAGGATGTGATCACACCAATCTTGGTGTGATCAGATGCTTTTAAAGGCAGAGGTGAGATCTGAGGGCTACTAGACCCCAGATCTCTCAGTAAAGGGTACCTGTCACTGCTTATTGATATCACAAGGGATGTTTACATTGCTTGTGATTGCAATAACAGTGATAAGGAAAAAAATAAAATAAAGAGACATAACATAACATGTAAAATAAAGTTAGATTATGATATGTTTATAGCATTAAAATTACACTTCTGCTAAAACAAACAAGGACAAAAATGTTCCTTGGATAGAAGATAGTAAATGTTCACCTATCCCACTGGCCATGCCATCAAATACAACTGTAATGAAGAGATACAGCACTAAAACACTTTAGAATGACACTTTCATGTGTGTCATTTCCTGGTCCACCGCTTCATTCAATGATTCAATCCTCCAGCCCCTAAATCATTAGTGTGTCCTTTATTGAAGTAGGGGTCCGTGAGAGGAACTACTAAGTTCAGAACACAAAATCAACACTGTCAGAACAGTTGCATTTGGTAAGGCGATTTCTATTCAATCTAATGGTTTTCGGTAGCATGCACATTGGGAGAGGTGAGTTTAGCCTATCTTCTTTCCATATGTTCTATATTACACTGTTAGTCTCTTAACAATAACAGGTACACGAGTATCTACCAAACTAGATCTCTTTAGAGACAAATAATATAAAATATCATGCTAGCACTATTTGGGATAAGTAAAAGAAATCTTACCTTAAACATTACAGGTGTGAACCAAGCAGGCATAAACACCAAGTTGCAAAGGCGAGATGTTGGACACTGCTGGTCAATGCAAACAAGTAATGCCACATCACCAAGTTTTCCTTGGCCCATGATCTCAACGGGGACTTTTAGAATGATCTCATTTTGTTCTTCATAGACACCAGGCTGGAGCATAATGCGATCATAAATGTTAGCTGAAGCTAGGGCGGTCCTAAGGTTCTCATACTCACAGCCATATCCAACATAAAGGACTTTACGATCCTTCTTTCTTCGAAATAAATACAAACAATTGGAGGACTCAAGGTCCTGAGCATTTTTAGTCCAGGTTTTGGAAGCTATATAATGCTGCTTGAAAGCCTCTCTCCATGACTTTGGTTCTACTTCCGGCTTAATAGGCCAGTTGGGGTGTCTACATTCCACACATCCTAGACAAAGCTGTCGCCATCTTGTGTTATCCAGGCTTATTATAAGGTCATACCACGATCGGCAGACTAAGCCACAACGCCCAAGGTCACGCAAAGGCAAGTAGGCCAAAATCAAACGCCACAGTTCAAGTGGTAGACCACCAATCTCCATCATATCCTATAAATAAATATAACAAAAAATTAGGCTGAAGGTGATTTTATTTTATTTTTTTCTCAAAAAGTCAAGCAGGATGAAAAAAAAAAAATGTAATTCAGGAGCCAAGTTAAAATGTAAAAGCTATATTGTACTTTAAATAATTACACATTTTAAGTTATCAAGATCAAATGGAAACAATTCTTTATTCGTGATTTCTATTTAACTTTTATGACAATTATAAGTTTCTTTGAACTGATCTTTCATGTCCTTTTTTTCCCCCCCCATTTCTTCCATAAAATCCAAAATGTTGGAATCGGTACTTCTATTACACTTTCTTCATAGAGGATACTGGGCTCTCTAATAAAATGTTAGCAATAGTTGCTTATTTGAGGACAGTCTATTGCTAAATTATACGCTATACATAGTTATAGGAACCAGAGCTGACAGATAATATCCTCAGGCATGGTGCTTAGAAAACATTACTTAACACTCGTCCTCAGAACTAGAAGCGTGCACCTACTCATGCTTCTAGTTCTGAGACTGCACTGTCACTGACAGCTGGTGGTCTTAGACTACTGATCTGGACCCAATTAGCGCAGTTCTTGATCGTGTGCTCACCATGATTGTGTGATCATGGTGTACTTACAAGCAAACCTGCAGGTTTGAGACGTCATTGTTAACTGACAACATAGTACTTTTCTCAACTTCTTTTAGAAGTGAAATATGTCAATAAACATCCTGCAGACTTCACTACTATGTTTTTTATAATGGTGCCTTGACTTTATGAAAACCACAGGGTTGATTTGCTAAATGCAAATAAAGCCACTTTCACACTGAGCAGCTGGCCAAATCCCCATATTTAAAAAAAGGTTTTTTTGCATGCCATGTGCGCTGTAATATTTTGTTCTGTTGTATGGTCTTATGGCTGCACCATCTTTAATGCATCTTTTAGTATGTACCCCCAAATATCTCGTTTGCATTTTTAGTGCAAAAACACCTGTAAAATGCCTCAGTGTGAAAGTAGCCTAAATGGGGTTCAATTTAATGTTGCAATGAACACCCAATCACGTGCATTAAAATAAAAAAATAAAAAACATTTTTGCTTTGATGAAAGTTGGCAGAGCTAGATCTCATTCACTAAGCGCTGGGGGTAATTCCTTTCTAAGGGGCAATTTCCCCTGAACAGTTTATCTGCCTTTAGTAAATCAACACCTATGTCACCAGACCAATTCTTTTTAGCAAAAATATTCCCCTAAGATTATATGTGCATTTAATGTACTTTGCCTGTGTTATTTATTTGCAAAAGCTTCACTTGTGTAGACATGTAAAAACCCTGAGACTGCTGCTGGCACGCCAAATTAAATTTGTGGCGAGTAACTCCAGCAGACTCAGATTTTCACTCAAATGAGACTCTATGGTTTTCCCTTTTGCTCTTCCCCAGCAGGTACAAGAAAGATTTAAAAGGAGGTGATGTGGGGAGGGGCTTGGCACGTGCAGATAGTAATTAGACACTCCCAGAAAGAGAAGAGAGCTATAATGCATAGAGGACAAAAGGGGCTGTACTAAGGAATTAAAGCGTTTGTTAAACCACCCTGCCTTGCAAGGTCTATTTTTTTTTTTTTTTTTTTATTAATTTGGCTTTACTTCCTCTTTAAGGAGATTCACTCTCTCATGTTTACCAATAACCATTATCATCAAAAAAAAAAAAAACAGATCCTGTTCCCTTAAAGCATTTTATACAGCACAGTACTTGTGCTTGTGCTTTGCCGATTGGACCCCTGTAACACATAAAAATACCTGTCTGATCCTGCCTGGCTATACTCTCCCCTCTGTAAACTGACCACGGTGTATCATGGCTGCTGAGCCCTGGCGCGGTGGTCAATTTATGTGCCTCCGTCATCTGCAGCCCAGCTCTGTCTCCTCTCTGCTCCTGTGTCCTCCTCCCCCTCCCTGCCTGTCTGCTCATTTCAGCAACCACCCCTCCCAGCTCCTAATGCTCTCATATTAAGTATTAAATGCTTCCATCTGTAAAGTTAAATACGTGCCCCTGTGCCTGTGTTATGTAAAAAAAAAGAGCTTATCTGTACCGCTAACACACAGTCCTTTGCTGTCTCTCCAGCCCAGAGGTCATCAGCAGTGCTCAGCACCACCCACTGGAACTGTCAGCCGGGTAGAGGAGAGAGGAGGCACCTGAGCGCTGTGAGCCATGTGTTATCGGTGCAGATAAGCATATTTATAACACAGGCACAGGGGCACTTATTGTAATATTACAGAGGGGATAGGAGCATTTTATAGAATTGGCTTAACAACCACTTTAACTCTTTCCACTCGTCCTAAAATATATGCATTTTCAATCAAGTTCAAAAAGGTACATTGCATGTAAATCAAAAATAAGGGTTGGTGAAAAGAAAAAAAAGTTTTAGACTTGCATGAAAAGCAGCTGCTGATGTAATTGATATTTTTTGGTTTGGTATTCCATATTTCCATGACGCTATTTTAAACGTATGATTAGGGACCCAGTATTTGTCCAACTATTTACTTTGTGAACATATAGGTAAAGTGCATTACATGACAGAAAAAGACAAACCAAAACAAGGAAGGGTTAAAAACCAGATTTGAAAGGGTTTTTTTTCCCCCTTTTATAAACTGTCCAAAACAGTTAACTACATGACAATCAAACATAAGTCTTATAAATTTATAAATAAATTCACCTTTATTAGAATCTTCTGATTTTATGTTTGACTTTCATCTTCATCTCCATGTTTATATCTTCAGTGTCAGTATCTGGCCAAAATAAATAAATAAGCAAACAAATAAAACAGAAGCCTTGACTTGATTGGTGGTCTATATTGGTTATGCAGTAATCCATCCATAGAAAACAAACACTTTGGGGTTGATTTATTAAAACGGGAGAGTGCAAAATCTGGTGCAGCTGTGCATGGTAGCCAATCAGCTTCTAACGTCAACGTTTTCAATTAAGGCTGGCCACACATGGTTGAATTTCGAAACAATTTTCTTTTGAAAATCAGAAAATGTGTGCATATTGGTAGAGGTCGACCGATATATCGGCCGATATTTGCCGTTTTTTAAATAATCGGCGTCGGCCGATTGTGCTGATAAAAAGCCGATTTAGAACTACAGCGGTACTTTGAAATGACTTCTCTATAGAAGTGAGTGTAAGTTGACTGAGTCGTCATAGCAACCCTTTCCTCCTCTCTGGGCAGCCTGCCAAGAAAAGAACAGAAAGATACAATGTTTACACTTCATGAATGAAGTCATCTCTGTGTGTAGAAGTTCTCAGTTTAACCATTTAACCACTTGCTTACTGGGCACTTAAACACCCTTCCTGCCCAGACCAATTTTCAGCTTTCGGTGCTCTCACACTTTGAATGACAATTACTCAGTCATGCAACACTGTACCCAAATGAATTTTGTGTCCTTTTTTTCCCACAAATAGAGCTTTCTTTTGGTGGTATTTGATCACCTCTGGGGTTTTTATTTTTTGCGCTATAAATGAAAAAAGACCGAAAATTTTGAAAAAAAACGCATATTTCTTTGTTTCTGTGACAGAATTATGCAAATTATTAATTTTTCTTCATAAATTTTGGCCACAATTTATACTGCTACATATCTTTGGTAAAAATAACCCAAATTAGTGGATATTATTTGGTCTTTGTGAAAGTTAGAGAGTCTACAAGCTGTGGTGCGAATCGCACAAAATTGATCACATCTGATGTACTGGTGGCCTATCTCGCTTCTTGTGACCCAAACAAGTCAGGAAAGTACAAATACCCCCCAAATGACCCCTTTTTGGAAAGTAGACATTCCAAGGTATTTAGTAAGAGGCATGGTGAGCTTTTTGATGTTGTCATTTTTTTCCCACAATTCTTTGCAAAATGAAGATTTTTCATTTTCTTTATTTTTCTCCACAAAATTGTCATTGTAATAGGTTATTTCTCTCACGTGGCATGTGTATACCACAAATGACACCCCCCAAAAAATTCTGCTACTCCTCCTGAGTATTACAATACCACATGTGTGGGACTTTTTCGCAGCCTGGCCACATAGAGAGGCCCAACATGCAGGGAGCGCCATCACGTGTTCTAGGAGCATAAATTACACATCTAACTTGTTGACTACTTATTACACTTTTGAAATACCAGGACAATGACACGTGACACTGATGACAGATGGCACTGATACGTGGCAATGATGACACTTATACGTGGCACTGATGACACGTGGCACTGATGACAGATGACACTAATATGTGGCACTGATGACACGTGGCACTAATACGTGGCACTGATGACACGTGGCACTAATACGTGGCACTGATGACACGTGGCACTAATATGTGGCACTGATGACACGTGGCACTAATACGTGGCACTGATGACATGTGGCACTAATACGTGGCACTGATGACATGTGGCACTAATACGTGGCACTAATACGTGCCACCGGTGACAGATGGCACTAATACGTGGCACCAATGACACGTGACACTGATGACAGATGGCACTGATAAGTGGCATTGATGACACGTGACACTGACAACAGATGGCACGTGACACTGACAGGTGGCACTGATGACAAATGGCACTGATACGTGGCACTGATGACAGATGGCACTAATACGTGGCACTGATGACAGATGGCACTATGTGGCACTAATAACACGTGGCACTGATGACAGATGCCACTTATACGTGGCACTGATGACAGATGGCACTGGGGACAAATGGCACTGACAACAGGTGGCACTGGGGACAGATAGCACTGCGGGCAGGTGGCACTGGGGTGGGGTGGATTGCACTGGGGTGGATGGCACTGGGGCGGATGGCACTGGGGCGGATGGCACTGGGGCAGGATGGCACTGGGGCAGGATGGCACTGGGGCAGGATGGCACTGGGGCAGGATGGCACTGGGGGGGGGGCATGGCACTGGGGGGGGGTGGCACTGGGGGAGGATGGCTCTGGGGGAGGATGGCTCTGGGGGAGGATGGCACTTTTTATTAAACTTTTTTTTTACTTTTTTTTTATTTTTTTTTCTTTTTTACACTGACGGCTGCTGCAGCCGTTCTTCTCTCCCCTCTCACACGCTGTCTGTGTGAGGAGGGAGAGCGGCGCTGAGAGATGATCTCATATGTTTACATATGAGATCATCTCCCATTGGACACGCCGATCACGCTGTAAACGGCCGCTGTGATTGGCCGTTTACAGCGATCTGTGTTTGCCTGTCCCCGGGGGACACGGCAAACACAGAACTTCCGCGATGCGCGCCCGCGGCGGCGCGCATTGCGGAAGTAAACACCAGGCCGTCCAGGGACGGCCAGGCACGGGAAGCCGCCCGCCCTAAGGCCGGCATTCGGCTATAGGGCGGGCAGGAAGCGGTTAAAGACTAAATCTTTTCTGACACTTGTTGCTTACAAGTAAAAATCCTGTATTTTCTTCCAGAAAATCACTTAGACCCCCCAAAAATGATATATATTTTTTTAGCAGAGATCCTAGGGAATAAAATAGCGGTTGTTGCAATATTTTATGTCACACGGCATTTGCACAGAGGTCTTTCAAATGCATTTTTTTGGAAAAAAAAATACACCATTTAAAAAATAAAAATAAAATAAAAACAGTAAAGTTAGCCCATTTTTTTTTTTTTGTCCAAAAGTTTGGACTACCTGTTTTTATTTAATATATAGGTTTTTTTTTTTATCTAAATCATACATACAAGTAAACTGATTGGAGGTTTGTTTTGTTTAATAAATGTTTAAGTGTAAGAAATTTTCTGTATCACTTATGAAGGCTGCTTTCACACTGGAGCGGGCAGGCGTTGATGGTAAAACGCAAGTTTTAGCGGCTCTTTACCATCATTTTAGCGGTGCTATTTGGCTGCTAGTGGGGCACATATAACCCAGCTAGCGGCCAAGGAAGAGGTTAAATGCGCCCATGAAGCACCGCTGCCAAATCGCATTGCATGCGCTTCGGCAGTGGTGCCCATTCATATCAATGGGCAGGAGTGGTGGAGGAGCGGTATACACCACTCCAAATGTGCTGCTTGCAGGACTTTTTTTTTTTTAAGATCCTGCCAGCGAATCGCCTCAGTGTGAAAGCACTCTGTCTTTCACACAGACTGCAGGGGAGCCATTTTGCAGGCACTTTACAGGCGCTATTTTTAGCCCAAAAGCGCCTTAAAAAACGCCCCAGTGGGAAAGGTGTGTTAGATCAAGGGGGATTAAAAATAAATAAAAAAAAAATCGGCCTAACATATCGGCCCAAAAAAATCGGCATCATATATCGGCTATCGGCCGCCATGATTTCTAAATATCGGCATCGGCATCGGCCAGAGAAAAACCCATATCGGTCGACCTCTACATATTGGTGTCACCATTGATTTCGCAATTCGACCAACCAAGCCTTCAATTTCAACCTCGTGTTGCTATAGAAAATAATTTTCATGGCTGGGAATCTTCTATTCTTTCTGGGAATTTTCTTTTCTTGCACATTTCTTTTTAGATTACATTTCTTCTCGCATGATTTTCCCATCAGTGATTAGAAAATTGCTTGTTTTGCAAAGAATTTCCAACATGTCCAATTATTAAAATTCGATGGCTGCACGAAAATCTGCGGTTACTGCAGCCAACTAATGGTGTGAAATATGAACAAAAATTCTTAGGTAGAATTTTCTTTTGAAAATCTTTTCTAAATTCGACCCATTTATGGCCTGCCTAAACTAACAAAAAATTAAAAAAAGTTGGAAGCTGATTGGTTTCTATGCACAGCTACCTCAGATTTTGTATTTCCAGCTTTAATAAATCAACCCCTTTTTGCCTCTGCTAAATAAAACATACCTGTAAGCAAACAGCTGGTTTTAGTAGCCTATCACTTTTGCGTTATCTATAGTACCCACCACTTTCTAATGTATTGCATTACTGTATATAGAATACAAATCTGTATGTGTATGGCAGTCAGTAAACATGGTGGGAAATAGTCTTACTTTTACGTAAAATAAACATGTTTCATATTTTTTTTTTGTACAATTAATTTGAAACAAGACAAATTACAGTGTATAACATTTACCAAACAAAAGTTGTAAATCAGAACTGCCTATATTTTAAAAGAGAAAACAATTTTGTTCACTTTTTTGGCTTAACCACTTGCTTACTGGGCACTTAAACCCCCCTGCTGTCCAGACCAATTTTTGGCTTTCAGCGCTGATGCACTTTGAATGACAATTGCGTGATCATACAACACTGTACCCAAATTAAATTTTTATCTTTTTCCCACAAATAGAGCTTTCTTTTGGTGGTACTTGATCACCTCTGCAGTTTTTATTTTTTGTTAAAAAAAAAAAATGTAAAAAGACCGAATAGTTTTTTTTTTGTTATAAAATTTTGCAAACAGGTAATTTTTCTCCTTCATTGATGTACGCTAAAAGGTGGCAGTGATGGGCACTGATGGGTGGCAATAATGGGCACAGATCATCAGTGGTTGGTTACACCACTGGTGGGTATTGATAGGTGGCACTGGCAAGGGGTACTGGTGGGCACAGATGAGGCAAAATTTCCTCTTCGGGACCGATTGCACATAAGCCAGTAATCAGCTTTTTGTTCTCCTCACTCTATCAGTTTTTACTATAGTAGATACAGATTAGGATTACTCCAGATGAGGAAATACATCTTGCACATTCCATAATTTTGTTAAAAAAATAAAAATAAAATAAAAGTACAGCCAAAGCAGGGCTCCGGAGTGCGCTAGGTACAGAGAGCAGGGCTCAGGAGTGCACTAGGTACAGAGAGCAGGACTCAGGAGTGCGCTAGGTTCAGAAGTGTGCAGTGTACAGAGTGCAGGGTTCAAGAGTGTGCTACATTCAGAGTGCAAGGTTCAGAGTGCGCTAAATTCCAGAGCATGCTATGTACAGAGTGCATGGTTCATAAGTGTTCAGGCTTAGGAATGTGCAGTATACAGAGTACAGGTTCAGGAGTGTGCAGGGTTTAGGAGTGTGCAGTGTTCAGGAGTGCACTATGTACAGAGTGTATGCTTAAGAAGTGTGCTATGTACAGATTACAGGGTTCAGGAGTGCTTTTTTTTCAAACAAGTTACAGATATTTTCGTGGAGACAAATGAAAGCACCTTAGGGCCCTTTCACACATGCGGATCGCTCAGATCCGCCTGTCAGTTTTTCAGGCTGACCTGAATGGTCGCTCCATGCATCTCTATGGAGCAATAGATCGTCAGCGGTGACATGTCAGCTGACATCCGATCAGTCTAGTGTATATTGCCACAGATTATTTTATTTTTTCTTGGGATGGTGCATGAGATCAGCACAGGGCCAAACAGCACTGTCCAGACAGAGGGTTAGGGTTCATGAAGCCTCACAGGACAGCCAGGGGAGAATGATAACTCCTACAAGCTTTAACCAGACACTCATAGCAGTTACAAGACTGTTATATACAGCTGATGAGAAAAAGTATTTAGTAGTTTATATTTACTAAAATAATTGCATTTCCATGTTTTGTGTACTGTGGGAAACCTGATGGGATGCTTGGATGCCCCATAGCACACTGCTGACAGGGCACCCACAGGAAGAAGGAGTAGACAGCACCGACGGGGCAATCCAGACTAGGAGGTAAGGAGATGCTCTGTATAATATCATTGCACAGAGCAGGTAAGTATAACAGATAAGTTTGAAGAGACACAGCGGAAAACTCCCAGTCCATTTTGCAAGATCCTCTTTCAGGTGCTCAGGCTCAGTGTATCATTACACATTACAACAGAAACAAGTAAAAGGTTTGAGCCGGCAACTCTGTAGTCCATATAATAATTTTAAGGGTTGGTTACAAAAAGTGACAAGCAAAAAAAGTTGACGTGTTTCGGCAACAGCCTTAGGTCATAGCATGCTATGACCTAAGGCTGTTGCCGAAACGCATCAACTTTTTTGCTTGTCACTTTTTGTAACCAACCCTTAAAATTATTATATGGACTAAAGAGTTGCCAGCTCAATCCTTTTACTTTTTTCTGAAGTATAACATCTATTTTATTTTCAGCCCAAAAATGTTTTACATTTATTATCACCTTTATGTTTTTTGAACCAAGCCTAATGTGAAATATAGCACAAGGAAAGAGACGTTCCAGTATAAATGCAAAGGTATAATTCAAAAGGAAAGTTACATCTATTAGCTACCAAATCCCTACAGACATTACAAGCCTCTATTAAAAGTAATTGTAAACAAGGCACATTAGGTCTCTTGAGATCTAGCGCATTGTGATAACAGTTCTAATTTAACCATGTCGCATCTGGGGAATTTGCTTTAGGTTTTTCACACACACGTTAAAATCAGCGTTTTTTTTGCTGGAAAATTACTTAGAACCCCCAAACATTATGTATTTTCTAAAAAGCAGAGGCCCTGCAGAATAATATAGTAGTAATTGCAATTTTTTATGTTGCAAGATATTTGCACAGCCGTTTATGAAGCACATATTTGCAAGAAGAAATACATTTAAATACATTTTAGTGTACACAAACAAATACCAAATGTATGGTAAAATATAACAGATGGAGTTGTGTCATGAATAGTAAATAGATATAATACATGTCAAGACTCAAAATTCCATCTGCCTGTGAACTTTTAGGTGACACTTTAACCACTTAAGCCCCGGACCAATTTGCAGCCAAAGGACCAAGCCCCTTTTTGCGATTTGGCACTGTGTCGCTTTAACTGACAATTGCGCGGCCGAACGGCGTGGCTCTCAAACAAAATTGGTGTCCTTTTTTTTCCCACAAATAGAGCTTTCTTTTGGTGGTATTTGATCACCTCTGTGGTTTTTATTTTTTGCGCTATAAACAAAAATAGAGCTAAAATTTTGAAAAAAAAATCATTTTTTTTACCTTTTGCTATAATAAATATCCACAAAAAATTGAGGAAAAAAAATGTTTTTTTTTCCTCAGTTTAGGCCGATACGTATTCTTCTACATATTTTTGGTGAAAAAAAATAAAAGAAATAAAAAAAAAAAAAAAATCGCAAAAAGTGTTTATTGATTGGTTTTCGCAAAAGTTATAGCGTTTACAAAATAGGAGATAGTTTTATAGCATTTTTATTAATATTTTTTTTTTTCACTACTAATGGCGGCGATCAGCGATTTTTATTGTGACTGCGACATTATGGCGGACACATCAGACATTTTTTGCACATTTTTGGGACCAATGTCATTTATACAGCAATCTTTGCTATTTAAATGCACCGATTCCTGTGTAAATGACACTGGCAGTGAAGGTGTTAACCACTAGGGGGTAGTGTAGGTGTTGTGTGTGACGTTATGTGTTTCTTTTTTATTGTAGGAGGGTGTGGCCTGGCATGTGACATCACTGATCGTCTTTCCCTATAAAAGGGAACAGACGATCGGTGACAGCCACACTAGGAAGCACGGGGAGAGGTTTGTTTACACAGACCTCTCCTCGTTCTTCAGCTCTGTGATGCGATCGCGGGACACCAGAGGCGATCGGGTCCACTGGTCCTGAGCCCATGGTCACAGAGCTCTGGACCGGGTCAGGAGCACGCTGCCGGTGGCGCGCTCCCGACCCACGGCACTTAAAAAGCAACGTACAGGTACGTGCTTGTGCCCAACTGTGCCATTCTGCCGACGTATATGTGCAGGAGGCGGTCCTTAAGTGATTAAAGACCTTTACAGGTTGATAGTTTAACCACTTCCCCTCCGGAATGTTTACCACCCTTCCTGACCAGGCCATTTTTTGCGTTACAGAACTGCGTTACTTTAACTGACAATTGCGCGGTCGTGCGACACTGTACCCAAATAAAACGCATGTCCTTTCTTTCCCACAAATAAAGCTTTCTTTTGGTATTTGATCACCTCTGCGCTTTTTATTTTTTGCTCTATTTTTTTTTTTACTTTCTGCTCTAAAACACATCCAATAAAAAAAGTGTAAAAAAAAAAAAAAATAATAAAAAAAAAAATCTAATTTGTTCATCAGTTTAGGTCAATATGTATTCTGCTAAATGTTTTTGGTAAGAAAAAATCCCAATAAGCGTATATTCTTTGCTTTTACTTTATTAAATTATATTTATTAAATTACAATTCTTCCCTTTTTTTAAATTTAATTTTAATGCTATTGCAAGTGGGCAGTAGAGCCGTTCAGATAACATTTACTGAAAGGCTGGCTGGTGCAGTTTTTAACACCGAAAATGCTGGTCAACCAGTGGTCTAACTTATAAATCTAGAAAAAAAAGTAAATAGTGTGAAGCGTTGTAACACATTGCACTGCGTCTACGCAACAGATACCTGCATGCAGTTATAGGGCATTATGGCACAGCTCAGTTTACATAAATAGGTAATATTGGGCAGCAGTACCATCTGCCATAGTCAACATTTAATTGTTGTCGCTGCCATGGCATGTGTACCATCCTGACTGGTTGGATGCCCTTGTTTAGGTGGGTGGTCAGAAGGCAGTAAAAGTGGTTCAACCTCTTGATTTTACCACCCCCTGAATGAGCCTTAAATGTCAGGCACACAAATCCCACTATTATTTTACATAGGGAAGCCAAAGAAAACCAAACAATGGTGTCAATTCAACGGTTATCACATGTTTGTGGGTTTTTTGGGAATATCACATGCACGCCCTTTGTATAGGTTGCTCTACAACAGGCACATGAGAATCAGAACTGGACCATGGAGCAATGGAAGAAGGCAGCCTTGTCTGATGAATTCATGAATGGTTTGAGGAACACAGCAAGTTGGAGGTGTTGACCTGGCCTCCAAATTCTCCAGATTTCAATCTAATCAAGCACTTGTGGAATGCTCTGGAAAAAAAAAAAGTCTCATCCATGGATGCCTCTTCTCACAACTTACAGGACTTAAAGGGGTTGTAAAGGCAGAAGGTTATTTTTCTTAATGCATTCTATGCAATTAATAGAATTAATGCATTTAATTTGATATAAATAGTAGTATTTATCTTAATGCATTGTATGCATTGTATGCATTAAGATAAAAAGCCTTTTGTGTGCAGCAACCCCTTTATACTTACCCAAGGTCCCTCTCTGTCAGGCTTTGCCCACCAGTGTCTCAGACAACTGAGATTCAGCCACTGGCTGTCAAGGTCAGCTAGCCAATCAGGAGAAAAAGAGATGGGGAAATTGGGACTGTGTGTCTGAATGGACACAGGTAGCTGTGACTTGGCTCGGGTGCCCCCATAGCAAGCTGCTTGCTGTGGGGGCACTGAACAGGAGGGAGGGGCCAGGATCACAGAAGGGGGGCCCAAGAAGAGGAGGATCGGGGCTGCTCTGTGCAAATCCACTGAGACAGAGCAGGTAAGTATAACATGTTTGTTATTTTTATAGGGGGGGGGGGGGATGAGACAATCACTTTAAATGATCTGCTAAAGATACCATAGCATACCTGAAGTTCACACCTTGGCGCTTTACAGTGGGTAGTCAGAATGTTATGGCTGATCGTCGTAGATCACATACTATTTTGAATATGCACGAGAGGTCATTCTATTATTAGATCAATATACTACCTATGCCTGATGTCCATGTATATATATATATATATATAAAAATTTGGATTAGGCATGATAGATACAGGAGGTCATTATATATTTTTTTAGATCAATTTGCTACATCCATCTGGTGTGTGTGTGTGTGTGTGTGTGTGTGTGTGTGTGTGTGTGTGTGTGTGTGTGTGTGTGAGAGAGAGAGAATGTGTGTATATTTCTTTAAATATAAACATTGGATACTCTTTCGATTTAGGCATGATAGATACAGAGGTCATTTTTTTTTTTTTAGATCAATTTGCTACATCCATTTGATGTGTGTGAATATATGTGTGTGTGTGTGTGTGTATTTCTTTAAATATAAACATTGGATACTCTTGATTAGGCATGATAGATACAGAGGTCATTATATTATTTTTAGATCAATATCCTACATGCCTACATGTGTGCGTATTTTTTTTCTATTTTTTTTAAATTAAACATATTGTGTTAGAGCACTGTGATCGATCTATAGGTAGATCAGTCTAAGGTAGTATCTGGATGTAAACTATTCCCCCTTCCCCTGGATATCTATGACGTATACTGTAGTATGTGTTTTAATACAACACACTATAACAGATTAGAAGGTGGCTGAGCTATGTTATCATAATGTGATGATGATGATGATGATGCTGCAGACAGAGGTGAAGAGTGAGAGCAGGCACAAGTAATGTGTACCCCTAGGAGGATACTATAGTGCCCCCACCACCCACACAATGTCACATATACACACAGAGCAGATTGTAGTATGCCAACCTTCCCATGGAGAGGATGGAGTGCTGGCAGGCATAGTGTAGATGTGGAGCAGTACATATGAAGTAATGAGAGGGACAAGGACCCAGAAAGTTCCAGTAGAAGAGTACCTGGACGCACACACAGTGCTGAGCCGGCTCCCAGGCAATGCTGCTCCTTGTGCTGCCTGTAGACCGCTCTCAGGCTCAGCTGCTGCGGCTTCTACCATAGAGTACAGGAGGAGAAATGAGGAGAGGAGCCCCTCCTGTTCTTTCCATTGAATCCAGCAGTCAAGCACCATAGAGACTTGACGGAGCCAAGGAAAGAGTCGCAAAGATGAAAGGAGCAGCTGCTGTTCTAGGAACTCCATCCTGTGGCAGACCCATGGAAATGATGCGCTCACATGCAGCAAGCTCTAGATCGAAATATTAAAGTCGACGATATATTTTTTTTTTTTCTGTGTATCATAAATATTTTTTGAAATAAAAAAAACAGTTTTCATTTTTTTTTTTTATAAATAAAACAGTTTTCACATTTTTTTCTGTGTATCATAAATATTGTTTTTAATAAGAAAAGAAAATCAGTTTTCAAATTTTTTTCTGTGTATTATAAATATTGTTTTTCATAAAAGAAAACAGTTTTCACATTTTTTTCTGTGTATCATAAATATTGTTTTTAATAAAAAAAAAATGTTTTCTAATTTTTTTCTGTGTATCATAAATATTGTTTTTAATTTAAAAAAAAGTTTTCCCATTTTCTTTCTGTGTGTCATAAATAATTTTCATATTTTTTAAAATAAAAAAAACAGTTTTCACAACTTTTTATCCTTTGTTGCATCCCAGAGCAGCTGATCTCCTACAGTGTCTTTGCAGCCACATCCTGCCTACAGGAAACCCAGTGATGGTTGTATTGCATTCCTAAGGGCTCAGTCACACCAGCACGACGCTTAGACCCTTTTTACACCAGTGGCATCAGTGGTAAAGAGCCGCTAGTTTTAGCCGCGCTTTACCGCTGTTATAGCGGTGCTTTTCACCCTAGCGGCCGAGTGAAGGGTTAATAGGTGAAGGGTTAATAGTGCTGCAGCGCTGCCGAATTGCTTTGCAGGCACTTTGGCAGTGCTGCCCATTTATTTCAATGGGCAGGAGCAGTGTATACACCACTCTCGCACTGCCCCAAAGATGCGGCTTGCAGTACTTTTTTTCCTGTCCTGCAAGCGCACCACCACAGTATGAAAGCACTCGGCCTTTCACACTGGGGCCGCAGAAGAGGCAGTTTACAGGCGTTATTTTTAGACCAAAAACGCCTATAAAATGCCTCAGTGTGAAAGGGGCGATGCTACCTCAGTGAGGGCTATGTCTGTTGTGTAAGGCTGCTTTCACGCTGGGGCGGGTGGGAGTTGACCGTAAAACGCCCCTAGTTTTAGCAGAGCTTTACCATAGTTTTAGCGGCGCTATTCGGCCATGCTTTTAACCTCCGCTAGCGGCCGAATAAAGGGTTAAATGCGCCTGTGTATCGCTGCTGCTGAAGCACTTTGCAGGCATTTCAAAAGCAGTACCCATTCATTTCAATGGGGAGGAGCAGTGCACACACCGCTCCTCCACCGCCCCAAAGCTGCTGCTTGCAGGAGTTTTTTTAACATCCTGCCAGCGCATCGCCTCAGTGTGAAAGCACTCCAGCTTTCACACTGGGACTGCAGGGGAGGCGTTTTTCAGGCGCTTTACAGGTGCTATTTAAAGGAGGTGCAATGTGTTGTTACAATGCGTCATACTACTACTTACTAAGCCCAAGAACTTGAGAAAGGAGCGCGGCCGCGGCCAACCAGCTCGAGAAACGCGTCACATTTCCAGTGACGTCATCACCCTCCATCTGGATTACAGTCTATTTCCCAAGCCTCGTTCTGATGTCCACTCACTGCTGTCGGCTGAACACCACCTACCGGCTTTGGAGACAAACGCAGGGACAGCACATCCATCCCAGGGATTGACCTCACTCATGATCCTCGTTGTATGGGACCATACTATGCCTAAGGCCGCGTACACACGGGCGGACTGTTCGCCCAACCTTGTCCGCTGAACAGTGTTTGGGCGGACAGTCCGCTCGTGTGTGGGCTTTCAGCGGACAGTTTCAGCGGACAGTTGGACGGACAAGGTCTTTCGGAAATTCCGAAAAACTGTCCGCTGAAACTGTGTTTGAGCGAACAGTCCGCCCGTGTGTGGGCCTGTCCGCTGTACTTTCGAAATGAGCGGACTGTTCCCGCTCGGAAAGTCCGCCCATTTCGAGCGCGTGTACAGGTAGGCGGGGCCCGCGAGGGAGACGTCGCGGGCTCCGCCGCCTGGAATGGGCTTAAAGGGGAACACCAACGCCGAAAAAAATCGGCGTGGGGGTTCCCCCAAAGTCCACACCAGACCCTTGTCCGAGCACGCTACCCGGCCGGCCAGGAAAGGGGGCGAGCGAGCGCGCCCCCCTCCCGAGCCGTACCAGGCCGCGTGCCCTCAACATGGGGGGTGCCTTGGGGAAGGGGGGCCGCGCGGCCCCCCCACCCCAAAGCACCTTGTCCCCATGTTGATGAGGACAAGGGCCTCTTCCCGACAACCCTGGCCGTTGGTTGTCGGGGTCTGCGGGCGGGGGGCTTATCGGAATCCGGGAGCTCCCTTTAAGAAGGGGGCCCCCGGATACCGGCCCCCCCACCCTATGTGAATGAGTATGGGGTACAATGTACCCCTACCCATTCACCTGTGAAATAAAGTACAAATAAAAACACAACACAGGGGAAAAAAATATTTTATTGCACAGCCGGGGGTCTTCGGGGTCTTCGGGGGTCTTCTCGCCGGACTCCTCCGCTATGTGTGTGTAGCTCTTTTGCCAGCGGAGGAGTCCGGCTTTCTTCCTCCCCGCCGCCGGCCTCTTCTCCCGACTTCGGGGGTCTTGTCCCCCTCTTCGGTTCTTCTGCCGGGCCACCGCGCCTGGTCCGGTGGCCCGGTCTTCTGTCGCCGTCTTCCGTTCTTCTGTCGCCGCCTTCGGTTCTTCTGCCGGGCCACCGCGCCTTCTTGTAGCTCTTTTACAGGCGGTGGCCCGGTCTTCTGTCGCCGTCTTCCGTTCTTCTGTCGCCGCCTTCGGTTCTTCTGCCGGGCCACCGCGCCTTCTTGTAGCTCTTTTACAGGCGGTGGCCCGGTCTTCTGTCGCCGCTGTCGCCTTCCGTTCTTCTTCTTGTTCTTCTTGTTCTTCTCCTGGAGATGTTGACACGTCGCTCCCTCCGGCCGGAATGCCAGAGCCGCCCTGCGCTGTGACTTATATAGTGACAATGGGGCGGTGTCACATGGTATATGTCACATGGGTTGGTCACATGGGTTGATGTCACATGGGGACTATGACATCGTAAGGGGGCGGGGTCACCATGTGACCAACCCATGTGACATATACCATGTGACACCGCCCCATTGTCACTATATAAGTCACAGCGCAGGGCGGCTCTGGCATTCCGGCCGGAGGGAGCGACGTGTCAACATCTCCTGGAGAAGAACAAGAAGAACAAGAAGAAGAACGGAAGGCGACAGCGGCGACAGCGGCGACAGAAGACCGGGCCACCGCCTGTAAAAGAGCTACAAGAAGGCGCGGTGGCCCGGCAGAAGAACCGAAGGCGGCGACAGAAGAACGGAAGACGGCGACAGAAGACCGGGCCACCGGACCAGGCGCGGTGGCCCGGCAGAAGAACCGAAGAGGGGGACAAGACCCCCGAAGTCGGGAGAAGAGGCCGGCGGCGGGGAGGAAGAAAGCCGGACTCCTCCGCTGGCAAAAGAGCTACACACACATAGCGGAGGAGTCCGGCGAGAAGACCCCCGAAGACCCCGAAGACCCCCGGCTGTGCAATAAAATATTTTTTTCCCCTGTGTTGTGTTTTTATTTGTACTTTATTTCACAGGTGAATGGGTAGGGGTACATTGTACCCCATACTCATTCACATAGGGTGGGGGGCCGGTATCCGGGGGCCCCCTTCTTAAAGGGGGCTCCCGGATTCCGATAAGCCCCCCGCCCGCAGACCCCGACAACCAACGGCCAGGGTTGTCGGGAAGAGGCCCTTGTCCTCATCAACATGGGGACAAGGTGCTTTGGGGTGGGGGGGCCGCGCGGCCCCCCCTTCCCCAAGGCACCCCCCATGTTGAGGGCACGCGGCCTGGTACGGCTAAGGAGGGGGGCGCGCTCGCTCGCCCCCCTTTCCTGGCCGGCCGGGTAGCGTGCTCGGACAAGGGTCTGGTGTGGACTTGGGGGGAACCCCCACGCCGATTTTTTTCGGCGTTGGGGTTCCCCTTTAAGCCCATTCCAGGCGGCGGAGCCCGCGACGTCTCCTTCGCGGGCCCCGCCTACCTGTACACGCGCTTGAAATGGGCGGATTTGCCTCCTCCTTACGTGGGCGAGTCCGTTCATTTCAAAAGTTGAGCGAACTGTTTGCCCAACCTTGTTCGTCAAACAGTCCGCTCGTGTGTGGGCAAGTCCGCTCATGCAAATTTTGAGCGGACTGTTTGATGAAACTGTTTGCCGAACAAGGTTGGGCAAACAGTCCGTGCGTGTGTACGCGGCCTTACACTTACTACCAAAATGTGAGTTATACTTGTAACCACTTGTTGAATTAAAAGTGTTATACAGTCTGCACCCAGGGGCACCTCTCTTTCTTGTTTTTTTCAGTGCTTTGGGAACAAGGTTTCTGTTTCCACCGGATGGCTGCCGTGATTTGTGGACTGTGACTCCCCTTTTCTCCTCATCCCTCCCCCATCTTGTTAACTTACATTGTCATTGAGCAGACTATGCATTTATAATCAGTGTGCATAATTTATGGACTCTTTCCATCATTTAGAGTGGACATTCAGTCTCTCCTGTGTATAAATTTATGCTCATTCAGCACTTCATTGTTCTAAATTACTGTGGATTATTGTTTTAGCTTTGCGCCATTTACTTGTACAAAAAAAAGTAAATAGTGTGATGTGTTGTAGGGCAGTTATGGCTCAGTCCCGTTCATATAAATGGGTCACGTTTGGCAGCAGTGTCATTCGTCATATACAATATGGCTTTTGTGGCCAGTTCATACCAGAACCCGCTGTGGGAAACCCATGTTCCCCCCACTGCATTAAAAACACACTGCCCTTGTGTCCTGCAGCGGGTGTCAGTGCAATGTTAATGACACCCCAAATGCAGGCTGGAGACGCAGTGCGTTTGCCTGCACCAGGTGACATGGTATAAAAGTTCCGGTTGCAATGCGTTTGCAATGTGCATACACTACTTTCGCTGTGTGATTTCCAACCCCTAATTTTTGCTGCTACCATGGCATGTGTACAGTCCTGAGTGGCTGCATGCCCTTGTTTTGGTGGGCGGTCAGGAGGCAGTAAAACACTGGCTCATGAATTTGCTTTTATCAACCCCTTGAATGAGTGCCCTAAATGTCAAAAGCAAAACAGGAATACAAACTCTACAATTATTTTAGCAATGACAATTGGGTCAATTCAACAGTTATCACATGCAATATGTGTGTATTTTTTAACATGTCACATACAATAATAAAAAAAAAATTGATTTATCAAAGTAAAATATAGAATTGAGATAAATACCACAAAAAAAAAAAAAAATTGAGAACCATTAAAGTCAATTCACTAAGTTCGCATAACTATGAATGTTGGTCGGTGATGAACACAGCTATCCATGGCTATCTGCACAACCAATTGTCTGCATCCAGTAGCAATCACTGCAGGTAGTTGCTGACTGTGCAAGCAGCCATGTCATTGAAGTGCACAGGGCACAGTGACTGCAGCCAGCCACTCACAGATGGCAGAAACAGATACCTGCAGCTGTCATTTACACTGGGACTAGTCACCAACACAAATGTAGCATTAAAGTGGATGTAAACCCCAAAACATTTTTTTTTCATTAAGGCTTGCACCTTGTACAGTATAGGATTTCATGTCATCTGTGCCCAGGCTTGCCACAAAGAGTTAATCCAGCTCTGAGCAATCCTCTTATCTTTTTTCAGTGAGATAAAAATGGACACACAGAGAAATAGGAGTTGGTTTCTCCCCCTTGCTGTGAGTGACAGGTGATTTACATATCTTACATATCTTGTGCACAAGTGTGAGAGAGGCATTCTGTGTACTTCAGATCTCTCCCTCCTTTCTTCTGCTGCTCTTCCAGGATTGGCTGCTCCACACCTCAGCATGATTGGGCATGCTGAAGTGATGTGGTGACTTTTTGGGGTTTTGACTGGATGTTAGTGATCATAACAGAAGTTCAGTGTAAGAAATACACAGGAAAAAATGAATGTTGACAAGGGGAGTGTAGAGGTGGGCGGGGAGTCTACTGACATCACGACTCCACCCACCAAGCTCTGGACAACAGACCCACCCACAGAATCTGCAGTTTTTTGGGTCTCATAACAGACAAAGGGGAGACATTTGACAGGTAAAGATACATGCAGGAGGCATGTATATCATTATAGATAACCCCTATGACAGTAGTTTAGAAAGGATAAGAGTAGGTTTACATCCACTTTAAAGAAAACACACACATTTCTTATTTATTTTACGGTACAGATCGGCAATATTTTAGGAATGTACAAAATAACAATGAGGAGAACTCTGCACCTGCAAGTAAGTTAAAAGTATACAATGTATCGATGTGAAAATGTTCTGCCATGAGCTCTGGAATGTAAATACATTGTAACAATGCACCATAGGAAGATTGTTCTGTGAAAGAAGGCACACTAAAGGGTTGGTTCACACCAGAAATCGTACAGGAACGAGCTGTGCATTCCTTTGCAATTCACATGCAGTTTTGTGCAGTGCAATTTCAGCCCATTCATTTTGAATGGGCTGAAATCGCACCACCCCCACCCAAAGTAGTGCATGCACTACTTTTAGAAACTCACTGAAATCGCATTATAATTCTGTCCGCAATAACAAATTGTAAAGTGTGAATGGGGCCTAAGGGCAATTTCGCATGAGCTTTGTCCGCTCTGTTCAGCAGGGGTTTCTCTGTTGAATCCAAGCTGAACGGGATCGATGTCAGTTTTTCAACATCTGTGCCCATTCAGTTTATGTGTGCATTTAACAGCAGACATGGGCAGCTAGATGTAAACAAACTTGTGTCTGTTTACATCTGGCTACCTTGGATCCATTACCTTTAGACCCCTTTCACACTGAGGCAGTTTTCAGCCGTTTTAGCGCTAGAAATAGCGCCTGTAAAGTGCCTGAAAACTGCCTCCCATTGCCTGCAACGGGTGCTTTCATACCGGGGTGGTGCCCTTGCGGGACGTTAGAAAAAGTCCTCATGACAGACTGAAGATTTTCTTATGTTAAATTTAAATCCAGTAGTATAAGAATTTCTGAAAAAAACTGAAGGTATGGGAGGTTTTGCCGCTGTCACTGCTAGGCCGCATAAATTAAATAAAGATGAGGATTCTCCCTAAATTTTTATACTTGTTCAGAAATTCATTACAATGGGTGCCAACATCATTTTTTGTACAAGTACACATTCTTTTTTCCTCATTCTTATGGAGAAATAAATTACCCAGAATCAAACTAACTACACTTATGCGTCCGTTGGCACAAGGGGGACTGGCTTTCCCAGACTTTTATAAATATTATTTAGCAGCACAGCTGGTAACTGTAGGGGAATGGTTAGATCCAGACAAACACAATCCCTCTACTGCTAGAGGCTGCAGTGGTACACTCTATTGAAGCACTTCAGACCGTTTCGAGAGTTAAAATCTGTGTATGATCTAACCCCTCCAATGATAACAACAATAAAGACATGGAGAGATGGTTTGGGGGGGAAAAACATTTCAAGGAGATCTTATCTCCAAATACTCCGTTGTGGAGAAATCCTCAGTTGCCCCATTTAGAGTCTATACAAGATCCAGGAGCATTGACCAAATTTATGGTCAAAAAGATATCTCAGGTAGTACAGGGGAAAATAATGATATCATTTGCAGGAATGATGGAACCCTGGAATATTCCAGGGAGCTATGTTTTTAGACATATGCAGTTCACCCATGCATTGTCTGCCCAATTCCCTCAGGGCCTCCCACAATTGGTAGAATCAGGATTACAACAAATAGCTAGAAGGAGACTGGAAAGAAAACCGATTTCAACTTTACATACTTACCAATGAAAACTGAATTACCAGACATAAGTAAGTTACAAGCATTATTGAAGAAATTGATTCTGGATAGGGGCAGTCTGATAAAAGCCTTTATTGTAATGAATAGTCAACATTCATGTGACAACAGAAGCAGGACAAACAGTTACGAGCATGTTGGATGGGGGTCGCTCCAAAATTAGAGAAGGAGAAATGGGAGGAGATATGGGGATTTCCATTTCAGACAGTGTGCGGCTGGTGCTCAAATTTTTTTGGGGGGGGGGGGGGTGTGAAAACAAACTGAAATATACTGAGCCCCCCCCCCCCCATCAATTGCAGCCTCACTGTGCCCATCAAACGCAGCCACTGTGCCCATTATATGCAGCTACTTGTGCCCATCATATGCAGCCACTTGTGCCCGTAAAATGCATCCATTTGTGCCCATCAAATGCGGCAAATTGTGTCCATCATATGCAGCCACTTGTGCCCATCAAATGCAGCCACTTGTGCCCATCATATGCAGCCACTTGTGCCCATCAAATACAACCACTTGTGCCCATCATATGCAGCCATTGTGCCCATTAAATGCAGCCACATGTGCCCATCATTTGCAGACACTTGTGTCCATCAAATGCAGACACTTGTGTCCATCAAATGTAGACACTTGTGCCCATCAAATGCAGCCACTTGTGCCCATCAAATGCAGCCACTTGTGCCCGTCAAATGCAGCCACTTGTGCCCGTCAAATGCAGCCACTTGTGCCTATCATATGCAGCCACTGTGCCACTGATCCCCCCCCCAACTCGCGGGGCTCCAGTGTGTGTTTCCTCCGCTGAGTCCACTTCTCTTCCTAAGTGACAGGCATCCAATAGGGTGGCCTGGCGCTTTGGCCAATCAGGAAACAGGTCTGAAGCCCTGCCTCCTGATTGACAGGGAGGAAGCTTAGTGTGAAAATAGTGAAAATGAATTTGCTATCGTCACACAATTGGATGGGATCAGGGCGCACTCTCTGAGCCCAGATACCACCCTATTTTGAAGCCTATTAGAGCCTCGGGCTCTAATCAGGTGCTTCAAAAAGTACTACCCCCTTCCACCCTCGCCATAGGAATCCATGTGTCTGGCATCCTGAAAGGGGACGAGCGCACGGTTGGGGGGGGGGGGGGGGGCGGCACTGATTTCAGATACTAGTGTCACTCCGAGATAAACATATACAATTCAAAATAACACATAGAATCTATTATACACCCAATAGACTACATAGAATGTCCATATCGAACCCCCAGAACTGTTGGAGGTGTGGGTGTGTTCATGGAGATTTCATTCATATATTTTGGTCCTGCCCAGTGAAAGTGGTATTTTGGAGGGAGTTGGTAGGGGTAATTGCCAAACCCTCCTGCGACACCGGACGCATCAGTGTGGACAATTTAAATCTAGGGAGGTTTGGGCCCCAGAGGAAGAATATTCGATTCAGTTTCGTGAAAAAGGAACAGGGTATCCATTGTGGGGAATTACGAAACAGGTATGTAAATTTGGTGACTATTTTCATTTTAATTAATTTAATGCGGCCTAAAAGGGATAGCTTTCAACGTGCCTTAACTCTGTGAACCACTAGGTTTAGACTTAAGGGGATAAAACTGGATGCGTCTCTCGAAACTCGGACCCCCAAGTATACCAATTCGTCCACCCATTGCAGTTGCAGATCTGGCGGGGATAGTCATTTAGCCTTGGGGTCAGTAGCAAGCAACTGAGACTTAGACAAGTTCACTAGTAGACCCATTACTCTTGAGTTAATACTTGCAGCGCTCCAAGAAGAGAGGAGTCCGCATCGTTCAGAAAGAGCAAGATATCAAAGGAGGCAGCATTATCATGTTTGGCATGTATATTGATGAATAATCTGCGGAGGTTAATATCTGTTGACTTATGGGCCATGAACCCAGTCTGGTCCATGTCTATAATGGAGGACAGTAGAGGTTTATGTCACGTTCCTTTACAGCGGAGTCCAAAATGACTAGGGCGGACTCTTGCACAGTTCCGGTCCTAGCACCCCTGGAGGTTGAGACAGGAACTGCTAGGGCAGTGGAAGGGTGCAGGTGCCTGCAGACAGATGGCTGAAGATCAGGAACACTGGAGTCTTCGTGGAGGAGATGAGACACTGATCACCGGACTAGTCCAGGAAGAGTCTAACAAGGTCACTTGCAGAGTCAAGAGCAGGCAGGAGTTGGCAAAAGGCTGGCAGTGAAGTACACAATCGGAAAGCAGGCTCGTAGTCGGGGACAGGTAGAGGTTGGCAACAGACTGGCAGCGGAGTACAAGATCGGGAGACAGAACCATAGTCAGAAGTCCAAGCTGGGGTCAATGCAGGTAGCGGAGGCAGACAAGGATGCAGGGATAATCCGAGAGAGTGGTCAAACGAAGCCGGGTGTTCAGGATCAGGCTCAATCAAGCAAGAAAGCAACGGGTACACAGGAACAAGCTGAAGACAATCCAGCACTGACTTTAAATAGGGCACCATGCGCCATGATTCGTTGGCATGTGCACGTGCACACGCACACCTGTTCGCGTGGGTGCGCCAGTGCATATGCTTGGTCCGGGACTCGTTCATTCTTGCCTACGACGTGACATATGCACGTTCATATTGGAGGAACGAAGATTGACGGCTGGTATACGGAAACAAGCGCTTGTTACGATGGTTCTCTGACTTTGCCCCCTCCTTAGGGGCAGCCTCTGGATGCCCATCTGAGCCATCTTTTCCAGATGGGAGTGATGAAAGGCTTGTATAAGTCTTTGGGCATGGAGGTATGTCTCAGGCTCCCAGGAATTTTCCTCTGGACCAAAACTTTTCCATTTAATTAGATATTGATTCTGTCCCTGCCTTCTCCTGCAATCTACAATGGTCTCAATCTCAAACTCCTCTTCTCCATCCACCATTATAGCTTCTGGGGGTCCCACTTAATGACCCGGAAAGGGATTTGCCACGTCGGGTTTCAGTAGGGAGGTATGAAACACAGGGTGGATCTTAAATGAGTCAGGGAGTTCAAGTTCATATGCCACTGGGTTAATCTTTTTCTTGATTTGAAAAGGTCCCAAGTATCTAGGTCCCAGTTTCCTGGATGGACATGCCAATTTCAGATTTACTGTTGAAAGCCACATAGGGTCACCGACCTTCAAATCCAATTCCCCTCTCTTCCTCCTGTCGAAGAATTTCTTATTATGTTCTTGTGCCCTGGAAATGGTCCCTCTCAGCACCTGGTTATTGGTAGCAGGAAAGTTCAATCTGTCTTGGACAGTTGGCAAGGGAGAATCCGGAATTAGTGTTGGTAAGAAACAGGGATGAAACCCATAATTGTAGAAGAAGGGTGATTGGTTGGTGGCTACGTGGGCAGAGTTATTAAATGCAAATTCTACCAAAGGAAGTAATGAGGCCCAATCTTCCTCGGTAAAGGAGGAGAAGCAGCATAAGTACTGTTCTAGCGTCTGGTTAGTACGCTCTGTCTGCCCATTGGTCTGGGGGTGGTAGGCTGAAGAGAAACTGAGTTTAATGCCCAGGGCTTCACACAGTGCTCTCCAAAATCTTGAAGTGAACTGCACTACACGATCAGAGACAGATAGGAATTCTGTGCAGTCTAATTACTTCTTTAATGAAAGCTTTGGCAGTCTCCGTTGCTGATGGGGTCCTTTTCATTAGGATAAAGTGTGCCATCTTGGAGAGGCGATCAACCACCACAAAGATGGATGAAAATCCCTTCCGAAGGGGGGAGCTCCACAATAAAATCCATGGCAATTTTATCCCAGGGTCTTTCAGGAATGGGCAATGGTCTTAGTAATCCCCATGCTTTGCTTTTACTATTTTTGTTCCTGAGGCAGGTTGGGCAAGAACTGACATATTTCCTGCCCATCTCGCTTGCCTGGGTCTGAGGCATTTGGCGGTTCTAAGATATTCAAAATTTTTGTTATCCATGAAGATCAGTATTGGGTGTGCTGCTCCCTTCAAGAGATACCGCCATTCTTTCAGGGGCGATTTCATCGCCAGAAGCTCTCGGTCGCCTACATCATAGTTCCTTTCTGATGGCCCTGATTTCTTTGAAAAAAAAAGCCACAGGGTGCATTAGAGACCTGGATCTTTGGCGCTGGGACAGGATGGCCCCTACAGCGTTTTCCGAGCCATCCACTTCCAGGATGTAGGGAAGGGCAGGATCGGGATGCTTCAATATCGGAGCGGAGGTAAATAGACTTTTTAATTTGTCAAATGCAACCTGAGCTGCCTCAGTCCATTGGAAACGGTTCTGTTTCTTGGTAAGCTGGGTGATGGGTGTGATGATATCGGAGAAGTCTTTAATGAATTTCCTGTAAAAATTGGAGAAACCGATGAAGCGTTGTACCCCTTTCTTATTGGTTGGAGGTGGCCAGGACATTATAGCTGAGACCTTTTGAGGATCCATGTACCTGTTGTCCCGGAGGCGTCCATGCCACTGCCGGCATGCTTGTCACAGGCTGCCTTGTGTCCAAGATGGCCGCCATAGGAGAAGAGAAGCACTGTGGATCTGTGTGCTTTTTAGAGGAGCGGAGATTTCCTGGGGAGATCGGAAGAGTCTGCGGGGTGCCCAGTAACATCCTGGAACCCAGGGTGTCAGATGGGGTGCTGCGGTGCAGAGGAAAGGATCCCGGATGGCATAAAGGATCTCAGAGCTCAGGCAGTGTGCATCCTCTCAGCTACTCATCTGGACCCAGCCCCCATGGCATACATTTTTAGTGAATTTAATACTTTTGACATAAATACTGCATGAGTTATTTTAAGGCAAAAATGAATGTGGTATTTATTCCTTAGAGCTCATTTACAGCTGCTTTGCTGTTTGAAGCACGATCCAAGGTTTTGCATCATTCTTTAGAGAGCAATAGACAGGCATTGTATTGCCTCCTTACCGCCTGTTTTAACCTCCTAAATACTGGACAACAGCACACACAGCCCCAATTACTGAGCGTGACAGGAGGTATCATGCTATGGCTGCAAATTATAATGGCAGCAGCATGTGTACACCCCCTGCTGCAGCAAAAGTGGGAGTGGCTGAGGGGCAGTAAAAACACAGCTCAACCACAGGGTTTTACCCCTCTAATTGCAAGTATAAACGGGCCCCTAAGTGAACTGCCCTCAATGTAACTGATGACACCAGAAGAGAGCAAGAGAGAGGAAAAAGAAATGTTACTTTACGACTAAAAGTGTTGAATATATGCGTGAAAATGAGCTCTGCCACCATGTGTGATATTATAAACATGCTCTCTGCTGTGAGATTAACACCACGTTGTGCAAAAATGCAGAGCATTTTAGCCAGAATGTAAACTATGGGCTAAGCATGACTTTCAAAGATATTCTGTAAACATACCTCAGACTGTTCCTTACGCAACACACATTTTTAACTAAATTGTGGGCCCTCTAACTGCCATGCTCTGTTCAAACAGAATTCTAAGAGAATTCCAAAAATCAGTATTTACAATGTATCATTCAAAATGTGTCTACTGCCTTGTACAAATACTAAAGAATATATTTTATATATATATATATATATATATATATATATATATATATATATATATATATATATATATATAACTGAAGTTTAGGTAAGGCAATTTTTACGAGGTGGACCAATGTAAGTATGTGTAAATAGATACAATCATCACAACCTCCACTTCTTATGAATGGGACACCAAAAATATATGCAATTGCCTTTTTATTACATGTGATTTGCTTATGGTATATAACAAAAAGAGTGCCAAGTCCAAGGAAAGAGGAGAGATGACTATCCCAGGGGGATTCGCAGGAGCTGTGATTATACGCCTATAGTTTAATATATGAGGTGAGCAGGTTTTTCCCCTGGTGTTCGTGGTGCACTCAATATTGTAGACACAATAATTCGATTGAAGAGCACTGTTGGTGGAGGAGCACGGTTTTTTCATGGACCACTCGTCTGCATTTTGGCAGGGGCCGCTTTTTACCACCTTTGCGCCCGCACACCGCCTCCACCCTGGCAACGAATGTTTCAAGGATCGCCGACATAGCGTCCAAAGGCACTGCACTGTTTGCAAACGAGCCGGTTGCAATTGCAGGGAGTTCTGGGGAAGAAACACCAGTTCATTAAGCCATGCTGACCCACCCTGTCTGCCACCCTTGGGGACTTAGAACAGGTGCACAGTCCCACCCTCCTAGCTACTGCAGACTGAGGGGCCCCCACCGCAGGACTCACCACCCTGACCGAGTTCTGCGCCGCTCAGCTACAAGTGCCTGTGTCCTGTGTCAGCTCCCAGGTGTCCTGAGTGAGAAACCGCGCTGTTCTGAGCAGCAAGGACCAGCGCTGAGCATAAAAACCATGCTGGATTACAACAAAAGGGCCGCCGGCAGACCTGTATAAAGGACATAATCACAGAGAAAATGGCCTCAGAGTTACAGTAAAATGGCCCCTGACCATGCTTTCCACTGAGGCACACCAAAAATGGCCGACAAACAACTGTACACAGTGAAGAAACAGGGAAAATGGCAGTACAGCGCTATGGCGATCAGCGCATGCAGACCTCCAGACACCCAGCAGGGAGACCACAGACACCCAGGGACACAGCCACCCAGCGCAGCCCCCATCCAAGGTGAGAGCCCCCCCCAAGGGACCCCTGGCTACACGTACATACACCGCTCAGCAGCCCATCATGCAGCATCCCCCATGGGGGGATAGGGACAGGGAGAGAGTGAAGTGAGGAGAGGGACCCCCGAATTGACCTTCCAGGGAATGCCCAGCTTCTCCATCCCGCCGAGGCAGGGAGAGCTGTACTTACCATCTAGACGAGCTGGGGACATCCAATCACAGACCCACTTTTCGATCAGTACGGGGTGGCTGCTGGCCACGGCACACTGTGACAAAGACATCAGTAGTCCGGTCATATGTGTGTCCCGGAGCGTTGAGCTCACCAGCCGCCCCTGGAGCCTGAGGGGCATGTGGCCAATGCAGCGCGTAGCTATGGTCTGCACACACTCGATGGCCAGGCTGGGGACACTACAAGGATAAGGATATCTTGCCTGTCACCCAGCCAGCTGTTGATAGTAGATCACAGGATCCAAAAATCTTGCGCAAAAGGCAAACTTCCACAAAAAAATCCCAGGACCGATGGTCCCGCAGTGTTCCTGCAGGAAGCAGGCTGAGGGGATGTTACTGGAGGGACCGCCCCCTGGGCAGAACTGTAAAGTTTCGTTTTTACACATGTATAACATGTTCTGCCTAGTCCTCTCCTCTCTCCTGAAGGTGGGGTAACAACCTATGGTCAAGATTAATGGAGCTGTGTCAGTCAGTGAACGAAAGAGAAAAATTATTTTGTCATGGAAGAACTCATCTGCTTCAACTCTAATGGCATGGAAATCTTTGGTGAATAAAGCAGTCCCTTTTTACAAAGCCATCTACTTGAGAAGAGGTGCCTTTACCTAGTTTGAAAAGGTATGCGATGGAGGGCTCTCTTCTACTGTTAGTTTCTGATGGAATTTCTGGGTCCTTGCTTTATTTCACAATGTTTCATACAAAGGTGTATACTTGTTTTACAAGACGACGATCTGACTCTTGGATGATGGGGGATGAGTGGGCTTAGCTGGAGTCTTCTGCAGATGTAAAACTAATTTATGTCATTCACCTTCATGTATAATGGTGGATGTTTTCCTGTGGTATTTTGTATTTTTTTTGTCGGGGGTGGGTGGGGGCTCATATAAACAGTGGGGCAAAAAAGTATTTAGTCAGCCACCAATTGTGCAAGTTCTCCCACTTAAAAAGATGAGAGAGGCCTGTAATTGTCATCATAGGTATACCTCAACTATGAGAGACAAAATGTGGAAACAAAGCCAGAGAATCATATTGTCTGATTTTTGAAAAAAATTATTTGCAAATTATGGTAGAAAATAAGTATTTGGTCACCTACAAACAAGCAAGATTTCTGGCTCTCACAGACCTGCATCTTCTTCTTTAGAGCTGGTTCACATAGGGGCAACACGACTTCCAACACGACTTTTGTAGGCAACTTGGACACGACTTATCAACACGACTTGGGGCGACTTACAACACAACTTTAAGTCGCCCCAGGCCAGGCAACTTTGGCCGTGGCCAATCAGAGAATAATGAGCTCTCAAGGGGGAAATCCACGCCAAATTTTTAATAAAAAACGGGCATGGGTTCCCCCTCCTGGAACATACCAGGCCCTTAGGTCTCGTATGGATTTTGAGGGGAACCCCCCATGCCACAAAAACAGCGTGGAGGTCCCCCCCATAGCCCATACCAGACCCTTATCAGAGCATGCAGCCTGGCCGGTCAGGAAGGGGGTGGGACGAGCGAGCGCCCCCCCCCCCTCCTGAACCGTACTAGGCCGCATGCCCTCAACATGGGGGGGTTGGTGCTTTGGTTAAGGGGGGTGCCCTGCGGCCCCCACCCCAAAGCACCTTGTCCCCATGATGTCTGCAGGCAGGGGACTTATCGAAATCCTTGAGCCCCCTTTAATAAGGGGGCCCCCTGATCCCGGACCCCCACCCTATGTGAATGAGTAAGGGGTACATCGTGCCCCTACCCATTCACCTGGGGAAAAAGTGTCAATAAAAAAAAAAACAACACAGGTTTTTAAAGTAATTTATTAATCAGCTCCGGGAGTCTTCTTCTGACGTCGGGGGTCTTCGTCCAACTTCTACGCTCTGTTTGGCCTCTTCTCCTGGTGTCCGGCCTCTTCTCCCGCTCTCCGGCGTCTTCTCCCAGGCTCCTCCGCTGTCTTCTTGCAGCTCTTTTACTAGTGGAGGAGCCCGGTTTCCTCCATCCTTTTCTCTTCTTCCGATGTTGACATGCCGCTCTCTTCTGCTGTAATGGCTTGTGCGACGTGAGCGGCAACTTATATAGGTATGGGGCATGGTCACCGGGTGATGTCACATGTTGACCCCGCCCCTTTATGATGTCAAGTCCCTGGGCATGCTGGGACTGTGACGTCATAAAGGTGTGGGGTCACCGTGTGACATCACCTGGTGACCACGCCCCATACCCCATATAAGTCGCCACGCGCACGTCACACAAGCCATTACAGCGGAAGAGAGCGGCGTGTCAACATTGGAAGAAGAAAGAAGAAGGACGGAGGAGACCGGGCTCCTCCACTAGTAAAAGAGCTGCAAGAAGACAGTGGAGGATCCGGGGAGAAGATGCCGGAGAGCAGAAGAGGCTGGACACCAGGAGAAGAGGTCGAACAGAGTGGAGAAGTCGGAAGAAGACCCCCGACGTTGGAAGAAGACCCCCGGTGCTGATTAATAAATTACTTTAAAAACCTGTGTTGTGTTTTTTTTTATTGACACTTTTTTCCCCAGGTGAATGGATAGGGGTACGATGTACCCCTTACTCATTCACATAGGGTGTGGGGCCGGGATCTGGGGGCCCCCTTATTAAAAGGGAGCTCCCGGATTCCGATAAGCCCCCCGCCCGCAGACCCCGACAACCAACGGCCAGGGTTGTCAGGAAGAGGCCCTTGTCCTCAACATGGGAAGAAGGTTCTTTGTGGTGGGGGGGCCGCAGGGTGCCCCCCTTCCCCAAAGCACCAACCCCCCCATGTTGAGGGCGCTCGCTCGTCCCCACCCCCTTTCCTGACCGGCCAGGCTGCGCGCTCGGATAAGGGTCTGGTATGGATTTTGGGGGGGCCCCCACGCCGTTGTTTTGGCGTAGGGGGTTCCCCTTAAAATTCATATAAGACCTAAGGGCCTGGTATGCTCCCGAAGGGGGAACCCATCCCGGTTTTTTATTTAAAATTTGGCGTGGAGTTCCCTCTCGAGAGGTGACATTGTCGCCTCAATATAGATGGAGATCCGGCTTGGAGGCAACATCCATTGAAATCAATGGGTACCAGTCGCCTAGAAGGCGGATAGAAGTAGTACAGGAACCTTTTCTGAAGTCGGAGCGACTTCAGTAGTGTGCATTAAGATGGCTCTCATTCACTTATATTGTTTTTTACATGTAGCGCAACTTGAGGCGACTAGGGGCAACCTGAATTCGGATCCTGAGTTGTCCCTGTGTGAACTGGCTCTTAAGAGGTTCCTCTGTCCTCCACTCATTACCTTTATTAATGGCACCTGTTTGAACTTATCAGTATAAAAGACACCTGTCCGCAACCTCAAACAGTCACACTCCAAACTCCACTATGGTGAAGACCAAAGAGCTGTCGAAGGACACCAGAAACAAAATTGTAGACCTGCACCAGGCTGGGAAGACCGAATCTGCAATAGGCAAGCAGCTTGGTGTGAAGAAATCAACTGTGGGAGCAATAATTTGAAAATGGAAGACATACAAGACCACTGATAATCTCCCTCGATCTGGGGCTCCACGAAAGATCTCACCCCATGAGGTCAAAATGATCACAAGAACGTCCAGCAAAAATCCTAGAAAAACACGGGGAGGCCTAGTGAATGACCTGCAGAGAGCTAGGACCAACGTAACAAAGGCTACCATCAGTAACACACTACGCCGCCAGGGACTCAGATCCTGCAGTGCATGATGTGTCCCCCTGCTTAAGCCAGTACATGTCCGGGCCCATCTGAGGTTTGCTAGAGAGCATTTGGATGATCCAAAGAGGACTGGGAGAATGTCATATGGTAAGATAAAACCAAAGTAGAAATGTTAGGTACAAACACAACTCGTCGTGTTTGGAGGAGAGAGAATGCCGAGTCGCAACCAAAGAACACCATACCTACTGTGAAGCATGGGGGTGGCAACATCATGCTTTGGGGCTGTTTCTCTGCAAAGGGAACAAATCCCTGTACATGAAAGAATGAATGTGGCCATGTATTGTGAGATTTTGAGTGCAAACCTCCTCCCATCTGCAAGGGCATTGAAGATGAAACGTGGCTGGGTCTTTCAGCATGACAATGATCCCAAACACACCACCCAGGCAAACGAAGGAGTGGCTTCATAAGAAGCATTTCAAGGTCCTGGAGTGGGCTAGCCAGTCTCCAGATCTCAACCCCATAGAAAACCTTTGGAGGCAGTTAAAAGTCCGTGCTGCCCAGCGACAGCCCCAAAACATCACTCTGCATGGAGGAATGCGCCAACATACCAGCAACAGTGTGTGACAACCTTGTGAAGACTTACAGAAAACGTTTGACCTCTGTCATTGCCAACAAAGGATATATAACAAAGTATTGAGATGAACTTTTGATATTGACAAAATACTTATTTTCTGCCATAATTTGCAAATAAATTCTTTCCAAATCAGACAATGTGATTGTCTGGATTTGTTTCCCCATTTTGTCTCTCATAGTTGAGGTATACCTATAATGACAATTACAGGCCTCTCATCTTTTTAAGTGAGAGAACTTGCACAAATTTTGGCTGACTAAATACTTTTTTGCCCCATTGTATATATATTTTTTTGTATCATTATAATTACGGTATGGCAGGGGCACACCTCACTGGTCTTGGATATCCATTCTCTTCTTGGTGGAGACCTTAGGTTGTGCATAGCTGACAAGAAAATGACCAGTTACACTTACCGATAACTGTGTTTCTGGGAAGTCTTCCAGGACGGCACCCTGAGAGATGACTGGTCCACCTGACAGGAAACACAATCAATCAAAGAGGTTAAAAGCCCCTGCCCCTCCCCGTGCTCCTCAGTTGTGACAAAGTATTGACCCACACCAGTGCACGAGAGTGAAGAAACCAACACCACCACATTCTATACCTTAAATTATACCTAAAGAGAAGGGGTGGGAAGAAGGCCTGCCGTCCTGGAAGACTTCCCAGAAACACAGTTACCGGTAAGTGTAACTGGTAATTTTCTCAAGTCTTCCAGGACGGCACCCTGAGAGAGGAGCAAGTAGCTCAGGCCTACCTTAGGGCCTGACAACTGCTTGCAGGACCTTCCTGCCAAACGCCAGATCCTGAGGGGACAGCAACTCCACCCTGTAATGCCTCAGGAAGGTGTTCTGGCTTGTCCATGTAGCGGCTCTACATATCTGCTCCACCGAAGCTCCGGCCCTTTCTGCTCACAAGGTTGCCAGAGATCGCGTGAAATGAGCTTTCAGGTCCCTAGGAACTGCATTACCTGACTGCTCATAGGCTAAAGCAATGGCATGCTTAATCCATCTAGCTATGGATGCTTTGGAGGCTTGTTGGCCTTTCTTTTGGCCAGAAAAATGTACTAAAAGATGGCTGGACCTTCGAAACTCCTTAACTTTTTCTAAGTAGGATAATAAACAACGTCTGACGTCCAGACAGTGAAAAGAAACTTCCCTCTCATTTTGGGGATTATTACAAAAGGAAGGTAGCACTACTTCTTGAGTCCTATGGAACCTGGATGCTACCTTAGGGAGGTACAGGGGGTCCTGCTTAAGTATAACCCTGTCCTCGAATAAACGGAAGTATGGTTCCTTGACTGAAAAAGCCTGAATATCGCCTACTCTCCTGGCTGATGTAATAGCAAGCAGAAATGCCAACTTAAAGGTGAAGATCCTGAGGGGGGATCTGGTCTATTGGTTCAAAGGGGGACCTTGTTAACCCCTCTAACACCAAGGTAAGGTCCCATGGTGGGAACCTAAACACCTGGACAGGGGACAATCTCTCTCTGACCAAAAGGAACCTCTTGATCAGAGGGTCTAGTGCCAAGCGTCTCTCCAAAAAACAGGATAAGGCTGCGACCTGTGCCTTAAGTGTCTTGGTTGCCAACCCCTGCTCTGCTCCATCCTGGAGAAACTCCAGAATGGCCGGGATCTCTTGCTGTGAAGTCCCTCTCGCCTGACACCAGCGAGAAAAAATCCCCCAGGTCTTAGCGCAAATACGCCTTGTGACCGGCTTTCTACTAAAGGAGGAGAGTATCCACTACTCTGTCCGACAGGCCCTTCTACCACAGGTTCTGCCTTTCAAGAGCCAGGCCGTCAGCCTGAAGAAGCTGGGGTCTGGATGGCAAACTGGACCCTGAAGGAGAAGGTCGCACCGAACAGGAAGGTGTAGAGGCGGGGCTATGGACCAACCCTGCAGGGTTGGAAACCAAGCTCTCTTGGGCCACCAAGGGGCTATCAGAATAAGGGCGCCTTCCGAGAGAAACAGCTTTTGAAGAACCCTCGGAATTAGCCCCCGGGGGGGGAGGGCATAGGCCAACCGGAAGTCTCAAACGTGAGCCAAGGCGTCTATCCCCTCTGAGCCCCCCTCTCGGGCAAGGGAAAAGAATCTCTTTACCCTTCTGTTCTTCCTGCGGGCGAACAGATCTATCTCTGGATCACCGAACTGCCGACATACCAGGGAGAATTCCTCTTGATTCAACTCCCATTATCCCTGAAGAATCGGCTGATGACTGAGATAGTCTGCCTCTACATTCAGAGATCCCTTTATGTTAATTGCAGAAATGGAGATAATCCGATGCTCCGCCCAGCCCATGATCTCTAAAGATAGGGCCAGTAGAGTTGGAGATCTGGTGCCCCCCTGATGATTGACAAATGCCACTGCCGTGGCATTGTCTGATAGGACCTGAACTTCCTGGTCCTTGATCCTCCTTTTCTAAAGCCTTTAATGCCTCCCTGATGGCCAAAAGTTCTCGAAAATTGGAGGAGGCCTTTCTCTGACTCAGGTCCCAGGATCCCTGGGCCGTTAGATCCTCCAGGTGGGCCCCCCACCCCCAGGAACTTGCGTCTGTTATCCTGAGCAGCTGAAGCTGACTCCAAAGGAGAACCCCCTGAAGCCTCTGAGGGAGAAGCCACCAGCGAAGAGAATCTTTTACCTCGATCGGAATGGCTACTTCTACATCTAGAGAAACTCTTTTCCTGTCCCAAGAGGAAAGGAGGAAGTGCTGGAGGGTCCTGGAGTGCAGCTGTGCCCAAGGAACTGCTGGGATAGCTGCCATCATCAGGCCCAGCACCCTCATAATCCCTCTGTATGGAGATGTCTTTGCCTCTAACAGAGAAAGGACCGCTGAAATTATACCCTTATACCTTGCTCTGGGGTAGAACTAACTTCTGTTGCGTGGAATCCACGATACATTTTCATCTGGTCCGGAATCAGTGAGGATTTTTCCTTGCTGATGATCCATCCCAGGGATTCTAAGGTCTCCACTAACCTGGCTAGATCCAAAAGGAGCTGATCCCGATTCTGATTGTAAATCAGAGTGTCGTCTAAATAGGGAATCAGCGCTACTTCCTGGAGATGCAGGAAGGCCACTACTTCTGCCAGGATCTTCATAAAAACCCTTGGACTGGATGCCAGCCTGAAGGGGAGGGCCGCAAACTGCCAATGCTGAACTCCCTCTGGAGAGGCAATTGCAAATCTTAGGAAGACCTGATGGTTCTGAAATATAGGGACGTGAAGTTAGGCGTCCTTTAAATCCAAGGTGACCATGAACACGTCCCTGAGGAGGTGTCTCCTGAGAAAATAAACACTCTCCATGCGGAACTTCTTGTACCGCAGGAAGACGTTGAGGTGCCTTAGATTTATGATGAGGTGATATCTTCCTGAGGGCTTTGGTACCACAAATATGTGGGAGTAGAACCCCTGACCCTGCTGGCCCTCTGGAACAGGCACTATGACCTCCTGCCTGGCCAGTTCTTCTATATTCTGTAGGATTCCTGCTGCCTTGCCGGAATCCCTGGGAAGGTGGGTCAAGAGAAATTTGGTGGGAGGAGGGGAAAGAAATTCTAATCTGTAACCCTCTTTTATGATCTGTAGAATATGGGGGTTCTGAGTGACCCTTTCCCACTGAGGGACAAAGTGGGAAAGTCTTCCCCCACTGAAATGTCATTTGGGGGGTCTTATCGCCCGACTTCTAGCTGGAAAAGAGAATGCCCGACTTCTGCTTGTCCCTCCCAGCCCCCCAAAGTCTATTAGGGGAGACCTTTTTCTCCGAGGAGTGGTTCTTTGCCTGGGGGCCACGAAAAAACCTCTTCCTATCCCTCCTCGGTTTAGTAGGGAATTTCTTCCCCTTTTCGGTCGACCTAGCATGGGCTTGGTCTAGGCCAGTACCAATAAGGAGGAAACCCTCAAAAGGGAGGCCACATAGATGGGTCTTAGATGAGCCATCCCCGTCCCAAGTTTTAACCCATAGGGCTCACCGAGCCGAGTTTAGTAAGGCACCAGACTTGGCGGTTGTGCGCACAGTCTCCACGGCCGCATCCGCTGGTATGCAACAGCGCTGCCTATGACCTCCAATGAATCTAAGACCTCCTTAGACTTGGAAGTCTGGGAGATGTGGTCTATCAGCTTAGAGATCTACATGTCCATGGCGTTAGCCTCCCAGGCCCTGCGTAAAATAGTTTCTGCCCTTCGATCCATTTGATCCTTAATGTTCCCGGTGTCTTCAAAGGAAAGATCGGATTGTTTAGAAACTTGTGCCAGGGAGGCGTCTAGCCTAGGAGTCTTGAAAAACTTCTCCTCATCCTCCTCAGTAAAAGGGCATCTACGCTTCCATGTTTTGTACTTTAGGAGCCTCTTCTCCGGATCCTTCCACTCCCTTAAGATAATATCTTTGAGTGCAGGTTGTACCGGAAGAACCCTGGTCTGCGGTTTAATTAAGCCCCTATACATTTTGTCTTGGGCAGAGACCTGTGTCGTGGGCTCCTGAATCTCTTCAGAAGCGTAAACCGCCCTCAATAGTCCCTCCATGTATCGTTGGCTGAAAAGATATGCCTGCTAGACCTGGAGTCCTCCCCCTCATCCTCCTCCTGGCTGTCCAACACACCCTTGTCCGAGAATCCCTGCCCATGGGATTCGGACTCATCCTCCTCCTCTGAATCCTGAGAGCGGAGATACCTTGGGTTGTCTGCCCCCCTAGAGGAAGCGGAGCCCTCCTGGGAGGAGGCGTCCTTGCTGGTGTGAGCCTCTGAATCTCTAGACTTAAGGGAGGACTGAAAGGCTTTCAGAGTGGACAGCATCTCAGTTTGTACTGTGAGAAACTTCTCCATTATCTGAGATGTTTCCTTCCCTGTCAGCTTCTGTATACATTTAAAGCAGAAGGGTTTAGGATGATCTGGGAGTAATCTAGCATTAGTTTCCACAATGCTTAGAGCGGGTGGAAGATTACATGGGATGGCTGGCAACCCCAAGGGCGTCCCCTGAAACAAAAACATACAGGCATTACAATACAGCACTGTACCACCCAGAGGAGAAGAGTTGGGGTACCCTCCCCCATCTAAACCTCCGGCGGCCGGTCAGACTCACCCCTTGTGGTCTCCTCCATGGCCATGGACCCTGCAGGTCTCTCCTCACGTTCCAATATGCTGGCGCCAGTGAGCGTCTTCAGACAGCTAACACAGGCGAAGGCAGCCGGTCTGTGGGAGAAGTGGGCGCCTGCGCCTCCTGGATTTATGTCCCCGATTTGGCAAATCAGCTGTGAGGCAGAGGCTGTGGTTACCTCCATGCTGATACTGCCACCATTTTGCTGTAGACAGGAAATGACCCGAAATCTGAGCTCACTTCCTGTTCTGTGGAGGAAGTGATGTCATTCCTCCACCAAGCTCCAAGAACATGGTGCCAAGCCTCCCCAGAAAGCTGAGCACCTCTGCTGCAAAGGGGAGATACTGCCTCTAGCTGCACCAAGGACTCTCTGGATTGCTAGACCTGGAGAGATACCCTGAGCCAAAAGGGACACCAGGCTCCTTTTCTGCACGCCCACCGCACAGGTAAGGAGAGGAGAGGAAAATTGGCCCTGAAGTTCTGGGTACACCACTGTACCCAGGGTCCTTCAGCGCTCAGGGGGGCTCTTCCAGTTTCTGCTGCCCCCCCGGAGGAAAATATAGGGGAACCCCCCAGGAAGGATGAGAACATCCTGCCGGACCCAGAGGCTTCCCAGGCATTTGGTCTGACTCCCAGGGGGAGACCACCAGCCCCAGGCTTCGGGTCTAGGAAAAAATAACAAACGGTTTCGCTGTGGGAAAACACAATCAAAACTGAGGAGCACGGGGAGGGGCGGGGGCTTTTAACCTCTTTGATTGATTGTGTTTCCTGTCAGGTGGACCAGTCATCTCTCAGGGTGCCGTCCTGGAAGACGACTTGAGAAAAATGTATTTTTGCTGTATTGCGTGTTAGTGTTTCTACTGAAAATTGTGTGTTTTTTATATTGTACTGATGTTTATAATTTTTATTAACCTTAATAAAAAGATTTTGGCAAAAAAAAAAAGTGATGTTAAAACTGCATTGTATTTGAACAACAGATGGGTTGAGTTACTAAAATTGGAGAGTGCAAAATCTGGTGTAGCTGTGCATGGTAGCCAATCAGCTTCTAACTTCAGCTTGTTTAATTAAAGGATAAGCTCACCTTTGGGAACGTGTAACATGTTCCACCCTAAAACAAGGTTTGAACATGTTACCAGTGCTGCTGCATTTTTTTTATAGTAAAAACGTATCCTTTAAGCTTTGGCCAAATAAACATTGGAAGCCGATTGGTTTCTGTGCAGAGCTGCACCAAATGTTGCACCCTCCCAATTTAGTAAATCCAGTGTCAAAGGCCTCCAACTCTTGTTCAGGGATGGATGTTCCAGTTTGACATGGGCTCTTTCATGCTTGTGTGAACCAGTTGTCCGCTTCATCCAAAACATACACTAAACTGCCCAGAATATCTTTCTTAATATGTAGGAAGACTGCTGAGCCCTGACCTGTGTAATTTGTCCTTCTAGTTTGTCTCACTCTTTTCAGAGATTTTGTCTCCCCCACATACAGGTCTTGCTGTGGGACATTGCCCCAGTCTCATTGCCCTGTGTTCCTGGGATACCATGTCACCCCAATTTCAGTAGAGACACTGACGCGGCTCTTTACATGTGATCAGCTGTGATTGGACACAGCTGATCACATGAGTAAACAAGGAAATGCCGGTTATCGCCTCTCCTCACACTGATAGTGAGAGGAGAGCAGATCAGCTGCATTTCCTCACAGGGGAGACCTGTACAGATAATCACGGCACCGATGATCAGTGCAGCCCCAACAGTGCTCATGACTGCGCAACTGTCTTTCAAAATGTGACAGCACTGAAAGCTGAAAATTGGCCCGGGCAGGAAGGGTGTGAAAGTTCCCAGTACTGAAGTGGTTTAAACAAGCAAGCAAAAGGGTTGCCCTGTTCACTGAGGAGAATGGAGTGAATTGGTGCCCTGCAAGTATCCATAAACAAAAACTAAAGCTCTGATCATGTAGCCTGGTTCTATATATGCATCTCAAGGCTTAAAAGGATTGTAATATATATTTTTTAAAATAACAAACATGATCTACTGACCTGCGCTGTGCAATGGATTTGCTTACAGGGTCCTCCAAACTTCCTCTTCTAGGGTCACCCGCCAACGCCCTCCACCTGCCCCCATACCAAACAGCTCTGTCCAGAGATGGGCTGTTTGCATCTACTGACACACTGGATTTGATGAACAGCAGCAGAAGCCAATGGCTCCAACTGCTGCCTCCATGTCCTGTGAAGAGAGAGAGCAGTGCTGGATCCAGATCGGGCTCAAGTAAGTATTTCGTTGACCATGGAAGTTTTTATTTTTTTTACCTTATTGCAAAGAACGCATTCGGGTTAAAAAAATAAAAATAAATAAAAAAAAAACCTTCAAGCCTTTACGACCAATTTTCAATATTTACAGTAATGGACCTTTAACCACTTAAGCCCCGGACTATTTTGCAGGCTTAAGACCAGAGCACTTTTTGCGATTCGGCACTGCGTCGCTTTAACTGACACTTGCGCGGTTCTGCGACGTGGCTTTCCAAACAAAATTGAAATTTTTCCCCACAAATAGAGCTTTCTTTTGGTGGTATTTGATCACCTCTGCGGTTTTTATTTTTTGCGCTATTAAACAAAAAAAAGAGCGACAATTTTAAAAAAGAAACTACTTTTTGCTATAATAAATATCCCCAAAAAAATATTAAAAAAACATTTTTTTCATGTTTAGGCCAATATGTATTCTACTATATTTTTTTTTTTCAAAAAAATATGATCACCATGATTGATTGGTGCAAAAGTTATAGCGTTTACAAACTAGAGGATAGATTTATGGCATTTTTATTAAAATATATATTAGGGGTGCACCGAATGGGTTTTTTGGTGCCGAAAATGAAAAGTACACTAGGTCGAAAACCGAAACACATTTAAAAAAATATATATTTTTGTACAGGAGATGGTCAGAGACTGGGGACATGGTACAGGAGATGGTCAGAGACAGAGGGCATGGTACAGGAGATGGTCAGAGACAGAGGGCATGGTACAGGAGATGGTCAGAGACAGAGGGCGTGGTACAGGAGATGGTCAGAGACAGAGGGCGTGGTACAGGAGATGGTCAGAAACTGCACAAATGATAAAAGAGATCTATGCAGCCTCACCAGTGCCCGTCAGATGCAGCCAGCCAGCCAGTGTCCCCCTATTATTGCAGCCAGTGTCTCCCATTGCAGCTAGCCTGTAAAGGGAAGAGAGGAGAGCCACCTCTGGCGCCTGTTTGATCACAGCTTTCAGTTCAATAGCTGTGTTCCCAGCCACACGCCGTCACATACAGCCCCTCCCCCTTGTCCGGGCACTTTGATAGACAGATCATCCGTCCAATCCTGCGGGTGATCTGTCTAGCAAAGTGCCCGGACAGGGGGGGGGGGGGGGGGGGGCTGTATGTGACTGCGTGTTGCCGGGAACACACAGCTATTGAACTGAAAGCTGTGATGTTCCCAGCGCTGTGATCAAACAGGCAGCTCTCCTGCACTATAGCATGATCTAGCTTTTCATGATGGGTGGCACCAGGGGTGGAGGGCAGAACCCCGCCCCCCACCCAGGCCACACCCCATTTTCAGCTCCATTATCTGCCATTTTTATCTTTCGGCAAATTGCCGAAAAGGGCATTTTCGGCGGACAAAATTTAGGTGCATTATATATATATATATATATATATATATATATTTACTAGTAATGGCGGCGATTTTTATTGTGACTGCGACATTCTGGCAGACACATCAGACATTTTTGGGACCATTGCCATTTATACAGCAATCAGTGCTATACAAATGCGCAGATTCCTGTGTAAATGACACTGGCAGTGAAGGGGTTAACAAGGTGGTGGCAGTGTAGGGGTTAAGCGTGTCCTAGGGGCGTGTTTCTAACTGCAGGGGCGTCTGTTTTACAGATCACTGATCTCTGTTCCAATCACAGGGAGAAGAGATCAGTGTCACTTGTTGCTAGGCAGAATGGGGAGATGCTGTTTATATCCGCATCTCTCCATTCGACAATCGCGGGTATCCCCACGGCGATCGAGTCCGTGGGACCCGCGGCCGGACTCACGGTGGTCCCGACCCGCGCATGCGATGGCACGGCAGCAAATTCAAAGGGTCGACCTGTACGCCCATTTGCCTGTCCGTGCCATTCTGCCCGACATACATCTTCGTGCGCTGGTCAGGAAGCGGTTAAAAACCTCCATAAATGCCATTTACAAAAAGGAGCAGTACAATGTAAAGTGTAAATGTCACATTTGCAACAACACTGTGGTTAATAACAATTAATTTTCTACAACTGAACAGTGTGGTGATCTTATGGTATAAAGATCATATTCTATGTATACACATAGCAAAACTACTGGGTCTAAGTAGTATGTATTAAAATAAAAAACAATATTCGTTGGCTCAATTTTATCCCTGCTGCTCAGCACAGATACGATAGAGGCTCCAATAGACAAAACATTACGCACAAACATTTGTCTGTTTATTGAATAAGAAAGCACAGCACAACCTCACATCCTTCTATATGCATTGATGGAAATAATCTTTATATGACACAACAATCATAATCCATTTGACGAAAAAAAAAAAAAAAATGGCGATATCACTGGAGCTGGGAGGTAGCTTTGTAAAACAAAACAAAACACAAAAACAAAAAAAAAAAAAAGGCCTCACCAAGTTTTATTGGTGAATACAAAATAGCAGTAGAACGAGTATGTTCCCTTTTCATATTCAATACTCTTAAACCTCCAGGGTGTACAGATTAGTCATGTAAGTAGATTCTTGCATATCGGGATATTGAATTTTCTTGATGAACAATCCAACAAGAAATTTTGCACTTTGAATAACTCTGTCTTTAGTTTGTACAGGAATACAATTAGTCCAGAGAATTTCTGAAGTGGAGGAATTCATATCTTCATATACTATCCAGTTTCTTTAAGATATACGGAGCTAGAAAATAAGATAATAAAAGACACTCATTAAAATTATGAACATTTTTGACCTCAGCTGGTACAAAGTGGATAAAGAAAAATTCATAAGAAAATATACTTATCTTATATGGACCAAAAACACAATGTACTATAATTTTTTCTAAAATCTCAGACTTGCTTAGCGACATGCTTTTTGCCTTTATTTTCACCTGGTGATCCAGTCCATAAGTCTTATTTAACTTCCTGCAGCCCCCTCTCTCTTCCTCCCCATGTTAATTGGGATTGCACAGATACAACCGCAGCTCCCAATCTGACGTTCCTGCTAGGGCACAGCCCTGATCTGACAGTTTGAGGACACCCACCCACACGTATATCATTTAGGGAGAAGCTTCTGTGTCTGTAAAGCCTATGGGGGTTATTTACTAAAGGAAAATCCACTTTGCACTTGGAAGTAAAGTCGCTGTAGATCCGAGGGGGGACATGCAAGGAAAATAAAAAAACAGCATTTTAGCTTGCACATGATTGGATGATAAAATAGATAGATTTAGGGCGACTGCACTTCCAAGTGCACTTGCAGTGCAAAGTGGATTTGCCTTTCATAAATAACCCCCTATGTGTCCCCCACGCGCGCGTGTCCTGTAAAGGCTTCCCTCACGCGGGCGAACACTGCAGGACACGCGCGTAAAGGCTTCTCTCACACGGGTGAGCACTACAGAACTAAGGATGAGCTCCGGCATGTTCACCTACTCCAGATGCAGAGTCCGCCAGGAAGTCGGCACATCACTAATCACAGGCAGTGAGACATTGTCCTGATGTGCGGCTGCAGAGATCGGGAAATGTCTCACTGCCTGGGATTAGCGCAGTGCCGACTCCTGGCGGACTCTGCACGTTGGCTAGGCAAACAAGGCGGATCTCATCCCTATACAGAACACGCATGTAAACACATCCCTCACACGGGTGTACAGGACACGTGTGTAAATGCATCCTTCACATGGGTGAACACTACAGAACTAAGGATGAGCTCCGGCGTGTTCATACTCCACATGCAGAGTCCGCCAGGAAGTCGGCGCAGCGCTAATCACAGGCAGTGAGACATCGTTCTGATGTGCGGCTGCAGAGATCAGGAAATGTCTCACTGCCTGGGATTAGTGCGGACTCTGCATGTTGGCTATGCGAACAAGGCGGCGCTCATCCCTATACAGAACACGCATGTAAACACATCCTTCACATAGGTGAGCACTACAGGACACACGTGTAAATGCATCCCTCACACGGGTGAGCACTACAGGAAATGCACGTAAACATGGCCCTCACACAGGACGTGTGTGTGTTAATGAAAAGGTATAGCTCCACATTATGGCTTTCACACTCATACTACAGGGTCACCAGGGACGGTCCTATTCCATGTATAAAATAGGAAGTAGAGAGCATCTAATCATTGCTCATTAGACAACAGGGTGACTCACTGATCCTCAGCACGGCCACATAGATGAGGAAATTCCGCACAGAGCTGATGACATCTCGCCGCATCTTAGCGCGCAGCTCCTCGGGATCCGCTTTGGGCCCCAGACCCTCTAATCGGAACATGTCGGTATGTATAGAGAGTCTCCGCACGAGGCTGATCACCTTTCCGAAACGTAGTCTGCTGGAGGTCAGCGAGGAATAGGACACGCCCACCACTGGGCGCCTGCATTCTACGTCATACGGTCACCGGAAAAGCTCAATTTTGTGTGGGCAAAGTAGAGAGAAAGGGGGCACTGTACAAAGTAATAACAATAAAAGCGACACCTGTCCTTTATAACATATTTATAGCGACCATATAGGCCCATAATAGTTTAGATGGTAGGAGGAGGTGGGGGCTGACATTGCTGGCTGTTATACTCACACCCTCTGACAGCAGCACCTTGAGTGACAGTGCAAGAAAATGGGTGTCTAATTGGCTAGGAACAAGCAGTGCGAGGCTTCATGCACACCGGATATGATGTTTCTCTAAAGCCCCATACAGATTTTCTGCAGATTTACAAAAAAACATGTAGTAGAAGGGCCTGCCCGATTGCATACAAATTGTAACTCCTAAGGTTTGACCTCATATTATATGGTTTTGGTAAATCTGAAGACAAAAATCTGCAAAAAATCTGATAGTGTGGCAAATAAATGTTTGTAAACTTATGTAGCGCATTAAGTGCACCAAGCATCATTTCATTGGCCAGAATGATCATTTATTCTGGACATTAAAGAGGAACTGCAGCCTGCTCACATAATTTGTAATAAACACACCTTTGCCATTCTGAAGCTTCCCTCCAACCACTTTACATATTATTTTATATATACTGTGATTCTGCACTCGCCAAATATGCTACAGAAATCTCCCTCCACTGAGTCTGGGTGCATACATTTTAACTGTGGGCAGCTGAAGCTGCTGTCTGTTCACTTCCTGCATTTACACAGTGGCATACCTCCTGCTCTGCAGTTCTCATTAGCCCTCTTATGACTCACCCCCTCCCTTCCTGGCAAACTCTTACAAGAGTGAGAGAGAGAGAGAGAGAGCTGTGCATGTCATAAGTCTAGGCTAATGACCAGATTCGAAATAGCAAGTGGGGAACTGTAACAAAGAAGTTTTTTTTAGAATGCTTTATTTGTACTGATTTGTTATATTTACTATCCAAAGTTAAAACAACAAGGGCAGAAGATTTAATAGATGGAAAGTTGATAACATGACATACAATCCTCTTTAACCCCTTGCTGACCAGGCTTTTTATGGCACTCTTTATTTACAAGTTTAGGGCCGGGTTCACACTGATGTGGCTGCGGCTCACAGAATGGGGTCCGGTGCATCCCTGCTCACCGATTCAGGTGTGAATCAGATCTGAATTTTTTGCCAAAGATAGAACCGAAGACACACAGGACCATTTTCCAATGCGGCTGCCCTGGAGCTGTGTGAACTGGCTCCATAGAGAGCCAATCACACTTTCCTGTCATACGAAATGGATGAAACCCGCATCCAAATCGCATCAGAGTGAACCCAGCCTAAATCAGTATTTTTTGCAAGAAAACTACTTATAACCCCCAAACATTTTTTATATATATTTATTTATATTTATTTTTTTAGCAGAGACACTGGGGCAGTGATGGCAAACTTTGGCACCCCAGATGTTTTGGAAGAACTACATTTCCCATGATGCTCTACTACACTGCAGAGTGCATGAGCATCATAGGAAATGTACTTCCAAAACATCTGGGGTGCCAAGGTTCGCCATCACTGCCCTAGGGAATAAAATCACAATTGTAATTGTTTATGTCTTTTTGTATTTTTTGATCACCAACAAGATGGACTTTGTTATTCTCATATATATATATATATATATATATATATATATATATATATATATATATATATATATATATGTGTGTGTGTATTTGAACCATTGTCATTTTTTTGGTATTGTGCCTAATTAAATTTCGTTGATAATTGTAGGTCTCCTACCCTATTTGTGGATATCTAGACAATAACCTTCTACATCTGGGGTATGACCTTTTTTCTTCATCTGTAGACAAGTAAGTCCTGTACCATGGGGTTTGTAAGGTAAACCGGACCTCCACCACTAAAAGGCCAGTGGGGATACCTGCTCATGCTCGTACACATTGCACACATGCTAAAATTCATAAGCAAAGGAACAAACATAATGGCCGCAATGCCAGTTCATCGCGCATGGATATGTGCACGTGTGCACATTGGTGCGCGAACGAGTGTGCAGGTGCGAGCGTACGTGCGCGCGTGCACACACCAATTAGCACTTGGTGCCCAGTGACCTATTTAAACTGCTCTGTCACTGCAAACAAGTGCTGGATGATCTTCAGCTCCTTCCTGACCCACCAAGTCCTGATCTGTTGCTCCTGTTTGTTCGTGTATGACCCGGTTAGTCTTTGCACTTCCCCTCTGCTTGCTTTTGCCTGCTGATTCGGTACCCTGCTGCCCAGTTGTTGCTGACTACTGCTCTTCTTCTGGTTTCACTCCTGTCCACACTCTGGTGCCCAGCTGCTTCTACTTCCTGCTCCAAGGACCGTGACTGCCAGCTCTACCCACCTTCAGAGGGGACATCACCAGCCAGCTACCCGGCACTCGTGACACTCCTTGCCTTTACACTTTCTGTTCCCACCTTCAGGAGTGTAGGCAAGAGGAGCAAAGGAGGCCTCTATCACATTCCAGTCTCCACCAGGTACATGATAGGGATACTGTAGTATATGAGGAGGTTATCTTGGTTGACTGACTGTTTATCTAACTTTTTATTTTTTTGCCTATTATAGGGCTACATCTGTATATGTTATTCTACTGCCCCACACTATTTATCTTGTCTGCACTATATGTTCCGCTATCCTTGTGCTATGCCCCTGTGACGACACATTCGTTGACATATAAGATCTAACAAACTGTATGGCTATCTTGACATATGTTGAATACTAATTGATTATTTCAAATTTTCTTCTGTATAGGCCATTATCTCTGCTGCCAAACAATGGGGTCCTGAGGAAGCTACTATGTGAAACGCGTAAACCTTTTTGGCAGTAAGCATAGACACGTTGCCTTCATATTATGGCATATATCTTCTGTCACAACGATGCATGTTTTTAACAATTTTCTCTTTTTTGTAACATTTGTGTATAAAAAAAAGATATTTTTATATTACCCATGATACAGCAAAACCCCCCTTTTACTTACCTGAACCCGGTCTTTCCAGCGACGGGGAGGAGCACACCAGCTCCAGCCGGTGTCTTGGGTCCTGATTGGATAGATTGGCTCCCACTGCTGTCAATCAAATCCAGTGATGCGAGGGGCGGGGCAGAGTCCTGCTGTCTGAGTCAATGGACACAGCAGGACATAGGAGTGCACCCACACCAGTGCCCAGAGGGAGCGGATCTCTAAAGGGGCACTCAAGAAGAGGAGGAGCCAGGAGCGCCGCTGAGGGACCCCAGAAGAGGAGGATCAAGGCCACTTTGTGCAAAACCAACTGCACAAAGGAGGTAAGTATGACATGTTTGTTTCTTTTTTTTTTTTTTAACCACTTCCCACCCAAGGTACATCCAGGGATGTCCTTGACTTTGCGGGGGTATATCTGAATGATGCCTGCAGCTATAGACATCATTCAGATATCATCTTTTAGTGCCAGCGATTCTCTACACCATAAGATGATCATAGCGGCTGTTCCACTGATTGATCATTATTACGGGCAGAGAGAGGGGATGCCCCCCTCCTGCCACCCTCTGGTGCTTCTACCGACTCACCACTTCCATCAGTGAGTCGGAGACAGGATCTGCTGGCCCCGAATGGTGATTATAGAGTCTCTATGATCGTTCGGAAGGCCGGGCGTGATGTCATAACATGTTATGACATCACGCCCGGCCTCTGCATTCAAACAAATGGCAGCGCCTCGGCTGGGAAGCCGCGATCGTTAATTTCTTTTTTTTGGATTTCAGGTTTCCCAGCCTAGAGGTGAAATGTGGGGTCTAAATGACCCCATATCTCACTGTAAAGAGGACCTGTCATGCCATATTCCTATTACAAGGGATGTTTACTTTAATAGGAATAAAAGTGATCAAAATTTTTTTTCTTTTAAATGTCAAACTAAAAAAAATAAAATTAACAATAAAAAAAATAAAAATCTAAAGCTCCCCTGTCCCCGTGTGCTCACACGCATAAGCGAGCGCATACCTAAGTCCCGTCCACATATGAAAACGGTATTCGAACCACATGTGAGGTATCGCCATGAACGTTAGAGCGAGAGCAATAATTCTAGACCTAGACCCCCTCTGTAACTCAATACATGTAACCAGTACGGGGATTTTTTCATACCGAAGTTTGGCGCCATTCCACGAACGTGTGCAATTTTGAAGCGTGACATGTTAGGTATCTATTTACTCGGCGTAACTTCATTTCACATTATGCAAAAAAATTTGGCTAACTTTAATTTTATTTTTTTAAAGCATGAAACAGTTTTTTACAAAAAAAAGTGTTCGAAAAATTGCTGCGCAAATACCGTGTGAGATAAAAAGTTGTAACAACCACCATTGCATTCTCTAGGGTCTTTGCTAAAAAAAAACCATATACAATGTTTGGGGCTTCTATGTTTTATAACAAAAAAATTATGAATTTTACATGTAGGAGAGAAATGGCAGAATTGGCCTGGATGGGAAGTGGTAAAACAAAACTTTACATATCCTTTTAGTTTTGTATGAATTGATACAGCAGAACTTCACTCAAAGTGAAATACCACTAATGCCTCCTACACACGATCAAACAATCCGGTGGAAAAGTCTGGCGGACTCAAGTCCGCCGGACAAACCCCCGTGTGTAGGCTCCGGCCGACTTTTTTTACCCAAAAGTCCGGTGGACTAAGAAAGTATTTTTGCATTCAATCTGTCCGCCGGACTCGCATTTCGGCGGACAATCCGGCCGTGTGTGTGCCAGTCCGCCGTACTTTTGAAATGAACGGACTTTTCCCGCCCGGAGAAAAGTCTGCTCATTTTGAGCGCGTCTCCAGGTAGCCGGGGCAAGCGAAGGCCAGAAGACAGCAGCGACAGAAGATCGGGCCACCGCCTGTAAAAGAGCTAGAAGAAGGCCCGGCAAGAAGAACGGAAGAGGGGACAAGACCCCCGAAGAGGGGGACAAGGCCCCCGAAGTCGGAAGAAGAGGGTGGTGGCGAAGAAGAAAGCTGGGCTCCTCCGCTAGTAAAAGAGCTAGCAGAAGATAGCGGAGGAGTCCGGCGAGAAGACCCCCGGAGCTGTGCAATAAACTATTTTAACCCTTGTGTGTTGTGTTTTTTTTTTACATTTTTTTTTTCACAGGTGAATGGGTAGGGGTACATTGTACCCCATACTCATTCCCATAGGGTGGGAGGCCGGTATCCGGGGGGCCCCTTATTAAAGGGGGCTCCCGGATTCCGATAAGCCCCCCTGCCCGCAGACCCCGACAACCAACGGCCAGGGTTGTTGGGAAGAGGCCCTTGTCCTCATCAACACGGGGACAAGGTGCTTTGGGGTGGGGGGGGCCGTGAGGCCCCCCTTCCCCAAGGCACCCCCCCATGTTGAGAGCACACGGCCTGGTACGGCTCAGGAGGGCTCGCTCGTCCCCACCCCCTTTCCTGGCCGGCCAGGTAGCGTGCTCGGATAAGGGTCTGATATGGACCTAGGGGTTCCCTTTTAAGTCCATACCTGGTGACGGGGCCAGCGACGCCTCCTTCGCTGGCCCTGGCTACCTGGAGACATGCTCAAAATGAGCGGACTTTCCTCTGCGTGTGTGGGCGAGTCCGTTCATTTCAAAAGTACGGCGGATAGTCCGGTGGACTTAGTATGCCGTATTAGTCTGCTGAAAAAGTGCCGTGTGTGGGCAAGTAGCTCGTTTGGAAAGTCCGCCGGATAGTCGGCTACGTGTGTACGTGGCATAATTCTCTCCCTCTCACCAGCCTGTAAGTTAGTTACAGGGTTTTTTGGGAGGAAGGGAGGGGGGGGGGGCTTAGTAAGTACTGTTTTATTTGTCAACACCCACTCCCACTTCCTCAATCCTTGCCTTGGTGAGGTTGACATCAACCATCCAGCCTCTCCACCCTAGTTTCTCTTGGGACACGTTGCACATTTCAGGAGCAGTGATGAGCTTACCTATGTTCAGTCCACCTGAGCTATCACACCAAGAATCTGTCAAAGTCGACAGCCAATCAAAGGCAGCAGAGGCAATCTCCACCGTGCATATGCACATGCTTCTCACACACGTGCAGCTGCAGTACTTGGAACAACTCCAACACCTGTGATTGACTGTCAGCTTTGACAGCTAGCCAGCAGGATAGCTCAGGTGGGTTTAGACTCGTGTCTCAACTCACCTAAGCTCACCTCTACCCAGGAGATTGCAGAACCAGATTCATCAGGAAGTTACCAGAAGTTCCCAAATCCAAGATGGTGGTGCAGGGGACTCACAGCAGTGAGAAGAATCAGCTGCAGCAATACAGCACTGTAACCCATGGACTGGTTAAGTTTCTCATATTTAAAAAGTCGGCAGTTACAGTATTTGGGTAAAAAAAAAATGGGTAAAACTTTCTCTTTAACATAAAAAAGGCAGAATCCACTTCTTTTTTTTTTTGCAAATAATTTAATTGTATTTCCCCACATTAACCAGTGCTGTACCTAGTGTGAAACATGTCAGAACAGAAGTTGTTCCCGATGGCTATTTTAATAAAGGAAGAATATTTTTTTTAAATTATTATTTATTTATTTATTTATTTTTGCATCTCAGTGTGCAGTGTTCCTGTTGCTGGAACAATGGATTGCCTCAGTGCAGATGAGCTAAAAATCTATATGATCGTTAAGAGCCAGTGATAGATATACTCCACATAACAATGCATTTTATAACAATGTAAAATAAATGTATAATTATAGGATAGTTGTTCTATTAGCTGATGCTAATTTCCACATCATTACAAAAAAACTAAGTTAAGCTTAACCCCTTCATGACAGAGGGTAAAACAAATCTTAATACAAAGTTCTGCCCCCCCCCTCCAAAAATCTGTTATCCGTTAATTATATATTTAAGATATAATATCTCACATATATATATGATGTGGATTAAATAAGAGTTCTTTGACCAAGAGTGAAAGCTTTAAATATAATAACATTGTGAGGGGTTAGCTCGGCAGCGGGTGTGTGTGACCCCCTGGATGGGTTCACAACACAAAATCAGGCACAGCAGACAGCGTTGTAGGTGCAAAAAACAAAAGATGTGGTTTATTTATGCTACATGCAGTGATACATATAACAGCCAAACAAAAATAAAACATGAAAATAAATCCTGGTCAGCTTGACCTCTAACTACACACTTAGATTCCCTGTCTAACAACTGAGTGCAGCCTTGTGCTGCACCAGTCCCTGTCTCTGTTGTAGAGGTTTGCCACACAGGCGTTAACTCACCGCACAGAACAGATATCACACTCCCCAGTCTATACAACACAAAACTGGTTCCAGGATGGAGCATCTCCCTAAGCATGCTGGGGTTTTTTGTAGAGGTCTTAATGAGCCCACTTACTTCAGTTGGGCTCATTAACTCTTCCCCTCTAATTGTAAAAGTCTGCATAAAGCCTGAATCTAGGGCACACATATTTCCCATCCTGGATACAACCAGGTGACTTTACCTGCGTGCTGCCACAACATTTATTAGAGTATCGTTAAAAGTCTATCTAATACACAGAAAATATCTATCTATTGTCTTACACGAAGGAAGAAAATATTAGGTAAATATAAAATATTTACATGAAGGAATACAGAGTATATTCCTTAAAACAGTAATCTACAAACATATTTAGTTACAAGTAAAAGGGCATACCTTTCCCATAATTACCCATTCTTACCAATGTTCCATTCTGATGGCTGGTTTCCCAGAAAGAGAGCGTTCTCCTCCCCTCTGCTCTGAGTATATCCCTTCATGCTGATGCCCCATAGGTTGGCCTAGCTTTGATCATGATTGGAGGGCTTACTGCATAAGTCGTCGGCCCCCTTTCATGCAAATCCTTGTGACTATTCTGGGCTGGAGATTTAATTGAATTTCCCCAGGAAGTTAGGTATTGATTATGGGTCTGGCTCCCTTCATTGCATACCCCAGCATGGGATCCTTTGAAGTGAGTAGGTGTAAAACAATGGAATTGGCTCTCCATTGTTTGTATATACAAGCCTCGGCCCTGCATTGTCTGCTCTTAATAAGCACTTGGGTGAAGCCCTTTTGCCCGGCTTTCATAGATGCAAGCTAAATGAAATATATTCATAATTACAATATTTTACAGCTATTAATGGAGATTTCACATAAACCCATAAGGCAATAAATCAAAGGTCAGCTATAAATACTGTAGCTGCTGCCTTATACTATTAGGGCACTTACATGTCCAGGCATTGAGCGGTGTCCTCACCCGAGCCAATTCTTGAATCAGTTTTGGGGTGCTGGCGCTGCCCTCTCGGCTAAGGGAAATGGACAGTAAATACTTGTGGCTTCACAGCTTCACATATATGCCTGTAAAAGAGCTAGAAGAAGGCGCGGTGGCCCGGCAAGAAGAACCGAAGAGGGGGACAAGACCCCCGAAGTCGGAAGAAGAGGGCGGCGGCGAAGAAGAAAGCCGGGCTTCTCCGCTAGCAAAAGAGCTAGCAGAAGATAGCGGAGGAGTCCGGTGAGAAGACCCCCGGAGCTGTGCAATAAACTATTTTAACCCTTGTGTGTTGTGTTTTTTTCTTTTATTTTTTTTTCACAGGTGAATGGGTAGGGGTAAATTGTACCCCATACTCATTCACATAGGGTGGGGGGCCGGTATCCAGGGGCCCCCTTATTAAAGGGGGCTCCCGGATTTCCGATAAGCCCCCCGCCCGCAGACCCCGACAACCAATGGCCAGGGTTGTCGGGAAGAGGCCCTTGTCCTCATCAACATGGGGACAAGGTGCTTTGGGGTGGGGGGGCCGCCCGGCCCCCCCTTCGCCAAGGCACCCCCCATGTTGAGGGCACGCGGCTTGGTACGGCTCAGGAGGGGGGGGGGGCGCTCGCTTGTCCCCACCCCCTTTCCTGGCCGGCCGGGTAGCGTGCTCGGATAAGGGTCTGGTATGGATCTGGGGGGGACCCCATGCCGTTTTTTTCAGCGTAGGTGTTTCCCCTTAGAATCCATACCAGACCTAAGGGCCTAGTATGCTCTCGGAGGGGGAACCCAAATCAATGGGTACCAGTCGCCTACCAGTCGGATTGAAGTAGTACAGGAACCTTTTCTGAAGTCGGAGCGACTTCAGTAGCGTGCATTAAGACGGCTCTCATTCACTTACATTTTTTTTTAAATGTTGTCCGACCTGAGGCGACTAGGGGCGACCTGAAGTCGGATCTGAGTCGCCCCTGTGTGAACCGGCTCTTACACTAACACAGACCTAGATCAGACCTTGATCTAGATATTGTTTTTCTTTATCTTTTTTTTTTTTTTTTTCTTCTTTGTTTACATTTTTCTCTCCTGGAAAGGAGAGAAAAATACAATGTATCTTCTCTCCATTAAAGCGGTTTTCCACCCTAAAGGGGAAGTTCCGCTAATCTAATCCCTCCCTCCCTCCGGTGCCACAATCGACACCTTTCAGGGGGGAGGGGGGTTCAGTTACCTGGATAATCTGCCGCAAGACCCCCGCAGATGCCCCGCCCCCCCCCCGTTGTGTTCTGGGAAACACAGTTCCCAGGACACAGCGGGGATCAGAAGAGACGCGCAGCGCGACTCGCACATGCGCAGTAGGGAACCGGGCAGTGAAGCCGCAACGCTTCACTTCCCGATTCCCTGACAGAGGATGGCGGCGGGGGCAGCAGAGAGACGAGCGATCGCTCGTCATCTGCCGCCGACATCGCTGGACCCTGGGACAGGTAAGTGTCCATTTATTAAAAGTCAGCAGCTGTAATATTAGTAGCTGCTGGCTTTTAATATTTTTTTTTTAGGTGCAGAACCGCTTTAAGATGATAAAACAACCCAGGGGTGGGCTGCACAGTGACTGACCACTGTGCAGCCAAACAGAAGCCATCATGTGATTGGGACTTGGGTTTCCCAGTTCCTGACTGTTAGTAGGAGACACGGGGCTCTCAGAACACATGTATCAAGCGCCCACCTACTAGACGCCACACAAATGTGTTGCTTTTTCATGAAGTTAACTAGAAGTTAACTGAAGTTAACCATGAGTTAACTAGACATGTGCACTGTCGAAAAATTTGTTTTTGTTTCATTCAGGTTTCTTCTTTTTTTCAGCTCATTCGTTATGATCAAAATTAGAAAATCTGAAAATCCGAAAATAAGAAAGAAAAATCGAAAGAATAACTAACTAATAATAATAACTATTAAATTATAGGTATTGGAATTTCCTTTCAAATTTGGCTGTTAGTGAATGTAACGAATACAAATACATCCGAAGTTGCGAATTATCCAAAATAACGATTGCCGCATCTAAACAAATGGAACTAAATGAATTAATAATAAAAACTTTATTATTATTATTAATTTCGTTCCATTTGATTATAGATTCGACATTCGTTATTTTGGATAATTCGTAACTTTGGATAAATTCATATTTGTTACGTTCACTAACAGTCAAATTTTAAAGGAAATTCCAATACCTATAATTTAATAGTTATTATTATTAGTTGTTTCAGATTTCCGAATTAACAAATTTGTCAAACTTCGTTAAACAAATTGGGAAAGAAACTAATTGCACATGTCTAGAGTTAACATATCTACATTTCATGACTTCAGTTGAGCATTAAAGCTTATTTAAAAGTGATATTGAACCATCCAGTCACTGGCTCAGGTTTCCCATTCCAGGGTGGCTCCTTTCTCTTGCAGCATCCTGTGGAGCTACCCTTGCATACAGCCACTAGAGTTGTATTCGCATTCTAAAAAATTTGGAATTCAAATAATTTGATTTGTTTTCCAATTTCCAAAGATAATAAAATAGAAAATAAAGGAATAGACTAGATAGAATAGAATAGAATTTAACCATCTTCTAAAATTCAAATTTCAAATAGAATAACTTTGAATTTGTTTACACAAACGAATAGAATAGATTATAATAGAATAGAATAAAAAAATAGAATACCTTTCCCAAAATTGAAATAGAATAAATTTGAATAGAATAGTTTTTTTCTATTCTATTCTGTTCAAATTGGTTCTATTCAAATTTTGGTAAATGGTTATATTCTTTCTATTCTATTTTTTTTATTCTATTCTTTCCTTTTCTATTTGAATTTTAGAAGATGGTTATATATTTTTTTCTTTTATTCTATTCTATTCATTTATATTCTATTCTTTTATTTTTTATTTTACTCTATCATATTCTATTCTTTTATTTTCTGTTATATTCTTTTCTATTAATTTTTTTTCTATTCTATTTCTTTATCTTCTTTTCTTTTTTATTCTCTTTGAAAATTGGAAAAAAAAATTGAAAACTTTTCGAATTCGAAAGCTATTCGAAACGATTTGAATACAAATAAACAAACCGAATTCCAAAAACAAATTAAACAGATTCAACTAATTTAACTTAACAAAAAGTTATGTAAACAACAAAACAAAATGAAACTTTTTTTTTTCATTCTGCACATGTCTAGAGATCAGGGCTCTTCCACATACCACTTCCACATACTGGCTGTATGACTGGGGTTGTTGTCCTGCTGCAGAATACATTTGGAGACACGCCTCCCTAATGGTATAACATGATGGAAAGGTACCTGTCTGTATTTCTCAGCATTGAGGATGCCATTGATCCTGATCAAATCTCCAACTTCATTTGCAGAAATGCAGTCCCAAACTTGTGAAGAACTTTCACCGTGCTTCACTGTTGCCTGCAGACACTCATTATTGTACCGCTCTCCAGCCCTTCAGGGAACAAACTCTTCCTGCTGCAGCCAAATATTTCACATTTTGACTCATTAGTTCAGAGCACCTGCTGCCATTTTCTGCACCCCAATTACATTTTCATTGTCATGTCAATTAGCCCTGTTTCCACATTGGAGATATGGCTTTTTGGCTGTAATTCTTTCATGACATGAAGGCCACTTCTGGCCAGACAGTAGAGTGTACCTGGGTCCCACTGGTTTCCACCAGTTCCATACTGATGGCATTGCTGGACATCTTCTCATGTCAAAGGGAAGTAAACATGATATGTCTTTCATCTGCTGCATTGTTTCCTTGACCTACCACTGTTTCTACAATACTCAGCATTACCTGTTTCTTTGTACTTCTTCAAAAGAGCTTAAAGTGGATGTAAACCCACACTCATCCTTTCTAAACTACTGCAATAGTGGTTATCTAGAAGGATAAACATGCCTCCTGCATGTATACTTATCTGTCAAATGTCTCCCCTCTGTCTGCTATGAGACCAGAAAAACTGCAGATTTTGTGGGTGGGTCTGTTTTCCAGGGCTCCGTGGGTGGAGTCGTGATGTCAGTAGACTCCCCGCCCACCTCTACACTCCTCTTATCAACATGCATTTTCTCCTGTGTATTTCTTACACTGAACTTCTGCTATGATCACTAACATCCATGCCAAATCATGCTGAGGTGTGGAACAGCTAATCCTTGCAGAGCTGCTGAAGAAAGGAGTGGGGTGGGAATTAAAAAATAATGCATGTCTTAGGCTAGTGCACGAAATCACCTGCCAATCACAGCAAGGGGGAAGAAAGGACAAAGATTTCACAGTTTGTCCATTTTATTTCACTGAAAAAAGATATGAGAATTGCTCAGAGATGGATTAACTCTTTGCGTCAAGACTGGGCACAGCTGATCTGAAATCCCATACTCTATATTGTGCCAGACAAAAAAAAATAAAAGAATTTCGGGTTTACATGCACTTTACATCCACAGCACATCTTGAAACCACAGTCTGCTTTGAAATTTTACTTAATAGTAGCAATAGCAGATTTTGACTGTTCCTTGCCCAGTTTTAAGCCTGCAACAGCTGCTTCTGTTTCAGTTAATGACTGTGTTTTAGTCTACATATCAAATTGATGATCATTAGCACCAACTTGGGTTTATGGATTATCCCTACACCTGACTCTAAAGCCCCATACATGCGATCAGAAATTCTGCCATCAAAAGTCGGATGTGAGTTTTTGGTCAGAAATTCCGACCTTATGTATGCCCCATCTGACTTTTGCTGGCAGAATTCCATCCAGCAAAAGATTGAGAGCAGGTTCTCTATTTTTCGGTCTGAAAAAGTTCAGATCGGAAATTCCGATCTTCTGTACAAATTCCAATGTGCAAAATTCCTATGCATGCTCGGAAACAATTCGATGCATGCTCAGAAACAATTTGACGCATGCTCAGAAGCATTGAACTTTATTTTCACGGCTCCTCGTAGTCACCGCGTTCTTGGCGGTCGAAAGTTCAGAGAACTTTTGTGTGACCGTGTGGATGCAAGCCAAGCTTAAGCAGAATTCCATCGGAAAAAACAATTTTTTTCCGACGGAAAATCCGCTCTTGTGTACGGGGCATTATCCTAAAAAATCCCTGACTTTTTGCAAGTGTAAGAATTCATGCTGGTTTGAAACAAAGGGGTAGTCACATCCAATATTGATTGGATTTTGATTTTTCTTCTGTTCACTCACTTTGCATTTTGTTAATTGATAAAAATAAACAATTAAAAATGATATATTTTGAAAGCATTCTTACATTACAGCATCTCACACCTTCCTAAAACCTTTGTACAGTACTGTAAGTGTAAAAAGCTCTTCTGACTTCATTTGTGAGGGTGGCTATGGTGCCTTCACATGGTCTCACTGTATGAGTGATGTAGCCACCCTTCCTAGCAGATTCCTGATGTAGACTAAATTGCTATATGCCGATGCACTACATATTGGGAGTCATAGGAAAGCAGTGCACTGACGGAAATATTCATGCACTGCTTGCAGTTAACTTAACAACTGAAAGTTTGGTGGAAAAAAGCATAAAGTAGAATAATATCATTTACGTGACCTTGCCAGGGTTATTTCGCCATGACAAGTCGCATCCCTACAAAGCTAATAGTATTCCACGGCATGTCGCTTGTTATTCTGAATTTTTGTTTTAATTTTTTATGTTAAGGAGACTTTTATCTTGAGTAGCTGGTGTAGTTCCATTGGCCCACCACTGTCTAGGCAGATATTTTATTCTTTATCATTTTAGAGAAATGGCCACTGTTCAGTCAGCCTTCAGTCCTAAGATTGTATTGAAAAAAAGATAATGGTTTAGGAACCTTGTCTGATTCAGAGATAAGCTATTTTTTGCTTACTGGCTGGGCAGTTTTAATTAACCCCTGCCGCTACAGAAACATCTTTGAATAATGTGAAACATTCTATTTCTTTTTCAGTAACAGAATGTAACACCCGCATACACACTGCAGATTTCATTCAATGGGGTGACAGCTGTCAAAATATACATTGCTACATAATTTCATTATGTAACCAAGAGATTCCTTGTTTTTGTTGGTATTGGTAAATATTTTTTATCCCAAATTGTGTATACAGTATAAAGCATTTTTAAATTAAATATCAGTTTATTTGTTTTAAATGACCAATGTTTAGAAATGTGGCATTCTATTTCTATGCATGAATTTAAGCACTGTACAGTACATTTTTCATGTGCTCCCAAATACTTACAAATTGATACCATCACCACCACCGGCTCCCGATCTCAAAGACCCCTTTCACACTTGGGAGCTTTGCAGGCACTATAGCACTAAAAATAGTGCCTGCAAAGCGCCCTGAAAGAGCTGCTGATGTGTCTCCGGTCTTTGGAGCTGTGAAGGAGCGGTGTATAAACCAATCCTTCACCCCTCCTGCCCATTAAAATCAATGGGACTGCGCGGCTATACTGCCGGCATAGCGCTGCTGCAGCATTGCTTTGCGGTGGTCTTAACCCTTTCTTGGGCGCTAGCGGGGGGTAAAAGCGCCCTGCTTGCAACCGAATAGTGCTGCGAAATTGGCGGTAAAGTGCTGCTAAAAATAGCGGCATTTTACCGCCAAAGCCGTCCCTGCCCCGGTGTGAAAGGGATCTAAGTGCAGGCTTCCCTGAACTTCCTATTGGGAGATTGCACACTGGGTAGCAAGTCTCAAAGAACAGCAGTGTTCATTCTATTTTCTAATTGTTAGTGGGGTGAAACTGAAGTTTGTTTTTGACCACGATGATGAGAAAGTTCAAAGCAGCAGGATGGAAAATGTTTCTTGAACAAATGTATTTGTAATAGTATATCTGGTTTTCATTTCTGAAAGTCCATTCATTCTAAAATCAAAAATGTTAACAGCAAAAGTTTGGAGTACTTTTGTTTGACATTCCTCAGTTTATTGATTTTGTTCTGTGAATTTTTGTATATAACTTTCATACAAATGTACGAACATTCTAAATGAATGTCAGAAGCATATCAAACTGATGTCAAAATCAAACACAAGCAGGGTAGAGCAAGGGTGTTAAAATGTGAAAGTCTGAAAGTCGGAGATTGCATATTTCTGAAAACTCTGAAAACCTTTCTCTTCAGAGTAGCCTATCCTACCCACACCTAACTACTGTATTTTCATTTTCTCCATATGATCATCCCCCACAGTTATTACCTTTTGTTCCACTTGACCCTTCCTTCTAGATTGTAAGCTCTAACAAGCAGGGCCCTATGATCCCTCCTGAATTGAATTGTATTGTAACTGTACTTTCTGCTCCCATTTTGTAAAGTGCTGCGCAATCTATTGGCTCTATATAAATCTGTATAATAATAATAATACAATTTCATATTTCCTTATTAAAGTTGGCTCACAATATCCTGGTTACCTTAGCTGACTTCAAGCCAAAGGAATGTCATTACAAACTGACCAAGTCCTTAAAAGGTCATATTGCTTGCAGTGGGAGTTGACCATTCCCTTACATTATAAAGTCAAAAGGACCTAAGCGCTGATACGATAGTATATATGTGATAGGAATAAAAATAGAAAAAACCTTAATGATCAGGCTGCGACCATATATAGCGTTCTGTCACTCAAAGGGTTAATAAATCAAGTAATGGTGCACTCTAGTCAATTTCCCATTTAGCCACTGCAATGGACAGGGATAAATAGTACTCTGTGTAATTACATGCAAATAAAGTAGTAAGTGCAATAATCCATCCTCCGCACATACACCAAAAGGTGCTGAATATTATCAAAATCAATATACCAAAATAATTATAAAGTGCCAAAGTACTGTGCAAATATAACATTTTTCAAATAAAAATTGATGCATTCCCTTACATTGAAGTCCTGTATATACTACAGCTATACCTTGGAATATTAAATCTCGTCTCCAGGGCTGCATTATGCATGCGTCTGGTCTGGTTATCTGTGCCATGCCATATAAGCAGGTGTGACGCTGTGACAAAAAGGCATCCTTAGTTAAGTATTCTTGTTATATTTTCTAATATTATTATATTTGTTATGTGTATCTGTCATGACTTAATTAAATGTTATACTTATAAATATTTGTGTGATCTCTCTTTGCACATCTCGAATAAAAGCCCAAAAACTTAAACTATCACGTAACCGTGATAAAATGAAGTTATACAGTATATCAAATGCTACAATAATTCCTACTAATATGTGCTACATGAAAATACATTCCTTTTAGCATTTTTAGACCTAATTCAGTATAAGTGATCAGTATTCTTATCAGAGACTAATACTTAAACCCCTGTGAAAAAAAAAAAATTAATACTCTAAGCCCTTGTACACACGGTTGGATATTCCGACGGAAAATGTCTGATCGGACCGGATAATCCGTCTGTGTGTGGGCCCCATCGGACTGTTTCCGTCGAAATATCCGACCGACAAAGTTTTAGAGCTGGGCTATAAAACTTTCCGACAACATGATCCGATCGGACTTTGTCCAATTGTGTGTAGAGAATTCCGATCGGACAAAGTGCTACGCATGCTCAGATCAAATTCCTAGACCAAAGCTATTGGCTACTAGCCTGAACATAGTCCCGTTGTAACTAAATAACGTCATCATGGTACGTACGATCGGATTTTCCGACAACTTTGTCCGGCCATGTGTATGCAACACCAGTTTCGGACAAAATCCGACGGATTTTGTTGTCAGAATGTCCGACCATGTGTACAAGGGCTTAGAAAATACAAGGATGGGTAATTTGTTTATATTTCTCTTTAATATGATCTTAGAAAATAATTTAAAAAAATTATTCCATATAAAACCCCTAATTCTTTAAATGCTAAATTCTTATACTGTGCAGAAGATGAATACCTCTGAGTAGATAATACAACTATCTACAGAATATTTTATATAGAACCTGATATATGCTATCTATGGCATCTTGTCTTTTGCATCGTATAATATAGGCTCTTGCTTGCTGTCAAATCGATCAATACTTATTGAGGCTCACAGCAATTTATCTTTTATGCACTAAGCAGGAAGATCATTCTCTATGTATCTCTGACTGCTGCTTTCACAGATAACTATACATTTCTTCAATAATTCTGCAAGGAGCAAGGACTGAGATAAAAGTAGTTTATTGGTCTGTATCGTAATTGATGTATTTGCCTTCCATCATGTTTTCTGTAATCATAAGCTTGTCTCTGATATATTTACTATGGCAATGAGAAATATTTATTGATTTCTCTTGTCCAAAATGTTCAGGCTGGTAACTACTAAACTGTTATGGACTGCTTTACAGAGAAATATTAAAATATTCGACAACAGGCATTTTCCTTGCAGAAATGTCCACAGTATCTCTCTAATGTGTGTGTGTGTGTGTGTGTGTGTGTGTGTGTGTATGTATATGTATGTGTGTGTATATATATATATATATATATATTGTAATAGTGAGAGTCTGTCAATATGGAAAGGGGTGGGATAAGGACACAGGGTTTGCATATCAGGTGACTGCAAGGCTACAGGGCAGTTATTTGAGAGGAGAAATCTGCTCTGGCAGCTTTCTCCAGGTTTTGCTAGTTCCGGATGGAACTCTGTAGTTAGGAGATCCCTAATGCCCCGTACACACGATCAGAATTTTGGTTGGGAAAAGCTTTGATGGTTTTCCTGACGGAATTTATGCAAGAGTTGTCTTGCATACACACGGTCACACCAAATTCCGATCGTCAAGAATGCGGTGACGTACAATACGTACGACGGGACTAGAAAAAGGAAGTTCAATAGCCAGTAGCCAATAGCTTTCGTCTCATAGTTGAATCTGAGCATGCGTGAGTTTTTGCATGTCGGAATTGCAAACACGCGATTCGAAAGTTTTTCCGTCTGGAAAAATTGAGAACCTACTCTCAATCTTTTGCTGGCGGAAATTCGGGCAGCAAAATTCCGATGGAGCATACACACGGTTGCATTTTCTGACGAAAAGCTCTCATCGGTCTTTTGCTGGCCAAAATTCTGACCGTGTGTACGCGGCATAAGAGTCTTGGGTGGGACGGGATCTCCAACCCTATGTCAGGGTGTTGTGGACAGACAGCAGGGTGTGTGCCCATGTGCATATAACGAGGGGCTGGTAAGAGCAGTAGAGGAAAGATGGTAGAGTGTGAGCAGCTTGCTGCTGCTGTTTGAAGACAGACCTTTGTTTTGGAAAGCTGTCTGCCCTGAGGGAGACAGCAGCCCATTTTAAGAGGGATTCTTTACCCAGGGACTGAGAAAGGCTGACCAGCCTTGAGAGACAGGGAGACTAAGGAAGCCAGTGAGTCCAGGGGGCTGGAAAGAATCAATAAGTATGTTTGGAGCAAGCAGAGGAACTGCTGACAAGGGAGCCAGGTGGCTTGGTATGTTTTCATTTGAGTGCTGAATGAAGTTAAAGCGGAGGTCCACCCTAAAGTGGACCTTCCGCTCATTGGAACCCTCTCCCCCTCCGGCGCCACAATTGGCACCTTTCAGGGGGGAGGGGGGTGCAGGTACCTTTACAGTACAGGTCTCTGCACCCACTTCCGATGTAGATTCTGCAGAAGGTACGCCCCTTTCCGCAGAATCTACGCCCCTTTCCGAAGGTCCCCCGCTGCCTGCTGGGAAACACACGGATCCCAGAGACAGCGGGGACCATCCTTATTGCGCAGCGCGACTCGCGCATTCGCAGTAGGGAACCGGGAAATGAAGCCGAAAAGGCGTGGGATTCCTGGATGGACTTTTGTTTTGTTTTTTTCCCTTTAAGGGCTGGTAGCCCACAAATGTCTGATGTGGACTCACTGCACAAAAATGCATCTATCCACTTGAGCTAAACACCCCAATATTACTATATATATATATATATATATATATATATATATATATATATATATAAAATCAGTTCTTAACCAGTGGTGCAGATAACCCAAGATGCACTACTGAAGGTACAGGAATTGCAGAGTCTTACAGTAAATTCATCATAACTGTCTGGCATTATAACAAATGATACATCATGTATAGAGTTGATACTGTATACTGTAGCTATTTTTGTTATTTAAAAAAAAAAAATAGATTGTTTGGAAAAATCTACACATAATTAGGTTATAACTATTCCCATATTATGGGGCACGTCAGATAAGGCCACTCATACCAGGGTATTCATGATCAACAATGACTTCTATAGATGTCTGAAGATAAGTGTTCAACACTTTACATTTTTTTTTTGTTTGGTTTTAGATAGAGAAGGAAAGGGTAAAACCCCTTCTAATATATCCCCGCTGGGAGAACACATTGATTATTGCTAGCAGGTACACTAAGCGCTAGTAATAATCACATGTGAAATTTGACAGGCTGGTTGTACCCAAATTTATCAATCAATCAACTTGGGTATATTCAGCCTGCCCATACATAGTTCGCATTTCAGCCAGTCATGCATAGAATAAATAATAATTGCTAATGCGACTATTACACTAACATAACAATAACATTGTTTCCCAATAAGAGCAAAGGGTTGCAGTACAGTCTATGAGTAACTATACAGTAAAGTAAAACATGTCTACTTGCATTTTCATTAGTGCATGGACACAAGCTCAAACAGAGGCAGACTATCTATCCAAGTGACATCAAGAGTCTCTAGACTGGACACCTGAGTGAATGGCTGTAGATGCAGGACCATCTCACTGGAAATTCAGCAGCCTAGAGACAGTTAAAGCAATGCCCTTGGCAGTGGCGGGGACTTCTCCTAAAGCTGCATTCTATTGCGCTCCAAAGCGGCTGTCTTCACTACTATCTCTTCAGATGTGGTCCCTCAGGACTGATGAGGGAAGGAATCAGGTAAACCTATATTCAACTTGGTGTGTCCAGGAACCCAGGGTATTAGGGCAAAAGTAATAAAGGGGCCCGCATCTACCGCTGTATGGGTGAATAAAGAGGAACTCCAATACGTTTATAATCATATCCTAAAGAATATTATTTACTGGTGATAATAGGAATGCCATCGTTTTGGCAGGATACACGATGATGCCACAGGTACCTTAAAGACCTTTGCTTTTGAAAACGTTTTATCAGTAAGATTGCTTAAACTTCCCGGAACTTAAAAATCAGCATGGTTAACTTCCATAGCAAATAAATAATAGTGCCTCCTTTAAGGTACTGAAATCTCTGTCATACCAAAAGAATAAATAACTGGTAAACCTGCAAGTCCATAGTACTTCCTATTGCAAAGGCACTTTTTCCTCTAGTGAGTAGTCAACAGTGTCATCACCAGCTGTGCAGCTGTGTTAGTAGGCACACTAAGGAGAAGAATTATCAGTAATGTCTCTATTGACAACCAGTGCCAGGACAAGGTCATCCAGCGCCCAGGGCAAAGATGCCAAACTGAACCCCCCTTTCCCTTAGGGTTAGGGTCAGGGTGCCCCCTACCCCTGCAATAAACCATTGCGCCAGGGGAAGCCATCCCTCCTGCCCACCCCTTGTCCCGGCCCTGTTGACAACACTTCCCCTCACTGACAGTGCATATGGTTATAAACTTCCAGGAAGGGGTCATCTCACATGACCCCCGAAAAAAAAGGGGTTACATTAATAAACACATCAGCTCACGTTATCTTTGTTAAAATTCCATAAAATAGCATAAATATATGAATCTTAACTAATATAAGCATCCTGCAATCCCCTGCAGAGTGCCCCTCACACTGAGAAACACTGTGCATAGTCAATTATGGCTCGACTGCTTTGTACAGTGCTTTAGGGGGGAGGGGGGTGCAGATACCTGTACAGTAGAGGTATTCTGCACCCACTTCCGGGATAGCTCTCTGCGGAAAGGGGCGTAGATTACGCTCCTTTCCGCAAGTGCCCGTCCCTTTCCGCAAGTGCCCCGCTGCCTGCTGGGAAACACACAGATCCCAGAGGCAGCGGGGACCGTCCTTATTGCGCAGCGCGATTCGCGCATGCGCAGTAGGGAACCGAGAAATGAAGCCGAAAGGCTCCATTTCCTGATTCCCATACCCAAGATGGCAGCGGCAGCACCTTACAGACGATCTAGAGATCGGCTTCGGGTGCCGACATCGCGGGCGCGCTGGACAGGTAAGTGTCACTATTTTAAAAGTCAGCAGCTGCAGTATTTGTAGCTGCTGGCTTTTAAAAAAAAAAAAAACGCGGAGTCCCGGCGGACTCCCGCTTTAATATCTTGTGTAGCGGTACCCCCGCAGGGTCTGCTGAAAGTTGTGGCCCACCTGTCACCTTGCCCAGCCTGGCCTTCACTTCCCAATCACCTTGGAGACAATGAACAGTCCAGAAATTTGTTTTGTTATTTTATTGAAGGATTTGAACTTGGATAGGGATAGAAGCATATGGGATGCCCAGTAGAACGAACAATTGGTTGATTGTATTACAATCAGTTGGGATGCCTATATACACTTTAGAGCTTCAGTCTCCTTCAGCACAACACTTGCTTGCAGTTTCCCTTTTCTCTTTTCACTTTTCTCTTTTCATTTTTCTCTTTTCCCTTTTCTCTTTTCTCTTACTTCCAGGTACAGCTAGCACATTGTTAGGCATAACACTGATTCAGTCAGGCCCTGGCAACTGGCATTTGTGGGCAGGGACCGCAGCTCACTTTTTAGTTTAGCAAAAATATAGAATAGGAAGTCATTCAGTGCTAGCTGACCTATGGTGAACTACTCCCAGCAATAGGTTCCAACTAGGCCTGCTTAAATTTACCTGCATGAAGTCACCCTATCTTTGATGCACCTGGCTACTGTGTTGCACAAGAAGTCACTTTCCTGATACACAAAAGAGGACATTAAGCCGCAATATTTGGGAATTTGCACTAATCACTTTATGAATACGTGACACTGAACATATATTTTATTTTTCATCATATGATGAATATGGGACACTGAAAAAAATAAAATAAAAATAAAATTATATATATATATATATATATATATATATATATATATATATATATATATATATATATATATATGTATATATACATATATTTATTTATTTTTAATGTAATTTTAATGTCATTGATGCATATATTTAGTCTGGAATACCACTCAGTTTTATATCTCATATATATTTTCTTTTATTATTCATTTACACTTGTTACTTTATTTTGTAATTCAAGGTTCACGTTATATCATCACTTACCATTATATACCACATGTAGACACATCCCTATTTTGATGTGGTAAAGAGAGTATGTTGTCCCACTCACTATATTTCTATTTATATTTGCACTTTCTAAATTGTTACACATTTTTCACTTATCAGAGTTTTATAGTGGTTTAGTATTTTTTCGTTTGCTTGCCTTATATCCTCACCCTGCTTGAGGGAAATTTACCTATACCCATTTCTAGCAGCGCCAACATCCCCGTTTCTCATTACATATCTCTTCAGACACCACTTGGTGGAGTCTTTTTTTGGGGCGGCTGCAACTACATTCATACCTAAGAGCGGATCGCGGATCTTTAGTTTTATACATTCCTGATTTCAATGCCTAGGCAAATTATGTCATATATCCCAGGAGTCTTTAAAAGGGGAGCAGGGGCTTCATCAGCTAAGCACACCCTCTCCTGCTTGCATGCCTGAGCGAAGGGCTGGTGGATTCCAGGAAGTAAATGCTACATTAATCATCTGCCCTTACTCAAGATGGCCGTAGCCAGAAATGCTAGGGAGGGTGTTTTTCAAAGTGATTTCTCCACAAAACAAAGTATGGAGACATGGATGGATGGGTGCAATTGCTTTGAACATTAAAAATGTATTAATAGCATTTTGGGTTTGTGGTGCCTAGATGAAGTGTAGTTCCACTTTAACCGCTTGCCAACCAGTCGCCTCAGTTGTACTGCGGCAACATGGCTCGGCTGCACGAATCGGCGTCATGTTATGTCGGTTCCCGAGGCGGCCACTAGGGGTCGCGCACTCGCTGCTCACCCCAGGAGCTGATGCAGGTAAAATGTTCTGGGGCTGAAGTGGTTAATCACCTCAATACAGGGCACTTACACCCCCTTCCTGCCCAAGCCAATTTTCAGCTATCAGCACTGTCGCTGTTTAAATGACAATTGCGTGGTCATGCTACACTGTACCCGAACAGAATTTTTATCATTTTGTTCCCACATCTAAAATTTTGAAGAATTTTTTTTTCTTTTGTTTCTGTTATAAAATTTTGTAAATAAGTACAGTTTTTTTTTCTCCTTCACTGATAAGGTGGCACCAATGAGGTGCCACTGATGGGCACTGACGATGGGGCATTGGTAGGCGGACTGATGGGCACTCATGGGTGGCACTGATGGTCACTGAAAGGCTGCACTGATGAGTACTTATAGGTGACACTGCTGGGCACTGATACGTGGCACTGATATGCGGCACTAATAGATGCCATTGTTAGGCCTCACCGATGGCACTGGTACTAGCAGGCATTGGGGATGGGCACTGATTGGCATTTCCCTGGTGGTCTAGGGTGGCATACCTGGTGGTCCAGTGTGGTGGCCATTCCTAGTGGTCCTGGCGACATCCTGGTGGTCCTGGGTGGGCATTGGAGGGGGGGCTGCGCTGATAAACAATCAGCACAGACCACCCCCCCTGTCAGGAGCGCAGCTGATTAACACGAGTGAGGAAAAGCTGATCAATGGCTCTTCCTGTTTAAATTGTGATCAGCCATGATTGGACGTGGCTGATACCGTGGTAAAGAGGCTCTTTACCAAGATATGTGTAGTGGTGTGTCAGACTGATACACTGCACCACCGATTGATGCGATGCATGCCCCCACGGGCGCGTGAGATCGTCCATTCTTGAAGTCCGTCATATGACCTCCACACAGAATGAGAGCCGCACCGCCCAGCCATCATTTGACGGCCGGCGGGCAGGAAGAGGTTAATCACATTGTGGCCTGTCTATAAATTTCCAATGTAAAATAAATACTTAAAAAGTAACTCCACTTTTGTTGAAAAACAAACATTCCCCTCTGGGTGATCTATGGATTTTTAACAAACTTTCTTGCAGATTTCTACCTTTTGTTATTCTGAAGAAATAGCTGTTTGTCTGTATCCATGTGGAAAGTGAATTTGAATGGCAGTGACCTTATAATTATTAATCAACTGCTGCACTTGCAGGGTTCGAATGAGGAAAGTGGCATGGTCTGCACCCCATTAACCCTTGTACACACGGTCGGACATTCCAACGGAAAATGTCTGATTGGACCGTGTTGTCGGATAATCTGACCATGTGTGGGCTTCATCTGACTTTTTCCATTGGAATATCCGACCAACAAAGTTTGAGAGCTGGATATAAAAATTTTCCGACAACATGATCCGATCGGACTTTGTCCGATCGGTTGTAGAGTATTCCGATCGGACAAAGTGCCACGCATGCTCAGATCAAATTCATAGTCTAAAGCTATTGGCTACTTGCCTGAACGTAGTCCCGTCGTAACTAAATAACGTCATCACGTTACGAACGATCGGATTTTCCGACAATTTTGTCCGACCGTGTGTATGCAACACCAGTTTCGGACAAAATCCATCGTAAAAAATCTGATGGATTTTGTTGTTGGAATGTCCAACCGTGAGTACAAGGGCTTAGATGTGATTTCCCTTTGGTAGTATCTGACCAAAAATGTATTTTGTTGCAGGAGATGCTCAAAATCTGACTTGTACAGTATGTGGGTGTGGTCTACTGCACCCGTGCACATGGGTTAACACCTTGCCCAATGGCATGCTCACCAATGCCCAGGACCAGGCTGTGGTCATGTGAAGAATAAAACATTATGGCAGTCTCCAACAGAATGGAGTCCCTCTGAACACATATTGGGCCCCATGTGTGCCCATTAACTCTTTCCTTTCCATACCTAGTGACAGGAGGAGACAGACAGCTTGGGAGGTAGTCAGGATCAGAGAAGACAGGATCAAACAAGCTTTTTACACAATGCAGAGGATTAACCCCTTAGGTTCCACAATGAGTATAACGAGCACGCTTTACTACATATACAGATTGATTTTACTGTTGTGGGTTTTGTAAAACCTTAAGGGTGTAGTCCATAGCTGGAGAGACTGAAATGGACATGTCCATGGTTATGGGGGGGTCCCAAACAGTGTCCTTGAGGTGAACCACAGGTCCCATCTTTTCATCCTCACTTCACTTACTGACGTTCTTTTGCTGGCTCCAGCTTTCAGGACCCGAACCTCTTCACTTTTATATGACACGGGAAGAGAGGTCAGACCCTAGAAAGCCTGCGAACATGACCAGGGAAGGTGGAAAAAAAACACCCCTTTCCCCTGACACCTAGGAAGCCGAGCTGGCTAGCTAAACACAGTAGGCAACCTGCCTACAAGTATCTTATTGCAGACTTCTGGGAAAATCAGTGAGCCCATCACACAAACCATCTGTGTTCATAACGCCTCCAGGTTTCCATATTGCACTGCATTTTACAGAAAACTACAGCACTACAGATTGAAAAGGAAAGGTCATTTTTAATAACATTCAATTACAATGTTTTGTAATTGTATACACCGTATTATTGTATTGATGTTTGCTTTTTTCTCCCCATGAAAGAGGACTTACCCTTTAATGATTGTGCAGCAAATGCCTTTACAGAAATCGGCACAACGTTGCTGTTTCTCTTTTGTCCACAAGATGGCAGCAGGATAAATTTAGTTATCTAAAATACTATGCTTTGAGGGCACATGGTTTTAAAAAAATGTAAATAAAAACATCTAACAGCTGTACCAAATGAAGAATTCAAAACAAAAAAATAGTTTTGTTGTTTCACACAAATCCAAATCCTCTTCTAAATGAAGTAAACTAGGGACCATTCCATTAAAGTTTTAAACTGAGCAAGTTAATTGTAGTGCAAAATCTCCTAAACATGTAAATTTAGATCCAAAATATGAGTGACAGGGAGGTAATCCAGCATATTTTGTACCTTTTCTAAACCAGGCCTGTGTCAGCAGTAAAGTTAAAACTGTTGTCATAAGCCCCATCATGTAAAATTCAGAGTTTAAAGCCCAGCATTACAGATAAAAAAGTTGCCTACAGACTGGGCCTTTTTAGGGAGATTTGAGCAGGAGTAAGGTATTTATCGGTATATAACACGCACATTCATTTTAAGAGGGACGTTTTAGTAAAAAAACGTACATTTTAAATAAGGAACTTTTAAACAAAATAAGGGTCAGTGCCCATCTGCAGCCTCACCATTGCCATTAATGCAGCCTGATCAATGTCCATCTGCAGTCTCACAAGTGCCATCAATGCAGCCTCATCAGTCCACATCAATGCAACCTCACCATTGCCATCAATGCAGCAGCCTCACCATTGCCATCAGTGCAGCCTGATCGATGCCCATCTGCAGCCATTTAGTGAGAATCTCCTATGATAGACAGAACAGTGGTCCAATGGTGGCCCAGGAGACGGGACTTCCTATTACAGAGGCCGCCAAGTAAACAGGAGATTCTCATCTGATGGCGCTTGTCCTGCCCCCTTCCCTGTCCCCTCCGAGGCAGCTAAAATTGAAGTATTAGCGTATAACACGCACACGCTATTTGCACCTGATTTTCATGGTGAAAAAGTGAGTGTTATATGCCAATAAATACAGTAAGTAATGATACTTTCCCTAGACATAACAAGCATTTAACACTTGCAGTGTGAAAGATTGGGCATAATGAAAGCCCCAAATCTATGCTTGCCATCTTATCTCAATGCTTTTACAATTCATAATATATATTTTTTTTAATCTGTGGCAACCTGGTGATAAGAGATGAACTCATGTATGTGTGGATCCTATTGTGAACTCACCTGAGCTATCCCACCAGGAAGCGGTTACTGCACAAAGCCAATGGTAAGCAGCAGAGGAATTAAGGTGGGGCTTAATATGCCCAAGCTGGTAACCCGCTAGTAGCACTCGATGATGCCTGTGCATTAAATCAGCACTCTGTGCTGAAGCAAGCATGCTCTACTTGCACAGTCAACCCTTTGTGTATGTTTCACTTCATGAATTTCCTTTAGTTTCTACTACAATGATGCATTTCTGAGTAGGTATCATTAAGCCTCGACCACACACCACCAGCAAAGCCTGACTTCCCCCTGTTGCAAGGAAATCATCTCTTCACATGTTCCCAAGCTTTTTCATCCCTGAGGCCTCTTGCTCACTACTCCTCTTCCATAACACCTCAAGCTAGGTACCTGGGGCACCATGGCCTTCCATTACCCATGCTATGTCACCAACAATTTCCTGGCTGGCTGCTTATTCTCCCAATGTTATTCTTGTTGTCACTAGCAACGGAAATATAGCCTCTTCAACTTTAGCTCCACTGTACGTTATACTTCTCTAATGTATTTTTACTGACTCCTCTTCCTCCCCATTCTAAGCCCTGTTCTTCATGCGCCATGTATGCACTTCTTTTCAAGTAACTTAAGACCAGGCACCATGTAGAAACTTTAGAACATTTACTTGAAAACATTTGCATCTACAAGACAGTATAAAACAGTCCTTGCCATATTTCCTCCATACAATGCTCTAGTACATCCTAGCCTCATACCTTATAAATAGTACAATAGAATAAAGTCCATGAATTTTAATTTGCCTTCTGTACCCTGAATGGGTACCCATTAAGGGGGAGCCTCAAAGAACAGTGCTACATATGGCAGCAGTCCTCTATACAATTCCTCATCCAAGGACCCAGCTAGGTTGCTTCCCCTTGTATTTATACAAGGGGGCAGAACCATGAACACCTGGAGCCAGCACATTTACCCCTTCCTGACTTCTGGGCAGTCTGACAGCAAATTACACAATACACAATTAACCATAATTAACCAATAAAAGGCAGTACAACAATTAACACATGAGGTAGAACATGGTCAAACATTCACCCAAAATAGGCACCTGTCTGCATATACAAGGGATGTGTATGTGTTGATGTAATTGAAATGGTTGATCTCCTTTTTTTTTCGTCCGACGCGTTTTAGGATCTCAGTATAAATCCCTTCATCTGGGAAATTTTTGCAGGAAAAATCAAGATATATGACAATCTATAATAAAGCATAATAAGAGTTTAAGTATAGAAAAACTATATGTGTGGATAATAGGTAAAATGACAACCCCACTGTGGTACCAGTGGGGTTGACATTTTACCTATTATCCACACATATGAGCTCTCTATATATGTGTATATTTCACTTCTTTATACACTGAAATTTTGTCAGTGCTGAAATACAGTATCCAGTTGATCGGTGAGTGATCCCTGCTCCAAAGATGGTCATTCTTTGTCCATGGTTTTCTATACTCAAACTCTTATTATGCTTTATTATAGATTGTCATATGTCTTGATTTCTCCTGAAAAAATTCCCCTGATGAAGGGATTAATACTGAGATCCTAAAACGCGTTGGGCGAAACAAAAAGGAGATCAACAATTTCAATTACATCAACTGTACTGTTTTATCTCTATCTTTATACCATATATGGTGATGTATTCATCTACTAGTTTTTAATACTATTTCAATAAATGTTGTTATTTCATCATATATCTTGGTACTCTCCAATCTTTCTATATAGTTGCCCTTAAAGTTCCCTGTGTACTCTTCTTGGGGGTACTCTCTATTTTTTTTATAGTTATCATATATTGGATGTTTGCAACAACCTGGTGCTCTTAGGTGAACCATCCTCCAAACTCTTATTGGCTCTGTGCAAGTTCCTGGTGGGAAAGCTCAGGTTGGTCCGAACTAGGATCCCAACATGCCTAAGCTCATCCCTACTGGTGATCCTACCTGTGACTACACTTGTTGCAGGCTTAGAAAGCAAAACTTAGCCTTTGAGCTGTCTATTATTTCTTCATGTGCCTCCTGAAGACTAGATAGGCAACAGTCAACTGAAGAAGCACACATGGCAGGCTGACAATGATGCTGATAATTGCAAAGCAGTGACTTAAAGAGGAACATCGGTCTGAGAAAAAAAAATGAAAAGGCAGCAGCTACATATACTCTAGCTGTTGATCTTTAATAAACATGCACCAGTCCAGAGATCCAGCACTGTCCTTACCTGGGCTGGTTCTTTGTCGGTCTTTGGGTTCTGGGTGCTGCCATGTTGGATGTGAGAAGCTGGCTGTGACTTCCTGGTGCTTCACAAGCGGCTTCCCACTGCACAAGTGTGAGTAGTGCTGCACGGGCAGGTAGGGCTGAAATTCTGCTCAGATTGTCTATGTGATCCAAGCGGGAGTGGAGGGGGTACTCACTTCAAAAAACTTCCAATAGTGGTAAAGGAGGAGGAAAAGCAGAAATTCCCTTTTTAGGTAAAGTTCCACTGTAAGGTTGCCATAGACACCTCAAAATTTGAGCCGTGGGTGGCCCTGCAAGCACCAACTGACTTGACAAAAGTCAATCAAAAAATTGACTGAGCCAGGTGCAGTAGTGAAGTGTGTATATTTTTAGGAGACAGCTCTTCATTCTAAAACTATCTTTGTGAAAATGTGTATGGTTGTTTTTTGTGTAAATAAACCAGAACCCTCAAGAAACAACCTAAGGCAGATCATAAATGGTTTGAATCTCAGGCGGTTCAGCAGGGACTGGGCAATCGATCAACTTGGGCAAAACCAGCCTGCCGGATTGTACATGCCATTATCACTATTGGCTGGTATAGCTGCTAGCACGAATCACTGTCTTCTCCCAAGCGGGGATGGCTTCCCCCACCAGGAGAATACAATGGCTCAGCAGGAGGGCAGTCAGCACTGCACCCGTGGTTGCAGGAAAGAAATTTGCTTTGTGTATGACCTGCATAAGACACTAGATTCCAGAATGTTACTATACAAAGTATGATCACAGCAGGTGTCTTTCGTTTAAAGCCCAGCTCTGGGCAAAAAAGAGGGGGATTGGAGGCAGTTTATTTTCCCCTCAATACTTGGATAATCTGTGTGTTATAAAGAGTATGGAAATAAGAGATATCAAGAAACACTTCGTGGCTAAATAGTGGATATCTCAAATATATCAATATAGAGAGGTGCCATCATCCTCAATGAATAGAATTTGAAACAAGGATAGGTTATCCTACACCTATCCTTGTTTCAAAATCTGTGTGTTATGTTTTGTTTTAAACCCCAAACCTGTAAAAACGTAATTGAATCAGCTCTGAATCAGCTCTCTGTCTGTCTGTTCTCTCCATCTGTCTGCTCTTCTGTCACCCCTTGTTTGACGTCACTGCAAAGTGCTTCAGGACCCTGTGAGAACCCAGAGGTTGACATTTGTAGCATGCAATGGGTAGCAACCACATCACCAAGAACAGACATGAGAACTGCAGACTGGACCTTCCCGCGCTACTGAGCAAAAGAAATAGGACCTGGGACCGCTCCTGTCACATAACCATTAATTCAGGTATGTAAATTTACCTTTAAGTTTCTCTTTTTATAAAACCTTTAGATAAGTTAAAGGTAGGTGGTTGGGGGTTAAAAGATGTAAAATCAAGGAAACACTGTGCTGCCTAAAACAAAATAGAAAAATAGCTGCTAACACAACAACTGGATAAGATTGTTTCAAAGGTAAATGGATATATATTGTGTAGCGCTTTAAGGTGACTAAAACAATAACATGACTGAACACATGTCAGTGCTATCGTGTGTAAAAAAGTGACAGAGACTGGTAGTCAGTATTATGGCACACTAGGTACTGGCAAACAATAGCAACCACTCTTATGACACACTCAATAGTAATAGGTACTGGCAGTGGCAGAACTACCGCCATAGCGACCCGTGCGGTCGCTATGGGGCCCACAGCTGAGGAGGGCCCGGTGAGCGGGCAGCGGGTGAGCCTGCTCGGCGCTCGTACAGTCACACTGATGCAGCCGGGTGACTCGGCGGCGGAAGGTTGTCAGGGAAGCTGCCAGCGGGGAGGCTCGGTGGGTGGCCAATCAGCGGGTGGCGGGGCAGAGTGATGACATCATCTTTCACCGCCTGGCGCCCACCCTGAGAACTGCCAGCTCCGCTCTCACTCACTGTGCAAACAGCAGAGAGATTACATCATCTCTCTGCTGCCTGACTCAGACTGGCAAACAGACGTGACAATCCAATTCCCCACCTTAGCAGGAAAGTGACAATCCGCAACTTGTGGCAGGTGACGTGGCAAGTGGACAATCTGAAACATGTGGCAGGTGATCTGGCAAGTGGACGATCCGCAACTTGTGGCAGGTGACGTGGCAAATGGACAATCCACAATGGGTGGCAGGTGACGTGGCAAATGGACAAACTGCAATGGGTGGCAGGTGATGTGGAAAATGGACAATCCGCAATGGGTGGCAAGTGACGTGGAAAGTGGACAATTCACAATGCGTGAAAGGTGATGTGGCAAATAGACAATCTGCAATGGGTGGCAGGTGACGTGGCAAGTGGACAATCCGCAATGTGTGGCAGGTCATGTGGCAAGTGGACAAACCGCAATGTGTGGCAGGTGATGTGGCAAATGTACAATCCGCAATGGGTGGCAGGTGACGTGGCAAATGGACAAACCGCAATGGGTGGCAGGTGACGTGGCAAATGGACAATCCACAATGGGTGGCAGGTGACGTGGCAAGCGGACAATCCACAATGTGTAGCAGGTAACGTGGCAAGCGGACAATCCACGATGGGTGGCAGGTGACATGGCAAGTGGACAATTTGCAATGTGTGGCAAGTGACAATCTGCAGCTTGTGGCAAGTGGACAATCTGCAATGAGTGGCAGGTGATGTGGCAAGTGGACAATACGCAATGTGTGGCAGGTTACGTGGCAAGTGGACAATCCGCAATGTGTGGCAGGTCATGGGGCAAGTGGACAATCTGCAATGTGTGACAGGTGACGTGGCAAGTGGACAATCCACAATGGGTGGCAGGTGATGTGGAAAGTGGACAATTTGCAACGTGTGGCAAGGGACAATCTACAATGAGTGACAGGTGATGTGGCAAGTGGACAATCCACAATGGGTGACAGGTGACGTGACAAGTGGACAATCCGCAATGGGTGGCAGGTGACGTGATAAGTGGACAATCCGCAATGTGTGGCAGATGGACAATCCGAAACTTGTGACAAGTGACAATCTGCATCTGGTGGCAGATGACACATTCGGGTATCCCACTGATTCTGCATTATGGTGAGTTGAACTATTTAATTTTCTATAACAATGTAATAATAGAAATAATGTGTTTCAATCATCCTGACACCATAACACAAATGGTGCCATGATAATTGAAGCGCCAACATCAGCCATTGCCCCAATAAATTGCCCCCCAAAAAAGTATTTTCTATCAGTGCCCCTCCCGAGACTAGACTCTGGATCCGTTCCTGGGTGAGAGGGGGGGGGGGGGGGCCCATACAACCATACAACATTTTGCTATGGGGCCCTGTGATTTCTAGTTACGCCCTTGGGTACTGGCAACAAATCTTGTGATAGGAGGAGGATGTGAGGATGTCAGAGAAAATGATAAACAATGGAAAAGTGACTGGTGTAATAACACTGAAATCACATGTATATATATATAAACACAAAAATAAAATGAGCAAAAACTGAGCCGTCCGAAGACGGATTACAACATTGAAGCTAAAAACACAAGAAGAAAATTAAATAAATAAATAAATAATTAGGTGAAAAGGTCCATTGAGGATCGTGCCAAAAGTCCCAAAAATAAGTTTGCACACTCTTCAAATGACCAAAAAACAAAGTGTCTGGCAATCATCAGCGTGACAAGACCACCACCAGAGAAGATGTGTGCTTACCAGATAGCTCAGACCCACCAGAGCATACGTTCTTTGAGTCAATAGAGCTTAGAATGTCAGCAGACAACCAAAAAAACGATCCCTGCAGATGCATCCCAAAACTTTTGGAGAAAGGTCCATCTCAGCATAGGTAAGTATAGTGTCAGGATGCAACCGATATGTAGAAAAGGATAGAGAAGACCATATAGTGTAATTCCATATGACAAAAGTAAATTTATTAAAAGGTAGTACCCTTACATTAAAAAAGTGTTTCAAGCGCTTGTATAAAACAAAAGTTGGCGGCAGTGGAGTCCTCCTGTTTCGTGTCAATACACTTCGTCTGGGGTGATTGGGGGTTGTTTTGGTTTCCTCCTGGAGATCTGTTAGTATTAACATTGTTAGTCAGTTTAATCCACAAAATGCACTGTGAATGATGCTGTAATTAAAAATAACTGACAACTTGTTGTTTGGTCAGTGTTACAAAACATAGACTTTTTAAAGCAGACCTTTCCCCCTTTCACTAAAAATCACATTGGCATGCAGCTCTGCCTATTAACTACTTCAGCCCCGGAAGGTTTTTACCCCCTTCCTGACCAAAGCACTTTTTACAATTTGACACTGTATCGCTTTAACTGCTAATTGTGTGGTCATGCAATGTTGTACCCAAACTAAATTTGTGTCCCTTTTTTTTCCACAAATAGAGCTTTATTTTAAAGGTATTTGCTTGCCTCTGCGATTTTTATTTTTTGCGATATAAACGGAAAAAGATTGAAAATTTGGAAAAAATATATATTTTCTACATTTTGTTATAAAAAAAAAAAAATCCAATAAACTAAATTTTAGTCATAAATTTAGGCCAAAATGTATTCAGCCACATGTCTTTGGTAAAAAAATGTCAATAAGTGTATATTTATTGGTTTGCGCAAAAGTTATAGCGTCTACAAACTAGGGTACATTTTCTGGAATTTACACAGCTTTTAGTTTATGACTGTCTATCTCATTTACAGTCGTCTCCCCCCCCCCCCCAATGACCCCATTTTGTAAAGTAGACACCCTAAGGAAATTGCTGAGAGGCATGTTGAGCCCATTGAATATTTTATTTTTTGTCCCCAGTGATTGAATAATGACAAAAAAAATTACAAAAAGTTGTCACTAAATGATATATTGCTCACACATGCCATGGTTACATGTGGAATTGCACCCCAAAATAAAATTTGCCACTTCTCCTGAGTATGGGGACATGTGTGGGACTTTTTGGGAGCCTAGCCGCGTACGGGGCCCCGAAAACCAATCACTGCCTTCAGGATTTCTAAGGGTGTAAATTTTTGATTTCACACCTCACTACCTATCACAGTTTTACCTCTCAGCAAATAGCTTGGGGTGTCTACTTTCCAAAATGGGGTCATTTGGGGGGGGGGGGGGTTGTGCCATCTGGGCATTCCATGGCCTCCGAAACTGTGATAGGCAGTGAAGAGTGAAATCAAAAATTTACACCCTTAGAAAGCCTGAAGGCGGTGCTTGGAGTTCGGGGTCCCGTACGCGGCTAAGCTCCCAAAAAGTCTCACACATGTACTCAGGAGAAGCAATAGAATGTATTTTGGGGTGTAATTTCACATATGCCCATGGCATGTTTGAGCAATATATCATTTAGTGACAACTTTGTACAAAAAAAAAAATGTGTCTTTTTCCCGCAACTTGTGTCACAATATCAAATATTCTATGTACTCGACATGCCTCTCAGCAAATAGCTTGGGGTGTCTACTTTCCAAAATGGGGTCATTTGGGGGGGTTTTGAACTGTACTGGCATTTTATGCACAACATTTAGAAGCTTATGTCACACATCACCCACTCTTCTAACCTCTTGAAGACAAAGCCCTTTCTGACAATTTTTGTTTACATTGAAAAAAATATATATTTTTTGCAAGAAAATTACTTTGAACCCCAAACATTATATATATATATTTTTAAAGCAAAGGCCCTACAGATTAAAATGGGAGTTTCATTTTTTTTCACACAGTATTTGCGCAGCGATTCTTCAAACGCATTTTCTGGGGAAAAAAAACACACTTTTTAAAATTTGAATGCACTAAAACACACTATTTCGCCAGAGTACATGGATACCAAACACGACATACTTTAAAATTGCACACAAACATGCAGTGGCGACAAACTACATACATTTTTAAAATCCTTTAAAAGTATTTACAGGTTACCACTTTCGATTTACAGAGGAGGTCTACTGCAACAATTACTGCCCTCGATCTGACCTTCGCGGTAATACCTCACATGCATGGTTCAATTTCTATTTACACTTGACGCCAGACCGACGCTTGCGTTCCCCTTTCCGCGAGAGCAGGGGGAGGACAGGGGTGCTTATCTACCCTGAGTGGTTTCTACTTCCATCCTTGCCACTCCATGGTCAGATCATGATCCCGTATTGATGGTTTGTCGCTCCATTCTTGATAAACCTCAACACTCACCCTGGGTGAGGAATAATTAGCTTTTATCCCTCCAAGAGGTTCAGGCTGAAATTCTGAAGACCTCTGCGGACTATTTCCGTATTAATGCAGGTTCAGTTTCATCTCCTGTAACTCTCTGGGAGGAATACAAGGTGGTTCTTAGGGGACACATAATACAGTTGGCTTTGAAATGTAAAAGGGAATGTTGTTTAAAGCAGCGAGACTTAGAGACCCATCTGGAAGTACTTTCCAACGTGTTTAAACTATATCCCACCTCTAATCGTATACTCTTGGATCAAGCCCGCTCAGAGTTGGACCTCTGTCTTACTGATAGTGCTGAGCGTGTCTTATGTTGGTCTCGCCAGAAGTGGTACGCTAAAGCAAACAAACCGAACCAAACGCTGCCCTAGAGACTCCGGACCTTTACTCCTAAATTCACCCCATCACACTGCATACTTGACATAACGTACTCACTGGTAACCCAGTGAAGGTCTTGGAGGAATTCTGTTACCGTCTTACCAAACTGTACTCTGCTCCTGATCAGTTGGGTAGTCAGGACACTGATAATTTCCTTAAAATAGTCTCTTGCTCCCTGCGCTGACTGAGGCTCATATGGCCCCTATGGACCGGGACATCCAGGTTTCAGAAGTCCTTCAATGTCTTAAAGACCTGAAAGTGGGCAAACAACCTGGACCTGACGGCTACACAGCACTTTACTAAAGGAAGCTAGCTGACGTGTTGTCTCCACATCTGACTGCTATGTATAATTTCATCAAAGATCAACCATTTGAACTCTTTTCTTCCCCGCTTCATTAAAATGGATCAAGTTGGTTTTGTACCACAGAGGCAGGCCGGGGACGATATTTGGAGAATATTGCAACTACAACATATAGCCCACAGCCGCTCGTTGGAATAAGTGCCTTTGTCTCTGGATGTGAATAAAGCCTTTGACGTTTTGTCATGGCCTTATCTAACGTCTGTACTTCGCTATTATGGATTTGGTGCCTCATTTCTGAGTTGGATGACAGTCCTATCTGACTAAAATTAAGTATTATGGATTTTGAGTCACCCCTATTTTGGCTCTAGAGCCATTGGCGGAGGCAGTTCGTTCCCATCCAGATATAAAGGATGTTCATGTAGCAGGCTCTTCTCATAAAATATCCTTATTTGCCGACAATATCTTGTTAACTTTAACTTCAGCCAATAATCTCTCTACCAAACTTACTATCCCTTCTAGACACCTTTGGCTCTCTTTCGGGTCAACCCCTCCAAATCTAAGGCTCTCTTGGTCAACCTCTCTTCCCCAGTATTGAGAGATTGGAAAACAGCCTTCCCCTTTCAGTGGTATTCTTCTTTGCCCTACCTAGGAATCTGCCTTACCTCAACATATGCAGGATTGTACCAGGCCAATTTCCCTTCCTCATTTAAAAAATTGTCTGACATGCTGTCCTCCTGGTCCCATTTACCATTATCTTGGTTTGGCAGGATAACCGCAATTCACATGTCTTATCTCCCAAAACTGCTTTTTTTTTCGGGTCTTGCCTGTTTTAGTCCCTTCACATATTTTCCGAATGCATCAACACAAGCTTTTGCAGTTAATATGGGGGTTCTACCCGTCCTTGAATCAATAAGCAGGTTTTGTACACTCGATGGATCAATGGTGGTCTTTTGGTCCCTAACTTACAGGCCTACTACGCTGCAGCAAGCATAGCTCCGCTTTCTCATCTCAATGAAATGGATCAGCTGCTGCTATGGGCCACAATTGACCTTGTTGATTCCAACCCCATACCTGCTTCTTCTTTTTCCTAGCTCCCTCCCTTTCATTGCCCGGCTTTAATAGGACGGTGTCTAGCCCACTCTCTACGATTATGAGACTCTGTCAAATATTCTGCGGGTTTGATTACCCCTCATCTCCCACTTTTACAACTTCTCAATTGCCCATTGTTTCCTCTAGGCTGTGAAAACCCAGCCCAATTTTCATAGTGGATCACAAATGGGCTCTCAGACATCCACTCCCTGTTCACTCCTACTAGGATACTAGGATATTGGCATCGGTGCCTTATGCTCTTCTCATGACATCCCCTTGCAACAACACTATAGCTACCAACAACTTAGGCATTTTCTCCAACAACTCATTAAATCCCATCCTACCCCATATACTCTGACTACTTTTGACAGTATATGTAGAGCTAGACCCCATTCTCCGGACCTGATATTACTGATATACTCATCTATAATCTTTGCAAGAAAGCCCTTGCTTAGACCCTACAATCTCCAATGGGAAAAATAACTGGGGAGGCAGTTTGACCCAGAGAACTGGCAGATTATGACCATAGCCATTTCTAAATGTTCAAAAAATGTTCTTATATTGGAGAATGCCTATAAAGTGCTGTATAGGTGGTATTACACGCCGGCTAGATTGGACCGCTTTATCCCAACTTATTCTCCTCTCTGTTTTCAGGAATGTTCACAAGAAGGCTCCATGGCACATATTTGGTGGTCATGTCCAAGGGCATGCAGGCTATGGGTCTGCATGCCATACGCCCTTATTCATAATTTATTTCATGTTAACCTTAAAAGCGACCCCTATGAAGCGCTTCTAGGCAAACCTATTGCTGAATTGCTACATCGAGAAAGGAAGCTGGCACAACATCTTTTTACTGCAACTAAATTGACTATTGATAAGGCATGAAAAACCTCCATGCCCAGTTTTGAGGTGGTCAAGAATCGTATGAACAATGTCATAGTGAATGAGAAATTGACAGCCATTTTGTTAGACATGCATTACAAATTTCTTATGCCTTGTACACACGGTCTGACATTCCGACAACAAAATCCGTCTGATTTTTTCCGACGGATTTTGTCCTAAAAACTTGTGTTGCATACACACGGTCGGACAAAGTTGTCGGAGAATCCGATCGTTCGGAACATGATGAAATTCCTGTTCTCAAATTTTTTCGGTCGTAATTTCTACACACGAGGGCATTTTGCAGCGTAATAGCGATAGCGTCTTCAATCCGCCCTCAAACTGCTGTCGGATTTTCCGACAATATAATTCGATCGGACCTTTTGCGTCAGAATTTCCGACTGTGTGTACAAGGCATTCGAGTTTGGCAGTCATGGACTACATATACTCAGCCTTCCCGGTTCGACAGTACGCTCCTTTCGATTTAAGGCTCCCCTGGTGCGCACCCCGTGGACTATCTTCTTCTTCTTCTCCTTTTCTTTTTCAGACTCTCTTTTCTCTTATTGGTTGCTTCTTTCTCTTCAGTTCATTATGCTTTATGCCTTAATCACATATGCCTGTCAGGCCACCAGGGATAGCCCTAATTGGATTGGTTATACTTTATAATATGGTATTTTCAATATTTGTTTTATTTTTATTTACTGTAGTTCTAATTTTGAGTTGCATCCACATCGATAGGGAAACCCTTGATCAAAAATTTTGTTTGGATATGCTGGGTTCCACATGTGGACAGTTTTGTTCAGATGCCTTATGCTCCTTGGGACTCAGAACACCTCTTGTGGACTTACAATCTTTTTCCCTTGCTCACCCCATGGAGCATTGCGGTTAGTGCCTGCATATTTCTACTGCTCATGTCCCTTTATTCTAATTTTCTATATATATTTTGCTTTTTTGTTTTGTCTTTTGTTTATTGCACTGTTGCATTGTTATGTAACCATCTGAACGTTGACCTGATATGTTGGATTACATGCTAATAAATATTTGTGAAAGAAAAAAAGTAAAAAAATAAATAAAATAAAAATTCTACCCCTACAACCACTTTAGGAGGTAAAGGGAGATGGATTAATCTGCCCTTAGTAAAAATGGACTATGTCAGAGGACTGTGGAGGAAAAGTAAAATAATGTATGCAAAGAATAAAAAGCCTACAATTATCTATAAGTATCTCTTTGTAGTTTTACATTACTAAACATTTCTAAAGGTGCCTTTGTCATGTTTTAGATTAGGGTGAAGTTTCTCTTAGATACTCAGGCTGAGGCCAGACATGCCCAACGTTTGCATGGTATACATAAGGCTCTATTCCCACCTAAGCATACTGCAGCGACACCTGCTACACCATGTTTTTAGCTTTTTTGTGTTTTTGTGTTGCATTTTTGGAGTGTCGCCATTCATTTAAATGGCCTCCGTCCGCTCCAAAAATGCACCAAAGAAACTTATGTACCAAATTTTGACACAGAGCCAAGTGCGTATGGCGTTGTGTTTTTGCAGCGATTTTAGACAAACAGCAAAGATCGCACTGCATTTGGGGTGCTATTAAGAAATAATGGTATCGTAAACGTGATTTCAGTATGCTCAGGTGTGAATGGAGCCTAAGGGTTTTTTTTTAATGTACTGGCTGTTTCTGTACTGAACTGTCTTTATTGTGGTGCCTGAATTTCACTTTTAAGACAAGCTGCACTCAGAAACTACTGCTCTTTTTAGGGATCAAAATATCCCCTTCAATGATTAGTGGAACTAAATCCATAGCCAGTAATTTAAAGTTTATGGGGTCTGTCAGCACAATGTATCTGGTAAACAGAGCAAAACCATATCTCAACATGATTGTCAATGGGCAAATCTGCATGGTTGATTTTTGATTGCTAATTGGTTGTGCTATAAAAACAGCCCTTTTTACCCTATGTTCACACCTATGCATTTTTTTGTACGTTTTGCACTTTTCAGAAATGCACTACAGCCCATTAAACATGGTTTTCCACGGATGTAGTTCATATTTGTGTGTTTTGCGGTGCTGCATTTTTTGAAAAGGGTCAGGGACTATTTTTGCCGTAGCAGATTGCGTTTTGCATGTAATAGACTTAAATGTGTCGCATTGATGAGTTTTGTGGGGGGGGGGGGGGGAGGTTCCCTGTAAAACACTGTACATAGCTGGTTGCTAAGGAGTGGGCTGGGAAGCCGACTGCTGTGTCCTTAATAACCAGTAAGTCATCAGCTGCCAGCGGGGTTCCCGCTGACAGCTGAAAGTAAAAAAAATAATTGCTGGAAAAACAAATTTGTGAAAAAAACGGCATGGGGTCCCCCTTTAATCCATACCAGGCCCTTCAGTTCTGGTATGGATTTGGAGGGGAACCCCACGCCAAAATAAAAAAAAGCTTTATCCAATCAAGCAGCTTGTCAGGTCAGGAAAGGGAGGGGCGAGTGAGCACCCCCTCCCTCCTGAACCATATCAGGCCGCATGCCCTCAACATGGGGGGTGCCCCCCCGCCCTGAAGCACCCTGTTCCGATAACCCTGGGTTGTGATTATGGGGGTCTGTAGGCAGGTGGCTTATCAGAATCAGACAAGGGGGTCCCCAGATTCTGTCTCCACCCCCATGTGAATGAGTAAGGGGTACATTGTATCCCTACTCATTAAACAAAAAAAGTGTCACTTAGAAAAAAGACAAACAGTTTTTGACAATCTCTTTATTAAAAATCAAAAAATTAAGGCCCCAATGTAGATCTATCCTCAGTCATGCTGCCCACCGTACTCTAAAAAAAAAGCTTCACACTCGTCTAAGGCTAACCACTGACTACCCACTCCTCCATCTGTCACCGCCTCCCTTTGGGTCTGGTATGGACTTGGGGGGCCCACATGCCATTTTTTTCAGGTATTTTTTTGCGGGCAATTATTTTTTACAGTCAGCTCACAACGGGGAACCCCACTGACAGCTGAAGACTCAATAGTTGTTAGGGACGTGGAGGCCCGCTCCCCAGTCTGCTCCATAGCAACCAGCTATCAACAGTGTGTTTAAAGAAAAAAAAAACACAAAATACACAAAAACTGTATGCAAAATCACAGGTTTAAAAACGCAAAACGCCTTTCAAAACGCACCCGAAAACCACACCAACCTCAACCCCATACATGTGATCACAGACTAAGGTTGGACCTGATGCAGTTAATCTTACAAAGGTAATATCAAATGGCACACACATTTTAAATCTATTTGGGAATCTTTTTAGGTTAGCAAATTAGCCATTTGTGTTGAATCTCGGGATAACAAATAAGATCTACATTATTGTCTTGACAATCATCTTGATCTTCCTGCAGAGTGGTGCTGTACATGATGATTTGGAATTGAGAAACAGATGTACCACATCTTGTGGGGCAAAACTAAGGAACCAAAGAACAGATGTAATTTGTATGGCAAGAAAACAAATGGGATAAAGTAGTATTAAATCTAGCAGAGCATACCAGGAGTTAGCAGATTGGAAGGAAGCAAGGAAAACATCTTTTAAGATCATGGTATAAATTCTTTATGTATTAGCATTTGAATACAAATAATTAATTTTTTAAATTGATGTAATGCATTGTCATTGCACACTGATGAATGCACATTATGTAATGCATTCACTCAAATACAGTACACAAGCACTCGGTGGAAATGCTGACATTCATCAGCATGCTTATAAATCCATTATGTTCTGTGCTTATGCTCTCACTTTTGTGCAATGTTTAGGCATTAAGCCTCCACTGCCATATGTCTCACAGTACAAACTATCGACAACGGTTTGATTTCAGGGTCATTTTATTTCTCTAAACACATCATAGTGGATCTCTGTTATAGTGGGACAGATAAGTCGAAGCTTTTTGGAAATTCTGATTTATTTTTATTCATTAACCACTTACAGACCGGAAGATTTGGCTGCTTAATGACAGGCCATTTTTTGCGATACGGCGCTGCATCGTTTTAACTGGTCATGCGATGCTGTACCCAAACCAAACTGACGTCATTTTTTTTTACTACAAATAGAGCTTTCTTTTGGTGGTATTTGATCACCTCTTCGGTTTTTATTTTTTGCGCTATAAACAAAAAAGACAATTTACAATAATAAATATTCCCAAATGCTTTTAAAAAACTGCTTTTAAAAAACTAATTTCTTCCTCAGTTTAGGTCAATATATATTCTTCTACATACTTTTGGTAAAAAAAAAAAAAAAAAATTGCAGTAAGCATATATTGATTGGTTTGCACAAAAGTTATAGCATCTACAATCTATGGGAAAGCTTTATGGCATTTATATACAGTGCCTTGCGAAAGTATTCGGCCCCCTTGAACTTTTCAACCTTTTGCCACATTTCAGGCTTCAAACATAAAGATATACAATTTTTATTTTTTGTGAAGAATCGCCAACAAGTGGAACACAATTGTGAAGTGGAATGAAATCTATTGGATTTTTGAAACTTTTATAACTAATAAAAAAATGAAAAGTGGGGCGTGCAAAATTATCCGGCCCCCTTGCGTTAATACTTTGTAGAGCCACCTTTTGCTGCGATTACAGCTGCAAGTCACTTGGGGTATGTCTCTATCAGTTTTGCACATCGAGAGACTGAAATTCTTGCCCATTCTTCCTTGCAAAACAGCTCGAGCTCAGTGAGGTTGGATGGAGAGCGTTTGTGAACAGCAGTTTTCAGCTCTTTCCACAGATTCTCGATTGGATTCAGGTCTGGACTTTGACTTGGCCATTCTAACACCTGGATACGTTTATTTGTGAACCATTCCTTTGTAGATTTTGCTGTATGTTTGGGATCATGTCTTGTTGGAAGATAAATCTCCGTCCCAGTTTCAGGTCTTTTGCAGACTCCAACAGGTTTTCATCCAGAATGGTCCTGTATTTGATCTGCATCCATCTTCCCCTCAATTTTAACCATCTTCCCTGTCCCTGCTGAAGAAAAGCAGGCCCAAACCTTGATGCTGCCACCACCATGTTTGACAGTGGGGATGGTGTGTTGGTGTGTCTCCCAGTTGGCTTGTGGCAAACTATAGACAATACTTTTTATGGATATCTTTGAGAAATGGCTTTCTTCTTGCCACTCTTCCATAAAGGCCAGATTTGTGCAGTGTACGACTGATTGTTGTTCTATGGACAGACTCTCCCACCTCAGCTGTAGTTCTCTGCAGTTCATCCAGAGTGATCATGGGCCTCTTGGCTGCATCTCTGATCAGTCTTCTCCTTGTCTGTGCTGAAAGTTTAGAGGGACAACCAGGTCTTGGTAGATTTGCAGTGGTCTGATACTCCTTCCATTTCAAAATGATCGCTTGCACAGTGCTCCTTGGGATGTTTAAAGCTTGGGAAATCTTTTTGTATCCAAATCCGGCTTTAAACTTCTCCACAACAGTATTATGGACCTGCCTGGTGTGTTCCTTGGTCTTCATGATGCTCTCTGCGCTTTCAACAGACCCCTGAGACTATCACAGAGCAGGTGCATTTATACAGAGACTTGATTACACACAGGTGGATTCTATTTATCACCATCAGTCATTTAGGACAACATTGGATCATTCAGAGATCCTCCCTGAACTTCTGGAGTGAGTTTGCTGCACTGAAAGTAAAGGGGCCGAATAATTTTGCACGCACCACTTTTTCGTTTTTTATTTGCTAAAAAAGTTTAAAATATCCAATAGATTTTGTTCCACTTCACAATTGTGTCCCACTTGTTGGTGATTCTTCAGAAAAAATAAAAATTTTATATCTTTATGTTTGAAGCCTGAAATGTGGCAAAAGGTTGAAAAGTTCAAGGGGGCCGAATACTTTCGCAAAGCACTATATATATATATATATATATATATATATATATATATATATATATAGTTTTTTTTTTACCAGTAATGGCGGTGATCTACGATTTTTAGTGGTACTGCGACATTGCGGTGGACAGATCGGACACTTTTGACACATTTTTGGGACTATTGAAATTTATACAGCAATCGGTGCTACAGAAATGCACTGATTACTGTATAAATGTAACTGACAGGGAAGTAGTTAACACTGGGAGGTGATCAAGGGGTTAAATGTGTTCCCTAGTTAGTGTTTCTAACTGTACGGGGATCTGACTGACTGGGGGAGGAGACATATCGTTTGTTCCTACTTTGTAGGAACAAACGATATGTCTCCTTTCCCCTGACAGAACAGGGATATGTGTGTTTACACACACAAATCCCTTTTTCCTGCTCTCGTGCACATGATCATGGGTGGCCGGCGGGTGAATCCACATCCAATTTGCAATAGTGTGAACCCAGCCTTAAAGAACATCAGAGATTGCAGCTTCGGTGAAAGTCAAAATTCAGCTTCTTTTCAGTAACCTTATAACCAGACAAGCTAATGTACCATGTATTTTATCTGATTCAGTATTTCACATTTAAATATTGAAAATGAAAAACTTCTTGCTGCTTCGGTGCAATTCAGGACAAAATAAAAAAGAAGACATATGCAGTACATCTCTGCAATACATGCACATATGCCTGTGTATCCTGTATACCTATAAATACCTTCTAAATACAGAAGCTGATCTGCCAGAAATATTGTCTGTTCCTTAACTCTGCTGTGGGCTGAGAGTACACAGCATTTTTGTGGACTAAGTGGTGTCAGCCCTGCCCAATTGTCTTTTGTTAAACTACTTACACTCTCCCATTATTCCATCTTTACAGCCTAGGGCCTAATCATTCTGTAAGCCCAATATACAAACTGTTGTTATTGTTACTTTTAAAGGTATAATAAATTGAACAAAAGAGAGTAAATATCCTCTGATTACTTTTGGAGTCACTGATCTGAAGACAGAGTGAGGACAGATTTGTGTACTTGTCCATCACTTAAAAAGTATAGGAATCATTACATCAGCATGACAACCAAGTAACTAGAAGATCATATCATCAATAGTATTCTCCATATTCTTGTACATGTTTTTTGTTTTTCTATTTGTCGATTGGATGTTTTACACATGCAAAAAATACCTTCCTGTAAGTACGTGTATGGTGTGTCCTGTTCTACTGCCCCACTGCCTTTTCCCCTAGTTGCAAATGACACCTTAGTGTCAAAATGACAGTTGGGGGTTTCTACAGTGACTTGAAAAAGTATTCATACCCCTTGAAATTTTCCACATTTTGTCATGTTACAACCAAAATCTTAAATGTATTTTATTGGGATTTTATGTGATAGACCAACACAAAGTGGCACATAATTGTAAAGTGGAAGGAAAATGATAAATTATTTTCATTTAATTTCATTTTTTTACAAATAAATATGTGAAAAGTGTGGCGTGCATTTGTATTCAGCCCCCTTTACTCTGATACCCATAACTAAAATCTAGTAGAACCAATTGCCTTCAGAAGTCACCTAATTAGTAAATAGAGTCCACTTGTGTATAATTTAATCTTAGTATATATACCGCTGTTCTGTGAAGCCCTCAGAGGTTTGTTAGAGAACCTTAGTGAACAAACAGCATCGTGCAGGCCAGGGAACACACCATACAGGTCAGGGATACAGTTTGGAGAAGTTTAAAGTAGGGTAATGTTGTAAAAAATATCCCAAGCTTTGAACATCTCACAGAGCACTATTCATTCCACCACCCGAAAATGGAAAGAATATGGCACAACTACCAAGACATGGCCATCCACCAAACTGACAGGCCGGGCAAGGAGAGCATTAATCAGAGAAGCAGCCAAGAGGTCCATGGTAACTCTGGAGGAGCTGCAGCGATCCACAGCTCAGGTGGGAGAATCTGTCCACAGGACAACTATTAGTGGTGCACACCACAAATCTGGCCTTTATGGAAGAGTGGCAATAAGAAAGCCATTGTTGAAAGAAAACTATAAGAAGTCCATTTTGCAGTTTACAAGAAGCCATGTGAAACGTGGAAGAAGGTACTCTGGTCAGATGAGACCAAAATGTATATTTTTTAACCTAAAAGCAGAACGTTATATGTGGCAGAAAACTAATACAACACATCACCCTGAATGCACCATGAAACATGGTAGTGGCAGCATCATGTTGGGGATGCTTTTCTTCAGCAGGGACAAGGAAGCTGGTCAGAGTTGATAGGAAGATGGATGGAGCCTGCAAAAGACTTGAGACTGGGGCGGAGGTTCATCTTCCAGCAGACCAATGATCCCTAAACATACAGCCAGAACTACAATGGAATGGTTTAGATCAAAGCATATTCATGTGTTAGAATGGCCCAGTCAAAGTCTAGACCTAAATCCAATTGAGAATCCGTGACAAGACTTGAAAATTGTTCTTCATAGATGCTCTCTATTCAATGTGATAGAGCTTGAGCTAGTTTGCAAAGAATGGACACAAATTTCACTCTCTAGGTGTGCAAAGCTGGTAGAGACATACTCAAAAAGACTTGCAGCTGTAATTGCAGTGAAAAGTGGTTCTACAAAGTATTGACTCAGGGGGGCTGAACACAAATGCATGCCACACTTTTCACATATTTATTTGTAAAAACTTTTGAAAGCTATTTATCATTTTCCTTCCACTTTACAATTATGTGCCACTTTGTGTTGGTCTGTCACATAAAATCCCAATAAAATACATTCACGTTTTTGGCTGTAAAATTACAAAATTTGGAAAATTTCAAGGGGTATGAATACTTTTTCAAGGCACTGTATGTTAAGGGCCCATTCATATATGGGCCCTTATGTGATAGCATTTCAGGTGGCATTGACAAATAATGGCACCATAAGCACAATGCATGTTTCTTGTGCTTTCTGGGGATGTATGCGTTCACAGAACATGCAAGTGTGACTGGATCCTAAAATATCATAGGTTAATCCTCAGAACTGACTTCTGGGGTTAAAACAAACAAAAAAAAGAAACACATTTAAAAGCATATACATGCTTTTATTAATATAATAAAGTACAGTGGTGTGAAAAAGTGTTTGCCCCCTTCCTAATTTCCTGTTCCTTTGCATGTTTGTCACACTTAAGTGTTTCGGAACATCAAACCAATTTAAACAATAGTCAAGGACAACACAAGTAAACACAAAATGCAATTTGTAAATGAAGGTGTTTATTATTAAAGGTGAAAAAAAATCCAAACCATCATGGCCCTGTGTGAAAAAGTGATTGCCCCCCTTGTTAAAACATACTATAACTGTGGTTGTCCACACCTGAGTTCAATTTCTCTAGCCACACCCAGGCCTGATTATTGCCACACCTGTTCACAATCAAGGCATCACTTAAATAGGAGCTGCTTGACACAGTAAGGTCCACCAGAAGATCCTTAAAAGCTACACATCATGCCGAGACCCAAAGAAATTCAGGAACAATTGAGAAAGTAATTGAGATCTATCAGTCTGGAAAGGGTTATAAAGCCATTTCCAAAGCTTTGGGAATCCAGCGAACCACAGTGAGAGCCATTATCCACAAATGGCGAAGACATGGAACAGTGGTGAACCTTCCCAGGAGTGGCCGGCCGCCCAAAATTACCCCAAGAGCGCAGCGACGACTCATCCAAGAGGTCACAAAAGACCCCACAACAACGTCCAAGGAACTGCAGGCCTCACTTGCCTCAGTTAAGGTCAGCGTTCATGCCTCCACCATCAGGAAAAGACTGGGCAAAAATGGCCTGCATGGCAGAGTTCCAAGGAGAAAACCACTGCTGAGCAAAAAGAACATCAAAGCTCGTCTCAATTTCTCCACAACACATCTTGATGATCCCCAAGACTTTTGGGACAACATTCTGTGGACCGATGAGACAAAAGTGGAACTCTTTGGAAGGTGTGTGTCCAAGTATATCTGGCGTAGAAGGAACACTGCATTTCATAAAAAGAACATTATAGCAACAGTAAAATATGGTGGTGGTAGTGTGATGGTCTGGGGCTGTTTTGCTGCTTTAGGACCTGGAAGACTTGCCGTGATAAAAGGAACTATGAATTCTGCTGTCTACCAAGAGATCCTGAAGGAGAATGTCCGACCATCTGTTCGTGTACTCAAGCTGAAACGAACTTGGGTTCTGCAGCAGGACAATGATCCTAAACACACCAGCAAGTCCACCACCGAATGGCTGAAGAAAAACAAAATGAAGACTTTGGAGTGGCCTAGCCAAAGTCCTGACCTGAATCCTATTGAGATGTTGTGGTATGACCTTAAAAAGGCCGTTCATGCTCGAAAACCCTCTAATGTAACTGAATTAGGACAATTCTGCAAAGATGAGTGGGCCAAAATTCCTCCAGGACGCTGTAAAAGCCTCATTGCACGTTATCGCAAACGCTTGGTTGCAGTTGTTGCTGCTAAGGGTGGCCCAACCAGTTATTAGGTTTAGGGGGCAATCACTTTTTCACACAGGGCCATGATGGTTTGGATTTTTTTTCACCTTTAATAATAAACACCTTCATTTACAAATTGCATTTTGTGTTTACTTGTGTTGTCCTTGACTATTGTTTAAATTGGTTTGATGTTCCGAAACACTTAAGTGTGACAAACATGCAAAGGAACAGGAAATGAGGAAGGGGGCAAACACTTTTTCACACCACTGTATATATGTATGGAAAATATTCCCCTGCCTCTTTATGGCTGTCAACACAGGTTTCAGGAACTGACATAAGCTAGAGCAAATTATTCCAATAATGTGGGCCCGGAGCATGGGCGTCCGCAGCAGGGGGCAAGGGGGGTCAAGTGCCCCCCCCTGGAATCCCCAAGGTGTTGCCACTGCCGCCGCCGCTGCCATGCTGCATTATTTTTTTTTCTGAGTCCGCTCTCTCCTGTGTATCACAGCGCTGGATGGCTGGGTTTGGCGGCCGCTCTGTAACACAGTCCCGCCCCCCCAGACCATCTCGTGTGATAGTAGAGAGAATCAACGCTCCGCCTATCACATGAGCCGGTCTGGGGGGGGGGGGGCGGGACTGTGTTACAGAGCGGCCGCCGAACAAAGCCATCCAGCGCTGTGATACACAGGAGTAGATGCCCATGATCTGTGCTACGGTGCCTGGATAGGAGGATCGAGGGGGGGAGGGGGCTGCAGTGCTCTCCTCCACCACCGCACTCTCCTGCCCCCCCCCTGCTCTTCTCCTCCACCACCGCACTCTCCTGACCCCCGTGCTCTCCTCCACCACCACACTCTCCTGACCCCCCCCCCAGTGCGCTCCTCCACCACCGCACTCTCCTGCCCCCCCCAGTGCTCCTCTCCTCCACCACCGCACTCTCCTGCCCCCCCTGCTCTTCTCTTCCACCACCGCACTCTCCTGCCCCCCCAGTGCGCTCCTCCACCACCGCACTCTCCTGCCCCCCCCAGTGCTCCTCTCCTCCACCACCGCACTCTCCTGCCCCCCCCTGCTCTTCTCTTCCACCACCGCACTCTCCTGACCCCCGTGCTCTCCTCCACCACCACACTTCCCCCAGCCCCCCAGTGCTCTCTTCCACCACTGCACTCTCCTGCCCCCCCCCCAGTGCGCTCCTCCACCACCGCACTCTCCTGCCCCCCCCCAGTGCTCCTCTCCTCCACCACCGCACTCTCCTGCCCCCCGTGCTCTCCTCCACCACCGCACTCTCCTGCCCCCGTGCTCTCCTCCACCACCACACTCTCCTGTCCCCCCCATGCTCTCCTCCACCACCGCACTCTCCTGCCCCCCCCCCCCCCCGCTCTTCTCTTCCATCACCGCACTCTCCTGACCCCCCCAGTGCTCCTCTCCTCCACCACCGCACTCTCCTGCCCCCCAGTCCTCCTCTCATCCACCACCGCACTCTCCTGCCCCCCCCAGTGCTCCTCTCCTACACCACCGCACTCTCCTGCCCCCCATGCTCTCCTCCACCACCACACTCTCCTGCCCCCCCGTGCTCTCTTCCACCACCGCACTCTCCTGCCCCCCCCAGTGCTCTTCTCTTCCACCACCGCACTCTCCTGCCCCCCCAGTGCTCTCCTCCACCACTGCACTCTCCTGCCCCCCCCAGTGCTCTCCTCCACCACCGCACTCTCCTGCCCCCCCAGTGCTCTTCTCTTCCACCACCGCACTCTCCTGCCCCCCCAGTGCTCTCCTCCACCAGCGCACTCTCCTGACCCCCCCAGTGCTCTCCTCCACCACTGCACTCTCCTGCCCCCCGTGCTCTCCTCCACCACCACACTCTCCTGCCCCCCTCCCCAGTGCTCTCCTCCACCACCGCACTCTCCTGCCCCCCGTGCTCTCCTCCACCACCACACTCTCCTGCCCCCCCAGTGCTCTCTTCCACCACCGCACTCTCCTGCCCCCCCAGTGCTCTCCTCCACCACCGCACTCTCCTGCCCCCCCCAGTGCTCTTCTCTTCCACCACCGCACTCTCCTGCCCCCCCCTGCTCTTCTCTTCCACCACCGCACTCTCCTGACCCCCGTGCTCTCCTCCACCACCACACTCTCCTGACCCCCCCCCCAGTGCTCTCCTCCACCACCGCACTCTTCTGCCCCCCTGCTCTTCTCTTCCACCACCGCACTCTCCTGACCCCCGTGCTCTCCTCCACCACCACACTCTCCTGACCCCCCCCCAGTGCTCTCTTCCACCACTGCACTCTCCTGCCCCCCCCCCAGTGCGCTCCTCCACCACCGCACTCTCCTGCCCCCCCCCAGTGCTCCTCTCCTCCACCACCGCACTCTCCTGCCCCCCGTGCTCTCCTCCACCACCACACTCTCCTGCCCCCCCGTGCTCTCTTCCACCACCGCACTCTCCTGCCCCCCCCGCTCTTCTCTTCCACCACCGCACTCTCCTGACCCCCCCAGTGCTCCTCTCCTCCACCACCGCACTCTCCTGCCCCCCCCAGTCCTCCTCTCCTCCACCACCGCACTCTCCTGCCCCCCAGTGCTCCTCTCCTCCACCACCGCACTCTCCTGCCCCCCGTGCTCTCCTCCACCACCACACTCTCCTGCCCCCCCGTGCTCTCTTCCACCACCGCACTCTCCTGCCCCCCCAGTGCTCTTCTCTTCCACCACCGCACTCTCCTGCCCCCCCAGTGCTCTCCTCCACCACTGCACTCTCTTGCCCCCCCCAGTGCTCTCCTCCACCACCGCACTCTCCTGCCCCCCCAGTGCTCTTCTCTTCCACCACCACACTCTCCTGCCCCCCCAGTGCTCTCCTTTACCACCGCACTCTCCTGACCCCCCCAGTGCTCTTTTCCACCACCGCACTCTCCTGCCCCCTGTGCTCTCCTCCACCACCACACTCTCCTGCCCCCCCCCCAGTGCTCTCCTCCACCACCGCACTCTCCTGCCCCCCCCAGTGCTCTTTTCCACCACCGCACTCTCCTGCCCCCCCAGTGCTCTCCTCCACCACCGCACTCTCCTGCCCCCCCCCCCCCAGTGCTCTTCTCTTTCACCACCGCACTCTCCTGCCCCCCCAGTGCTCTCCTCCACCACTGCACTCTCCTGCCCCCCCATGCTCTCCTCCACCACCGCACTCTCCTGCCCCCCCCCAGTGCTCTTCTCTTCCACCACCGCACTCTCCTGCCCCCCCCCCAGTGCTCTCCTCCACCACCGCACTCTCCTGCCCCCCATGCTCTCTTCCACCACTGTGCTCTCTTCCACCACCGCACTCTCCTGCCCCCCCCAGTGCTCTTCTCTTCCACCACCGCACTCTCCTTCCCCCCCCCAGTGGTCTCCTCTACCACCACACTCTCCTGCCACCCCCTCCAGTGCTCTTCTCCACCACCACACTCTCCTGCCACCCCCTCCAGTGCTCTCCTCCACCACCACACTCTCCTGCCACCCCCTCCAGTGCTCTCCTCCACCACCACACTCTCCTGCCTCCCCCCAGTGCTCTTCTCCACCGCCACGCTCTCCTGCCCCCCCCAGTGGTCTCCATCACCACCACACTCTCCTGCCACCCCCTCCAGTGCTCTCCTCCACCACCACACTCTCCTGCCCCCCCCACAGTGCTCTCCTCCACCACCACCACACTCTCCTGCCCCCCCCCCAGTTTTCTCCTCCCCTGTTCTTGCTGCTCTCCAGCTCTCCCCATCCTTCTCTAGCCACCATCCCCAGTGCTCTCCGCCCCTGTTCCCCCCAGTGCTCTCCCCCCCCGTGCCCTCCACTCCCCCCAGTGCTCTCCCCCATTGGTCTCCTCTCTCCCCCTGTTCTTTCCCCTCCAGTGCTCTCCCCTCAGTGCTCTCCCCTCCCCCCAATGCTCCCCCCCTGTTCTTCCTCCCCCAGTGCTCTTCAGCTCTCTCCATCACTCTCTAGCCCCCACCCCAGTGCTCTCCAGCCCTCCTTACTCCCCACCCCTGTTCTATCTGCCCACCTGGTGCTCTCCAGCCCCCCCCAGTGCTCTCTACCCTCCGTGCTCTCCAGTCCCCCGTCCTTTTTGGCTCCCCCTTAACACCCTCCACTCCCCACCCCTGTACTCTCCTCTCCCCCTGCATTTTGCGCCCTACCCACGTGCTCTCCACCCCCCATAGTGCTCTCCAGTCCCCCGTGCTTTCCACCCCTGTTCTTTCTGGCCCCCACTGGTGCTCTCAAGCTCCCCCCCATTGCTCTCCACTCACCCCTGCTCTTTGTCCCCCCCCAGTGCTCTTCACCACCCCACACTCTTAGCCCCCCCAGTGCTCTCAGCCTACACCTGTTCTTGTTGGCCCCCCCAGTGCTCTCAAGTTCCCCCCCAAGCGCTCTCCGCTCCCCACCCCTGTGATCTCCACTCCCCCTCACTCTTTGCCCCCACCCATGTGTTCTCCAACCCCGCCAGTACTCTTTGCTCCCCCTTCTCTCCAACTCTTTGCTCCCCCTTCTCTCCAACTCCCACTCAGTGCTCTCCACTTCACTCCACTTCCCCAGGACCAGAGGGCAGGCAGACTGGGGCCAGAAAATGAGGACGGCTGAAGGTGCAGGTGGCCAGGGACCACTCCATCTCACAGCAGACAGATCCTCTGGAAGGAGCACCGTCCCCATCCAAAACGAGAACAGACCCTGCCTGCTGCTGGCCGTCATGGATATCCTAATGCCATGCAAGGTACTGTACCGAGCATAAACAACACACCTTCCCACAGACAGGGACTGCAGACTGGGACATGGGGCACAGGAGGGGCTGCAATGATGTGCACAGTGAGACTGCATTCACGGCAAAGCTGCATTTTATAGACACGGCGAGGCTGCATTTGATGGACACAGTGAGGCTGCATTTGGTGGGCACAGTGAGGCTGCATTTGATGGGCACAGTGAGGCTGCATTTGATGGGCACAGTGAGGCTGAATTTGATGGGCACAGTGAGGCTGCATTTGATGGGCACAGTGAGGCTGCATTTGGTGGGCACAGTGAGGCTGAATTTGATGGGCACTGGTGAGGCTGCATTGAGCTCTTGCATCAAGTCTGCAGTCTCTGTCCATCTCCTGTAGCATGTCTGAAGTCTCTGAGGGAGTCTGGAGAGGAGTCAAAAGTGGGAGCACCGCTGGGATGGGGGTCATGGGAGAAGTCAGATTTGTGTGGACTGTGGATAGGAGACTATAGGATAAGACCTCCAAGCTGGAGCCGACTGACTGAGCCCTGCACAGTGCACCTGAGAGGAGGTCAGTGAAAGCACCGCCAGGCCAGTCGGGGGTCACTGATGTAAGGGGGGAGTGAATACGATAATGTAAGGGGCACTGATATAAAGGGTTTCCTCCTTATATTAGTAACCCACCCCCCTTACCTTAGAGTATTCTTTCTGCAGAAGGTGGTCCCCCCCCCCCCCACGTTCAGAGTTTCTGGGGTCCCCCTTGATGATTGATCACTTACCACTATTAACTGGAATTTGAATATATATATATATATATAATATATATATAAAGCCCTATGTGATTTCATATCTATATCTTATACTCTCTTCATCAAATGTGCTTTAAAATGCATGGTTTTTCCCTTTCATACAAGCTCTTGAGTTGTTGAAAATGCAAAAATTGCTGCAGAAAAAGATGACCCCCCCCTTATCAGACATTGCTAGACAGACAAGATGTTCTGATGCCCAGGAAGCAGGTTTAAAACATCTTCCTGGCTATTTTATCAGTGTTCTATCAAAGAAAAAAAAAAGATCACAGTTTATTAAACACCTCTCTAGGGAATTATCAGAATAGAATTATCAGAATTTATTGTCATGATGACACAGTGCCTGGACTGATTTCTGTGACGTCAGCAGAGAGGGGACTTCAGACTGATCGCCGCTAAAATCAGGTCACAGGAGTGCAAAACTAATTGCACTCCTGTGACTCATAGGAGAAATACAGCCAAACAAGCTCAGGCTGGACTTCTCCTTTAAGGAAACTCATTATTTGATTTATAAATAACTTTGCATTGCCTTTTTTTTCCAACAATTATAATCTAAAAGTCATTTTAAATAGGATTAATTGTAGAAAAAGTTTATTTTACTAACAGACTCCATTGCAGCATATGAATGGGTTAACTCCGCCTCCTCTCCTATCCCTTCAAACTTCACTCCCATAAATGTTATGGCTTAGACCCAGTGACTGCGTTCCTTTTTTGTCCTCCTAGGACACTGTGTGTTTTAAACCTTACCTTGTTCCTTCACTTAGGTGCTAACGTCCATGGCCAAGGCCTGGTGGCTCAGTGTGTAAGCTATATCCGGAAGATGGGGAGGAGATTCATTCCTTGCCAGTTTAAACAGTGCCCAGCTATTAGCGGGGTGGAAAAGGGCATATGGATGCAGTGCCAATAAAGAGCTAAGGCCCAGCCATTGGCAGGCAAGTGGAGGTTTGGCTATATTGCCCTGCTGTTAGCGGGTGGCCATGAAATACCCAGTATGGATGCAGCAGTCCCTACACCAGGCGAGGGTCACGTGAGAACCGTCATTTAGTAATTTACATTTACCCAAATCATCACTCTTTTATCCTAAGACCTTTTTCACTCTGTGGTGGTTTTCAGGCACTTTTGCACTAAAAATAGCGCCTGAAAAGCACCTGAAAACTGCCTCCCATTCATTTCAATGGATGGTCAGCACACTGGGGCAGTGAAAAAAGTCCTGCAAGCAGCATCTTTGGGGCATGTTTGGAGCGCTTTAAAAAGCGCCTCAAAAATGCCCCTGCCCATTGAAATTAATGGGCAGCACTTCCAAAGCACCAAAAAAATGTAATTTTTTGCCTCAAAAGCAGTGTAAAAACAACCCCGGAATTTTACAGTGCTTCAGTGTGAAAGGGGTCTAATAGTTTAAAAAAAAATAAAACCACCCAACAGATCTGTTATATCTCTGGAATTCTAGTCTAGAGATCTTGTTGCTGGAGAGAGTAAAAACACCAATGCTGTACCAGCAGTAGTGAGGCTCCAAGGCTGACCAGAACTGATGGTGAAGATGTTGAAGAGATTATTATTTAGTTACAGTCTCTAACATATAAAAGGCAGTAGCTGAATCAGGCCACCAACCTTCATCTGGAAGGTATGACTGTATTTATCGGCGTATAACACGCCAATTCCCGCTGATTGTGAGGGGAGAGGAGTGAGCGGAGCCGATATACACATAGCCGAGTGTACTCGGCTAGGCTTGGCACCACTCGTAGTCATGCCCAGTCCCGCCATTGGGCCATCATAGGAGCCGGGCCAAGGGGCGGGACTGTGAGAGGAGCTGAGTACACAGGACATCCGGCTCTGTGTATCTTGGCGGTACTAATTTTAAACAAGCAAGGCTGCAATCAGACTGGGCAATGCTGAGCAAGGCTGCAATGACATAGGGCAAGGTGGCAATCAGACTGGGCAAGGCTGGGCAAGGCTGCAATGAGACTGGGTAAGGCTGCAATGAGACTTGGCAAGGCTGCAGATGGACACTGATAAGGCTGCATTGATGGGCATTTAAATGTAAGGTTTTTTTCCTTAAACTTCCCTCCTAAAAGTTATTTTCCTTAAAATTCCCTCCTAAACTTGGGGTTCGTATTATACGCCACCGCGCTTTATACGTCGATAAATACGATAATTAAAATATCAGTTTTGGGAGGGCTGGCCCAATATTGCAATGATTGCCAAACACATTTTTATCACATATACAATAATTCCTGATTGGCATATAAATAGTGATGAGAGATTTCATATGCAAATCAGTAAAATGCAGATTTGTTGATTTGTGAATTTATAAATTTATGAATTTTCATAGAGCTCATGGATAACAGCTGCCTGAATTCCTGAGTTTTGTGTTTACCAGATATTCCAATACTACTATTTTCTACATATTTCCATCCTAGCAAATTGTCAGCATTGAAGATATTGTACTGTACTGCTTAAAAGAGTAATGTGCTTGTCCATGCATTGATTCTCAAGTAGATGTCCATCAATCTATTGTGTGTCAAAGAAATAGCGTCTTCTTGTGGGAAGTGTTCACTAAAAATAAAAAAGGTCTTATCAAAATGCAAACATTATCAATGCGTCAATAACATAACAGCACTGCACACTCATTGGATCTTTTTATTTTATATGCTTTTTCCAATCTTGTGATCCCCTGCAACGTAGGAGACACTAACATCTACCACATCACTGCCCTGCCTCCCCATCTTGTGCCCCACCTCTCCATCTTGTCCAGTCAGAGAATGCTTTGTAGAACGGGCAACCTCCTGTGTTTAGAAAGAATGCACTATAGGGCTCCTTTACGGTTGCTTCAAAACATGTCTCCAGGCACGCTTTGTTAAAGCTCCCTGAATGCTAGTCAAAGCTCCTGTCACTAAATTAAATGGTTAGCTCACAATCCTGTTTACACCTTGCTTTTGCTTTGCTTCAGTGTAGCTTCAAAAATTGTACCCTATGTCACTTTAGTGGTACTTCAAAGCTCCTTTTAAGCCTCCATAGAAGTCTATGACAAAACTCACTTGAAGCGCCTGCAGCTTTTGAGAGGCTTTAATTCAGCTTTAGCTTTGTTTTGGAGTAATTGCAGGTATGAGATATCAGCCAAGCTTCCTTAAAGCTCCAAAAAAAGCACCACCGAAGAAGCATCATCGAAACACAACCGAAGCATCATCGAAGCACAACTGAAGAATCATTGAAGCATCAACCAAAGCACAACACGAAGCATCACAGAAGCATCAAAAAAGCATGTTGAAGCGGTAGGCACTTTAATGTGTGCTGAAGTTAAAGCAAGTGTACGCTCAGCACAGTATCCAGAAGCAAGTGGAGATCACTGGAGCAGTTGTGCCTACTAAAGTAATTTCTAGCATCTAAGGGATCTCACAGATATTATATATACATAGTTGCATTGGTCCCAATGCGACTATGGAAAACTTGCCATACCTGGAATTCTTCTTTTTTTTTTTTTTTTTTATTTATTCTTTATTTTCAGATTTTTCAAAGTATACAAACATGAACTATTCAACATAATGATAAGTACAGCAACATTTCTTTAAGAATGATCCCCCCTTTCCCCCCTTTTCCCTCCCTCCCTTCCCCTGTTATTTCAAAGATAGCTTTTATAATTTTCTCCCAAAATATCTGTATCTTAGGGCACTCCCACCATATATGGGCGAAGGTCCCCACCGCTGAGCAACCTCTCCAGCATGTTGAGGGGGGTCTCGCTGCTGATTTTATTTCCTTGCTGTGGAGTTATATACCACCTTGTTAAAAGTTTATATGACATCTCTCTAGTTTGAAGGTCTTTGGCCACCGAGTACGTTCGTCTAATAATCCTGTTTCTATGGAGGTCATTATTCAGCGGTCCCAGTTCATTTTCCCACTTCTCCATATAGGGGGGGTATTTTTGCTCTTCTACCTCTATTAAAATGTCATATATTTTTGAGATCCTTTTTACCAAGCATTGGGGGTTCCCTATCAGCTTCTCCAGAGGTCTAAGTTGCTCCTGTCCTCGTAGTGGTTGTGTTAAAGACTGAATAAAATAATATAATTGTGAATATCTCCACTTATCTAAAGGCTTGTGCCCCCACTTTTCTATTATTTCCTCATATGTGCATACCCTATTCCCTTCCATAACCTCTTGTAATTTAATTTTATCTTTCTTAGCCCATCTGCTATAATATACATATTTCTCTTGCCCTGGTAAAAAAAATTTAGTGTCTAATAATGGCATAAATGGTGAGTTGTGCTCCCACTTGTGTCTCTCATTTATTGTGTCCCATATTCGCAGTGACCCTTTTGTCAATAAATTTGTGCTAATCCCTAATTCTCTATATTTTGCGGGTATCCATATTATCTCCCCTAATTCCCTTCTGCTTAGCTTCATTTCTAATTCCACCCAGTCCTTCCCCTTTTTGTTGTGTGTCCAGTCTGTGATTCGTGAGATTGCTATGGCCTCGTAGTACTTTTTGAAATCGGGCATTGCTAATCCTCCTCTGTCTTTACTTCTTATCAAAGTATTAAGAGCCACCCTCGCCGCTTTTTTTTTCCATATGAATCTTTTAATCATCGTTTTTAATTTATTTAGATATCTCTGTGGTAATAATATGGGGACCATTTGACATGTGTAAGTAAACATTGGTAAAATGAACATTTTAACTGTATTTATTCTCCCTATCCAAGATAAAGCTTTGTATTGGATCCTATCTAAATGCTGTTTAATTTTGTTTAGTAGGGGGATATAATTAGCCTCAAACAAGTCCCCCATCCCTGCCGTAAGCTTTATTCCTAAGTAGGCCAGTTCCCTCCCACTCCATCTAAAAGGGTATTTAGTTTGTAGGATTCTCTGCTCTTCTACTGGTATATTTAAGTTTAGAATTTCGGATTTAGTTGCGTTAACCTTAAAATTGGAGACTTTCCCATATTTTTTTAGTTCTTCCATAGTCGCCGGTATAGAGGTCTCCGGGCTAGAGATATAGAGTAGAAGATCATCTGCAAAAGCAGCAACCCGATACTCCCTCTCATCTACCCGTATTCCCTGGATGTTTTGATTCTTCCTAATAGCCGTCAGGAGGGGTTCTAGTGCCAGAATGAATAATATTGGGGAGAGCGGGCAGCCCTGTCTTGTCCCGTTGCACAGTTCAAGGGGGCAGGACAGGGCCCCGTTTATTCTTATTTTAGCTTTAGGCTTAGTGTACAAAGCTTCAATCCACCCTCTCATCCTCTGCCCCAATCCATATCGCTCCAACACTTCGAATAAGAACCCCCAACTAACCCTGTCAAATGCCTTTTCAGCATCTATAGACATGAGTATCGAGGGGGTCTTCTGTCTTATGGTTTCCTGGCTTAGCATAATGGTCTTTAGTACGTTATCCCGACCTTCTCTCCCCTGAATAAAACCAACCTGATCCTGCTGTATCCACTCTGGGACATGGGGTCTTAATCGTTCAGAGATAATTTTTGCAAAGAGTTTGATATCTGAATTTAGCAAGGAAATTGGCCTGTAGCTTTCCACTGCCAGCGGATCCTTTGCCTCTTTCAAGATCAGGACCACATGCGCCAGTAATGTCTCTTCTCGAAATTTTCCATCCCTCCCCACTGCATTAAAATACGCGCATAGTTTTGGGGCCAGCTGTTTTTGAAATTCCTTGTAGTATGAAATCGGGAAACCATCTGGCCCGGGGCAACCTCCCTTAGCTGTATTTTTGATCGCCCATTCGACTTCCAACTTTGATATTGGGGCTTCTAATGCTTCCATTTCCATTTGTTTAGCCCTGGGAATATCTATCCCTTTCAGATAGTCCTTTATTGCATCCCGGCCTCCATTCTCTAAGCTTTCCTGTTGAATATTATATAGGGCTTTGTAATATGTATAGAACGTGTTCACTATATCTTCCGGCATATTTTGTATGTCCCCCGCCTCATTTCTTACTTTTGGGATAAAGGTTCTGCTTTTCTTATCCTTCACCCTCTTAGCCAGCCATTTACCGGCTTTGTTTCCCCATTGATACATCTCTGTTCCCAGAATGTGATAGGCGGCCATCCTGTCCTGTTCTAGGTAGTCTTCTAGTTCTCTCTTTTTTTTAACTAGATCCTGGGTATCGTGTAGTCCCCTTGGTCTGCTACCCAGCTCCAGTGTCTGGATTTCTTCATACAGTAGGGTTTTCCTCCTCTCTCTCTCTCTCTTTTTTCCTGCTCCAATCCCTATTAATACCCCTCTTATTACCACTTTATGCGTTTCCCATAGTATAGGGCTTGAGATTCCCGGTGTATCATTTAATCTGAAAAACTGTTCTATCTCCCTCTCAACCTTACTTACAGAATCCTTATCCTGTAGCAGAGATTCGTTCAATCTCCAATTCAACCTCGGTCCATGATCCTCTCCTATCTCCAACTTAATCATAACTGGTGCATGATCTGACACAGTTCTAACTTTTATTTCCGCCTTCTTAAGTGCTTTCAGAAATGAGTGTTCCAGGAAGATATAGTCTATTCGAGAGAAGGAACCATGGACCGAGGAGAAGCATGTATAATCCCTATCCTTTGGATGAAGTACTCTCCAGGTATCCTGTAGCTGGAGTGCAGCCAGCGCCCTTAAAAACATTCTCTGCTTATGAACCGATGTCCTTGGGCCTCCCGCTGAAGTGTCAATTTTAGGGTTTACACTCCAGTTAAGATCTCCAGCAAGAATTAATTTCCCCTCTTTAAAATCCTCTATTTTATTCAATAATTTCCTTAGGAATATGTCCGCATTCTCGTTTGGGGCATACATATTTACAATTGTGCATTTAAGGTTAAACAACATTCCTTTTAAACACAAGTATCGTCCCTCCGGGTCCACCAGTCGCTCCTCTAAATTAAACCTCGTTGTTTTACTGAAACCTATTGCAACCCCTCTGGAGTACGAGGATGGGGAATCCCCATAAATCCATACCGGGAAATCAGTCGAATTCAGTCTGACCCCAGAAGAGCATGTTAGGTGCGTCTCCTGGAGACATGCTATATTTGCATCCATATGCTGCAACTCATCGTTTATTCTATGTCTTTTCATTTTTGTGTTTAAGCCCCTTACATTATAAGTAATAACGTTAACTATCCCCATACCTCTCTTCCAAGGGCTATTCTCCTTCTCTTTTTGGAGCGTCTAGTGAACCCGTTGGTGACCATACCTGCTACCCATATAGAAGGACCGAGTGAGAGCCCATAAAAAACCCCCAAAAAACCAAAACCACCCTCCCTCCCCCCTCCCTCCCCTTGTCCTATAACAAAACGTCTCATGAGACTGGGTAGGACTCCCCTTTTCATGTTAAACCTATGGGACTGGTAGGCCAGTATCAGTGGTCTCCTCTCCCCCATAGTATCCCTGGAGTTCGCCCCCATGTCCGTCCGAAACTCCCCAAGCCTCCCCCCTCTCCTCCCCTCCTCCCTCCTCCTCTTAGTCCCCTGTTCAGATTTATCTCAGCTTCAGGTAATTGGATTCTTTCGTCTCCAATCGCTCGGCCTATCCTGTCTAATAGTCCTTTGGGTCATACTCCTCTCACCCCCTAGGACCTCTTCAGTGTCCCATTCTATCTGTGGAGCAGGATATATCCCTAACTGTTCACAAAATTCTTGTAGATCCTCCGGGAAACGTAGAACCGCAGATCGTCCGTCTTTCTTCCCTATGAGGCACGCCGGAAATCCCCACTGATATGGGATGTCGGCTGTTCTCAATAGTTCCGTTAGCGGTTTCAAACGTCTCCTTCTTCCAAGCGTCTCCCCCGCTAAGTCGGAGTAAATCTGCAATTCCACGTCTCCGTAGATCACCCCTGGCTGTGTTCTAACTTTTCTCATTACCTGCATTTTTTCTGCTACATGGTGAAATCTCGCTATGACATCTCGTGGGGTTTCTGATCTAACTCCAAAAGGTCGTGTCATCCTGTGTATTCTATCTAGCTTCAGTGGGGTTGTAGCTTCTCTATCTAATAAGGGATTGAAAATCTGTTGGGCTATCTCTCCAAGGGCAGATGCGCTAACTGTCTCAGGGAGACCTTTTATTCGTATGTTCTTCCTTCTGCTTCTATTCTCCTGGTCTTCTAATTTATATCTAATTGTTCTATTTCCCCTACGGAGGGTTGTTACCTGCTCTAAGATTCCATCTATTCTGTGCTCCTGGGCCTCTACTTTGTTTTCCACCTCCTCTACTCTCCCCAAGACCAAACCTATGTCCTCCCTTATAGTTGCGATATCTGCCCTTAGAGAGATCTCCATTCTCATGAACATCTCTGAGAGCATCTCCCTAATCTGTGGGGACTGGGCGGATTCCCTTTGTCCATCCAGACTCCTTTCTCCTGCCTCTAGATGTTCTAACCCCTCCCTTCCTTGAACTTCATTCTGGCTGCTATCCCCACTGTGTAAGTTCGCGCTATTTTTTTTTTTAAGTTCAGTTGCCTTAACGACCGGGTTTTTGGTCCCTCTGCTGTCTTCTCCCCTCTGTCTGCTTGGGCCCGGGCGGAGCAGTTTTTCCATCCTGGGGCTAACAGCCTCTTCTTCTGCTCTTATACTAGTGTTCGCGGCCATATATTTTTGAATTCCGACCGGGCTTGCGGCGGGGGTTACTTGTTTATTTGTCTTGCCTGCTTTCCCTCTCATCCTGGCAGACCTATCAAAATTTGATTCCCTTCCTCCTATCAAAAATATCGGCCTAAATCTTTACAGCCCCTTTAGACAGCTCCCCCTCAAAAAACCCACCTACCCCAAAAACAACAATCACAGTGTTATTATATTATTACATTTGGTGGTGGTCAGTACCAATTGAATTTTGTCAACCCAAATGTCCAAAATGACCAAAAAAGAAAAAAAAAAAAAAAACAGAGGGGAGGGGGGGGGGGTTATTATACAATTATACAATAACCGATGAGTCCTCTATCATGATGTCTCAGGTGTTGTTCAATTTCAGATACCCGGAAAAAAAAAAAAAAAAAAAAAGGCCCTTCGATGAAAAAAAAAAAAAAAGAGAGGAAAGTTTTTTCTTTTCTCTTCTTCCTTCTCCTTTCTGATCCGCTACTTCCTCCTCTCTATATTGGGCTACTAGTATTAATTAGCAGTCTATAGAATATACCCATATTATACACTCTTTAAACCATACAATATGTTTCCCATATCCTCTCCAAAAAAAAAAAAAAAAAAAAAAAAACTCAGGAGAGTGTAAATCAGCTTGTCAGCAGCAGGGGCTCTTACAGCAACATTTAAACTCCTCCAGCGACTATTGTTGGTAACATAACAGATTTCCTCTTGCAGTTTTTGTATGGGTGATTGTATACAAAAGAAGCTGTCCCCTATAGCCAGGGGGGGAGGATTTCTGGGATTTCTGGGAAAACTCCCTTTAGTTAACAATATTTTTCCCTTTCTCTCCCCTGGTAGTAGATAATTCCTATAATTGAGTTATTTCAACAGTAAGAATGTAGAGCCAGCTCAAGCAGTCATTCCATATATTACTCTGTCAAATCAAGTTATTCCTTAGAGGCAAAAGGAGGTAGGGTAGGATAGGCTCCAATTTACCTAGGGTATCTCCCCTTATCTAGCATAGCGTCCGTGTCCATGCCTCACACCTCTCACCAATCCAGCAGAAACTCAGCAGAAACTCAGCAGAGACTCCCCTTGCTTCCCCCTCCTGCTGCTTGTCTTACCGCTCTGTCGTACGTATAGCACCTTCTGTCAGCCTCTTCTTGTGCTCCGGTGGATTCCAGCAGGGATCCTCGCCTCCGTTTCAGGGGTATGCAGTCCAGGTCCCGTCCCGCCGTAGCAGCAACTTAAAGAACTCCACCGCTGTGTTCTTGGGCAGCCCCTCCGCTGGCATGGGCTGCTGCTAAATTTGGCAGGGCCGGTTCCTGGTCCTCGGAGCCGAAAAGTCAGGCCGATTCGGAGCGGCGTCTCGGGAGCGCACGGCCTCAGGCTATGAGGTCATGGGGAGGTGCATGGCGGAGGGAGGTAGAGCAGGGGCCTCGGGAGGCTCGGACGGGCGCTCGGACGGACGGACGCCTGTCTCCTACGTCATAGCTCCGCCCCTCCCGTAATCCATCACCTGGAATTCTTCTTTAAGCAGTCCATATACATGACAGTTGATTGTGCAATGATCTCAAGCCTTTGATAGTAGGTGGCAGACAGATGCTGCTAGCTGGAAGCTCAATCAGACATGTTAGTGGGACAGTCTAGAAAAGAAATGGAGCATATCTGTATGTTCATTGCCCTCCAATACCTATGGAACACCTATTATCGAATAGCACTAAAGCTGGCCATACGCTTATCAGTTTTTGTTGTTTTTTTTAATCAGAAAACGGCTGATCGAAAAAAAAAAAAGTTGGGATTCCCCCATCCACACAGTTGAGGCGAATGAAAGAATCCTCCCCACTGTGTCATTGTATTCTGACAGTGGGGACTCCTTCGCCATCCTGGGACACAGATTGGTGCTTCAGGCAATTGGCTGAAGTGCTGATTGAAGCAAAATTTCCCAACATGCCCATTCAGGGCTGCTCAATCTGCTCTTGAATGGGACCAGCCATAGATGGCTCAAAATTCAGCAGGTCCCTGCATAACTGGCAAATTTCAATCCGGCTTTAGTCTACATGGGCTGCAGACATAAAGGGTAGTTGAAGACAATGGCAGCTTTCCATGCTTTTTCATTGCGTTCCTGGGTGCCTGCTTAATATAAAAAGGATAGAGGTTAGCTTCAGAAAAACAGATTTTCAGTCACAATAGTGTGAATACTGATTATAAAGCCTTTATATAGTAGCATTGTCCTGAACTGTTCTGTGCTATCAAAGTGTATATGTTTAGTAAAGCCAGCCTTCATTAATCAAGCTCTCAGTGTGCTCCTGAAGGTGTTGTGAACAGATTGCTGAATGACAAATCCGGAGAGTTCATGAGGGAGCAGATGTGAGAGAAATTGGATGTCTAGAGATAATCAGAGCGAGAAGTGTAATCTAAGTCACACGAGAGTCAGGAATGACCTTCCTAATAATCCTTTATCTTTATACTCTTTATACTGCTGTAGCTTTTAGATTGAAAGTGAATGTTTAATGAACATTCTGAACATAGTTCTGATAAAATAACTGATGGAGGAGAACAAAGTATAAGACAGAACAGTTAAAAGTACATATAAACGTACATATAAACCCTAAAGCCCCATACATACTATCAGATTTTCTACTGATCTTTGTCTTCAGATTTACCAAAACCATGTAGTGCAAGGGCCTACTGAATTGCATACAAATTGAAACTCCTAAGGTTTGACCTCATATTATATGGTTTTGGTAAATATGAAGGAAAAAATAAGCAGAAAATCTGATAGCATGTATGGGGCTTAAGGCCCCATTCACACCTGAGCATTTTGTAGCTTGAAGCTACAAAACTATTGAGGGGGAAAATCAATTATTCTCTATGGAGATGGTTCACGTCTCTACTCTAAGTCACCTAGCCAAACGCCTGAAGCTTAAACAAGTTCTGGACCCTTTTTTGTCACTTGAATTGGCCAGATTTGGGTGTTTTTGGAGCGTTTGTATACCCATAGAAATGAATGGAAAAGACGTGATGGATGAGGCAGTATCTATTTTAGATCTGGAGAGCTTTATCCGAATGGTAAAGCAATACACCTGCCAGTTCGATTCTAGAGATCCATGCTACAAGCTTCGAGCAAGCAAAAGGAAGGCATGGAATCAGATTGCCAGCCAAGTGTTTGCCAACTGGGCAGACATAAGAAATGTCCATGTGAAGGATGCTAAAGGTAAGATAAACCCCTACAAACTGAACTAACCACCAAACTGACCATAGGGAGATAATATGATGATTGTTATTTAGTACATTATCTAAACATAAATAACAGATTCTTAGCACAAGAAAAACAGTACAAGCTTATGCTCATATTCCCATGCATTGCTTACATGATCATACATATGAGAAAGCAGACAATAGATGTGCAATTGCAGTTCACTATGGCCACACTTGCATGCGTGTAGGAATGTGGTCATGATGAACTGGATTAGCACATCTTTTGTCTCCTTGTTCATAAGTATATAAGCATAAGCACCTAAGCAATGCATAGTAGTATGAGTATAAACTTGTATTGTTTACCGGTGCTAGGAATCTATTATTTTTAAAACAGTAATTTGCTCAGAAAAACGGGTGAATTTATGCTCATATTCCAGGACATTGCTCATGTGCTCCTTATGGTGCCCCTATAGCTAGCTCCTGGCTGTGGGGGCACTCCATAGGAGGGAGGGGCCATAAGCATAGAAGAGGGGCCCCGAGAGGCAAAACCAGCTGCACAGAGGAGGTAAGTTTAAAATGTTTGTTATTTCAAAAAATACCTTACAATCACTTTATTAATGTTGCCAGCTACTCCGGAACATGTGCCACTTCTTGCCCTCACACTCTCTGTCTCCACCGAGTGTTGAGCAAAAGGTGCAAGAGAGGCCTCCATAACTTTCCAGTCTTCAGCAGGTACTTGATACCACTGCAGCTTCCAGCAGGAGGGATAACTAGGCTACATGGGGACACACAAGTATATAGGTGTCAGCATGTCACAAATATATGAGGGCACACTCTGACCCCTAGTGGATATTGTATGGATTCTGTACACAAAAATAAACATATATTTAAAAAAAACACAAGACTTCTTGTCAATAAAGCATTTTTTTTTAATTATTCAGTACAGCTTAGTATATAGTTATATTAACCTCCCTGGTGGTATGATTATTTCAGATTTTAGGTGCTGAAAGTGGTACCATTATTTTGCATGGAAATTTGGTGTTTTATATTGTAGGCCTGTAATTCTTAACCCTTGTACACACGGTCGGAGAATCCGTCGGAATGTGTCCTATCGGACCGTGTTGTCGGATAATCCGTCTGTGTGTGGTATGCATCGGACTGATTCCGTCTGAATATCCGTCGGACCCAATTTTTCAACTTGTTGGAAATATTTTCCGACAAACTGGTCCGATCGGACATACTCCGATCATGTGTAGAGAATTCCGATCGGACAAAGTGACACGCAGGCTCAGATCAAATTCCTACACCAAAGCTATTGGCTACTAGCCTGAACGTAGTCCCGTCGTAACGAAATAACGTCATCACGTTCTGAATGATCGTATTTTCCGACAACTTGGTCCCACCGTGCGTATGCAACAGTTTCAGACACAATCCGTCGGACAAAATCCGTCGGACAAAATCCAACGGATTTGGTTGGCAGAATGTCCGACCGTGTGTACAGGGGCTTAGAAATAATTCACTTAAATCCATCCAAACAAGAGTCTAATAGACATCCCGGGTATGATAAAATTTGAAATATGAAATCATAAATTATAATATATATATATATATATATATATATATATATATATATATATATATATATATATATACTGTATCTATACTGTGTTTTTTACGTTTTGAATTTGGCGCCGAACTCCATCCCCACGCGTCGCAACGCTCGCAGGGAACAGAGCTCTGCGCTGTCACAGATCGAATGAGACACGGCGGCTCACTGATCACAGTGGGGAGACATCGCTGGATCTAGGGGACAAGGTAAGTAACCCCTACATGGATCCAGCGATGTGATCCAGAGTCTGGCTCAGGAATACCACTTATGGTAATGAAATGTCAACCTGAGTCAGACTTGGGAATACTGCCAGGGAGGCTACCAAACAGATAAATGGTAACTTTACTCTTTAATAAAGATTTCAAATTATTCAATTGCCTCAAGCTGCCATGGGACCTGTCCTGCTGGAGACATAAAGTAGGATGCAAATTGATCCCTGCCATGTGTGCCTTGTCTGCTTCCACGAACACCAGTCCAATGAGCTCTTTCCATGTTCTGAAGTAATGAGTCCTCAAACTCAAATCGATCCCGCTGCCTTACAAAGTTATGCAAGGCACATGCAGTTTTAACAGCACAGACTGCGTTTTGCATGTTCAAGAAGATGGGAGTGTGCAGGACCTGCCATTTGTTTGCTAAAATGCCAAATGCACATTCGACAACTCTATGTGCTCTTGTTAGCCGATAATTGAACACGCTCTTCTTTACAGTTAGATTGTGCCCAGAATAAGGCCATAGTAGATGCTCACCCAAAGGCCTCATTCCCCACAAAAACACTGGGTAGGGGAGGGCCATTTATGCCCGGGAGTGGACTGTTTTCTGGAAGGTCCAGACTATTGGTATGCAGCATGTGTCCAAAAGAAGAATACCCAAAAATACTAGAGTCAGCGCTGCTGCCATATGACCAAATATCTATATAACAGAAGCAACAATTGACATCAGCCACGGCCATTAAAACAAACGAAAAATATTTCTTGTAGTTAGAAATACTGGCTTCTGCTGCCCATGGGCTTTATGATCCTAATGTTTTCCATCAATCGCTCCAACGCAATTGGAGAAGTTGCAGCATTGCCAGAAAACTTTAGAGATCTGTGACCATTCTTCTGTTGTAGATTTTTGAAACACAATTTCCTTCAACACATCCCAAATAGCAGAGCAGGTGTCATGGACTATGTAACCGCCTGTAGATTTTCCAACCCAAAAGGCATAGTGTAGACTTGCTAATGATTGGTTGCTAGGTACCTACAAATAAATAAATATATATATTTGAATTTGTTTTTAAACAGTTAAACTTCTGAAAGGCAAGTGGAAGAGTATACGGGATGCCTACACTCGACATTTATGACTGCTAAAAGATTTTAGGAGTGGAGTTGCGACGTGTGCTCCTGGAGATTATGTGCATGCCAAAGAATTGGAGGTCTTCGGCCATTTCTGGCTTTGGGGCGGTAAGCTAGCATCTGTACGTATGTCATTAAACAAAATGAAAAGAAAAAGTTATAATAATACATTTCTATTTTCAGTATGGAAAGATGCTTGAAGGATAGTATTTAAAATAATGTTTTGGACAAAGATGCAAGCAGTCAGCAAGCAGGCCAAGCATCAGTCAGCCAGCAAGCAGGCCTAGTGTCAGTTAGTGGGCAAGCAGGCCAAGAGCTTACGGAGAGCCAAATGTCGACTCCAGCACATTCTACCTCTGTGACACCTGTGGGAGACCAGGAGTCAGGCATGTACTGGCCATCGGGACTACAGGGAGTTTCCCGGTGGGCCGATGGCTCAGTGGGCCACTCTGATGTAAGGGGGGCTGGTGATGGGCCACTCTGATGTAAGGGAGCTGGTGATGGGCCACTCTGATGTAAGGGGGCTGGTGATGGGACACTCTGATGTAAGGGGGCTGGTGATGGGACACTCTGATGTAAGGGGGCTGGTGATGGGACACTCTGATGTAAGGGGGCTGGTGATTGGACACTCTGATGTAAGGGGGCTGCTGATGGGACACTCTGATGTAAGGGGGCTGCTGATGGGACACTCTGATGTAAGGGGGCTGCTGATGGGATACTCTGATGTAAGGGGGTGCTAATGGGACACTCTGATGTAAGGGGGTACTAATGGGACACTCTGATGTAAGGGGGCTGGTAATGGGACACTCTCATGTAAGTGGGCTGCTGATGGGACGCTCAAAATGTAAGTGGGCCGGTCTGGATGAAGTCCAGGGCCAAATTTCTGTCCCAGTCCAGCCCTGCCAGGAGTCCACACCACCCATTTGTCCTCATGTACCTGCAAGAGCTAACATACATGCAACAAGGAGGGCTCCTGAATCAGATTTTAACCGCATTTTGGACATTATGGCCAGTATGTCAGAAAGGATGAACATCAACAGGTCTCATGTACAGGTTTCTGCAAGGTGTCTGGAAAGTCTAATGGTGAAGGTACCATCAGAACTCCAAGCAGACATGTTGGCAGCTACCATCCGATACATAGCCACCGCCACATATAGGTCCTCAGAACCTCCACCACCTTATGGTCCCTATATAAGTCTCTCCCCGCCCCCTCTGACAGAACCCCGTTCTTTACCCATTCCTCAGTTGCCATCACCACATTCTGTCACCCACCTTCCTCTGCCAATACTACCACCTTCTTTTTTTTAATTGGAAAAAAATTACTTTGAGATGTAAACTTGGTAAACATAGGTACAATCAACATGAGTTTATAATATTTTACATAGCATATGATTAATAAACTGTCTGTACAATATCAGTTTCATTGTTTTTATTTCCACACATTGGTGTGGGTCGGTTAGGTACATATCTCGCTATCCTCCAGCCATCTATCCCATACTCTAGAGTATTTTTGCTTACATCCTCTATGGGTATGGATAATTTTTCTATATGTAAGGGTATCATTAATTTCCTTTTTCCAACTCTGGTGCGTAGGGGGTAATGCCTGCATCCATTTCTTGGCTATCACTTTTCGTGCTATGAATAAGGGTTGATATGGCTTGATATTTGTCAACTTCAACATCGGGTAATAGGCCCAGTAGACATAGCTTTGGGTCTAGGACCACTGGGGAGCCCATATTGTCTTGGAGGAAGGGAACTATCTGCATCCAGAAGGTTTGTAGGGGCATTCCCATATCAAATGGTAAAATGAGCCGGGGACCAGTGTACACAAGGAGCATAGTGGACTTCTTGTGGTTTGAAACGTAGCTACTTTCAGCGGTGTTAGATATGCATGGTGTACAATATATAGTTGTGTCAATCTATCTGAAAGTTTAGGGGATGAACTCCTCCAGTATTTCTACCCAGTCAGAATCATCTATGGGTCCCATATTCGGTTTGCCATGCTGTTTTAGCTGAATAACTGCGTTTCCCCTTTGGAATCTAAGCGTGTAGTAGATGTTGGATATAAGTTAGAAGGGTCTGCCCCCAAAATAGTATTTAGGACAGGGGGGGTGTCTAGTGTGATTGCACAATTTGTAAACTGTGTCCACACGGCATGCCTAAGTTGTAGATATCTAAACAGTAAGTGGTTCGGGAGTGAAGATTCCTTTTTAAGTGTTTGAGAGGTCTTAGGCACGACTTGGGACAGGTATAGTATACCATATGAAGCCCACAGTGCTGGGTCTGGGATAGTATCTAGTTCAGGCATATGTAATAAATAGTATGTGGCGCTACCTTACTTCCTATTCAATATTAAATATATATAAATAAATTCATTCACATCAATAAAGTGCAATAAATCATAAATGTGCAAACCTATTGTCGTGATATTGTGCAAAATTAGCTAGAATTAATCCATATCCACAGAAAAAAAGTGCAACACATATATCCCAATAATGTGCAAAACAGCAAAAGATAAAGTGCAAATATGCTAAAATATTTTTAAAAGTGCATCCGTGCATGTGTATATTATGCTAATAATGTATTTAAGTGATCAAAATAAACTTCTCAATAAGTACCATAATTATGAATAGTCTTTCATAAAAATTCAAATTGATCATGCAACAAATAAGTGCAATTCACTTCAAATAGTGCACCCTTGTTTCCCCCAGCTTCTCACCTCAAACAATGGCCACTACAGGCCATATGTCACTATGTGTATACTGGCTGTAGATTTCTCCTTGACTCCTCGCAAGTCCAGTCCGTCAGCCCATCATAAGTATACATATGCCATCGATCATATACTCGTATCAGATGATGGGGACAAAGAGAGAAAGGGGCTCCAATGTGTAGTAAATTTAAATTAACTTTATTTAAAAAAAATCCACACTTACAATTCAGCAGAGTTTCTAGCACTTGTACACACAGGTTACTTCCGGTCTCCGCCGCGACCGGAAGTGACGACAGTGACACCTAGCTTCTCCCTGATGGGTTGCGTCACCGTTCACGTGACTTTTTCAAAGGGTCCAAGTTCAGGCATATGATTATTGTGCCATAGTGGGGTGTGAGAGTGGAGCTGAGTCATGTTTTGTTTTTTCAGTGCGATATCCCATGCCTTCTGGTGGTGCGAGGGGATCTATTGCTATGTGGTTCCTTTTGAAGAGTCACCTGGACAGGGGTTAATAGTGGGTGGCCTGGTTTATCACATACCAGAGACCTATAGCGATGTGTCTCTATCATGTTAAAATAATATATGGGTGAGAGCTTTGAAGCTAAATAGCTGCACGATTAATCATCAAGAATCTTTATCGCAATCTTGACTAAAGTGTTTCCCAATTCTTTCTATGCAAAAAAATTGCTCTCCCAAAGCCTCTGCCATCAAAACAAAGGAAGGAAAAAAACGGGCAATTTGCCAAGAATCAAAACATTCTTTATCAGTTGAACTTAAGTATAAACATTGTAACAATTTGTCAATGGAATAGACTTCCTGTGTAAAAAATTTAACCACTTAAACACTAAGGCCCCTTTCACACGGATGGACCATCATCCGTTTTTCTTCCATCTGTCGACGGACAAAAATGCATTCCTATGGGCAAACAGATGATCATCCTTTACCATTCGTTAACCTTCGCTTCCGTTTTTATCCATTTTTTTTAAGTACAAAGCTACGTCCAGATCCGTAAAAACTGATATTAACTGACGTTAACAGACAATGTCCGTCAACGTCCGATCAGTTAAGATCTGTTTTGAAGAAATCATTTTTTTTTTGTTTATCTGTGAACTCAACCTATGACCCAGGCAGTAGTTGGACAATAGGAAATACATCCCCAGTACATGCCCAAGAAGAAACATGGCAAGAGATGTCTCCCATAAGGAGCTTGTAAACCTGGTACGAAAGGCCAGGCTCGTGAGACTCAACCTGTCGGGACCATAGTGACAGAGTAAGAACACAGCAACTATGGGATGAAATCTCTAAGCTTGTGACACCAAATTGGACCACCGTAACTCCCAAATGGGGTGATCAACATGGTAAGTGTTGCCCAACTGCAACTTGCTCTCTTGTCAGTGTTTTTATGTAATCAGTAGATTATGGGATGGTTGTAAATTTGAAATGGCGTCAGGATAATTTTTATCATTTTAGCAAACTTTATTTCAGTATTCTAAGCCTGTATTATAAAGATTTTGCAAACACTCTAACATTTTTTTAATGAAATGTTCAGCAGAGAGGGCATGGTTGATGCAAAGATTCACACGCTACAAACATTAAATAACAATACATACAAAGCATAGTGCCACATGGTTTGGCTCTGCTGCAGCGAGAGACTGAACAGTACATTACTCACATGTTTCCATAATCTAATTACTCACGTTTCCATAATCTATTGTCAAAATCCTTACACAAATTCTTTTTCAATGTGCGTTTACAGGAACTGAAAATAACAGAAGGTGGTATTCTCTGAGAGACCGTTTTCGCAGAGATTTGCATGATGAGGCAGAGTGTGCAATCGGTTACGGAGCTACCACAAAGAAAAAATCTATCTACTTTGAAATGTTGTCCTTCCTAAGGAAAGTCTTGGATGTTAGACCTTAAATGACATTTGGATGTTCCATCTAGAAAGTGTAAAAAGTAGGTCTCCATATAGTAAGGTTTTGTAACCAAAATGTTCGTCCTTTTTATTGTAGTACATCATCAAACGTCTGTGAGAGTGTGAGAAGAACATTGACAATAATGAAACAGAAGCAGTGCAGGAAGGTGAGCAAGCCACACAAGAGGGAGAATGCCAGTCCCAGTCTGTGGATGAGACAGCACGTCCAAGTGCACGTCCAAGTTCTTCGCAAAGATCAATAAATGTAAGCATACTATTGATTACTATACTTTATCTGATGTACACCAAGGCATCATTGTATTTCTCAATCGGCATATTATTCTCTACAGGTTAGTCATGACAGGCCAACAACATCACGATCCTCGTGACGTGGCAAAAAGCCTGAAAATCCAGACATGGAGAAATCCATGAAGTCCTTCATGGATGAGATGACCTCCTTTAAAAGACAGGAGAGTAAAGATCCATTCTGTGATCCAAATAACTCAAATGCATCCTTCCTGGGGCACTTCAAAAACCACCAGCAGAGAGGCAGATGGAGATACATATGGGTATATTTAATTATGTGGGGGGATGTATTAGAGCTGCCGAGTCAAGAATGCCATTGCCTACTCCCCCCACCTCTTTTTTTTTCAGTATTTGTAACCTGGTTTCTATGTTAAACTACAAATCTTGTAATATTTGGAATATTTTATGCTTTGTTCATACTTTGATAAATAAAAAAACAGTTAAGTGAAAAACTTTTATTTTACACGGGTTATGCAGAATAATAAAACTAAAACCATTTTGAACATATCTGCTTTTGCATCTTTTTATGCTAGAAAAAAAACACATTAATTTGCACTGCATTATTTAGATGTATTGGTACTGTCATGGAACTTCTCCTGATGGAGATAGAAAGTAGTCTGCAAATTTTTCACGCATGTCAATGTAGGATCTCCCTGCACGCAGGGCCGGCGCTACCACTAGGCGAAGTAGGCAGCCGCCTAGGGCGCACTACCACCTAGGGCGCAACCAAGGCCTCTGTCCAGTGTGAGCTCCTCTTCTGATCTCTCGCCCCCCCCCCCTGTGGTGTGCCTCCGGCGCCACCAATCCCCCATGTTTCCCGCTGAGCGCTCACACGTGTTTATCTCACAGCGCCGCTCCGGGACTCCTTTGCTCCAGCCTGTCCCTCTGGAGCGGCGCTGTGTATCTGTGTGAGTGCAGCGGAGGGGCGGGGCTCGGCGGAGGTGGGAGCATTGAGAGGTCAGTCAGCTGACCTCCTGCCCGGCGGGGACATCGTGGAGCAGGGTGGACGGCGCTGGCCTGGTCCCGGTGGGGATATGATGGAGGTGGAGCGGGTGCACGGCGCTGGCGTGGCCCCGGCGGAGTGGGTGGACGGCGCTGGCGTGGACTCCTGAACAATTCTGCATACCCAGTGCGGAGGAGTCGGAGAGGCCCGGATGAGGTAAGGAGGAGGATGGATCATCCCCGACCTACATTGAGCTGTATGGAGGGGGTTTGTGTGTGAGTAATGCAGGAAGTAGGAGTCAGGTAGGTTAGTGTGATGTGTGTCAGTGTGATGTGTGTCAGTGTATGTGTCAGTGTATGTGTCAGTGCCAGTGTATGTGCCAGTGTATGTGTCAGTGTATGTGTCATGCCAGTGTATGTGTCAGTGTGATGTGTCAGGGTATGTGTATGTGTCAGTGTGATGTGTCAGTGTCAGGGTATGTGTATGTGTCAGTGTGATGGTCAGTGTATGCGTCTGTGTATTCGTCAGTGTGATGGTCAGTGTATGTGTCAGTGTGATGGTCAGTGTATGCGTCAGTGTGATGGTCAGTGTGATGGTCAGTGTATGCGTCAGTGTGATGGTCAGTGTGATGGTCAGTGTATGCGTCAGTGTGATGGTCAGTGTGATTGTCAGTGTGATGGTCAGTGTATGCGTCAGTGTGATGGTCAGTGTATGCGTCAGTGTGATGGTCAGTGTATGTGTCAGTGTGATGGTCAGTGTATGTGTCAGTGTATGTGTCAGTGTATGTGTCAGTGTATGTGTCAGTGTGATGGTCAGTGTATGCGTCAGTGTATGCGTCAGTGTAGGTGTCAGTGTGATGGTCAGTGTATGTGTCAGTGTATGTGTCAGTGTGATGGTCAGTGTATGCGTCAGTGTGATGGTCAGTGTATGCGTCAGTGTGATGGTCAGTGTAGGTGTCAGTATGATGGTCAGTGTATGTGTCAGTGTGATGGTCAGTGTATGTGTCAGTGTGATGGTCAGTGTATGCGTCAGTGTGATGGTCAGTGTATGTGTCAGTGTGATGGTCAGTGTATGCGTCAGTGTGATGGTCAGTGTATGTGTCAGTGTGATGGTCAGTGTATGTGTCAGTGTGATGGTCAGTGTATGCGTCAGTGTGATGGTCAGTGTATGCGTCAGTGTGATGGTCAGTGTATGCGTCAGTGTGATGGTCAGTGTAGGTGTCAGTATGATGGTCAGTGTATGTGTCAGTGCCATTGTATGTGTTAGTGTATGTGTCAGTGTATGTGTCAGTGCCAGTGTATGTGTCATGTCAGGGTATGTGTCAGTGTATGTCATGCCAGTGTACGTGTATGTGTCAGTGTCAGTGTGATGTGTCAGTGTATGTGTTTTCAGTGTATGGGTTTTCAGTGTATGTGTTTTCAGTGTATGTGTTTTCAGGGTGATGTGTCAGTGTATGTGTTTTCAGGGTATGTGTCAGTGTATGTGTCAGTGTATGTGTCAGGGTATGTGTCAGTGTGATGGTCAGTGTAGGTGCCAGTGTGATGGTCAGTGTAGGTGTCAGCGTGATGGTTAGTGTAGGTGTCAGCGTGATGGTTAGTGTAGGTGTCAGCGTGATGGTCAGTGTATGTGTCAGTGTAGGTGTCAGTGTGATGGTCAGTGTAATTGGCAGTGTAGGTGTCAGGTGGGTTAGTGTAGGTGCCAGGTAGGTCGGTGTAATTATCAGGTAGGTCAGTGTAGGGGTCAGCATGATGTGAGTAGTGCAGGAAGTAGGAGTCAGGTGGATTAGTTTGTGTCAAGGGGTCAGTGTAGGGGTCAGATAGGTCATGTGTAGCAAGGGCAGGGTAAGGTGGAGTCATGTGCGCAGCCGGGGGGGGGGGGGGGCGGCAAAATTAGGTTTCGCCTAGGGTGTCAACGATCCTTGCACCAGCCCTGCCTGCACGTACTCTGCTGTACTGTACGGAGGGCAGGTGGAACTCTTCGTCTTCCTCAATGTGGATGCCCTTCTTCTCCCAGACAATATTATGCAGAATGCAGCAGGCCTTAATTACTAACTCAGCATTCTCAAGTCTGAGTTGCAAGGTGTTGTGATATGGCTGAACCAGAGTGACTCCATCTTTGTAAGTTCATATACGATTAACTTGGGTAACTTTGCTAGTTAGCTTAAACTCTGTATCTGCAGACATAGGCAGTTTTTCTGTGGACATGCACATAGGGAAATATAGCTTGCATAGGCAGTTTTGTTCTGTGCTGTCTAAATAAAGAAATTGTGTCACAATATGTCTGAGCCACATATCCCATGACTGTGATTCGGAAGCAGATGACATGAGTAATGATATGTAATGATATGTAATGATATGTAATGATGATGTGTAATGTACGCCTCTGTATTAACCACACCCATGTTCTATACAATGACTGGCTGATAAGGGTGCATATTAAAATACAGCCCCTCTCACAATACACTAGACAACTGCTGAATTACAATCTTGGCTCATCTGTTCTTGTTGTCTCCTTAATACTGCAGTGTTAAGTAAAGGGTTTTGTGAATATTGTAATTGCGTTAGTTATACCTCTAGCTGGTCTTTGTCAGGTATATAGAAATACCATTTCAATCACAACACAAGGGTGTTTGGAAAACATGCCATTTACTTGAGAATATGCCAAATGTACATTCAATGAGGCATCTTGCGCGGCTCAGCCAATAATTAAAGATCCTCTTCTTGCCATCCAGATTACTTCTGGCATACTGCCTAAGAAGATATTGTGAAAATGGGAAGGTCTCATCTACAACAAGGACGAAAGGTAGGTCTGGTCCTTCAGTTCCAGGCAGAGGCTGATTGAATGGTATGTTGAATCGCCCTTCTGGCAGTCTTCGACCCATTACAGACTCACGGAACACTCTGGAATCAGAACTGCTGCCATATGCCCCAATGTCCACAGCAATAGATTTATAATTACTATCATAGATAGTCATGAGGACCAATGAAAAATATTTCTTATAGTTATGAAATCTAGATCCGGAATGTGGAGGCTTTTGGCTACGGATATGCTTTCCATCAAGAGCTCTGATACAATTTGGAAAGTTTGCTCGATTCCAAAATCCTTCGGCTATTCTTCGCCACATGTTTCCATCTGGTAATGGCATCACGGCTGGACACAGCTCTTCCCATATGGCTAGGCAAGTATCAACATCTGCAAAATAGTGGAAATGTCCAGTAAATTAAAGTAATAATGGTTTAAAGACTTATAGGACTGGCCATTTGCAAGAAACCTAGACAAACAAAATTAAACATCTTTTTAAGTAAAAAAACATTCTACTGGCACATAAATGGAAACGATATTTATTATCTATACATACTGTATATACACACACACACAGTAGACCAGGGGTAGGCAACCTGACACTTGATAAATTAATTACTTCTTACCTCAAGATCACTAGGAGACGTTCATCTGCAGGTACACATCTTCTCATGTTGGTATGTCTCCACTGCAGCCGTGGGTGCAGCTGGTCCAGTAAGTAGTCGAATGTGGCTACGGTCAAGTGAAGTGGTGGTGAATGGTGAAGTTGAAAAACTTAGTGGGATACTGTCGGAGATGAGTGTAGTGCAAAGCCACAAAACCTTCAGAAAACCGCTTCATTATTATGGGATGGGTCCAAAATCAACGTCTCCTAGCCACAATCTGCATTTTCTTGCTCTCCATTCTCCTCATATAGGCAAATACTATAAACAATGTCGGACATGAAAGACACAGCAAGGACAAGTCACTCACTGAAAAATGCAAGGCAGCATGGGAGGAGCAATGCCTTCTAGGTAATTTCCTTAAAGGCACAGAAACTGCTGTGAACGGAACAAAATGTATACAAAAACGGATAAAAAAACTGATGTAAATATGTACATTAAAGGATGAAAACGGATATTAACGGAACAGAAGACGGATGAAAACAGAGATTAATAGAACAGATGACGGATGAAGATGGATGAAGCTGCGGATAAGAACTGATACCCCTTTAACGTGACTAAACTGATGGTGCCCATGTGAAAGGGGCCTAAATATTTTTCTGACATTTGTTGGTTTCAAGTTAAAATAATTTTTTGTTTGCTAGAAAATTTCTTAGAACCCCCAAACATTATATATAGTTTTTTAGTAGACACCCTAGAAAATAAAATGGTGGTTGTTGCAATATTTTATGTCACGCTGTCTTTCAAATGCAATTTATTTTGCAAAAATTACTTTAATGAATAATAAAAAAAAGAAACTAACCAGTAAAGTTAGCCCATTTTTCTTTGTATAATGTGAAAGATTTTACGTTGCAAGAATCGTGATCTTTTTATTCTAAGCAAAAAAAACGTGATTCTCATTTTGGCCAGAATCATGTAGCTCTACTAAATAGTAGTCATGTATGTCTGGAAGGGCACACCCTCCCTCTGATGTGGGATTTTTTAGTACATGCCAGGCTAATTTATGTCTACTGTTTCCCCAGACAAAGGAGTTTATGATTGCGTCCACCTGTTTAAAGGATTTTAGGGGAATGTAAAGAGGGGTATGCCGAACCATGTGCAAAATTTTAGGTAGGAGGATCATTTTTATTAAATGTATTCTTCCCATCACTCCAAGGGGTAGTCTAGACCAGGTTTGAGTTTTGGATTTAAGGACTGTGAATAGGGGTTCTATGTTAAGAGAAATGTAATCTCTAAGGTTCCTTGTAACTATCACCCCCCAATTTAATTGCAGACACTCTAATTAAGGGTAGTTCGGGATAAACGGGAGTGGGGGGAATAGATCTAGGGGAAGAATTTGTGACTTATCCCAATTGATGCGTAATTCTGAATATCCACACATCTTTTCAATTATAGCCAGTGCCAATTGTAATGATGGTCCCTGATCTGGTAGATACAGTATGGTGTCATCTGCATATAGGCCTATTTTTTCCCAGGATTTGCTCCGTCTTAAGCCTATTATATTTGGGTCTGATCTTATGGCTATAGCTAATGGTTCTGCTGCAAGGGCATCGGTATAGGTGCTGCACCCATTTCATAAATTTGGTCCAAACCCATAACAACGTAGGCATTCCCATTGGCAATGACAGGACAAGCTCACCTAGAGCCCAGGGCGAATGTACCAAACTGCCGAGCATTATCTGTCAGCAAACCCCCCCCCAAGAAAATACTAAGCACTAATCCGCATGCTTTCCACCAAAGCATAAATCCCCCCTCCTCCCAGTGCAAATCCACTCCCTGCTGAAATCCCCCCTCTCAGCATAAATCCCCCCTTCCCCAGCAGAAAAACATTAAATCATCCACCCCTAAAATTTTCCCTCCTAGTACACATCTCCCCACCCACTTCAATTCCTCCCTTCCAGTACATATTCCCCTCAAATCCCCTCTCCTAGTATAAACCTCTTCCCCCTGTCCTCCTCCCAAAACAAATCCCCCTAAATCACCACTCTTAAGTCCATACACACTATCAGATTTTCTGCTGCTTTTTTCCTTCAGATTTACCAAAACGATATAATATGAGGTCAAACCTTAGAAGTTTCAATTTTTATGCAATCAGGCAGGCCCTTGCACTACATAGTTTTGGGAAATCTGAAAACACAAATCAGCAGAAAATCTGATAGTGCGTATTGGGCTTTAGCATTCCCCCTCCCAAATTTGCCCTCCTAGAACAATACTTACCCCCAGCCGCCCCCAAAATTCTCGCTTTTAGCACAAGTCCCCTCCCCCCATTCTCCTTGTGGTGCCCTCCCACCTCACATGATACCACAGTGCCAATGGCAGCCACCCCTCCTGCCCACCCCTTGTCTCGGCCCTGCCCATATCGTAAAGCCACTAAACAGAATCAAAGGCCTTTGCTGTATCCAGGGCCACCACTACTCAGGTGTTAGAGTTGTCATATTGGGCCTGAACATTCATGAACAGTCGCCTGATATTCATTGTGGTGTTCTTTAACACCACCACCTTCTAATTGGCAGAATGTTCTTCAGACTCCCTCTACCTCAACCTGGTCACATTATGGCCATGCCATGAATGTGGTGATGTCATCTATTGACGCAGTCAACTGCTCCCAAACCTTCCATTGCCTCTCGTTTTTTTAGGAGCTACATTAGCTCTATTTCATTTTTTTTTTTTTTATTGTTGAGCTTGTTGAAGCTTGTTGTTTTGTCTTATGTGTTATCTATATGTTATCTTATATAGAAGAAGTTTTGTATTACTTTAAAAACATGTGTTTGGTGATTATTTTATGTATATAAAAAATGTTGAATATTGGGTTCTTCATGTATCAGTCTTCAAAAATTTACAAAAAATAAAAAATTACCTCAGTGTGATGATTAGTTGTCCCACAGGGGGTATACTGTTACGGAAATATGTGAGGCTGCAATGGTGGGCACAGGTGAGGCTGCAATGGTGGGCACAGGTCATGCTGCAATGATGTTTATTTTATGCATATAAAAATATTACAATATTGGGTTCTTCATGTATCAGTCTTCAAAAAATTACAAAAAAAATTGTGATTATTAGTCGTTCTATAGGGGGTATAATATTACGGAAATATGCAACCGACTATTGAGTAAACCCAGTAACTCATCAAAGCTGTGAGCAAAAATAACAAATGTGGGTATAAGTGGACATGATAAGAAAGGGACAATGGCAAATATCATGAACCCACAGAAGTTTGACTACCACCGAGGTTTTTACTTTTTTTGCGATATAAAAGAAAAACACGTATATAAATTGGTTTGTGTGAAAGTTTCTTGACAGCCTAAAATGTCAGGACAGTACAAATTCCCCCCAAATTACCCCTTTTTTTGTCATCATCAGTGTCATCATATAACTGATGTGGCGGTGATCAGGGACACTGACTGGTGAAAGTATGTAACACTGTACACCAGGGGTGTCCAAACTTTTTTCAAAGAGGGCCAGATTTGATGAAGTGAACATGTGCGAGGGCCGACCATTTTGCCTGACATTCTTTGAACCATTAAAATTCAGTCTAAGCGTGTTCGTTCAAACACTAATACACGGTCCAATAAGAATTCTCTTGCCTTTGTGGCTGTGTGTGTTGAAGAGATGAGCATTTGTTATTGGGATATACCGTATTTATTGTCGAATAGCACGCACCTTCACTTTAAGAGGGAAGTTTCAGGAAAAAAACTTAACATTTTAAATAAAGAACTGTGAAGCAAAATAAGGGTCAGTGCCCATCTGTGTGCCCACCATTGCTGGGAATGCAGCACCCACCATTGCCAGGAATGCACCCACCATTAGCCAGCAATGAACTCACCATTGCCAGGAATGCACCCACCATTAGCCAGGAATGCACCCACCATTAGCCAGGAATGCACCCACCATTAGCCAGGAATGCACCCACTATTGCCAGGACTACACCCACCATTAGCCAGGAATGCACCCACCATTAGCCTGCAATGCACCCACCATTAGCCAGCAATGAACTCACCATTGCCAGTAATGCACCCACCATTAGCCAGCAATGCACCCACCATTAGCCAGGAATGCACCCACCATTAGCCAGGAATGCACCCACTATTGCCAGGACTGCACCCACCATTAGCCAGGAATGCACCCACCATTAGCCAGCAATGCACCCACCATTAGTCAGCAATGCACCCACCATTAGCCAGCAATGCACCCACCATTAGCCAGCAATGCACCCACCATTAGCCAGCAATACACCCACCATTGCCAGGAATGCAGCCACCATTGCCAGGAATGCAGCCACCATCAGCCAGGAATACACCCTAGTACTATTTGGTGTTCAGTATATAGGGGTATAATACACGTATAAAATACTTTCAAATATAGAAAGCATAGTATAGTGCATTTCCATTGTGCAGCATTGTGACTGCTGAGCGGTTCTGCAGCGATACTACAAAGAGTGACAAACGCAATTACCACCACCACTATATACCCTCCGCTTGAGTCACAGGAATTATTTTCTGATCCATCACAAGACATTGCCGATGCGCAGCCATTCTTGGCATTGGATCAGGAAGAGGAGGTAGCAACAACTGTCACTTAGTAGTCTGACGACAGTACCCAGATCTTCCCAAGGAAGTTGGTCCCCAGTGTTGCTGCCTTCTCTGAGATCTCTAATTATAGCGGTGGGGAAGGTGATGTCGATGATGACGTGTCTAGTGATGTCACATGGGTGCCCACAAGAGAGGAAGAGGAGGGGAGTTCAGAGGGAGATATGGACCAGCAGATAGGGAGGAGAAGCAGGCGAAACTTACATTACACAGGAGGGACAAAGCAGACTGCTAATGTATCAGGAGCGAGCCATCAACCATGTATGGTCACATCTGGCGCTCCCAGGATGCCGGCACATGGCTCCGCAGTGTGGGCTTTTTTTAACGTGTCCGCTGCTGACAATAGTGTTGCCATCTGCAGCCTTTGCAGTCAACACATAAGTCGTGGTAAGCCCAACACTCACCTAGGGATGACCGCCTTAAGAAGGCACATGAGCTGCCATCACCGAGCCCAGTGGGAGCAACGGAACCCACAAAGCCACACTCCAGGCTCTCACCGTCCAGCCTCTTCTACTTCTCCTCTCTCCTCAGAATTGTCCCCCACTCCACCTTCCATCATGCCGTCCTCACGTTTTTCTGGAAAAAGGCAGGCTTCTGTGGGCCAAATGTTCGAGCGTAAAAAAATTATCACGCCGGATAACCCTCTTGCCCAACGATTGACTGCTGGCTTGTCAGAACTGATAGCCTGCCAACTACTGCCATATAAACTGGTGGATTCGAAAATTTGAGGCCATTGGAACACCACAATGGAAGGTCCCAGGAAGGAAGTATTTCTCACAGAAGGGCATCCCAGAGCTATATGGCCATGTTCAGCGGCAAGTGAATGTATCTCTGGCACACAGTATCGATGCATCTGACCACAGACACGTGGTCTAGCAAACACGGGCAGGGAAGATATATAACTTTTACTGCCCAATGGGTGAACCTTCTGACAGCCGTCAAGCATGTAACCCGTGGCACCCGTGTAGATTTGGTTTTACCGCCACAGATTGCATGCAGGCCCGGCTCTTCTTCTCCTCCTCCTACTCCATCCTCCCTCTCCTCCTCGGCTGACTCCTCCTTTTCCGCTGCTAGCGTCTCTTCCGCTACGCCGCCCAAGATCCCCATGCTGTGCTGCGTCTGTTGTGCCTGGAAGCCAAGAGCCACACTGGCCCTGCACTCCTTTCAGCTTTGCGTTCACAGGCAGATCAGTGGCTAACACCGCTCAATTTGACAGTTGGTAAAGTGGTGTGTGACAACGGTGCTGCTTAGCGCATTGAAACAGGGCAAAATTACACACGTGCCATGCATGGCACATGTCTTAAACTTGGTTGTGCAGCGATTCGTTGTCAAATACCCTGGGGTCCAGGACATCTTGCTGCAGGCAAGGAAAATCTCGGCCCATTTCAGAAGATCTTACACGGCCATGGCTCGCCTTGCTGACATTCAGTGGCGACACAATCTGCCGGTCAGACGTCTTATTTGCGATTGCCCGACGCAATGTAACTCAACCTTCTATATGCTTGATAGGCTGCTCCAGCATAAATGTGCAGTTAACGACTACCTGTATGAACTCTGCAGCAGAACAGGTCCTGGGGAACTTGTTTTTTTTTCACCGTGCCAGTGGCTGCTCATGCGCGACGCATGCAGACTTTTGCTTCCATTTGATGAGATCACCAAACTGGTCAGTCGCAGCCATGGCTCCATCAGTAACATCAGTGACATCGTACCTTATGCCTTCTTTATGGAGCGTGCATTGCGTTGTGTCATTGATCAAGCCATGGAGGAGCAGGAAGATGATGAAGTCGCAATGTTGGATGAATTCCCGGGGGGGCTACTTTATCTGAGACAAGTCAACAGGAGTCTGAAGAGGAGTCAGAGGAGGATGGTGCCGGGGCGGATGAGGAGGAGCAAGAAGAGCATGCTTTAAACCTTTCTGGGATCCCTGTTGTTGTCCGTGGATGGGCAGAGGAGAACGAGGAGGATGACATTATCCTGGATGATGAGCAGGAGCCAGGCCACCACTCCACTTCCAGTTTAGTGCAAATGGGGGCCTTCATGCTCCAGTGTTTTAACAGGTACCCCCATATAAAAAGCATAAAGGTCAAGGACCAGTACTTGGGTGGCAACGTACTTAGACCCCCGGTACAAACACAAAATTGTGGAAATGTTACCACCATCACAGAGGGCTGTCAGAATGGAGCACTTCCAGCCAGAGAAATGCTGCATTCTGCTTTTGCATGCGCTGGCAGAGGAATTCCCACTCCCAGAGAAAGAATTGCTGGTACCAATCCAACAGCGCCTGCAAGAAGAGGCCGGTTTGAAGATGTGTTGGTCACTTCTGATATGAGATCATTCTTTCAGCTGACCCTTCGACAGGTGTCACCCGGATCCTGCATCAGGGAACGCCTAGACCGACAGGTGTCCGACTACATCGGGTTAACAGCCGATGTGGACGCTCTGAGAAGTGATAAACCCCTGGACTACTGGATGGGCAGGCTTGACCTCTGGCCAGAGCTTGCACAATTTGCAATGGAACTGTTGGCTTGCCCCCCGTCCAGTGTCCTGTCCAAAAGGACGTTCAGTGCAGCAGGGGGGATTGTGACCGATAAGTGCACTCGCCTAGCTCACGACAGTGTTGACTACCTCACATTTATAAAAATGAATGAGGCATGGATCTTGGAGGAATTCAACACATGTGACCAGTAGACCATGTATATGTATAACTTATAAACGATTTCTATAATCTAGCACACAGACCTTTTTTCTACCTTTGGCTCACTTCCTTGTACAAAAAAAGCACACCGCACTATATGCCCGTACCCTCCTGTTTGAAGAGGTTGAGCGGTGTCATATTTTTGGGTCCCGCAGCGAGTTGCTGGTATCAGTGCTGGTGTCAATGCTCTCTATCTCGGTGCTGGTGTGGTGTCAGTGCTCTCTATCACGGTGCTGGTGTGGTGTCAGTGCTCTCTATCTCGGTGCTGGTGTCAGTGCTCTCTATCACGGTGCTGGTGTCAATGTTCTCTATCACGGTGCTGGTGTGGTGTCAGTGCTCTCTATCATGGTGCTAGTGTCAGTGCTCTCTCTCTATCTCGGTGCTGTTGTGGTGTCAGTGCTCTCTATCTCGGTGCTGGTGCCAGTGCTCTCTATCACGGTGCTGGTGTCAGTGCTCTCTATCATGGTGCTAGTGTCAGTGCTTTCTATCTTGGTGCTGGCATCAGTGCTCTCTATCAAGGTGCTGGTGTCAGTGCTCTCTCTCTATCTCGGTGCTGGTGTGGTGTCAGTGCTCTCTCTTTCGGTGCTGGTGTGGTCTCAGTGCTCTCTATCACGGTGCTGGTGTCAGTGCTCTCTATCTCAGGGCTGGTGTTAGTGCTCTCTATCACGGTTCTGGTATCAGTGCTCTTTATCTCGGTGCTGGTGTCAGTGGTCTCTCTCTACCTCTGTGCTGGTGTAGTCTCAGTGCTCTCTATCACGGTGCTGGTGTCAGTGCTCTCTATCTCGGTGCTGGTGTCAGTGCTCTCTATCACGGTGCTGGTGTGGTGTCAGTGCTCTCTATCTCGGTGCTGGTGTCAATGTTCTCTATCACGGTGCTGGTGTGGTGTCAGTGCTCTCTATCATGGTGCTGGTGTCAGTGCTCACTCTCTATCTCGGTGCTGGTGTCAGTGCTCTCTCTCTATCTCGGTGCTGTTGTGGTGTCAGTGCTCTCTATCATGGTGCTGGTGTCAGTGCTCTCTATCTTCTTGCTGGCGTCAGTGCTCTCTATCACGGTGCTGGTGTCAGTGCTCTCTCTCTATCCCGGTGCTGGTGTCAGTGATCTCTCTTTATCTCAGTGCTGGTGTGGTGTTAGTGCTCTCTCTCTCGGTGCTGGTGTGGTCTCAGTGCTCTCTATCACAGGGCTGGTGTCAGTGCTCTCTATCTCGGTGCTGGTGTCAGTGCTCTCTCTCTACCTCTGTGCTGGTGTAGTCTCAGTGCTCTCTCTCTACCTCTGTGCTGGTGTAGTCTCAGTGCTCTCTATCACGGTGCTGGTGTCAGTGCTCTCTATCTCGGTGCTAGTGTCGGTGCTCTCTCTCTATCTTGGTGCTGGTGTCAGTGCTTTCTCTCTATCTCGGTGCTGGTGTGGTGTCAGTGCTCTCTATCTCGGTGCTGGTGTGGTCTCAGTGCTCTCTATCACGGTGCTGGTGTCAGTGCTCTCTATCACGGTGCTGGTGTCAGTGCTCAGTCTCTATCACGGTGCTGGTTTCAGACAGTGAGGGAGATAGCAGCGGAGAAGCCAATCAGCAGGCAGTGCCAGGACCATGGCTGAGGATCATCACTGGACTGGCACCTCTGGACCACCGCAGTGGAGCCCTGCATAGGTGGGTAAGGTAGGTAAGGGCCGGGCAGAGGGAGGGGCTCAAGCACAGGTTGGCACACTGAGACACTGGCACAGGACTGCGCTGCCCTGACTGTGGCACTGATCATCTCCTGCATCCCCTTCATAGCCTGTCCTGACCTTGCCTCTCCTCCATGGCCTTCATGCGCTCCTGAATTGTCAAAATTTCACAGATAAAAAAAAGAATGCTTGTCGTTGTCGATCCCAGATTCACTTAATACTTTTGTTATGTCAGTGTCCATGTTGTGGGACTATGTGTGCACAGCTAGTAAGTATTTTGTGGCTGAAAATATGACCTGGAGGTTTTTAAGGTTCGCCTGCCTTTAAAGTGAATGGGATCCGCCGCAAACCTTGCGGTTTGTGAACTTTTGGCCACATTCGCGGTTCACGTTTGCGAAACGTCTCATCAGAAGTTTGTCCATCACTACTGGCCAAACACTAATGCCGCGTACACACGACCGGACTTTTCGAGGGACTAGGTCCGACTGACTTTTCGATGGACTTTCGGCAAAGTTCCGACGGACTTTCCGAATGAACGGACTTGGCCACACACAATCACACCAAAGTCCGACGGATTTGAATGTGATGATGTACGACTGGACTAGAATAAGGAAGTTAATAGCCAGTAGCCAATAGCTACCCTAGCGTCGTTTTTTGTCTGTCGGACTAGCATACACACGAACGGATTTCTCGGTCCGGCAGAGTTCCAGTGGAAGAATTTAAAACATGTTCTATTTCTAAAGTCCGCCGGATTTTTGGCAAGAAAAGGTCCGATGGAGCCCACACAAGATCGAATTGTCTGACGGACTCGTTCCGTCGGACCTTTGCTTTCAAAAAGTCCGGTCAACAGATTTTTGAACAAATATTTGTACAGATATTCCCATAAACATCCATACAAACATTTGCAGTATATTCCATGACTTAATCAGTGTTGCTCGACACTAATTCAAAATATTGTTTGCTTGTAACATTCAATTTTGGCACAAAAATAATTTGTTACATACACAGTTAGAAACCACATACACAGTTAAAAATCCATTCCTTCGAAAAACATTTTCTATCCTGATCCAATGAGATTTCTCGTCTCTACAGCTGAAAATGAAAGTTAATTTGACCCCACTAGGGATGAGCCGAACACCCCCCGGTTCGGTTCGCACCAGAACTTGCGAACGACCCCCGCGTTCGGTACGAACGTTAGAACCCCATTGAAGTCTATGGGACTCGAACGTTCGAATTGGAAAGTGCTCATTTTAACGGCTAATATGCAAGATAGTGTCCTAAAAAGGGTTTGGCGACCTGCCTCCTGCCTCAGGGGACATGGGTCACTGCAAAAAAAAGTTTTAAAAACGACCGTTTTGGCGGGAGCACTGATTTTAATGACGATTAAAGTGAAAAAAAAAAAGTGAAATATTCCTTTAAATATGGTGCCTGCGGGGTGTCTGTAGTATGCCTGTGAAGTGCCACGTGTTTCCCGTGTTTAGAACAGTCCCTACACAAAATTACATTAAACGGAAATAACACCATTTAAAACTGCTTGCGGTTTTAATGTTATATCTGGTTCCTGCAATATGGTTGAAAATCATTGAGAAACATGGCATGGGTAGCCCTCCCTGCCCATTACCAGCCTATTTGGGTCTTGTACGCATATTAAGGGGAACCCCGTACCCATATTAAAAAAAGGAAATGCGTGTGGCCCCCAGGCCCTATATACTCAGAACAGCAGTATACAGGCGGTGCAAACAAGACAGGGACTGTGTAGGTTTGTTGTGTTAAGTTGAATCTGTTTGTCATTTTCAACAGGTACATTTTTAAAGTGTAGCTCCAGTCAAAAAAACTATCTTTAAGCTTTTTGGAAAACATAGGGAAGGGTTATCACCCCTGTATAATTTGTTTTGTCGTCCATCTTTTTTCATCTCACTTGCTGCTGTCTCCTTGCGTTTGCAAGTAGGAGATGTTTGTAAGTTGGATGTTTGAAAGTAGGGGCCTGCCCTATATTATAGCGGTATGTACTGGGTACAGAGCACGCAGACAGCACGCACTATCTCCTAACACTACTGACTGCAAGCTCTATTATTAACCACTTGTTAGCCCAATGTTTGCATAAAGTGAAAGATGAAGTTATGCTGAGTAAATAGATATCAAACATGTCACTCTTCAAAATTGCACATGCCCGTGGAATGGCGCCAAACGTCGCTACTTAAAAAATCCCCATAGGCGACGCTTTAAATATTTTTTTACTGGTTACATGTTTTGAGTTGCAGAGGAGGTCTAGGACTAGAATTATTGCTCTCGCTCTAACATTCTCGGCGATACCTCACATGTGTGGCACATGCGAGCACATGGGGACATGGGCGCTTTAATTTTTATTTTATTTTTTTATTGTTCATTTTACTTTATTTATTTTAGTTTGACATTTTTTTTGATCACTTTTATTCCTATTACAAGAAATGTAAACATCCCTTGTAATAGGAATATGGGGTGACAGGTCCTCTTTACAGTGAAATCTGGGGGGTCAATATGACCCCACATCTCACCTCTAGGCTGGGAAGCCTGAAATAAAAAATAAAAAAAAGATTCTGGCTTTGATCGTACTGGCGAGTTGGTAGAAGCACCGGAGGGCGGTGAGGGGTGGGGGGCGTCTATGGCTGGGTATTTCAGGGTATCACCGAGTATGGCTGGGTATCTCTGAGTATGGCTGGGTATGGCAATTTATGGCAGGGTATTACAGAGTATTGGCGGGGTATTGGCGGGGTACTACAGAGTAATAGCAGGGTACTGCAGAGTATTGGGGGTACTGCAGAGTAATGGCGGGTACTGCAGAGTATTGGGGGGTACTGCAGAGTAATGGGGGTTACTGCAGAGTAATGGGGGGTACTGCAGAGTAATGGCAGGGTACTGCACTGCAGAGTAATGGCGGGGTACTGCACTGCAGAGTAATGGCGGGGTACTGCAGAGTAATGGCGGGGTACTGCAGAGTAATGGCAGGGTACTGCACTGCAGAGTAATGGCAGGGTACTGCACTGCAGAGTAATGGCGGGGTACTGCACTGCAGAGTAATGGCGGGGTACTGCAGAGTAATGGCGGGGTACTGCAGAGTAATGGCAGGGTACTGCAGAGTATGCACTGGTATTGCAGAGTATTGGCAGGGAATTGAGGGGTTAAATTCGGTGAGCAGCGATGTGGGCACTGCAGATGCAGCCCACATCGCTGCTGACACCGATCTCTTTCCCCTCTGCTGTACCGATCGGTACAGAAAGGGGAGGGAGGAACAGGCGTCATAACATGACGCCGGTTTGTTTCCAAGTGATCACTCCGTCATTTGACGGAGCAATCACGTTAAACGCTATGAGCGGCTGTTTACCGTGATGCGCCGGGTCCTACGGACCCGGCGGTCACGGATGCTCTCGAGTGCGCACACCTCGGGGCACGCGAGAGCAGAATTCTGGGAGGCCGTTAATTAACGGCCTCTCTGAGTTAAACAACCGCCCTGAAGCCGTTAATCGGCAATGGGCAGTTGTTAAGTGGTTAAAGCTAGATCACTAGCTATATAGGTGAGGTGAATATAGTGGTGTATACTGCAGTCAGGGCACAGACAACAACCACTACACAGCAGCAAGATAGGAAATCAGCCAAAAACGATTGGTGTGTACTGTGTTGAAGGTACACAGAACACCCACTGCTTCAGATGCAAAGTAACACACTACAGGAGGCCGCCTTAAAGGCGGCCTTATATAGTGTGGGGCGTGCACTACACAGCCTGAGCTATGATTGGCCACAGGCAGGATGCCTGTGGCCAATCATGGCTCTCCTCGCTGCCGGCGCTGCGATTGGCCAAGCATGCGGGGTCACAGTGCATGCTTGGCCAATCATCGGGCAGCAATGCACTGCGCCAACGCAGTGCATTGTGGTCCGCGCGCGCGTCACTCGAATTTTGACGCGAACGGCCAAAACGTTCGGAATTCGCCGAACGGCCGAACAGCCAATGTGACGTACGTTCGACTCGAACACGAAGCTCATCCCTAGACCCCACTAACAATTTAACAAATCCAATGAATATGCTTAAAACGAAAATGTTCTCATTCATTTCTACCAGTGTATGCAAACATGTTTATGTAGTATGCATTAAAACAGCCACTTGGGAGACAAAGATTCTGCATATTATTTTAATGAAAAGTGCTGATTTAAAAAGATTGAAAATTACTTTTGAAAGTTTTCTTTTGTAACAAAGGTTTATACTTACCTACTCTGAGCAATGGAATTGCACAGAGCAGCCCCCGAACGCCTTTTCTTGGGACCCCCTGCCAGCGCTTCTGGCTCCTTCTCTTCTTGATGTGCCACCACAGAAAGCAGGACTTTACTGAATAAAACCCACATATACTGTTAGAAATTTGTGCATTCTGGAAAAATATTCCATCCTGCATTGTCAAATTTTCTCATCACTGCAGTTGAAAAAGAACATTGGTTTGACCCCCACTAATGATTAGGAACACGAGCAAATGTTCTTACAACATCTTACATTGAAAGATGTTGAACTAAATTCTAGTGTATACCTAAGAAAAGGAATTCCCTTCAATTTAAATAGATATTCTTTGACTTCCTGTTGCATCTCTTGGACAGGAAATGAACATTTCCTAATGGGACACAGATAGTAGAAAATAAACAGGGGTTTTTACCCTTCTCTAAACATTCCAAAACTAAACAAAAATGGAGATGCATGAAAGCATATATAAAATTCAAATGATTGAGTTTATGTATAGTTTAATAAATAATCCCAGTACATGAAATATTAGTCTATTCTTTTGGTTGTACAGAACATGCAGTTTTTTTTTATTATTATACCTATAGTAAATCTTACAATTCTCCAGCTTTCCAACAGTCATCTAGTGCAGATGTTATAAAGCTGACTTGCTTTCAGAAGTCCAGTACATTTGTATTACAAAGTGAACATTTTGGAATAAATGTTCTTACAGGTGGAATTACAGAACACATTGTAACAACACATACATACAGCAGTTTTTCAGCACATATTAATCATCACAATAATGTCCTAGATTAAGAACTAAGGTCAATGGGTTAAGGTCATAGACTCCCCAGAATAAAAGTGGAATTTTCACATAGCACTATTAAAAAAAATGTCTCCTCTCCCCTCCTTCTATCGATCCTACCTACCTTGTGTGAAAAAGATGCTTATACTTACCGTTTTGTAGTGCACTCTGGTCTAGCCATGTGTTCCTCGCAGCTATGCCTCCACTGTGTCTAAGAGCGGTGGATGCAGAGCAGAGGAGAGAGACAAAGGCTAGACCATGGTAGCCAATTAGTGACGCCATAGTTCCCAAAATTTCCCACCATTGTCGAGTACTTCGTGAGCCAGAGCTGTAGTCGCTGCTAACATTACATTACATGACCATACCTGAATGGACTAAAATAGAGGTAAGTATACAGATCTTTTTTACAGAGGTTAGGTAGCAGGAGAGAGAAGGGGACACATTAGGAATGGGCAGATTTTAAGAATAGTTAGTGTTAGACAAGGATTACATTTTAAATGTGTGTCCTTTAAATATGTGATCCTTCATATAGCATTTCCTATTATTTCATCCTTAGTAGGAGTGCCCATTTGTTATAGTTTATTTATTTATTTTATTTATTTCAAGTACTTATATAGCACCATCAATTTACGCAGCTCTTTACATATACATTGTACATTCACATCAATCCCTGCCCTCAAGCAGCTTACAACCTAAGGTCCCTAATGCCCTGTACACATGGTCGGACATTCCGACAACAAAATACGTCAGATTTTTTCTGACGGATTTTGGCCGAAACTTGTCCTGCATACACACGGTCGCATGAAGTTGTTGGAAAATGCGATCGTTCAGAACGAGGTGGTGTAAACCACGCACAACAAGACTATAAAGGGGCCAATATCTTTTGTCTCAGAATTTATTTGTCCGTCGGAATTGTCTACACACGATCGGAATTTAAACAATCGGATTTTGTTGTCAGAAAATTTTAGATCCAGCTCTCAAACTTTGTGTGTCAGAAATTCCGATGGAAAAAGTCAGATGGAGCCCACACACGATCCGATCGCACATTTTCTGTCAGAAAGTCCAACCGTGTGTACACGGCATAACACACATTCATACACATACTAGGGGCCAATTTAGACAGGAGCCAATTAACCCACCAGCATGTCTTTGCAGTGTTCGAAGAAACACGGGGAACACGAAGGAAACCCATGCAGGCACAGATAGAACATACAAACTCCAGGCAGATGGTGTCGTTCAAATGCTTTCCCTTCCCTCAGATCTGTGTCTGGAACCAGCTCTGCCTGGATTTAATTCCAATTTCCCTACTACTCTTTGTATGTAGTAAAAAATTGTAAGGCTCGATTCACATTTTTGTATTGCAATACCATGTGCTAAAGTGCATGATACCAAAAAGCACTTTAAAGAATTCAAGGTATGATATTTTTTACATAGTTACAGCTAACTAATGTAACTATAAAAAATACACTGTACTGTGCAAAAGTTTAAGCAGGTGTGAAAATTAAGAATGCTTTCGGAAATAGAGGCCTTAATAGCTTATTTTTTTTTTAGCAATTAACAAAATGAAAAGTAAATGAACAGAAGAGAAATCAGATTCACATCAATATTTGATGTGACCACCCTTTGCCTTCACACAGGGCCGGCGCTACCACTAGGCGAATTTGTCAGCCGCCTAGGGCACACTGCTACCTAGGGCGCAGCCATTGCCGCTGGCTTCCCTACCCTCCACTGGGAGAAGGGGGCACCGGGGCCTGTCAGTGCCTTGTTCTCTACCCTCCTGTGTAAGTTGAGATGCCGCTGTAAATCCTTTCTGAGCACCGTTCAGTACTGTGGAGGAGGAGGTACTGGGAGCCTGTCAGTTTCTCGCTCTCTATCCCACTGTATGATGGGAGTGGTGCCGCCATACTGTCTTCTTCCTCCAACAGCAGCCAGCCAAAGGAAAAAGCAGGTCAGCACTGGCCTGTGGAAAACATCCGCGTGACAGGCAGACACACAGCACTGTGCTACCCCATATCCCTGTACTGTGTGTGTGCTCCCTCTCCTCCCAGCCCATGTGTCCTGTACAGAGACCTTACACACAGCTCAGCCACTCACCGGAGAGCACGGAGCACTGAGAGCCCAGAGCCAGCATCGGGACTCTGCCCACTGACATGATCCATTGTGAGCTGGAGGTGAGTGCTGTCCTGGCAGTCCCATGTGCATGGGCACTGATAGGAGTATAACGCTTAGATCAGATCTCACAACAGTTGGCCAGAGACTGCCATTACGTGTACAGGAAGTCAGGTACATAAGAAAAGGAAACTTTAGGAAAGACATCCCTGAGTATTAGAAGTTGAAGACATCAGCCGGGGGGGGGGGGGGGGGGGGGTGGGGTGGGGGCAGCCCAGTGATATCATGTAGCCATGCTTTGCTAACTTATGCATTGCAGTAGGTTACAAGTAAGAGTTTGGCTACCTCTAGTGTCATCTTTATTTAATGCTATTAAGACTTTTTGTTTGGTTTCATTAAAGCCACGCTTCAAAGCATTGTGGGAGATGTAGTGAATGAGGAAGTGACTCCTGTGCTAAAACTCAGTCTTTGAATTACTGACCCACAATGCTCAGTTCGCCTACCCACAATGCTGGGTCACAGAACAGCCTGCTGTGTAGTGACATAAAAGGGGCAGCGCGGGCATTTGTCTGGCCTCTTGCCATTCAAAGCCTGCCTGCAGGGAGGTCTGTGTGTGACTGATAGACTGCGGCCTGGAAGGTGTGGAATGGAATCGTTTGACCCCTGAGGAATTCCAGAGCACAGTCAGCTGGACCAACGTGCGGATGGACCGGAGGATCCAATATTTCTAAAGGTTTCCTGAATTACAGTTACATCAGCCATCAGAAGGAGCGGTGCGGTGTGACGGCACCAGCTTGGTCGGGACTGAGATACCAGCAAAGGAACCTTGCAAGCATCTGGGCCTGTTATGGTGAGCGGGCACTTGCCCAGAGCAATATACTGTACTGTTGCTGTGTTACGTAGTTACAGACTGCTGGTGGGACTTGTAGTCCCACAGAAGTGTTTCATTCATTCATAGCCTGCATACAGCGGAACTGCAGGATTGCTTTCCATGTGCTATAAAGTTAATCTTGCAACACATTCACCGTTAAGGAGGTATTATTACAAGTGCGTTTTTGTCACAAGTACACAACTATCAGTGCATTATTTCTTCTACAATCTACTGCTTGCTTGTTTCCCTGTTTGAATTTACAAATACTACAGTATAATAATTTGAGCTCGCTGAAGATCAAGAAAACAAGAGACTTCTATCATCTTTCACAGGATGTCATTGTTTACTTTGCATTCAGAACATTGTATTGCAACCTAGGGGGAGCCCTTGAGTATTGAATATCAATATAGTGTATTGTACTGTTTTATGTGCATAGCATCTCTTGCAGAATTGGTGTGTATGCTCTGGGGTTGGACGGAAGGCGTTTAATATATGAGTTTGGTGTATTGGACGCTTATCCCATTTCTTGCCCGTTTGCATACATATCTTATGGTAACTGTCTAATCTACACTCATAAAGTGTATATGTAATGTTGTCATTTGTTACTTGCTGTTTATGTTGAATTGCATTTTCTTTTATGTTGAGCATTTTTACAGTAAATTTACGGAAATGTTCAGCAGCTCGTTGTGTGATTCTCATTGACAACATCACTTTACAATATGGAACCCGAGGTGTCAGAGGTAAGAGAGGATCCACAGAGTCGGGGTAGCCAGTGGGATATTAAGTTAATCAGCAGCCCCTACAAGGGAACCGCTTCAATCATATACTGCTATGTATATACCATGGACTGGGGGACTCTGATGTTTTATAGTGATGAAAGTGGCAGTGGTAGGTACCCTAATATCTTTTAGCACTGGCATGTAATGAGAATGACCATGTGTATGGTGTCACTGGTAAGTACCCCAGTATCTGGTAGCATTGCCATGTAAAATAAGTAGCCTAATGCCTTGTAGCATTGTTGTGTGGTAAGGGTGGCAATGCTAGGTACCATGTTGTCTTATAACATTGCTATGGATGGCAGTGGTAGGTGCCCTAATGTCTTGTAGCACTGGCATGTGATGAGGATGACCATGTGTATGGTGTCATTAAAAGGAAAGAGGGCTTAAATGGAGATACCGGGTAGTCGCTCACACCAACCCCATATGTAGTTCCATTCAGCCATATAATAGATTGGACTATACCGATTTAGACCAGAGGCGATACTCATAATATGTGATGTATGGTGTCATTAGTAGGAACCCTAAAGACTTGTAGCATTGCCATATCATAAGGTTGGATAACTAGCCACAGGTCTCCTGTGTATGTAGGCTGCCTAAAATCCTTCTGTCTCTTCATGTAAATAACAGACAGACCAGATGATGTTGAGATCAGGGCTCTGTGGGGGCCAGACCGTCACTTCCAGGACTCCTTGTTCTTCTTTATGCTGAAGATAGTTCTTAAAGAGGTTGTAAACCTCTGAAAAAAAGCAAAAATATGAAAATAAACCCTGCAAGACAAAGGCATAATGAGCTAGTATGCATTGCATACTAGCTCACTATGAAATACTTACCTCAGAACGATGCCCTGAATTATCGTCTGCACTCCGAATACACGACGTCCGCAAACCGAATATACGGCGCACATCTTCCACCGGAGTTATTTCCGGGTTCCTGGCTCCGGCATTGTGATTGGCCAGAGCCACAATGATGTCACTCCTGCGCATGCACGTGGGAGCCGCCGGCCATGGCCGGCGGTCCTGAAGAAATGGCACCTGGTGACTTTTTGAGTCATCGTTGTCTTTTCCTTCGTTCCGAGTAAATAAGTTGTTAATGAGTGCTGTGACTGGCGTCCGCGCGCCTTTTTTCTCCTTGGCATGCACAAAGATGTTCCGCTGGGGTGCGACTGAGAATTGGTAAGTGTATGTGCAGAATAGCCCTGGGAATCATGCTTAGGTCTCCGGGTCCGGTAAAGCTATTACAGGAAGCTTCCATCCCAAATCGCTCTGCGCATGTGCCTCCTATCCCATTTATATGTGTGCGTTGCATCAATGTATATGCATTCTCGGCTTTCATTTAGGAAAACCAAGTGAAATCAATAAGATTCTCAAACATCAAATATCAGGTGTGTAACAAGAAATCGGCCGCAATGCACTATGGTGCATTGCCATGCTTTGCTGCACATTGCAATGTACAGTGGGTGCGTTGCCTTAGTGCATTAGGGTGGTTTTCAAAGTAATGCCACTGCAAGATGTAACTGTGTGTGTTGCCATGTATTATAGTAAATCACATGTTAACGTGTGTTTCCACAACACATGTACATATTTTGTCCCTCATTCTTTTTATTCCTGTGTGCATGTGTTATTTCAATGGCACTAAGTTAAAATACTGAAATTGTGTATATAATCAGTTTCCTTGGGTCACTGAAAATTAACTTAGGATGCACAGTGCCAGGCAGTTGGAGATCTCTTCATTGAATTAGGAGTCTAAGAGCCAAGCACTAGAAGCCTCAATGTATGAAAGCATTTGCATTAATGCAATATAGTAGTGTGAATGGACCTTATATAGTAGTATGCCAACAGGAGTAAAAGAGATAGCTACTGGGTCTATTGTTCGTTGCCTTGGCTATGAAATCATAACAACAAAATACAGCAACAAAGTACAGCAAAAAAGGGAGGGAGGGGGGAGACTTGTTCCCTTGTGAGAATTGTACAGACTGAGAGACCAGTAATTTGCCAGAAAGCTAAACTTTAAATCATACTGGCACAATCAAACCACTCCCACCACAGATAACTCTGATGTGAAATGGTCTCCAACAGACTATAGGATGGTAAAAATTCTGAATCAACTGGAAAGAGGGAGGTATATGGAATGACCCCAAATAAATTTCCTCCGAATACTAACTGATTCAGAGGACACAGCCACCTCTAACTTCATGCCCCCTGAGTATAAAAATAAGTTGCGCAAATTGCTGGACTTCTCTAATTCTAACCTAAAACTTTTTATTGAGCGTGTAACCCATGAAGTCCAAAAAATACACCATACCTCTAGAAATTCCAATCTAACATCTACATATAAATTTGCCCTAAACCAACTTAAAGCAAGGCAAGATATAATCATCAAACCCTCGGATAAAGGGGGCAATCTTGTTATTCAAACTATTGAGGATTATAAGGCAATGTTCCAGAATATTTGGGGAAATTCTTCTTGGTATCGCTGAATTCCTGCATCCATCATTCAGGAGTACAAGCAGGTGTTCTTCGGTATTATAGACAGAACATATGGTAAAAACGTAATATCTAAAAATACTAGGGACTATCTAAAAGTATACCATCTGGTAACCCCTACTTTCTATGCTTTGCCCAAAAGCGATAAGCCACTTTCAGACCCTACTGGGGAGACCCATAATTTCAACAACCCAGCTCCGTGATTGATGATTATGTATGCCCACATGTCGAAAGTTTGCCCACATATCTGAAGGATACGATCCACCTACTTACTGTTTTGGAGGCATAAAAGGAAACATCCAACTATATCCAAATAGTTGCCAACATCCCTGGAGTGATCAAAGAAAAAATGCCGAAGTGTCTATCCCTCACACTTGATTAATTAGCAAACCTAAGGGTGAGTATTTGCGGGCAAAACAAAACTGTAGCAATGAAGTAGATTTCCAAACCCAGGCTTCAAGCCTGTAAGAACGGTTCGTGGACTGTAGCTATAGTCATAAGTCTCTTAAGAAAAGCATACAGAAATGCACTAGACAATCTCTGTGATATTTTACTCTTCCAAGGCAAATTTACAAAATCTACGTCCAGTTACCAAATAAAATAATCAACACTCCACTGTGAGACACATTCTTAAAAACCATTGGCATCTTTTGAAAGATGATCCCATGTTAAAGAGGGATTCCACCAAAAAAAAAATATTAAAAGCCAGCAGCTATAAATACTACAGCTGCTGACTTTTAATAAATAGACACTCACCTGTCCCGGGTTCCAGCGATGCCGGCAGCCGAGGCCGATCAATCGCTCGGCTCTCGGCTGCTGTAGTCACCATTCTAAGTGAGGGAATCAGGAAGTGAAGCGAATCGGCTTCACTTCCCGGTTCCCTACTGCGCATGCGCGAGCCGCGCCGTGCAATAGGAAATATCCGCGCTGTCACTGGGACCCGTGTGTGTCCCAGCAGACAGCGCGGCAGGACAGGAAATGGCGTAGACTCCCACGGGAGTCTATGCCCGGAAGTGGGTGAAAATACCTGTCTTTGACAGGTATCTCCACCCCCCTCCCCCCTGAAAGGTGTCAATTGTGACACCGGAGGGGGGGAAGGGATCCGATCAGCGGAGGTTCCACTTTAGGGTGGAATCCCGCTTTAAGTCTGTTCATAGATTCTGAACCACACGTCACATTTAAATGGAATCAATCTCTTTGTGAAATCGTGGTATCAAGCCATTTCTCTACACCCAAAAAGCTAGATTCTTGTGGCTTCTTGCCCCAGAGCACTTTTCGCTGTGGTGCATGTGACTACTACAAATTCATTAAGCCCAGCAAAAATGGATGTTTGCCAACTGGTGAAGACTTGGCTATGTACTACTTCAACTGTAATACCATCGGTATAGTGTATTTGCTAATTTGTGGCTGCGGGAGCCATTATGTGGGCAAAACAAAACAGAACTTTTGGAGACTGATTAAAGATCATGTCACGGACATACATGGGGACATTACAGAAAAACCAATACCAAGGCATTTTGCTTAGCTTCATAATTATGGAACTGACTCCCTCACATTTCAAGTGGTAGCAGTGCTAGCAAGGATTCCCTCCCCCCAAGGGGAGGAGACTTTGATCAACAGATTTTACAAAAAGAAGCCAAGTGGCTTTACAAATTAAAAACTACTTATCCACTAGGGTTAACTACTACAAATTCATTTCCACAAATAGATCATGTAACCATTAACCGGTTTGACACATTGCTAATATAAATAATTGTGTCATATATAGTGTTTTACCATATCTATCTTAGCTTGTATTGTAAGTGCACTGTGGTAAATGTGGGATTCTTTGAGTGAGAGGAGATACAATGCGATTATATCTTTATTATTTATTTATCGTTCATTAATTACACAGTTCTATCTAAATTATTATTATTATTTCTTACTCTATTTTATATTCACTATTTCCATGAGCTGTGACTTAGATTCAATGAGCCTATTCACGGTGAATTGCACTTGGTGACTTTCCCAATAGTGTAACTATAATGGAATTATTATCTATCCAATTTCCTCTTTTTCTTTTGTTCACTGGCCGTGATGGTATTAGCCATGCCCGTGTCTCCCCACTGCCTGTGGTTGTAAGAGGAACTGATGACTTAGCAGCCATCCCTCCATAGATCCCGGTGTTCCATCTGGGATCCCATAGATGTGTCTCCCGGACGGAAGGTCTATACCATCGAGCTCCGGAGTGACGCAGTGTCTCATCCGCATCACTTCCGGTTGCACACTTCCACTGGTTGTAAGGCACAGCACCGGGACACACCCTTTTGATTGCCTCATATCTGGCGTACTGTCAGCATAGGTCCTCCTCCTCTAGGTCCATCACAGCATTCTCCCCTCCCTGTTTGCACTTGGATGGTGGGACCCTCTATGCCACCTTCATCATGGATGGCATACTGTGGAAAAGGATCCTTTTGGGAATGTGCAATGTAGTTTCGGCTCACACCCCACTGGCATATTCAGTTTGAAGATGAGCTCGCTCCCGCCCCTCCGAATTTATTGCCTGGGTGACAAGGGTAGCTTCAGGGGCTGCTCCTCCCACACCTCAGATTGAAGGATACCCCCCTATAAATACTATAACTTGAGACTGATGGAATATGGCTAGCCATCCATATAGAGACACAGGTGGTGTTAACTTATCTATCCAGACGGATTGATGATTAAAAGTGATGTCAATTAGATTTGATATCATTTATTAATATTGTTGAAACATACAATGAACTTGTATATCTTTCTTGGTATTTTTTTTCTATATGAATTTTTGTGTTAATAATATGTTTATATATCATTACAGTATATAGATAATCTGTGTTATAAACTGAGACCCTGATGAAGCGGGTTATCCCACGAAACGCGTAGGCCATATAACTGGATTTTCCAGTTGGGATAACAACATCCTGGACAACCTTACTGTAACTGTTTTTGCCTAGTTCTTTTAGAACTTTTTTAATCAATTACTTGTATGTATAGAATAAAGATATGTTTATTTTTACATAAACCTCTGTGATCTGTGTTTTTATTAGTCCTTGCAAGGTACATGTAAAGTCCCAGCCTACTTTGTTCTAATATGGTATATGAATGTCATTTAAGTTAGGTCCTACACTCATCAACACTCATAGGATTCAATTCACTAAGCCCATGTATACACACGGTCGGAGATTCCGACAACCAAATCCGTCTGAGTAATTCCGACGGATTAATTCCGGAAGAGGTCCGGAAGTGCTGTTGCATACACACGGTCGTACTAAATTGTCGGAAAATCCGATTGTACATAACGTGATGACGTTATTTCGTTACGACGGGACTACGTTCAGGCTAGTAGCCAATAGCTTTGGTCTAGGAATTTTATCTGAGCATGCGTGGCACTTTGTCCGTCGGAGTAGGCTACACATGATCGGAGTATGTCCGATAGGAGCATTTTGTCAGAAAATTTTACCTGCAAGTTGGAAAACTTGGTCTGTCAGAATATCCGACGGACCAAGTTTTCCAACTTGCCGGTAAAAAAACAGTTTGATGCAGATCACACACAGTCGGAATATCCAACAAAACGGTCCAATAGGACACATTCCGTCGGAATCTCCGACCGAGTGTACAAGGGCTAAGAGTTAAATAACGGGCAATAAAATTCAGTAAAATAGTGTTTGCGATAAATCCGTTTTGAAAGTGCAATTCACTAAGAATTTTGGGTTAAACAATGAATGCGGTATTTGTTCGATTGAACGACAATTACAGCATTTTTTCATGTGGTAATCTACCGCATTGAGCTAGTTGCTAAGGAGCAGGCCAGGAAGTCGGCTGCAGTGTCCTTAACAACAGGTGATTCATCAGCTGTCAGTAGGGAACCCCACCCCAACATTTTAAAAGAAGCGGCAAGTTGTCCCCCCAAAATCCATACCAGACCCTTATCCAAACATGCAGCCTGGCAGGTCAGGAAAGGGGGGGACGAGCGAGCGCCTCTGCCCCTCCTGAACCATACCAGACCACATGTTGATGGGGACTAGGGCCTCTTCCCCACAACCCTGGGCTGTGGTTGTGGGAGTCTGCAGACAGGGGACTTATCGGAATCTGGAAGCCCCCCAAGATCCCACCCCCACATGTGAATGAGAATGGGATACCAATTCACCAAAAAAAGTGCAAAGTGCAAGAGTGAATGAAGACAGTACGAAAGTTTTTGACAATTCCTTTATTAAAAAATAAAATAAACTGTCCCCCGATGTAGCTCTATCGTCAATCATGATGCCACTGCTACCGCCACTTCCTGTAACGAAAAAAAAAAAAGCTCCGCTCGGCACGTTCGTTCCTGTGGTCTGGCTGCTCTGCCATGTGACATTCCTTAAATAGGTGTGGGGTAGGCCTGGTGGCACTGCCCCTTGTGCCGTCACCGACCCAGCATGCACACCCTACAACGGGGTAAGCGTTTGTGGTGAGTGGAACTTTTTTTATTCCAGTACCAGCGGTGGTGGTGGCGGCGGCAGCAGCGTTGTGTTTGAGGGCACGTGGCCTAGTATGAATTAAGTGATGGGGTGGGGGTGTTCCCTATCTTTCCTGACCTGCCAGGCTGCATGCTGGCATGTCATGAGAAGGGAGCTTTCTGCAAGCCAGGGAGGCTGGAGCAGTGCTGAGTAGCATGGAGGGAGTTACAAGATGCAGAACTGGGGGATACATTGGCAATCCGGCGCCTATACCTTATGTCAGCTGAAGGACTTGTTTAAACTGTGGAGGAGATTACCATCTGAGGGCATCAATTTGAAGAGAACACTGTCCTAGGAGGGTATTATATAGCCAGTATTTGCAATAATGGTCAATAATGACCAATACTTCATGTACTGTATGGTGGAGTGACAAGGCTAGCTACCTCTACCATCCAACACTCCATATGGAACATGAACTGCAGGTTTTTTCTTGCTACTTGATGGATGCGTGGATACATAATGACAACCTGAATTGCGCTAAGCACTCAATCTCTCAGTGGCCCATGGCCTCCCATCTCTCCCCCCCCCCCCCCCAGCTTCAGTGTTTTAAATGCAGGACACTGGACAGTCCTCTATAGAAATTGGAACAGGATTCTCCTTGTATACCATCGGCATATAAGAGCTTATTATCTGTGGAAGTGTAAATCTTACCTGTTGATGAACATTATCCCGTGTACAGGTCGTACATACACACTGTTGTTCTGTGGACACATTTCCATAATAGCCTATATGCATCTAGCTCTTTTCTCCCTATCCTTCCCATTCCATTCACAATCATTCCTGTAGGCTTGAGCCCCCAAGGACCTCTGCACGGGTGTTCATGCCATATATTTACCTGTATTGCTGCATACGAACAATTGTCGTGGCATGAACAGTTGCGCATAGATTATCTGGCATCCAGACGATATTCTATATGTTCTTTGTGTCATTGTTTTTTGTTTCTTGTCTATGTGTATTGTGGTGTGTGTTGCCATATCCATTGACTATCTAGCACAGTAGTCACTGGATGCACATCTTGTGTCCATGCTTAATTAATTGTATTTTTAATCATTAATAAACATTTTTCTACTATCTCTATACCGCATGCTGTGTTGCTGTGTTGCTCATTTGGTCTTCTGGTTTTACACTGCTATAGTGAGGACAACTTTTTTGATGTATATGCTCGATTAAGGGTCTGGTATAAAAAAAATTTGGGGACCCCACGCTGTTTTTTTAAAAATATATTTAATTGTCAGCATATTTTTTTTTACATTCGGCTGTCAGGGACTATAAGGACTCCACGGGCGGATTTCCAGGTCCGATCCTTAGCAACCAGCTATGGGGGGGACGGGACCCCCAGGCTGTTTATGACAAATATCCCATGTGTTCTGTTTGTGAGTTGGACTAAAGAGCTTACCTCATTTTTTTTTTTTTAAGATATTTATCTGCACATTTTTCATTATGCACTAAATATTGCATAACCATTATTTATTTTTTATTTTTTGAATTGGACTTTATTCACTGCATGTGACCATGTTTTCACACGTAGTAAACATTAGTAAGCTGACCCCTTAGTATTGGATTGCCTGCTGAACAAAAGCCTGACCTCGTTAGATGTCCAATCCAGCAGTTCAGTTCACTTATCTCAATTTTAAGTTATAGCTGATGGAGTGAATGAATGCAAATGATCATTGCCTGATAAAATTATGGATTTTTCTCATGTCAGTCTTGATGTCTATTATGCTTCCTTTGCTAAACATCATCTTACAGGAAAATTTTAGTAGCTGAGAGTTTTGCCTTTGGGAATTATCTCTTGCTATGCACATACATTTGTAGAGCTGAGCATTTCAATGCTCTATTTAAATTACTGTAAAGCATCATATGATTCCTGGAATAACCCACTTCTGTATGCTGCTCGGTCATTTGTTACAAATTATTTGAAGACTAATCTAAACCAAGATAGCACTTTGGTCGCATTAATAATTTTAATGTTAATTATCTATTTTTTTGTGGTGGAAAGAAAAATAAATTGGAGTATTTTCACCATCATCTGTGCTAGAATTTGTCAAGAGTCATGGCTTTCTATAGGTGCATTTTCTATTCTTCTCTGTCTTTGGCCACAGCCTAGTTCCTTTCTACCTTCTATTTTTATGGATTTTACCAAAACACTATACTCTTAGTTGGCCAATATATTTTAAGACCCTTTTCACACGCTCATTACATCTGAACAGCAATTAATTTATATGGAATATGAATGATCATCCGCGTCTGTTCTGATGTTATAAACGGAACAGCCAATGTCCAGATACAATGCTGTCCGTTTACATCTGTTTCATTTATGTGCATTTTTGGATAAGAAACATTTTTTTGTTTATACAGTTGTCCCCTGTGAATGGTTTCTGCAACAACTAAAAAAAAAAACGGAAGCAGACTGATGTAAACTGAACTGAACTAAAAATGGATGTGCAAACTGATGTTAACTGATGTAATCTGCGTCTATTTTCATTAGGATACATTCTTACCCACAAACAAATTGAGGCAACACATTCCTTAATTTGAATAGATACAAGAGAATTTGTGGGATTTCTAACCACTTGCTGACCAGCCACTGTCATTATACTGAGGCAGGTCGGCACGATCCCGCAAACTGTTGTAGCTGTACATTGGGTCCTTTAAGTGGGATAGCAGGCGCATGTTGCATTGTGGGGGTGCCGATGCTCGTGGCCGGCAGTCATGATGACTGCCGGCCACGAGCATGCCCGCGATTGCGGGCATGAGAGGCAGAACAGGGACGTGTGTGTGTGTGTAAACCCACAAATCTCTGTTCTGTGAGGAGAGGACAGACAGTTTGTGAGTACCTAATAGCTAGGAACCACAATCTGTCATCTCATATAGTTAATCTCCTCCCCCACTGTTAGAACACATAGTCAGGGAACACAGTTAGCCCCTTAATCGCACCCTAGTGTTAACCCCTTCCCTGCCAGTGACATTTACACAGTAATCAGTGCATTTTTATAGCACTGATCACTGTATAATTGTCAATGGTTTCAAAAATGTGTCAGAAGTGTCCGATGTGTCTGCCATAATGTCGCAGTCCCGATAAAAATCGCAGATCGCGGCCATTACTAGTAAAAAAAATAATAATAATAAAAATGCCATAAATCTATCCCCTATTTTGTAGATGCTAAAAAAAATTGCACAAACCAATCAATATATGTTTATTGTGATTTTTTTAAATTGTTGCGGTTTTTTTTAAAGCGCAAAAAAAAAAAAAACACAGAGATGATCAAATACCACCAAAAGAAAGCTCTATTTGTGGGAAAAATGCACGTCAATTTTGTTTGGGTACAGCATTGCATGACTGCACAATTGTCAGTCAAAGCAACGCAGTGCCGAATCGCAAAAAATGGCCTGGTCATTGAGCAGCAAAAATGCAAATCTTCCCGGGGCTGAAGTGGTTAAGGTGCAAATATGATACAGTAATCCAGGAAAATAATATACAATTATTTTATTGAACAGTGATAAAAAATTGTCTAAAAACAATTATGGCAATTACGCAAAACATGGTTATTATGGATACAGCACTTCAGATGGAATTCCCAACATGTTTCAGCCACATCCTTTTAAGGTACAAGACTACTAATGAAGAAAAATATATAATACTCATATCAATACAGAGCTTTGAATGATATAGAAAAACACATTTCTTTAAACGGTGAAAATGAGTTTTCCACAGAAATAAATTTAACATACATGTGCACATTCAACCTGAGAACATCCTTACTCACCCCGGTTTTTAAGAACAATGTATACTACAATCAGTGATAATTCAGGGAGTCTGCAGCCGTCACAGAAAACCGAGAACTACAGGTGACCATATGGGGCATTCAAGGACCAGCTAAGAATAACATAATATAAGATAATATAAGATAATATTAGTGTAATCAGATTGTATGTCGGGGGTGGCAATTAATCTCAAAAAAGCAAAATACATAAAACAAAAAGGAAACTTACAAACAAAGTTTGCAAGAACGTTCAACAACCAGGGACATAGACTCTCCAAAGCAGGGTACTTGTATCTAGGACTTAAAGCGGAGCTCCACCCTAAAGTGGACCTTCCGCTCATTGGAACCCTCCTCCCCTCCGGCGCCACAATTGGCACCTTTCAGGGGGGAGGGGGGTGCAGGTGCCTGTACAGTACAGGTATCTGCACCCACTTCCAGCATAGATATCCGCAGAATCTATGCCCCTTTACGCAGAATCTACGCCCCTTTACGCAAGTCCCCCGCTGTCTGCTGGGAAACATGGGAAACACATGGATCCCAGAGACATCCTTATTGCGCAGTGCGACTCGCGCATGCGCAGTAGGGAACCGGGAAATGAAGCCGCAAGGCTCCACTTCCTGATTCCCATACCCAAGATGGCGGCGGCAGCACCCGAGAGACGATCGAGAGATCGGCTTCGGGTGCCGACATCGCGGGCGTGCTGGGCGGCTAAGTGTCCTTATTTTAAAAGTCAGCAGCTGCAGTATTTGTAGCTGCTGGCTTTTAAATAAAAAATAAAAATGGCAGAACTCTGCACAGACAGTAAACAGACAGGCAAAAAGGGCTTAAATTATGTGCAGTGAAAAGAAAGACATCACTGACATAAAGCGTTCAAATAAACACTCCACAGATTACCAATATTCCAAACAGCAGAAGAGAAAGCTAAGGTACTCTACCCAATGCAAATAATGCAAGGATAGAGAAACCACTTGTCATATAACAAGTACCTGGTATCCTGCAGTGGCATGTGTGTCCCTGTGGTTCCAGCAGCGTCAAATAGCCGGAACAAGCTGCCTTAAATACCCCCCATCCGGCCAGCCGAGCTGGATGCGGACAAAATGAATGCACCGTGCATGCGCCAACTACGTCATATACCCTGCTCGTCCAGCCACCGCTGGGTCCTAGCCCGCAAAAGGATGTGAAAGGCTCCCTCTAATGGTTGTAGGGGAACACTCACTCCAAAAGCAAGGGCCAGACACAGGAAGCAAGCGGTAGATAAACAGAGGGGAAATGAGAGGTGCACAAATGGCACGGTTGAGCAGGCACTGTCCTGGGGATACCCTTAGATCAAATGCCTTGGGCGTCCGTATGCACACCCCAAGCATTTAAAGACAAATGAACAGATATGCAGACTATCCTTTACTAACTAATATGTTTAATGGATCAAAGAAGAAAAGAGCAATAGAGGGGGGAGGCTGAGAATAAAGCCCAAAAGGACCTTGCCATGCGTAGGCCTTGGATTCAAAGAGCATTTCATGCTACATTTTCCACTTTTGCTAGAGGAGTATCAATTCTCATTAGTAAGGCTATTCCGTGTATTATACATTGGGTGTTCTCTGACCCGGAGGGACGATATGTGGCTTGTGTTTTGGATATCCACTATTATAAACTGTTGCCTGTGAATGTTTTAATGTTCAACTACTGTATGATTTATTTGTTAGGTTGGCTCCCTTTGCTCATCCCCCGGTAATATTGATGGGTAATTTCAACGCTATTTTGTATGCATTAGACTCATCAAATCCTGGGAGGGTGGTATCTGCTGATCTTCTAGCCTGGGCTTCGGTGACTGGGTTGTCCGAGCTGTGGCAATCAAGGAAACCTTCAGGTAGATCCTACTGGCACATCTCGGTGTCCCATCGCTTGTCAGCCAGGATAGATTTGGCCTTTGGTAAGTCTGCCTTGTTTCCCCATATACCTGAGATTGATTACCTGGCTGCGGGCATATCTGATCATAACCCACTGTCTCTCTCTCTCTCACCTTACCATTGGGGAGGAGGACTAGGGGCTGGAGGCTTTCTCCAGGTTGGTTACAAAACTCTTATTGGTCAATTAATGAGGAGTCCATGGACCCTCCCCTGGTATGGGATGCATTCAATGCAATGGTTTGAGGTGAGTGCATCTGATCTTACTGTTACAAGAAAAAGAAGGGGAATGTGCCGAGGAACATGCTGGCCATCCTTCAGATCCTTCCTATTCGTCTCTGCTGGAAGCCAGGCATCTTCTCTCATCTTCTCTCCCTACATTTCTCAAATTTGGCCCATATAGAGGCATTTATAAAGTCATCAAGCAAACTCTTTATTTTCAGAAGAAGATAAAAATGGGAAATTGCTAGCAAGACTGGTGGCTGATTATAACCAGATAACAAATATTCCAGTCATTAGATGCAGGGGAGGGGATCTAGCCAGTGTTATAATGACAGAATTTATTGATTTATTTTCCTCCCTCTATGCACCTATTCCACAATATGACTTTGCGGCCTTGGATACTCTCCTGAATGACCTTGTTCTCCCGAGGTTATCTGATGCAGACCAGGTTGCCATGGATGACAAGATCACAGCAAAAGAGATAGTGGCAGCCATTTTTGCTTTTCCTCCACACAAGGCTCCAGGGTCTGACGGTTTCCCCGCTGACTTTTACAAAACTTATGTAGATGAGTTGGCCCCTAGACTTAATTTGCTTTTGGAACAGTGTTTGAAGTAGAATATGCTTCTGTAGTCTATGCTAGATATACATGATTTTATTGTTAAAGCCTGGAAAGAACCCTCTGGACTGTTCCTCATACAGTCCTATTGCTCTGTTAAACATGAATCGGTAGGTTTGCAACGATACTACTTTTTTAACACAGAGTACGAGTGCCGATACTTTTTTGTAAGCAGGCATGTACTGGCCATCGGGACTACCGGGAGATTCCCGGTGGGCCGATGGCTCAGTGGGCAGGTTTCAGTGACAGCCTAGCCAAATGAATGGCTGCGCTACTCGCACAGCCATTCATTTGAGCACCGCTGTACTTCCGAGCGCAGCGCCTCGCACTTCGTCTCTTTCCGCCCCCACTCGGCGCTCTCACAACAATAGTATTGCACACATCTTCGGCCACCTCCGGCCCACAGTCGTCCTTTTCCGCCACCGCTCGGCTTCCCCCGCCCTGCTCCTCTCCGACAGCGCTTTTCAGCGAACAAAACTCGGCTATCTCTGGCGGCCCCCACGGTAACGGACGCTGTGAGTTTAAATGAGCCGGGGGCCGCCGTGAGAGCAGCCGTCAGGCAGAGAAGTCCCCGGAGCAGACGAGGGAGCCTGGAGGATGGCGGTGCTGCAGGAACCCATCCAGGTAACCGGCCGGCCCATTGAATACTGTGTATAGCACATGGCTATATATTATATATATATATATATATATATATATAGCTGTATATAGAATATGGCTGTGTGTATGATATATATATATATATATATATATATCATACACACAGCCATATTCTATATACAGCTATATATATATATATATATATATATATATATATATATACCCATATTCTCTCTCTCTCTATATATATATATATATATATATATATATATATATATATATATATATATATATATATATATATATATATATATATATATATATATATGATGTGGTGCTAAATAAAATAACATAAAAAATCTATTTGGTGAAAATAATGGTTAAAATAATATGCAAAATCCAACATGGCTAAAAGTTCACCAAAACTGTCAATTAATATTAAAATGTGCATAAAAATATTTTCAGCAAAAAAATCATTTATAAAAAATGCTTATTAAAAACCCCCCTTTTTTTTGCACTCTTTTTGCACTTTAATACCAAGGACATAGTTTGGATAAAATGGTTTTAATTATAATGAATGGTTTATATATGAATTTTTTGCTGAAAATTTTTTTTATGCACATTTCAATATTAATTGACACGTTTGATGTACTTTTAGCTATGTTGGATTTTTTGTATTATTTGAATCATTATTTGCACCAAATGGATTTTTTTTTTATGTTATTTTGGTTAGCATCACATCCTTTGCTATATATTCAATTTATCTGTGGGTTTGTGTTAGGCCCCTTTCACACATGCGGATGATATGTCCGGATTTCATCCATCCGTTTGCGGATGAAATACGGACATACATTCATCCCTATGGGATAGCGGGTGTCTGCGGATGAGCATCCGCAGACACCCGATTTCCTCCGCCATCGCAACAGTCCGATTCTGCAGACGGAGGAAAATCCTATTTTTCTATCCGTCTGCAGAGCGGATCGGATTAGGACGGACAGACGGTCCGTACGCATCCGATCCCCTTAGAGGAGAGCGGAGAGCTGACAGGGTGGTCCCCGCACACGGCTTACTGATCCGTCCCGTGTGAAAGGGGCCTAAACCTGTTTGATGTTGGCAGCTTCTCATTACTGCGGTTGATCAAAAATAAGTGTGCGCATTAGTTGTTTATTTTTAAAATATATAATGCAGAGCCAGACTTCGGGCAGGTGACAAGGGGACACCAGGGGGTGGGGGGGGGGGGCTGGAAAATAAAAGATCACCAGCAGTGTGCTGTCGGCTTCTGAGTTTGCATACTCCTGCTATGTGTCTAGCCGGGCCGTGATGACGTCACTCTCGTGCAAGTGCGCAGCATACTGTTTTTGTGCGTGTTTGCAAAATTGGAGTGGGCCGGTCTGGATGAAGTCCAGGGCCAAATTTTTGTCCCAGTCCATACCTGTTTGTAAGTACTCGCTGATACCAATTACCGATACCTATCGCATAAGGAAGGGGGTGGTTTGGGAGGGGGGTAGTTAGGGAGTTGGGGCGAGGCTGGGGTGAGGACAGGGTGGGAAGTAGAGGGGTAAATGAGGGCAGGGTAGTGGAGGGTGGGGTGAAATAGGGATTGTGGGGTGGGAGAATTGAGAAGAAAAAGGCTGTGATTGCTGGGGGAGGGTCATTGAGAGACATGGGGGCAGGCTACCGTCTTGCGGCTAGCGTGATGACGTCACTGTCAACGCCCCACCCTACACGTTTCGTCAGCAAATGGACATCGGACAATCCCCAGACGATGTCCGCTTGCTGACTAAACGCATAGGGTGGAGCCTTGACGGTGACGTCTTCACGCTACCCGCAAGATGGTGGATGGATACAGGAGCAAGGAAGTTGAGTGATTGTTTTGGCGAGACCGCATTGGAGAGTTACACACTTGGATATATTTTTGGCCATTTGATGACTACTAATTTGTGAGTACAAACTTTATCTTTATTAAAAACGTATTGATTTTATGGTATCACACTATGGAAGTCTCTTTTGTTTCCCGGTATTGAGTGTTACATACAGAGGCTTTATGAACATCTAAAGGGTTGCGGGAGACCTATTTCCCAAACGCTAGGTGAGACTGTTCTTTTGGCAGTCATCGCCCTCTGGTAAGCAGGCAATTTACCGTGTTTATCGGCGTATAACACGCGCCGGCGTATAACACGCACACCCCAAGTTTAGGAGGGAAGTTTAAGGAAAAAAACTTTTAGGAGGCAAGTTTAAGGAAAAAAACCTTACATTTTAAATGCCCATCAATGTAGCCTTCCACTGTCCCACTGCAGCCCTACACTGTCCCCCTGCAGCCCTACACTGTTCTCCTGCAGCCCTACACTGTTCTCCTGCAGCCCTACACTGTCCCCCTGCAGCCCTACACTGTCCCCCTGCAGCCTTCCACAAAATCGCAGTATGGTTAGTTTTAAATTTACCGCCGCCATCTTCGGCTCCTCCCGCCGCGATCTTCGGCTCCTCCCACCGCCGCCGTCGAGATCTTCAGCTCCTCCCGCCGATGCCGCCGAGATCTTCGGCTCCTCCCGCCGCCGCCGTCGAGATCTTCGGCTCCTCCCACCGCCGACATAGACCGAGCCGAGCCGAGGGTACTCGGCTACTCGGCTCTGCTCGCAGTAACGCCCCCGCCCCGCCCCTCGTCCTGGCTCCTGTGATGGACACAACACCGGGCCAATGGTGGGACGTAAAGGCTAGGAGGCGGGACTGGGCGTGACTGAGAGCGGAGCCGAGTACACAGTACACTCGGCTCAGCTCGGTAAATGTCGGCGGCGCTCCACAGAGCGCAGATCGGCGGGGGATCGGCGTATAACACGCACCCATGATTTTCCCCTGATTTTAAGGGGAAAAAAGTGCGTGTTATACGCCGATAAATACGGTATATATTATTTGTGGTGAAGAGGACGCACATTGCATGCTGTTTGAAAATAGATCACAGAGACCATTATTACTCACTTATTGCGTGGACACTTTATATACATTTTTTCACCATTGATTGTAATGGGACTCTGCATTAGTGTTCTTTTTTCTTTTTTTTGATCAAATTTTTTTACTTCTTTTTTTTTCTTTTGTGGTTAATTAACTGTATTTATTATTCACAAATTAATTTATCACGTAATTCAATTATGTGTTGTTTTAGCGCTGCATCTATTTTGTTTTTATATTTGTGTAAGAAGTACTAGGTACTGGACTTTTTTGGTGCTGGCTGCTTATATTATATATCTCACCTTGATTATAGCGCAGCGTTTGCTGGAGGGCTTTTTGAAAATGCTTTTGTACACAATTGTGCAAAGCAATTATCTTACAGGAGGACTATTCGTCCCACAATCCTTTGATTTGGCACATGGATATGATGTCACTGGATACATTGATAGACAATACTTTGAAATGCTTGAGGGTACAGTGCTTTATGCTTGTAGTCCATATTGCTACATTCTCCCCCCCCCCCCACTTGAAAGTTTTTGGTCCCTAAAGAGAGAGCACAACCTGGAATCGCTTTACTGCACTGTGAAAGTTAAATCATTAACTATCTAATAAACTAATTGCAACAACTAATAACTGACTTAGTGAAGGGTCCTCTGATAACAAATTATATACATCAACAGGAGAATAAGTCATATTAAACTTATGATAGGCCAATAATAAATTAGTGGCCCACCCAGTAGTGTCAGGGGGTGGATCAAGGTCATCCTTTACTAAAGACTTGGTAAAGGAGGCAAGTGCTTGACTGGGACGTTAAGTAGTGGGTATGAGTTCATCTGAATTTTCTCCAAGAGTGTCATAAGTCAAACACTTTGGGGGACATATCTTTTCTCTCGACCAAGAATGGATGTCTTCCAGTGACTCAGGTCCCTGTTCTGCTGCATACGGCTTCCAGTTAAGGTTTGATTTCAGTCTCTGGCTCCACCTCAGGTTCTGGTTCTACTTCAGGCTCTAGTTCTACTTCAGGCTCTAACCCTGACTCAGGGACTGTCTCTCTCCCTGTTTTATTAGTAGGAGAGATGAGAGTATCAGCCATATCACATACTTCACAGGGTTCCAGCTTGACTTCCTCATTTCCCCTAAATGTGTAGGAAGGCACCACCTCAGTGTCAGGCAAGTGGGGGCCTGTCCCCGGACAGCCTTCTTTTTCAACATCAGGAACAATGGACTCATCTTCCAAGGAGGGAACCCACAGCCAATCCAAAAGGTAATTCCTCATCATCACTTTCCTCTTCCGGAAGTGCAGGTGTACAGGTTTTACTGACCCTGGATTGGAAAGAAAGGAAAACTGCGCTATAACGTCTAAAATGTCAAGCTGCAACTCCCAAATGTTATACAACACTAGACACAATAAACCAAGAAAAAGGGCTGTGCTAAAAGATTGATCAATGAATGATAAACAGGATTGATCTCTGCTAGAAGCAACAGTGTACTCCAACAAATGAATCAGAGAAAACAATTGCACAACTAACCAAATGAAGGGCATACATGGTAATTCAAGTAATGAAAAAATAAATAAATAAACTATATCCTAGTGAAACACCAAAAAAAAATCATTGAAAATCAAATAAATATTAATAAAAATATCACATTAAATAATATCTATATAATCATATTATAAAAAGTGTATATAAAAAATCAGTAGGTGATAAAAAATATATCTCTGGTACCGGCAACAGTATATAAATCGAAAAGAACTCTTGCACAGTACATCCAATACAGTACATTAGTGATAACTGATTAAATTAAAAAGTGTACTAGTGAAACACTAAAATTATGATAAATCAAATAAATGTTGAAAATGATTTACATATAAATTGATAACCAGATAATCACATTGCAAAAGTGTATATAAAAATACGTGACTAAAATTCAGTAGCAAAGTGATAACCCACCAGGGGTTAGTGAATAAATAAATAAGTGGAAAAAAATAAAATAAAAATAAAAACAGAAAGTCCAAAAGAAAATCCACAAAGGAGGTGTATGCCTTCCAAAATAGTTGTGTGTCACACGTGAAATGCCTCCACCACAGCAAACACTGCCTCTTACCGGATGGTGATGGTCCCTTATGACAGGGGACCACGATAAACAGGTGGCTGTCTCCCCAGCCAGGGGTCTCAAATGGACTGCACTGGAACACACTGGACTCCCTCAAGCCTCACACAGAAGGTCCCCTCGTATGTTTGAATCAAGCACGGCAACAGCAGCAGTATCACCATAGCATAATAAAACTCACAATAGTGTAAAACCTTAGCGTTTAATTAATTTCACGAAAACAGAATAGGCACTTGCATAAAAAATGTATAAAACCGCATAAAAGGATCGAGCCGGCCGGCCTCGAAAAACAGCCTATTACTTCCAGGACTTCAGTGTGTAGCGGTGACATCAGGAGGAGGAGCGACGTATTTTTATATACACTTTTGCAATGTGATTATCTGGATGTCAATTTATATGTAAATAATTTTTCAACATTTATTTGATTTATCATAATTTTAGTGTTTCACTAGTACACTTTTTCATTTAATCATTGAGTTATCACTAATGTACTGTATTGGATGTACTGTGCAAGAGTTCTTTTTGATTTATATACTGTTGCCCGTACCAGAGATATATTTTTTATCACCTATTGATTTTATATATACACTTTTTATATTATGATTATATACCGTATTTATCGGCGTATAACGCGTGCCGGCGTATAACACGCACCCCAAGTTTAGGAGGGAATTTTAAGGGAAAAAAAATTAAATTTAAATGCCCATCAATGCAGCCTTATCAGTGTCCATCTGAAGCCTCGTCAGTGTCATTTGCAGCCTTGTCATGCAGCCTGTCCATCATTGCAGCCTTGTCATGCAGCCTGTCCATCATTGCAGCCTTGTCATGCAGGCTGTTCGTCATTGCAGCCTTGTCATGCAGCCTGTCCATCATTGCAGCCTTGTTATGCAGCCTGTCCGTCATGCAGCCTGTCCATCATTGCCTTGTACATCGTTGTCAGCTTTTATTTTTAAAAATGGCGCCGCGAGATGTCCTGTATATCTCGGCGGCGCCCGGTAGTTCTCGGACGCTTTTGGCCGTATTGGGCGGCTTTCAGCCACCTTCAGCCATACTGGGCAGCTTTCGGCCGTACTCAGCGGCTTTCGGCCGCTCTCGGCCCTTCTCTGCGGTTTTCGGCCACTGAGAAGGGCTGAAGGTGGCCAAAAGCTGCCGAAGAAAGGCCGAAGGCGGGCGAAAGCCGCCGAGAAGGGCCGAAGGCAGCTGAAAGCCACCCAGAGCCCAAAAAATCGCACAGAAATCATGGAGGATCGCCGTATAACACGCACCCGCGTCTTCCCCCTGATTTTAAGGGGAAGAAAGTGTGTGTTATACGCCGATAAATACGGTAGATATTATTTAATGTGATATTTTTATTAATATTTATTTGATTTTCAATGATTTTTTGGTGTTTCACTAGCACACAGTTTATTTATTTATTTTTTCATTACTTGAATTACCACATATGCCATTCATTTGGTGAGCTGTGCAATAGTTTTCTCTGATTCACTTCATTGGAGTACACTGTTGCCTCTAGCAGAGATCAATCCTGTTTATCATTCATTGATCATTCTTTTAGCGCAGCCCTTTTCTTGGTTTACTGACCCTGGGTCTCAAAGTTAGGGACTGATATGTCTCTGAGCAAGGGACTCAGGGTACTCGAACAGCCTCTGAGATGGGCAGCAAATGGCAAATCGGTGCCAAGTCTTGAGGAGGGGCAGTCTTCCCTTCCGGTCGAATCTGATACACAGGGAGTACAGACAGTCATTTGCAAACAACGTAGGTTTGGGAACGCTATCAATCAGCCAGCTTATGTTTTCCTGGGGCTTTTATATTACGCAACAACAGATCAAAGTTCTTCTTATTCCTTTGTTCTCTGATGGTGGAGGCTTCCTTGGCTTTCTCATAAGCCACCTTTTAAGTTCTTAGGAGGCTTGAGAGGTGTGATCTATTGATGTTCTGAATACTAAATATATGGGTAAGCGATCCTCTTTCCCGAACATCAATCTGTAAGGGGAATATCAGATAGAATCATTGGATTTACTATAATAGGCATGAACTATTGCAGCGATATGGTCTCCCCGATGCTATCCATTCTCTAATTGGAGGGTTCCCAGCATGTTCAATAGAGTGCGGTTGAAAGGCTCAGGTTGTGGATCCCCCTTGGGGGTGGTAAGAAGTGGTTCTGGATTTCTTTATGCGGACCAGTTTGCTCTCAAAGTCCCGACCTTGATCTGAATGTAGACACTGAGGCAACCCGCAACGGACGAAGAACTTTTCCACTAGTGTCTTCACCACAGTACTAGCTTTTTGATCCCTGGTGGGGAAAGCCTGGGCATATTGGGTGAAATGATCTTCCACAACCAGGACATTACTTCTTCCGCTCATGTAATAAGGGGTTAAATTGTGTGTTATATTTAACCATAGGTTCATTCAGATATTTACCCTTTCAGATCTGTGGTCAGTAAATGCAAGGATTAAAACACACACACAGAATATAATAAAAAGGAAATTTACTTAGCTTCGGTTACAGATGTGTTACAGATGATACAATACAAGGATAAATTCAGCATTCAATCCAGGGAACCCCTCAACTTCTGAAATCTTCAGACAGTTTTTCTGGAGTCGACAATCTATGCAAGTCCTAGGCACTTTCCATCCTAGGTGAAGTTCACTGGCCTTCTGTATTCTCTGGTCATTTATAGGCTTGAAAGAAGCGCGAAAAAGCTGGTTTTATCTGGCACCCACAAAAGACTAGCCACAATGGTCACAAGACAATGTGACCATCTGTGAGTGACTGACTATATGTGAGCTCAGTGAAATCAATGTATGCAGAAATATACATACATACACACACACATATATATATATATATATATATATATATATATATATATATATATATATATATACACATACATATACACACATACACACACATATACATAGTGTGGCAGCACGCAGGTAAAATCACCTGGTTGTATTCAGGATGGGAAATATGTGTGTCCTAGATTCAGGCTTTATGCAGACTTTTACAATTAGAGGGGAAGAGTTAATGAGCCCAGCTGTAGTAAGTGGGCTCATTAAGACCTCTACAAAAAACCCCAGCATGCATAGGGAGATGCTCCATCCTGGAACCAGTTTTGTGTTGTATAGACTGGGGAGTGTGTCACCTGTACTGTGCGGTGAGTTAACGCCTGTGTGGCAAAACCTTTACAACAAAGGCAGGGACTGGTACAGCACAAGGCTGTACCCAGTTGTTAGACAGGGAGTCTATGTGTGTAGTTAGAGGTCAAGCTGACCAGGATTTATTTTCTTGTTTTATTTTGTTTGGCTGTTATATGTATCACTGCATGGAGCATAAATAAACCGGATCTTTTGTTTTTTGAACCTACACCGCTGTCTGCTGTGCCTGACTTTGTGTTGTGAACCCATCCAGGGGGTCACACACACCCGCTGCCTAACTAAACCCTCACAGTTGGTGGAGAATTTTGGCACTTTTTTTTTTTTTGTTAAGGCCAGCATGGAGGAGATACTGAGACAGCTGGCTCTAGCAAATGCAAACCAGCAACAAGCAAATGCAAATCAGCAGCAAACAAATGCAGGTTTACAAAAGAGCCTTGCAGCTCAACAACAGAGCCTTGCAGCCCAGCAGCAGACAAATGCAACTTTGCAGCAGAGTTTGGAAAATCAGCAGAAGGCTCACCAGCAGAGTTTGGAAGCTTAGCAACAAGCCCAGCAGCGATCTGAAGCCCGCTTCATAGACCTGTTGCAGAAGCAAGAGCAGAATTTTCAACAGAAAATAGAGACATTAATACAGCAACGTCCGCAGACCAATGAAGCAAGTGGTTACAATAATACCGCATCCTTTGGTGTGAGCCGTTTACTGACAAAAATGACTGGAGAGGATGATCCGGAGGTGTTTTTGACCACATTTGAAAGGACTGCTGAAAGGGAAAAGTGGCCTAAGGAGCAATGGGCTGGACTGGTGGCCCCTCTGTTAACTGGGGAATCGCAGAAAGCTTATTATGACCTAGAGCCTGACCAAGCAAAAGACTATGTGGTGCTAAAAGCAGAAATATTGGCACGGCTGGGTGTCACCCTGGCCGTCCGGGCTCAGCGTGTGCATAACTGGACTTTTCAGGTTGGAAAACCTCCCAGGTCTCAAATGTATGATCTCATTCACCTGAGCAGGAAGTGGCTGCAGCCAGAGACTTTGACTGCACCAAACATTGTGGAACGTGTGGTTATGGATCGTTTCCTGAGAGCTCTTCCTACTGCCATCCAAAAATGGGTAAGCCATGGAGACCCAGAAAATGCAGATAAACTTGTGGATCTGGTTGAGAGGTACTTGGCTACAGAGAACCTGACCACCTCTTCCAGGGACTCACGGACTTTCCCCCCTAAGACCAGATCATCCCCAGTTGCGGGTAAGATGACTCCAAGGGGTGAGGGTGGAGAGAGTGAGAGGGTGGGAGTTCTACCTAAGGTCTGGCGGGAGCAGCCCAGGAAGCCCATGCTGCAAGAGGCAGCGAAAAAGATTATTTGCTACCGCTGCCGGCAAGAGGGATATATTGCAGCCAATTGCCCAGTTGTGGATGAGCCTATGCAATGTGACTTTATAAGGGAGAGACGTCAGTCGCTGTTTGCGACAGTTGCATGCACTGCCATTCGGGGACCTGAGAAACATTTATGTAAAATGTGTATTAATGGTAGACATGTTGATGTGTTGCTAGATTCAGGTAGCCTGGTAACATTGATAAAAGCTGAATTAGTTACTACAGAGGTCTCTGGGAAGAACAGGGTGGCTGTTATTTGTGTGCATGGGGACACCCGAGAGTATCCTGTAACTTCAGTGTTTTTTGAGACCCCCAAAGGTAACCTCTCTCATCAGGTGGGGTTAGTGGCTCACTTACCACATGATGCTATTGTGGGAAGGGATTTTCCAAAATTCTGGGAACTCTGGGATTGTCCTGAGGCCCCCATTGGTGCCCCTATAAACCAGGAAGATGACCAGAATTCCTCTGGGAGTGGTGAGGACTCTCCTGAATTTCCCTTGTCGGTATTGTCGGGGGAAACTCGAGAAACTGGGGAGGAGCCAACATCCTCAGATGAAAACATGCCGTCTGTGGAGTTTTCGGATCTTGAGGTTCACAGGGAAAATTTTGCCACAGAACAGTTAAAAGACCCCACCCTAATAAAGGCACGGGAAAATGTGGTGAAAATAGATGGCGAGTTAGTGAACCCAGATAAGACTTGCCCTTATCCTTACTTCACTATGGAAAGGGACCTGCTATATCGAGTGGCTCAAAGGGCAGAAGAAACCATTGAGCAACTTGTAGTGCCCAAACCTTACAGGAAGTTGGTGTTAGAATTGGCTCATGGACACATTCTGGGAGGTCATCTGGGGACAGAGAAAACCAGAGAGAGGGTACTGCAGAGATTCTATTGGCCTGGGGTCATGAAGGAAATAGAAAAGTATTGTTCCTCCTGCCCTGTGTGTCAGAAGTCGGCACCTATGCCACATTTCCGTAACCCACTGGTACCTCTTCCTATCATTGAGGTCCCCTTTGAGAGGATCGCAATGGATTTGGTAGGTCCGATAATGAAGTCTGCTAGGGGGCATCAGTACATTTTGGTTATTTTGGACTATGCCACCCGTTATCCGGAAGCAATTCCTCTCCGAAATACCTCGGCCAAAACTATAGCCAAAGAGCTATCTCTTGTTTTTAGCCGCGTGGGTATTTGTAAGGAACTGCTTACGGACCAAGGTACACCCTTTATGTCCCGGGTTATGAAAGAATTATGCAAGTTGTACAAAGTGAAGCAATTGCGTACATCTGTGTATCACCCCCAAACAGATGGGTTGGTTGAAAGATTCAACAAAACCCTAAAACAAATGTTAAAGAAGGTGGTGGATAGAGATGGAAAGAATTGGGATTGTCTAATACCCTATCTGATGTTTGCCATTAGGGAGGTACCCCAATCCTCTACGGGTTTCTCACCCTTCGAGTTGCTCTATGGGAGACACCCAAGAGGGCTGCTGGATATCGCCAAGGAAACTTGGGAAAATGAGAGTTCTCCTCACAGGAGTGTGATTGAGCATGTCGCCCTGATGCAAGATAGAATTGCACAGGTAATGCCAATTGTAAAGGAACATTTAACCCAAGCGCAGTTAGCACAGCTGAGAGTGTACAACCGTGGGGCCAAGACCCGTACTTTTTCCCCGGGGGATAGGGTCTTGGTGCTAGTCCCTACGGTTGAAAGCAAATTTCTGGCCAAATGGCAAGGTCCATATGAAGTAATTGAAAAAATGAGTGAGGTGAACTACAGGGTTAGACAGCCAGGAAGGCGAAAGCCGGAGCAGATCTATCACGTCAATCTGCTGAAAGCCTGGAGGGATAGGGAATCCCTAGTCGCAGAGACTTTGTCACAAGTACAGCCTGATTGCTTAGTTCCTGAGGTTGGAATAGCAGACACCTTATCGAAACCCCAACAACAGGAGGTTAAAGAGTTTGTACTTCGTAACAAAGAGATTTTCTCTGAGCTTCCGGGACAAACATCTGGCGTAGAGCATGACATTATCACCCCGCCAGGAGAAAGGGTAAAACTAAAACCTTATAGAATACCAGAGGCCCGACGGGAGGCAATACGTGGGGAGGTTCAAAGGATGCTGGAATTGGGTGTGATAGAGGAGTCCCAGAGTGACTGGTCCAGTCCTATCGTACTAGTGCCCAAACCTGATGGGAGCTGGCGGTTTTGTAACGATTTTAGACAATTAAATAAAGTTACAAAATTTGACACCTACCCCATGCCACGTATAGATGAGTTGATTGACCGGCTGGGAACAGCCCGATATATGACAACTCTTGATCTCACCAAAGGGTATTGGCAAATTCCCCTGGCCGAGTCGGCCAAGGAGAAAACTGCGTTTGTAACCCCAGATGGGGCATTCCAATATAAGAGAATGCCGTTTGGGTTACAGAATGCACCGGCAACATTCCAGCGGAAAATGGATAAGATTCTGAGGCCCCATCAGAAATATGCTGCAGCTTACCTGGATGATGTGATTATCCATAGCACAGACTGGGTCTCACATTTGCCAAAAGTACAAGCAGTCCTAGACTCTATCCAGGAAGCTGGGTTTACGGCCAATCCAAAGAAGTGTACCATTGGACAGGAGGAGGCCAAATATCTTGGGTACACTATTGGGAGGGGGGTGATAAAACCCCAAGTCAATAAAGTCGAGGCCATACAGAGTTGGCCACGTCCCAACAGCAAGAAACAGGTACGAGCCTTTCTGGGAATCGCTGGCTATTATCAACGATTCATTCCCCATTTTGCTTCTCAGGCTGTGCCCCTCACCAACCTGACAAAAGGGAAAGAGTCGGTTATGGTTAAATGGTCCCCAGAGGCTGAGGAAGCATTTCAGTCCTTAAAAACAGCCTTATGTAGCCAGCCAGTGTTGTACTCACCAGACTTCTCTAAGGACTTCGTGGTACAAACTGATGCATCAGACGTTGGGTTAGGAGCAGTGTTATCCCAGGTCTGGAACGGGGAAGAGCACCCAGTCATTTACCTCAGCAGGAAGTTAAAGTCCCATGAGGTAAATTACTCCACAATTGAGAAGGAATGTTTAGCAGTGAAGTGGGCTCTAGATTCCCTTCGGTACTATCTGCTAGGTAGGCACTTTGACCTGGTGACCGATCACGCTCCTTTAAAGTGGATGGCTCAAAACAAGGAGACCAATAGAAGGGTAAATAGGTGGTTCCTGGCCCTACAGGAATTTAACTTTACAGTTAAGCATCGCCCTGGTGTTAAAATGGAGAATGTGGATGCTTTGTCTCGGATACATGCGTGTCTGGCTGCTTGTGTTACAACCCCAAGGTTGAAACAAGAGGGGGGGGGTATGTGGCAGCATGCAGGTAAAATCACCTGGTTGTATTCAGGATGGGAAATATGTGTGTCCTAGATTCAGGCTTTATGCAGACTTTTACAATTAGAGGGGAAGAGTTAATGAGCCCAGCTGTAGTAAGTGGGCTCATTAAGACCTCTACAAAAAACCCCAGCATGCATAGGGAGATGCTCCATCCTGGAACCAGTTTTGTGTTGTATAGACTGGGGAGTGTGTCACCTGTACTGTGCGGTGAGTTAACGCCTGTGTGGCAAAACCTTTACAACAAAGGCAGGGACTGGTACAGCACAAGGCTGTACCCAGTTGTTAGACAGGGAGTCTATGTGTGTAGTTAGAGGTCAAGCTGACCAGGATTTATTTTCTTGTTTTATTTTGTTTGGCTGTTATATGTATCACTGCATGGAGCATAAATAAACCGGATCTTTGGTTTTTTGAACCTACACCGCTGTCTGCTGTGCCTGACTTTGTGTTGTGAACCCATCCAGGGGGTCACACACACCCGCTGCCGAGCTAACCCCTCACAATAGACATACATATATAAGCAATCACCTTAAAAATATCATAGTTAACCACTTGCCGACCGCCTCACGCCGATGTACGTCATCAGAATGGCACGGGCAGGCATAAGCACATATATGTACGTCCTTTGCCTCCCGCGGGTCGGGGGCCCGATCGGGCCCCCGCCCGGTGCCTGCGGCGGTCGGTTTTCGTTCGGGAGCGATCCCGGACGAGGGGACGGCCATTCATTCATGGCCACCCCCTCGCGATCGCTCCCGACGAATGGAAATCCCCGGTGACATCACTTCCTCTCCTGTAATGTAAACACAGGAGAGGAAGTGATGTATTCTCTCCTCCGTGTCGGTATTTTTCGTTCCGACACGGAGGAGAGCGGATCAGTGAGTTGCACCAACACATCCCACACACAGTAGAACATGCCAGGCACACTCACACCCCCCCTTTACCCCCCGATCACCCCCCCAATTACCCCTGCCCCCCAGTCACAGTGACACCAATGTCATTTTTTTTTTTTTTTTTTTTTTTTTTGCATTGGTGTCATTTGTGACTGTAATAACTGTTAGGGCAGTTAGGGTTAGCCCCCTTTAGTTCTAATGTACCCCCCTAACCCCCCCAATAAAGGTTTAACCCCGTGATCACCCCCCGTCGCCAGTGTCACTAAGGCTGGGTTCACATTGCAGCGGTTTATGAGAACGAATGTGATTCGCACCGCACTGCAGTGCAAATCACATCCGATCTCTGTGCGATTCGAGTTCAGCCATTCGCCGCACCCGCCGCACCCGCCACACCCGCCGCACCCGCCGCAAATTCGCACGGGACCCTTTTTTTGGCCCGCAGCAGAATCGGATCGCATGGGTGTTCACACCATGCGATCCGAGTTTGCAGATCGCACTGCGATATGCGAACTGATCTGGGGGTGTCAGTAACATTTCACTGACACTCCCAGCAGTTCGCATAGGGCAGTGTGAACTGCCGCCGGGAGGCATGCGATGCGGGAACCCGCCGCGGATTCGCGGCGTTTCCGCATCGCTCCAGTGTGAACCCAGCCTAATAAGCGATCATTTTTCTGATCGCCGTATTAGTGTCACAGGTGACGCTAGTTAGGCAGGTAGGTATTTAGGTTCGCCGCAGCTTTTTATAGCGCTAGGGACCCCCATATACTACCGCATAAAGCCCCCTGATTGCCCCCTAGTTAACCCTTTCACCAGTGATCACCATATAACTGTTACAGGTGACGCTGGTTGGTTAGTTATTTTTTTATAGTTTCAGGGCACCCGCCATTTATTACCTAATAAAGGTTTAACCCCCTGATCACCCGGCAGGTGTCATTTGTGACTAATAACTGTTAGGGCAGTTAGGGTTAGCCCCCTTTAGTTCTAAGGTACCCCCCTAACCCCCCCAATAAAGGTTTAACCCCGTGATCACCCCCCGTCGCCAGTGTCACTAAGGCTGGGTTCACATTGCAGCGGTTTATGAGAACGGATGTGATTCGCACCGCACTGCAGTGCAAATCACATCCGATCTCTGTGCGATTCGAGTTCAGCTATACAGATAGTATGGCTGAATTCGTGTCGCACCCGCCGCAAACTCGCACGGGACCCTTTTTTTGGTCCGCAGCAGAATCGGATCGCATGGGTGTTCACACCATGCGATCCAAGTTTGCAGATCGCACTGCGATATGCGAACTGATCTGGGGGTGTCATTAACATTTCACTGACACTCCCAGCAGTTCGCATAGGGCAGTGTGAACTGCCGCCGGGAGGCATGCGATGCGGGAACCCGCCGCGCATTCGTGGCGTTCCCGCATCGCTCCAGTGTGAACCCAGCCTAATAAGCGATCGTTTTTCTGATCGCTGTATTAGTGTCACAGGTGACGCTAGTTAGGCAGGTAGGTATTTAGGTTCGCCGCAGCTTTTTATAGCGCCAGGGACCCCCATATACTACCGCATAAAGCCCCCTGATTGCCCCCTAGTTAACCCTTTCACCAGTGATCACCATATAACTGTTACAGGTGACGCTGGTTGGTTAGTTATTTTTTTATAGTTTCAGGGCACCCGCCATTTATTACCTAGTCTCACTAGTGTACCCCTAAATTTAGGGGTGTCTACTTTCTAAAATGGGGTCATTTGGGGGGGGGGGGTTTGTGCCATCTTGGCATTTTATGGCCTTCAAAACTGTAACGCCCTTAGAAAGCCTGAAGGCGGTGCTTGGTTTTTGGGGCCCCGTACGCGGCTAGGCTCCCAAAAAGTCCCACATATGTGGTATCCCCGTACTCAGGAGAAGCAGCAGAATTTATTTTGGGGTGTCATTTCACATATGCCCATGGCATGCGTGAGCAATATATCATTTAGTGACAACTTTGTGAAAAAAAAAAAAAGTTTGTAATTTTCCCGCAACTTGTGGCAAAATATAAAATATTCCATGGACTCAACATGCCTCTCAGCAAATAGCTTGGGGTGTCTACTTTCTAAAATGGGGTCATTTGTGGGGGTTTTGTGCCATCTTGGCATTTTATGGCCTTCAAAACTGTAATAGGTAGTGAGAAGTGAACTCAAAAAATTACGCCCTTAGAAAGCCTGAAGGCGGTGCTTGGTTTTCGGGGCCCCGTACGCGGCTAGGCTCCCAAAAAGTCCCACATATGTGGTATCCCCGTACTCAGGAGAAGCAGCAGAATTTATTTTGGGGTGTCATTTCACATATGCCCATGGCATGCATGAGCAATATATCATTTAGTGACAACTTTGTGAAAAAAAAAAAAAAAAAAAAAAAGTTTGTAATTTTCCCGCAACTTGTGGCAAAATATAAAATATTCCATGGACTCAACATGCCTCTCAGCAAATAGCTTGGGGTGTCTACTTTCTAAAATGGGGTCATTTGTGGGGGTTTTGTGCCATCTTGGCATTTTATGGCCTTCAAAACTGTAATAGGTAGTGAGGCGTGAAATCAAAAATTGACGCCCTTAGAAAGCCTGAAGGCGGTGCTTGGTTTTCGGGGCCCTGTACGCGGCTAGGCTCCCAAAAAGTCCCACATATGTGGTATCCCCGTACTCAGGAGAAGCAGCAGAATTTATTTTGGGGTGTCATTTCACATACGCCCATAGCATGTGTGAGCAATATATCATTTAGTGACAACTTTGTGTAAAAAAAAAAAAAAAATTTTTTTTTTGTCATTATTCAATCGCTTGAGGCAAAAAAATAAAATATTCAATGGGCTCAACATGCCTCTTATCAATTTCCTTAGGGGGTCTACTTTCCAAAATGGGGTCATTTGGGGGGGTTTTGTACTGCCCTGTCATTTTAGCACCTCAAGAAATGAGATAGGCAGTCGTAAACTAAAAGCTGCGTAAATTCCAGAAAACGTACCTTAGTTTGTAGATGTGACAACTTTTGCGCAAACCAATAAATATACAATTATTGACTTTTTTTTTACCAAAGACATGTGGCTGAATACATTTTGTCCTAAATGTATGACTAAAATTGAGTTTATTGGATTTTTCTAATAACAAAAAGTAGAAAATATCATTTTTTTTCAAAATTTGCGGTCTTTTTACGTTTATATCGCAAAAAATAAAAATCGCAGAGGCAATCAAATACCATCAAAAGAAAGCTCTATTTGTGGGAAGAAAAGGACGCAAATTTTGTTTGGGTACAACATTGCATGACCGCGCAATTACCAGTTAAAGCAGCGCAGTGCCAAAGTGTAAAAAGACCTCTGGTCATTTACCAGCAAAATGGTCCGGTCTGAAAGTGGTTAATAACTCATTATCCCAAGTTCTTTGTAAATCAATTATAAATATAGACCCGTACTACAGCTCAGATCAGGTTTTAGACACAAGAAATAGATGCACATCAACTCCATTTGCCCTTGGCTTTGTAGATGGCCCATTGTGGCTGTCCTGCCAGGTAGAGTTTTTCTCTGGATACACCTGACACAAGAGCGGCAGTAGCTTTCCACCTACGTTCTCATGGATGGCCAGTAAAATTGATCCCTGACCAGTTTGAAAGTTCTATCTGGTCCTAAGTGACCATGATCATCATAAAAAGCAGTCAGTATGGTTAAAGGATGTTTCTTAGGGAGGAATAGCTGGCTCACACCTTCTGCCTCTTCAGAGGAACCTCTGCAGTATACGATTCCCTCTTCCAGCTTTATTCATTCCCATTCTTTATGAATCACCTTGGCTCCCTCATTTGGGCTATTCATCAATATTTGAGGGTCTTTAGTTGACAGTGACTTCCTTATTAGATTCCGTAGTGGATTTTCCCGCTGATCTCTTGTTACCTCCTCCTTAGTCAATTGAGGCAATTCTTGGCTTTGTACTTGGGTCAGATTGCAGTAGTGCTTTTGTACTCCCGCAGGGGTGACTCCCAATGCTTCAGCCCCTATTGCGCACCTGTGTTTATGCTCCGCTCCCTGACAAACAGCCTGTACTCCTTCAAGAGGCAAATTAACCCAACTCTTCTGACCATTTTGGGTAAAGTGAGATCTTCGGGAAAGAGCTATAAATATCAAGGTGGTAGTTATGGCGCTCTCCTATAACAGTGCAAAAATGGCATACTATTTATGAGTTGAAAAATATTCCAGCCATCTCAAGGTGCTAATGTTGTATATGTTCTAATGTGTTAAATCACAGTGCAAAAAAATTTTTTTGCGAATAACTAGAAATATAAAGAGAACATTTAAGAGTTAATACAATTGACAACTGTGCAAAAAAGTGCAAAAAAGTGCTTACGTGCTGTAGTGCAAAAAAATGTGCATCTAGAGCCTATCCAGCTTATATCATCTTCATACCAACAAACATTTCAAAATAAAATCCCCCAAAAATTTTTTTTTCAAAAAATCCAAAAATACAAGAAAACAAAACAAAACAGAAGTCCTCAGGAGAAGTTTTGTGCAAAAAAGTTTTTTTAGAAGAATTTTACAAAAGTTCAATAAAGGTGACTTGTGCTCAGTGCCTGGTGTATTCTGAGGCCGCGTACACACGGGCGGATTGTCTGCCCAACTTAGTCCGCTCGTGTGTGGGCTTCAGCTGACTTTTTCAGCGGACAGTCTGACGGACTTTGTCTTTCGGAATTTCCGTAATTTTGTCCGTCCAAACTTGGTTTTGTCCGTCCAAACTTGGTTTCAGTGGACAGTCCGCTCGTGTGTAGGCAAGTTGGATGGACTAAGTATGGCACATGCTCAGAAAGGATTTACACGGCCGAAGGTTGCATTGCAGTGTATTGGACGTCGTTTTTCTAGTCCCGTCGTACGTGCTGTACACGTCATCGCGCAAGTTTTCAGCGGACTGTCTGTTCATCGTGTGTGGTCAAGTCCGTTCATTCAAAATTTGGACGGACTGTCTGTCGGATTGTCTGACGAACTTAGTTGGGCAGACAATCCGCCCGTGTGTACGCGGCCTGAATCTCAACCGGTGCGTTTTCTGTGCGTAAAGCAAATTGCCGCACTCACCAGCTCCCCTGCCCCTGCAGGGGTTAACTCGCATCCACAGTGTGAGCCCCTGTACCGCTGTATAAAGCTGGTCCGGTTAATGTTCAGTTCCTCATTCCTCGTGTTTATATAAAGAAATATAGAACATCCATAGTACAGTACTGTTTTAAAATTAGAGCCTTTTTTATATTCAAAAAGTGGCTACTCACATAATCACAGATTAAAAATGTTCGTAAACATCACAAAACACCGCCGCTGCCTTGTAGGAGAGAGTGTGTACGTTAGGCTACTCCCTACGCATTTCGTCATTGGACGTTGTCTGGGAAAGAGCGCCAGCTTCTCTATTTCCCACTCCTGGTAGATATCTCAAGCTGAATTGAAACTCAGACAGAGCAGCTCACCACCAATGTCCAGTGGTGTCCAGTTTGGCAGTGGTTGGCAAATAAGTCAGGGGGTTGTTATCAGTCTTCACCACAAAGGTGGCTCCGTACAGATAGTCCCGTAGTTTGTCTACTACTGCCCACTTTAGAGCCTCCAACTTGTGCACAGTATAGTTCTTATAGTTCTTCTGGGGGGTGGAGGTGAGGCTGCGACTCACGTAGGAAGTCTCCCCTTCGACTCCTAGTACAACACTCCCCAATACAATCTCTACTGGTATCCACATGTAATTCATAGGGCTTCGAAGGATCAGAGTAGGCCAGCACCGGGGCTTCAGCCAGGCTCTCCTTCAAGGACCTCTCACACTTCAATGTCCATTGTTCCTGGATAGATTCCTGAGGCTTCCTGGCTCCCCCTTTCTAGGTTTTCTGCTGTTCCCTTTCCATTTGCTTCTGTAAAATCTCGTTCAATGGCCGAGCAATCTGTGAGAAGTTTCTCACAAATCATCTGTAGTAGGAGCAGAAGCCCAAAAACATCCTCAATTCGTTGACAATAGTTGGATGAGGCCAAGAAGTGACTGCCTCCAGCTTTTGATGGTCAGTGGCTATCCCTTCAACAGATACCACATGTCCTAGGTATGTGACTAAAGGCTGGTAGAATTGGGACTTTTTTTAATCACAGCTTCATTCCCTCATCATGTAGTCACTGGAAAAACTTTTCCATTCATGCTCTTCCAATGTTTGGCCAAACGCGATTATGTTATCTAGGTAGACTAAGCCCTTGTACACACGGTCGGAGAATCTGTCGGAATGAGTCTTATCGGACCGTGTCGTCAGATAATCCGACTGTGTGTGATATGCATCGGACTGATTCCGTCCGAATCTCCGTCCGACCCAATTTTCCAACATGTTGGAAATATTTCCCGACCAACTGGACCGGACGGACCTAATCCGATCATGTGTAGAGAATTTTCATCGGACCAAGTGCCACGCATGCTCAGATCAAATTTCTACATCAAAGCTATTGGTTACTAGCCTGAATGTAGTCCCATTGTAACGAAATTACATCATCACGTTCTGAAAGATCGGATTTTTCGCCAACTTGGCCCGACCGTGTGTATGCAACAGTTTCGGACACAATCCGTCGGACTAAATCCGACGGGCAAAATCCGACGGATTTGGTTGGCAAAATCTCCGACCGTGTGTACATGGGCTAATACTTCTACTAAGTTCATATCACCCACTGCATTCTCCATCAGTCACTGGAAAATGTCAGGGTGTCAGGGCTGGGTTCAGCCCTTCCTTCTCTGAGCTGGCCACTCAGCTGTCACTAATTGCCAGCTCTTATCTCTCTACAGTTACTCAGCTGTTGATGATCTCATACTCGTCAGTCCTGCCTACTTAAGCTGTCCAGCCCAGAGGATCTCTGCCTTTGCCTTAGTCAACATCACAGAGACGCATTCCTGTTAAAATACTTGCATGGCTGACATCCCTTCTGGCTCCAGATCCTGCTTGCTGTTTTACTACGCTTTGAACTCTGGCAATGTTTTGACTACCATGCCATGAATTCAGAAGATACAGTCAATTCACTTGTTGGTAATATTTTTTCCATAATGGATGAGCAAGATTACCTCAGTTTTCCATGATGTTACAAATGCTCCTGAGTTGCATGGCTCACCTGGAATCTCCCACTGTGGCTGCTCCGGTACAACCTGTGTGCAGGCCATCCCTGCATCTGTGCCAGTCTCTGTGCAGGCACCCGCCTCAAGTATTACCTCTATAAGAGGTATGTCTGGTTTTGCTCCACTTCCCCAGCGATATGGGATGATCCAGTTCAATGCAGAGGGTTTCTCAACCAGGTTGAGATATACTTTGAGAAACTGCCCCAGGCATTTCCCACAGACAGACACAAAGTAGATTTTGTGATATCTGCTTTCTGAGGGAGCCTTGGCCTGGGCAAACCCTCTATGGGAGATGCAAAAACCTGTTGTCTTGAGCTACCCTGAGTTTGTGGCTTTGTTTAAAAGGGTATTTGACGTTCCCACATGCTCCGCTTCTGCTGCCAAGTGCCTCATGTCCATCGAACAGAGTACGAGAACTGTTGACGACTATACCATTGAATTCCGTACTCTGGCAGCAGAGGTTGCATGGAACAATGAGGCCCTCGTGGCTGCTTTTTCTCATGGTCTCTTGGATACCATCAAGGATGAGATAGTAGCCCGAGATATACCCACTGAGCTGGAGAAGTGGATCACGTTTGCCATCCTCATTGACTCCAGACTCAGAGAAAGACTCTTTTTTAAGGAGCGCTTGCGGAAGCCTCCTGGTATCGAGTCGTCAGTTAAGGTGAACCCATGCACTTGGGTTTCACACATCTCTCTGCAGATGAGAGAACCTTTAGGAGGAGGAAGAGATTGTGCCTTTATTGTGGCCAGGCAGGTCACTTTTTGAAGTCTTGTTCTACCTGTTCAGGAACCTTGGGGTCCTGTCATGGACAGACCTTAGGTGGCGTTGTTTCATCCCCAGTTATCCAGAAGGATAAGCCCCTGGTTTCGGTCATCCTTTCTTGGGCGTCTGTCGAGAAACAGGCTCTAATCGACTCTGGGGCTGCAGGTCTGTTCATTGATCCTGCCTTTGTATTGAAGGACTCGATTCCGCTGCAGCTGCGTGACACTCCACTTGCCATTGAGGGTTTTGATGGGAGACCTCTACAGCCTGCCCATGTGACTCATGAGACGGTTCCATTGTCCATGGCTGTAGGGGCTCTTCACCATGAGATAATCCAATTCCAAGTTATTTCCTCACCTAAGTTTCTGCTGGTTATTGGTTATGCTTGGTTACAGAGGCACAACCCCTCTTTTGATTGGCTCTGTGCTGAGGTTCTATTCTGGTCATCACAATGCAGTGAGACATGCTTCCAGAAGGTAGCCAAGATTCTGTGCACCTCTTCACTCTCCTCCCTGCCGGATGTCTATGAAAAAGTTCAAGCTGGCAGTTTGCCTCCACACCGGCCGTATGATTGTGCAATTGACCTTCAACCTGGTTTCATACCCCCTCATGGCCGGGTTTACACTTTGTCGCTCTTGGAGGATAAGGCCATGGAGGAGTATGTCGCAGACGCACTTTCTCGAGGTTTCATCTGCAAATCCTCATCTCCTGCTGGTGCTGGTTTCTTCTTTGTGAATAAGAAGAGTGGTGAACTGAGACCTTTATTGATTATAGGAGTCTCAATCATTTGACGATTAAGAATGCCTGATTCTGTTGATTATGGAGTTATTTTACCGCCTCAAGGGAGCAACGGTTTTCATGAAGCTTGAGTTGAGAAAGGCATACAATCTCATGAGGATTAAGGAGGGTGACGAGTGGAAAACTGCGTTTAATACCAGAATAGGCCATTATGAGTACCTTGTAATGCCTTTTGGCCTTTGTAATGCAGTTTTCCAGGAATTTATTAACGATGTCCTCCGAGATTTGTTGCAGTTATGTGTGATGGTTTATCTCGATGATATCCTCATATTTTCCAAGTCCCTGGAGAGCCACCACACAGATGTCTGTCATGTGCTTCAGAAACTAATGCCATGTACACATGGCTGGACTTTTCAACAGCAAAGGTCAGATGGAATGAATCCGTCTGACAATTCCACCGTGTGTGGGCTTCATTGGACCTTTGCTGTCGAAAAATCAGACGGACTTTAGATTTAGAACATATTTCAAATCTTTCTGACGGACTCGAGTCTGGTCGAAAAATCCATTTGTCTGTATGCTAGTCCAACGGATGAAAACGGACGCTAGGGCAGCTATTGGCTACTGACTATGAACTTCCTTATTCTAGTCTGGTCGGTCGTCATCACGGTCAAATCCGTTGGACTTTGGTGTGATTGTGTGTAGACAAGTCCGATTCGATGGAAGTCCGTTGAAAGTCCGTCGAAAAGTCAGACAGAATTCAGTCCATCAAAAAGTCTGGTCTAGTGTACACGGCATAAGAGAGAACAATCTCTATTGTAAATTGGAGAAGTGCTGGTTCCATCATGAACAGGTTCAATTCTTGGGTTATATAATTTCAAACTTTCGGCCCCGACCCATGGGTTTACATCCTGTTTCCTGGGCTTTGCCAAATATTATCGTAAATTTATTTGTAACTTCTCGTCTCTGGTCAAGCCCCTGACTGATATGACCAGAAAGGGCGGTAACCCACAGAGTTGGTCTCCGGGGGCAATTAAGGCCTTTGAGAGTCTCAAGGCTGCCTTTGTTTCTGCTCCTGTGTTGACACATCCTGATCTTACGTTACCTTTTATCCTTGAGGTTGATGCTTCTGAGACTGGTGTTGGCACTCTTCTGTCTCAAGGTCCTACCTTGTGGCTACTTTCCAAGAAATTGTCACCTGCAGAGTGCAATTACGAGATTGGTGACAGAGAGCTGTTGGCGATCATTTTAGCCCTGAAAGAATGGAGACATCTCGTTGAAGGTACCACTGTGCCGGTTCTCATGCTTACTGACCATAAGAATCTCACATTTTTGTCTGAAGCTAAATGTCTCTCTCCCAGAAGGGCGCGATGGGCTATTTTCTTGTCAAGTTTCATTTACATTGTCTCATTCTTGCCTGGTACTAAGAATTTAAGGGCTGAGGCCTTGTCACAACAATTTTCCTCCACTTCCAAGTTGGAGTCTGTTCAGGTTCCTGTGATTCCTCCTGATCGTATTCTGGCTACGGATTGCACCAGTCTTACTTCTCCTTTGGGTGTCAAAATTCTTGCTGCTCAGGTCCATGCTCCTCCTGAGAAACCTTGTGACGGCTGGTTTGTCCTAGAGAGTCTCCATCTGGCCATGCTCCAGACTTACCATTCTCCCAAGGCTGCTGGCCACCCTGGGAAGAATCAACTTGTTTGGGCCATTTCCCAACAATTCTGGTGGCCTAGTCTATGTGCTGATGTAATTGCCTTTGTAGCTGGCTGTTCTGTGTGTGCTCAGAGTAAGACTCCATGACACTTTCTAGTGGGCCTCCTACAACAATACCCAATGGAGAGAGGACCTGGACTCACCTGTCTATGGATTTCATTGTGGAGTTACCCAACTCCCAGGGCAACACAGTTATCCTTATGGTGGTTGACTGGTTCTCAAAGATGTGTCATTGTATTCCACTTAAGAAGTTGCTCACTTCTAATGAGCTGGCTTCCATTTTTGTTCGGGAGATATTTCGCCTACATGTGCTACCCAAGGTGATTGTCTCGGACAGGGGTAGTCAGTTTGTGTCCAGGTTCTGGTGAGCCTTTTGTGCACAGTTGGGAATTCAGCTTGCTTTCTCCTCTGGATATCACCCACAGTCTAATAGGGCCACAGAACGAGCCAATCAGTCCTTGGAGCAATTCCTACGTTGCTATATTTCTGACTATCATAACAACTGGTCAGACCTATTACTGTGGGCAGAGTTTGCTCACAACAGTGCCTTGAATTCTGCTTCCCTATTGTCCTCGCTTATGGCAAATAATGGTTTCCAACCTTCCATGTTGCCTGACTTTTTTCAGATTTTCTGCTGATTTTTGTCTTCATATGTACCAAAACCATGTAGTGCAAGGGCCTGCCTGATTGCATACAAATTGAAACTCCTAATGTTTGACCTCATATTGTATGGTTTTGGTAAATCTGAAGACAAAAATCAGCAGAAAATCTGATAGTGTGTATGGGGCTTTAGAGGAGCATCTCAGTGGCATCTCAGTTTGCACCTCAGTGGCTTACGCATTAGACCTTCCTTCTAATATGCGTATTTCCAATGTATTTCATGTCTCCTTATTAAAACATTTGCTCTGCAACTGCTTTACCAGCTCGGTGTCACATCCTCAACCTGTACAGGTTGAGAACCATGAGGAGTATGAAGTACAGTCCATTGTTGACTCCCGTAGGTTCCGTGGGTGCATTACAGTACCTGGTGCATTGGAAAGGGTACGGTCCGGAGGAACGCTCTTGGGTCTTATCCTAAGACGTACATGCCCCTGTTCTCCTCCGTGATTTCCATAGACGATTTCCCCTCAAGCCTGGTAGTCCTCCAAGGGGGAGGGGTCATTGAGGAGGGGGTACTGTCGGGGCTGGTCTCAGCCCTTACTTCTCTGAGCTGGCCACTCAGCTGTCGGCTAATTGCCAGTTCTTATCTCTCTACAGTTACTTAGCTGTTGATGGTATCCTGCTCGTCAGTCCTGCCTACTTAAGCCGTCCGGCCAAGAGGATCTCTGCCTTCTCCTTAGTCAACATCAAAGAGACGCTCTCCTGCATTCCTGTTAAAAGACTTGCTTGGCTGACATCCCTTCTGGCTCCAGATCCTGCTTGCTGTTTTACTACGCTCATCTCCAGCTCCCTGTAGTTTGGCTTGTCTGACTATCCATTCTGGTTCCTAAAATTGTGGCTATGTTTTGACTACGTTTGTTCTATTTATTTCTATTATTAAACAAGTTTCATTTAACTGTACTTCTGTCTCGGTCTGATTTCATGGTTTCTGACACAGGGGCTCCGGTCAATCCCTATGGCATTCGATCAAAGCAAAAAAATCTTGTGGGCTAATAAAAGCTGTCTTCTCTTGGTCTTCTGGATGCATAGGAATCTGGTATTATGCACTCTTTAGATCCATCACACTGAACCATTCAGCCCCAACAAGAATTGTAAGGATTCTTCTATGCATAAAGTCGTGCATTGAACTGGGATAGTCCTTCTATTCAAAGTTCGATAGTCAATACACATCTGGAGGGACACATTCTTCTTCCTTACTACCACAATCGGAGAAGCATAGGGGCTTCTGGACTCCTTAATGACCCCTGACTTCTTTAGTTCAGACAGTTGCTCTCGAAGATCCTCCAAGTCGCACAAGGGGACTCGCCTTGCCCTCTCTCGAAATGGCTTATCCTCAGTCAGTCGAATTAGATGTTGAGCGCTCTTAGCACAGCCCACATCAAAGTCATTGTTAGAGAACATTTTCTCCCATCGAGCTATCTGGGCTTTAATCCGTTCTTCCCAAGCAGAGTGAAGACTTGGGCAGTGGACAGTCTATCCCAACCTCTTCTTCTGTGGGATCAGCTTCTACCACCATGGACGGACCCGGCTGGTCCCAAGACAATTTGACTGTGGCTTTAAGACAGGCCCTTTCTCTAGGTTGCAGCCCTCTCTCTTGGGTGTCCAGTATCCACAATCTTCCCACTCTTTGCACAGGTGCCTTCTTTTCTTGCAACACCCTCTGAAATGCTTGCCTCAACTGATGATGACTTTTCCCAACAGGAGCACCCTCTAAGGCCAAGGGAGTGAGTAGCTTGGTCTTAGTGCCTATCAGTAGGGAATTTCGGCCAGCTCCAGGTGAATGGGGCATACGAAGGCCAATGTGTCAAAGGTTTCTGGTCTTCCTGCCAGAGCAGAGTCAAAAGTTATCTTGATGGGTATGTGACCATCATAAGAGCACTTCTGGGTCCCGATACCCCAAATTTCTAGCTCGTCAAGTTTGCACAAAGGAATATGCTTCAAGTACTTGTGGTAAAAGTCTTGATATGGCAGTGTCCAGAGCCGGTACAAGGGGTGGGCGGGAAGGGCGGGTGCCCTGGGCGGAGTGGGAGAGGGGGCGGGTTCAAGGCCGTCTTTAACGCAGGGCAAAAGCAGCTGTCCCTGAAGCCCATGCTGCCTTAGAATGGTTCTCCCGGTGTAGCGGTCACAAACACAGCTGTTCCGTCCTCGCCCGTTTGCTCTCTCGGCCGGGTTAACACAAGCAGCCACACTGACAGGGGAGGAGAACAGCTGTGGGCTGTGTGTGTAAGAACCGACTCATCTTTCTTCTTCCTCTGTCAGGAGCTGCAGGATCAGAGTGGCTGGCATGTGACAGGGAGTGAGGCAGAGCGGTCGTCCGTACTCCCCTGTCCCATCACCCCCCCCCCCCCCCCCCAGACTTCTATAGCACAGCACAGAACAGAGTGAAGTGTTCTGGCTGTATGCTACATATCTGAGACTGTGTGTTGGAAAAAGAGCTCAAACACATACTAGAAAGGTGCAGTGTTGCGGTGAGGATCAGAAATGTGAGAAGGAGGGGGAGGAATTTGTGAAAAGAGGTGAGAGCGAACTCTTTAAAGGGAGGATTACAAATTGTGGTTGTGGGGGGGTATACAGAGGTGACTATGGAAGGGGGGTATACAGAGGTGACTATGGAAGGGGAGTATACAGAGGAGGCTATGGAAGGGGGATTATACAGAGAAGGCTATGGAAGGGGGGTATACAGAGGTGACTATGGAAGGGGGGTATACAGAGAAGGCTATGGAATGGGGGTATACAGAGGAGGCTATGGAAGGGGGGTATACAGAGGAGGCTATGGAAAGGGGGTATGCAGAGGAGGCTATGGGAGGGGGGTATACAGAGGTGACTATGGAAGGTGGGTATACAGAGGAGGCTATGGAAGGGGGGTATACAGAGGTTACTATGGAAGGGGGTATACAGAGGTTACTAAGGAAAGGGGGCATACAGAGGTGACTATGAAAGGGGGGTATACAGAGGTTACTATGGAAGAGGGGTATACAGAGGTTACTATGGAAGGGGGGTATACAGAGGTGACTATGGAAGGGGGGTATACAGAGGTTACTATGGAAGGGGGTATACAGAGGTTACTATGGAAGGGGGTTATACAGAGAAGGCTATGGAAGAGGGTATACAGAGGTTACTATGGAAGGGGGGTATACAGAAGTGATTATGGAAGGGGGGTATACAGAGGTTACTATGGAAGAGGGGTATACAGAGGTGACTATGGAAGGGGGGTATACAGAGGTTACTATGGAAGGGGTTATACAGAGGTTACTATGGAAGGGGGGTATACAGAGGTTACTATGGAAGGGGTTATACAGAGGTTACTATGGAAGGGGGGTATACAGAGGAGGCTATGGAAGGGGGGTATACAGAGGTGACTATAGAAGAGGGGTATACAGAGGTTACTATGGAAGGGGGTATACAGAGGTTACTATGGAAGGGGGTATACAGAGGAGGCTATGGAAGGGGGGTATACAGAGGTGACTATGGAAGGGGGTATACAGAGGGGACTATGGAAGGGGGTATACAGAGGGGACTGTGGAAGGGGGTATACAGAGGAGGCTATGGAAGGGGGGTTATATAGAAGTGGCTGTGGACAGGGGGTACAGAAGTGGCTGTGTACGGTGGGTACAGAGGTGGCTGTGGACGGGGGGGGGGGAGTACAGAGGTGGCTGTGGACGGGGGTATACAGAGTGTGTGTACATTTTTTTGGATGTTGGGGAGAAGAGCAAAATTGCACAGGGGGCCCCAGAAAAATGCTTGCCCAGGGTCCAAACAGTATTAAAGACAGCCCTGGGTGGGTTGCTAGCAGGCATACGAGTAATAATACTGTGTGTGTGTGTGTGTGGGGGGGGGGTTCATGTAAAGGGCGAAATACTGTGTGTAGGATGATAATTGAATTTGTAGTGTTTTAAGTATATTGTTGTTTTGAAATGTCATTGATTCTTTCTTAAAAAGGGGGGGGGGGGGCGCGGTTTGCCATCTTCGCCCTGGGCACCAAATGGCCTTGTCCCAGCACTGGCAGTGTCACTTGGGCTCCAGTATCCAGCAGTGCTTGTGTATAAATGCCTTCTACTGGTACCGATACTATGGTGGAAGGCCCCACTAAATTCTTGAGTAGGTTTTCCACAGGCGACTCTATGGTTTGTGCCATAACTGGCCTCGTTGGAGATGGCAGATTTGGTTTAACTGCTCATTTAGCAAGGTGTACATTGATTTCCTGTCCCCGTCTTCTATTCCCTGAGGGTTTTGTTTTTGTAGCTTGCTTTCCCTGGGAACTCTCAACTAGCACCTTCAATGAGGTCCCTTGAAGTTTTGCACCAGCTTTGGAAAGAGCAATTTCTGTAAAGCTCTTAGGACTTTGAGGAGATGAGGGCTGACGCCAGATTTGGGGCACTTTGCTCGAAAATGTCCGACCTCTCTGCATCCGTAACATCTCTTTTCTCGCTCTGGGTACAAATTTTGTTCTCTTACGCGAGTCCCCTGCTCCTGAACTTTCGATTGGGTCTCCATCACTCGCATCAAAACATGATACATTTGAGCTTGAGCCTAAGCCACTTGGGTCAGCAGTTCTGTTGACCTGAGTTCTGGTTTATAGATATCAGGGAGGGCTGGTCCCTTCGGTTCAGACTCAGTCCCACTATCTTCATCAGAAACCTAAATTTCTGCATGGACCGCCCGCACCACCACTTTCTCTTTGTTCCCAGCAGCAGAATTCCAGTCTTTTGATCGTTTACTTTTCTCTTCCAACAGAGCCTGTTTCTCTCGAACCTCCCTTATCAATTTAAGGTAGGTGGGTACTATCTGAGTTCTATTCAACAATAATTTCAACACAATAGGATGATTGGGCCATGCCCCATGCAGAACCCGGTCCAGACAAGCCTGGTCAACATCTCTGGGATCAAGGCCCTTCTTGAGGAGGATTTTATGTAGCATCCGGTCTACTCGGGAGATGTAATCAGACAGACTCCCCCCCCTGCTGTTGAGTGTGGTTGAATTTATACAACAAATCAGCAGTAGTTTAAGTTCTATTGAAAACAGCACACAAGGCATTGATATAGTCCATGGCAACACAAGTCCTCTTGCCCATCCTCAGGTTATGGATTACATCAGCCACTGGGCCTCCAAGGCTCTGGCTAAGCCGTTGTCATTTCAAAGCCTCTAAAACAATCCACTGTTCCATAGGCTGTAAAGCGTGGCTCAACCATGTTTCAAACTCGTCTTCTCCCACAGGTGTCAGTAATATGTACTCTGGCTCAGAGATTCCTCCTTTGCTTTCAGATGGATGGTTCTGGAAGAGAGGTTGGACTTGAGACCTGAGTGACAGTCAGCTTATGTGAGGAGCCCTGACCAATTATCTTTTTGTATTGGCAGTGGGCAGGCCTCCCATATAAGGTGGGGTCACACACTTCCAGGGGGAGAGTCTTTGGAAAGTAGGAACAGATAATGGAGCACTAAGCTGCTGTTCTGGGCATCCCCACGCAGGGAAGCGCCAAGCACGAAGGAGGGATGTGCTTCTGGCTCTTTGATTCGTATGGACAATCCCATAATGGTCAACAAGGATGAGTTATTCAGAGTGATTCTTTGTTCAAATGGAAGGAAGAAATAGAAAGTCTTGCAGTAAGGATTTGTACAAGGAAAGTAGAAGTAATAGTCTGCAGAAGAGTTGTTCAAAAGGAAGAGATTGAGGTGCAAGCAGTGTATTCAGTCTTTCTTTGCAAGGCAACGGCCACTGAATAACGACCTCTAATGTGCAATGTGTTAAATACTATGGAGATGTCATGTCACCCTCTTTCCCAAGTTCAAGTAACATCCCACAATAAAAGCAACAAAACCGTGTAATTGACTGTTCTTTGAGTTTATTGATTGTGGGGTGGATGGTAGCAGGGTGATTGGCGGATTGCTAAGTAACCAAATCAGCAGCCCTTATGAGGGTACCACTACACTAGGAAGGGAGAGTGGGTCTAAAGAAAAATTAATATGGGGCTTTGCTATAAGTAATGACAATAAATTCAACGTTGCAGATCTAATGTTCTTCATCAGCTAGTCAGAGCTCATTAGTTGTAATCCGTTTGGGTATAGTGAGACCAGTAGATTCCTTGTAGAGAATAAACTAAAGGTGTCTAATCACAGTGTTCAAATAATGCAGTAAAGTGTTTTTGGGGTAGAGAAGTCTGTGCAAAGTGTCTTAATGTAACCGTGGTAAAGCAATTTGCCCTCTCACCAACGACCAGATCTCCCTGATGTCTTCCGAACAGGAACTTGTGTAGCGACTCTCGTGCAGCAGATCCGCTGTCTAGATCTCCCGACGTGGAGCTTGCCATGCGCACCGACAGGCAGGCAACCGGAGTGGTTCTGGAAAGGATGTCCAACAGTGAACAACAGAGTTAGGTCCCTCAGGCCACGGGTTGGAAGTAAGACTGCATGGTAGGCCACGACCTCTCTGTCCCTGTTGCACAGAGAGGTCTGTCTGGAGTCAGGCCCAGGAGGAAGAGACCATCACGGGTTTCTGATGCTTTTATAGCCACTCCCAGCAATCTTCAGATGACAGCAAAGATCCCTGGGATATATAGTCCTGGCACACAATAGTGTAAAGCAATTATCTGAGGGGTGAAAGGAATTCTGGTTCTGACGACCACCCATATTCATTCATATTTTTACAATGGGAGAACTAATCGTCCCACAATCCTTTGATTGCACATGGATATGATGTCACTGGATACATTGAACACTAGAGGGACAGACGATACATTGAAATGCTAGAAGGTACAGTGCTTTATGCTTGTAGTCCATATTGCTACAGTTATTTTACACCAGTCAGATTGTCTGTCATTTATCCATCTGTTCCGGCGGACTACTGGAGGTGTTCTTTCTCACCGGCAGACGCTAAGCACATTTTCTGGGAATGCCCCCAGATCCAAAAGTTCTGGTCTGAGGTAACTCCATCTATAGCGGAGGTTCTGATGGTGCCAATTCCCTTATCAATTAGAGTATGTCTACTGGGTCTGGTAGAGGAGGTGGTCCCATCCAGAGCACATAGAACGCTACTGAATATCCTTTTATTCTATCGGAGGATTTTGTTAAATTGGAGGAAACCGGGAGCTCCCCAGTCTGCCCTTTTGGAAAGGGTTAGTGAACTCTATGATGCTTTCTATAAGGCGACATACTTATCCATAGGCTGTGGGAAAAAAATTGACAAGGTGTGGCAGGCATAGTATAATTCTGATGTAACTGTGGGATAGCGGGGCTTATGGTCCTATATGTCTTTAATCCAGCACTTCATGATCTAGGGACAGGATGAAGATAATCTCTTCTATAATGATGGGGGTGTAATTGACTCACTGGTTTTTCAAGCTTTTGATGACGGTAACGAAAGCTGGAGGTGAATAAGCTTTGCACTATTAATGACTATGTTTCACTGGAACATTGGTGTATATTTTTCTTTTCCTCTCCTTCCTTAGGTTGCAATGCCATATGAGGACAGAGGTTATGAACTGGGTTTTGGGTTGTTGGGGTGGGGGAAGGGGATATTTTTATCACTCAGCCAGAGACTATGATAGTACGGTTGCTATCTTTAATTGTTGGCCATGTTTGGTCATTGGAGGGGCTTCACGTTGTGTCGGTCACTCTCTTTTGTATGTCCTGTATAAATTTAATCAAAATTATAAAAAAACAAAAACAAAATGATATTTCATATGATAACATTAGAAATCATATATATACAATACTTACATAATATATTTTTTAAAAGTTTATTTTATAAAGCAATTCAAAGACCCAAGTTCAGGGTAAAGAAATGGAGGGGGGTACAGTAGGTGTACGGGAACAAGGAGGAGAAAGGTATTTTTTTTTAGACAAAGGTATCTTTTACAGAAAAGATTTATAACTTATCTTTTTATTTAGTCCAGGGTTACATTTTAAACAGATCTGTTGATCATGAAGAATCCAGACAGAACATTGGGTATAGATCTCTATCAGAATACCCTGCTACACACCTTTATCCTAAGCCGTATCCCTTACTTCCCTTATCCCGTACTTGAGACTGCGGAGGAATTGCACAGTAGAGGAGGACTTATATATACAGGCGGATTCTCTACATGAACGGTAACTTTTAAGGTGCTACTCCCGGACCAACTTGAGGAGGGGCTTCAACAAGGCACTTACTCGTACCAGAACATCTCTGTTATACCCTCCTCCACGTACAAGCTGCACTAACACCGTTAACTACATTTTCAGCACACCCTGAGCAGCTTAGGGATACTCTTTCCAAGCTCTGGCACCTCTTAACAGATCATCATATCTTAAACCAACATCTTCGCAGCACCTCTGAATTGGTTTTCCGTAGAGCTAATTCCATTAAAGAGCGCTTAACCAGCAGCCATTATAAATCTGATACAATTTCCCAATGGGTAATCTTTCACTCCTCACATCTCAGCTCATTGCGGTACCACTGGTGTTGTATATCTAATGCTCTGCGACTGCAGGGCGCTCTATGTTGGCAAGACTATCAGGGAACTCAGGCAGAGAATCGGGGACCATTTTTACCACTCAATTAATGGCAAACTTACCACTATCGGCCAGCATATATGGCGTTACCATAAATTTGACCCTAAAGCTGTTAAATTTCTAGCCTTGGAGGTTCCGACGGACCAAAAACGGCGCATGCTCTGAACCAAGTATGAGGCGGAAGTGCTCGGTGTGGTAAAACTAGTGTTCGTATTGGAGCTAGCACATTCCTCATGCTGCTAATTCTGTGATTTTTTAATGCAGTGCATTCTTTTCTTCTTTAGAATCCTGGAAGAATGAAGTTGTTTTGCTGCTCATATTCACACAGAGTTCTCACAAACGTCTTTGTTCATTATTTATCCTCATCTCATGACTAATATTCTATTTTTTAAAAGCTCGATCTCCATAAAAATGTTTACAAATATTTTTTATACTCATCTTTTATAATTTTTTATTTCATCAAGATTTATTTTACGATTACTTAAAAAATTTTTTCTAGTGATCTGCATATAATTTGTTTTTGTTTTTTTGGAGTGTCAAGTTACCACAATAAAATTATTATCTTATATTTTTTATTAACCTCAAGGAGGTTGTTGTCCCTTGTTAATTTGACATTGTCTTTTTTAAATATACTTGCCTACTCATAAACAAACTGTCCTTTTTGAATAAAAACACACAGGAAAGTATTTTGTGAAAATAAAATATCCATTTGTTCTGGGTAAAATAAAGAGGAAGTCAACGCTGGACAAACTTTTGTAATTTGCAAAGCCTTTTGGCCCCCATGGCACACATGAACAAGTCTGTGGAAAAGAAAATTGTAAGATTGAGGAGTCCATATAATAGGGAGCACAATCTGGTCCAGGAATGCAAGAGATCAGGACCAGCAGCAGTTGACATATCTGTCCCCAGTCTGTGGTACTACAACAGCCTGCCTCTTCTGTCAGACCAAACTGAACCCAGGCCATCACTTTCTTGTCTTCCCTGCAGTCTTCCCTGCAGCCTTCCTTGGAGGCTGTGACTCTGGTGGTGGACTTGTGGCAGGAGGAGGAGGATGGGTGAACTCACATATGTGGCTGTTCTCAGTCAGCTGGCCCCTCCACCCCTTCTGAAGGGCATCAGAAAAAAATCCCTCAAAGAGGAGGCATTGGCCCTTCTCCAAATCCAGCAAGCTGGTGGCTAGATAGCAGCCATAGGCCTCTTCAGTGTTGGGGGGGCCCTGAGGAAATGGCTGACTTCCCTAATGAGGCCCAGTGCTGCCTCCTCCGCCATTGTCCCCTTCCTGGGCCTTTTGGTGGTAAGGCAGAGGGGAGGCACCTGGGATTGGGTGAGGCTCCTACTGGGTCCAGACGCCTCCTGGCTGCCACTGGGCACTGCCTTCTTCTGGTTGCCACTGGGCATGGCCTCCTCCTGGCTGACGCTTGGCATGGCCTTCTCCTGGCTGATGCTTTCCAGACCCTCCTCCTGGCTGAGTTCATCCTGTGTATAAAAAAGGGACATAGTTGTAGTTTTTGCTTCATCAATCACACACAATTTTCAGCTCATCACTTGCAAATTGAATGTTAATAAATAGAAAAGACTATCATTCTGACCCCAGCATTTGCTAGAGTGAAAAAAGGGCTTATGTGCAACAAAGTACTTTGATACTTTGTTGCACATAAGCATTTTTTTCACTATAGCACCTTTATTTCAGAGCTAATGGACTATTATACCGCTATTATCATCTGATTATATGGAATTGATTGCTATTCTCAGTATATGAGTAATGAAATAATCATTAACCTTATATATATGATTTGTTATTGCACTGCGTTTACGCATATTTACCCATACAGGATTGCATGTATATCATTGTTTATTGAAGCTGCACATAGTTATTTGGTTGCACGGTAATATTCACAGTGCAGTATTTACACATTCATTTTAAGATATACACAGCTGTTGCGCTGATCACTCTTTATATCACTTCCTTCTTATACATGTTCCTCAAGATCCCAATTTTATTTTTATTGAAGCAGTATATGCCACTGTGATGGGCCAAGTTCAAATTTTACCTTCGTTTAGCACGCTCACCACTTCCGTTCTTTCGTCCTCCATACACAGATCGTACGTACGACAGATGCGTGTTAGCTTTATATACACTGGTCATGTGTCAAACTCCACCCGCGTCTCCTGCCCCTGACGTTCTTTTCCACGAATATTCCCCGCCCCTTCTCTCTTCAGTGCTCAGTAGGAGCAACATAGAGGAGACACAAATTTGTGCAAATCTTGCAGATAATGCTCAAAAACTCTAACTACTTCAAATAAGTTCTGTAAACAACCAATTCAATAAAATACAGTGAATTAATATAAAGTGCTCAAAGTATTAAAAAAGTGCTGACAGTCCATAAAGTGCAAAAACAAATTTAAAATGCTGGGAAAGTGCAAAAATAGCTAATGTCAACAGAATGTTCCAAAATGGACTTCCAAGTGAGTGCGTGTGCTCTTATTGGTGAGATTCCCACTACCAGACGATGGTTGAAATTCCACTGGTGCGCTCAACGTGCTCACAGTGCTCTTACCTTAAAGGTATTTGAAAAGGGCCTTAAATAAGTGCTTTGGTCATCTATATAAGCTTATGGATCCATATCACATTTCAGACATCTTGATACATTCCTCCAGTGTGATCTTCAGATCACACTGGAGGAAGATCACTGTCACGTATCTGGTGTGACCAGAGCTATGTGGACAGCAACAGAGGAGCAAACGCAGATAAGGTGAAAATATATAATTTATTAAGATAAATACAACCACCTCCAATATACTATAATGTGCAACCAAACAACCACCAACAGAAACCCGCAAATAGTAACAGACAAATATATACAAGTAAAGGGGAATACCGAAATCATAAACAGGGCCAAGCCAGGGTCGACAACAGGAGGGGGGGGGGGGGGGTCAGCAGCTGGGAAAGGAAGACAAACAGGACAAGGAGAGGATGGATGGGTCACAGGAGGGACGGATCAGGTACAAGGCTCAGGGTCCAGGGTTGAGGTAACGAACAGGAACAGGTTCAGAGCTTCACAGGTTCAGGGTCAGGGCACAAGGAAGATACCAAGGCACCATTCGTGGTGTGCCTTATGGACAGTTTTTAAGATTGAAACGCCTCTGCAGTACATCTGAGGATTTCAAGAAAGAAGCGACTGATATGAGCCAAAGATTTAGAGACAGAGGGTATCCAGACAAGGTTATTAATAAAGCTCTCCTTAAGGCAAGTACTATTCCTAGGGAATCCCTACTTATGGATAATATTGATAGAAGAAAATCTAAGAAAACTAATTTGTCCTTTAAGGATGTCCCTATTTTTTCTACACCATACAGCACAGAATACACTAAAATAAAGAACTCGGTGACCAAATATCTTCCAATTTTACTTAACCACTTGCTGCCCGCCAAACGGCAAATGACGGCTGCAAAGTGGTTTCAAAATCCTGACTGGGCATCATATGACGTCCTCAGGATTTTGAGCAGCTGTGCGCCCCCGGGGGCGTGCATCGCGGCGATCGTTGTTGTGGGGTGTCAGTGTGACCCCCCGCAACTACGATCTCGGTAGAGAGTCTCCGACGGAGACTCTTAACCATGTGATCAGCCGTGTCCAATCATGGCTGATCACAGTGTAAATAGGAAGAGCCGGTGATCGGCTTTTCCTCACTCGCCTCTGTTAGACGCGAGTAGAGGAGAGCCGATCAGCTGCTCCTCTGACAGGGGGGGTCTGTGCTGATCAATTATCAACACCGCCCCCCGAGGATGCCGGCACCGGACCACCAGGGATGCCACCAGACTGCCAGGGATGCCCAGCACCAGGTATGCCACCCTAGACCACCAGGGATGCCAGTCAGTGCCCACAATGGATGCCAATCAGTGTACACAATGGGCATCACTGATTGGCATGCATTATTGTTTGGCACTGATTGGCATCCAATACAAAACAATACAATACAATACAGTGCCCATCCGTGCCACCTATCAGTGCCCATCCATGCCAACTATCAGTGCCCATCCATGCCCATCTGTGCCGCCTATCCATGCCCATCTGTGCCGCCTATCCATGCCCATTCATGCCGCCTATCCATGCCAATCGATGCCAGCTATCAGTGCCAATTTGTGCCACCTATCAGTGTCCATCCGTGTCGCCCATCAGTACCACCTATCAGTGCCCATCAGTGCCACCTATCAGTGCCACATATCAGTACCCATCAATGCCACCTCATCAGTGCAACTTCATTGGTGCCACCTCATCAGTACCCATCGGGTGCCTCCTTATCAGTGCCCGTCAGTGCAGCCCCATCAGTGCCCATCAGTGAAAGAGAAAGCGTACTTATTTACAACGTTTTGAAACTGAAACAAGAAAAAAATATTTTCGGTCTTTTTTTATTTGTTTAGCAAAAAATAAAAACGTAGAGGTGATCAAATACCACCAAAATAAAGCTCTATTTGTGGGGAAAAAAATTATAAAAATAATTTGGGTACAGTGTAGCATGACCGCACAATTGTCATTCAAAGTGTGACAGCGCTGAAATCTCAAAATTGGCCTGGGCAGGAAGGTGTTTAAGTACCTGGTATTGAGGGGGTTAATGACCCTGCTTACCAAGAGATACTCTCTAAAGGTATAAGGTCTGTGTCTCACAGAACACCCACGCTGGGCAATTCTCTTTCACCTAGTTTGTTTATACCCACACAAACAGGTTCACATTGGTTACAGTTCAAGGGGAACTTTAAATGTGGGATTAAAGGTTGCAACTATTGTCACCACATTAAAAAAGGTAAACAAATACAGTCCTGTACTAATGGCAAAAAATTTGATATACCGTCATGTATTAATTGCAACACCCAGTATTTGATTTACTTAATTACATGTGAAGTTTGTCATGCCCAATACGTGGGTCGCACGACACGTCAGTTGAAAGATCGGCTATATGAACGTTTATATGACATCGAGAAGAATAGGTCCACGAATGTAGGCAAACATTGGAATTTGGTTTATTTTAAAGATATATTGAGCCTTTACATTCAAGGAATAGAAAGAATAGTCACGCCTAAAAGAGGAGGAGATAGATTCAGATTGCTTCTTATATACGAGGATCCCTTCAGGACTGACTATTATGATTAAGATTCACTCATATATATATATACGTCTGTAGTGTTAAAGGATTCCCCTGATTGCAATGTCATTATTTCTGCTTGACGTTTTGTCAACTGGGATTTATTGGCTTTGCAGTCGTATGGTGTATGATCATCTCAGTTAGTTCCCACTACACTTAGTCAGCTGCTTATCTGTATATTATTTACAACATCCCCCATCTTCTAGCTACATGGACTTGCTAATGTGATAGCATACGTGTGTGTGTGTATATTTTGCTTTCCTGTGTTTTGATCATTTGTTATGATTTTTTACCATCAATTTCCATTTGTATATGGAGATAGGAACGTAAGCGATATATCATCATATCCACACACAGCTACACACACACACACATGTATATCTCTATATTATTATAGCGTTTAGTTAGTTGTAATTTAGTTAACCGTTTGATTAATACAAGCCTAGCAATCAAATGATTTGTGTCGGCTGTAACTATTATTAGTGTATTATCACACATATCACAGCATTCAGCTAGCTGCTACTTTACAACTGGTCAACCAATAGAAGCCGATCAATTAAATGATCTGTCGGCTGTAGCTATTACTATTGCATCATTATATATATACTACACACTTGTTAACAATATTTTGATTTAGCCCCATGAAGTCAATGGAGAGACAGTGGATATATTAGCACTATATAATAGCGATTCACTTTCATATATCACTTATGGGTTGAGGTACATATATGTGAGATGGGGATCACTGTGTGTTCAATTAACATGAGCCGAGTAATCTAATGATTTGTGTCGGCTGCAACCACGATTAGTGTATTATTACTTATATTATAGCATTCAGCCAGCATAGCATAGCATAGCATATATCATAGCATTCAGCCAGCTGTTATGTTATTTTACAACTGTTAAATTCAATACAAGTTATGTTTCAATATGTTTATTAAAGGTTTTCAGTACAATACAAACAAAAGTCTCATTAATGTGGCTAAGTATTACATCTAACACAATGCACAATTGAGTAATACACCGGTCATTTCCTAAAACATTCTGTCGGTGGCAACTCAGGTCCTATAGCCAAAGACTCTGGATAACACATGACATCAACTGCCGATGCTGTTACCTCTTATGTTTTATAGGTATCTAATCGTGCATCAATACAAGTTAGTAACTAAATGACCTGTCGGCTGTAGCTATCACTATTGCATATTACACCCTTGTTAGCAATAGTTTTATCTAGTTCTGTGAAGTCAATGGAGAGACAGCGGATATAATAGCACTATGTGTGCTTCATTTCACTTTTACACACCACTTACGGGTTAGAGTATTTATATATATATACATGTAAGAAGGGGATCCCTGTGTGTGTTTTTTATTCATGTTTTTTACTCATTCAATTTATGTGTATAGTTTGAGTCTTTTTGATTGTGGATGTTCATCTGTGCCGTTTTTTGCCTTGCCTTTGCTTGTCATGCATAGCTAGGGTGGGATCACTTTATTGTCTGTCTTCAGATCGATCCCTAACTTGATGGGCGACTTTTAGTCGCACTGTATGTGGGTGATGTTTTAACCTATTCTTTGACAATAGTGGATTAGTTCACATTGTTTGACCATCATGACTTTGACAGTGGGGGTTGTCACCCCCCCTTTTTTGCTTTATTTGTCGATCGATACAGTAGGAGCTGATCTTTGGATCCCCTGTTGTCTCTGGCTGTCGTTTGCATTCTTTAATGGTTCACCATGATCATAATTGTGTGCCACTTGTTCATTCTTTTGTTCTATAATTAATCATTCGGTCATGATTTTGACATAGACATATTTGTCGGGGTTCATGTCTTTTGGGGTTGTTTATAACATCATAGTCAGCAAGGGTTCTGCTGTGTGATTTGAATTGGCATTTACATTATATTAAGATTTAACCTCCCTGGCGGTACGATTATTTCGGATTTTAGGTGCTGAAAGCGGTACCATTATTTTGCATGAAAATTTGGTGTTTTATATTGTAGTCCTGTAATTCTTAGCAATAACTCACTTAAATCGTTCCAAACCAGAGTCTAGCAGACATCCCGGGTATGATAAAGTTTGAAAAATGAAATCATAAATTATAATATAATAAATAATTATAAATAATTGTACCAAATAATAATATAACAATAATAAAAATTATTCAATAATGTAATCAAAACAAAAACACTGAAATTTGCTCAGTTGCAGAATTGTCACTGTCATTACTTTTCAGTATTTGATGACGGATCTCCACACAAATCGCTATCGCTCAATTCTGAGAGTGATTCTAATTTATTATTGCTGTTTTCTAGCCGGTCTAAAACCATTTTTGATGTAAAAGGACAGTTTTGGTTGCTATGGACAATCTCCAGTTTCCAGGCATAAAGAACAGTTTTTATATTATAAAACTGCATGCAGGGCACTAGGCAGACCACTAGGGACAAAGGGGATGTGAAATGACTACATACAGCAATGTAATCTGTAAGATTACATTATACTGTATGTAATGTGTGTTTCACTCTTTGAATTGGGTGCCGATCTTCATTCCCGTGCATCACAATGCTCGCAGGGCATGGAGATCGGCGATGTGATGAATCGAGCGAGACACGGCTTGCTCGTACTGCAGGGGGACATCGCTGGATCCAAGGTAAGTAAGCCTCCTCCTGCATCCAGCGATGCGTTCCCGAGTCTGGCTCGGGGTTACCGCTTTTGGCATAAAAATTCCACCCCGAGCCAAACTCGGGAATACCGTCAGGGGGGTTAAACATTGTGGATGTTTTATGAATATTTTATTTTTCCTTTTCAGGGGGTTTTACAGAGCCACATTTGCAATATTTGTATACATATGAAGAGACATTTATGTATATATATATATATATATATATATATGTGTGTGTGTGTGTGTGTGTGTGTTTTCATTAGCCAATTGAGGCTTGACTGTTTGAATGTACAACACACACACATATATATATATATATATATATATATATATATTGTATTTTACAAATGTTTGAGGTTTAATATGTTTGTTTCTAGACAATTTTGATTCAATATGCTCTCTTCATGTAAAATTCGAGGGGCTCTGAAATGTATCAGTGTTTAGTTGATTTTGCTACGTATTTGTAACATAAATAGTTTTTTTATGTGGATTTGTGTATACGGACACAGGATTTCAGCTGTGGTTACCAAACCAGTATGCCCGTTGCCATTTGTTGAGATGGTTTCTTTCCACACACTAATACAATTACTTTGTTATATATTGTTCCATATCTTAAATCATGAATTATATTGTACCAACTTTGTTGTGTGTGGAAAGTAGGTTAAACATTTTGGCAGTGGGGCAACGGCATCATTAGAAACCAAAGAACAAATACATATTAGTCCTTAAAGCGGTAGTCCGCCGGGAGTTCCGCCGTTTTTTTTTTTTTTAAAAGCCAACAGCTACAAATACTGCAGCTGCTGACTTTTAAAATAAGGACACTTACCCGCCCAGCGCGCCCGCGATGTCGGCACTCGAAGCTGATCTCTCGATCATCTCTCGGGTGCTGCCGCCGCCATCTTGGGTATGGGAATCAGGAAGTGGAGCCTTTCGGCTTCATTTCCCGGTTCCCTACTGCGCATGCGAGAGTCGCGCTGCGCAATAAGGATGGTCCAGCTGCCTCTGGGATCCGTGTGTTTCCCAGCAGGCAGCGGGGGACTTTCGGAAAGGGGTGTAATCTACGCCCCTTTCCGCAGATAGCTATGCCGGAAGTGGGTGCAGATACCTGTACTGTACAGGTACCTGCACCCCTCTCCCCCCTGAAAGGTGCCAATTGTGGCGCCGGAGGGGGGGGAGGATTCCAATGAGCGGAAGGTCCACTTTAGGGTGGACCTCCGCTTTAATGTGTATGGTATATATCAGTGGCGGCTGGTGCTCAAAATTTTTGGGGGGAAGCAAACAAATTAAAAAATTCTAAAAAAAAACATCAATTGCAGCCTCACTGTGCCATCAAATACCGCCACTGTGCCATCAAATCCCGCGACTGTGCCATCAAACGCAGCCACTGTGCCATCAAACACAGCCACTGTGCCTGTGCCCATCAAACGGTACCACTGTGCCATCAAATGCAGCTACTGTGCCATCAAACGCAGCCACTGTGCCCATCAAATACCGCCACTGTGCCATCAAACGCAGCCACTGTTTTGCTCAGTTGCAGCCACTGTAACCATCAAACGGGGCCACTGTGCCATCAAACACTGCCACTGTGCCCTCCAATGTTGCCACTGTGCCGTCAAATGCTCCCAATGCTGCCACTGTGCCATAAAATGCTCCCACTGTGCCATTCAATGCTGTCACTGTGCCATCAAATGCTCCCAGTAATGCCACTGTGCCATCAAATGTTCCCAATGTGCCATCCAATGCTGCCACTGTCCCATCCAATGCTGCCACTGTGCCATAAAATGCTCCCACTGTGCCATCCAATGCTGTCACTGTGCCATCAAATGCTCCCAGTAATGCCACTGTGTCATCCAATGCTGCCACTGTGCCATCCAATGCTGCCACTGTGCCATCCAATGCTGCCAATGTGATCCCCCTTCGCCCCTGCTGGGCACTTACCCTGTCTCGGTGGGGCAGCTGGTGACGGCGAGCGTTGTCTTCCATGCATCTTCTCCCTCCATGTGTCTTCTCCCGTCCTCCTCTCCTTCAGTCCTCTCCTATGATTGGATGCCTGATAGGCATCCAATCACAGCGCCTGACGTTTCAGCCAATCAGGCGACCAGTAACAGACCTGGCCATCTGATTGGCTGAGAGGCGGCTCAATGTTAGCAAAGCGATTTCCCTTGGCTTTGCTAACATTGAGCTGAGTGACAAGGAACGCACAGCGTTGCGCCCGCTTGTCACTGTTTTGGACGCCTATTAGAGCTTACAGCTCTAATCAGGTGATTCCAAAAAACACCCCCACCGCTGTAATTCAGGTGCCCGGTGACCAAAAAGGGGCCGGGCACCTGAATAGGGGGTGTCAGCAGCAACGATAGATAGATTCATGCAATGCATGAATCTATCTATGGTGATTAGAGAGTGACAGGAGAGGGGGGGGCGGTGCTCCTGTGCCCTTTATAGACGCACCGCCACTGGTATATATGCTGAATATTATATATATGTGCTGGTGTTTAGCGGCATTTCACAACACATACACTGTTACGGGTTCATGGGTTCCCCTTGTACAGACATGTATGTTTTTTTACATGTTTTCACACATATATACAAACAATGAGGAAAATAACTTTCCCCATTCATTAACAAATCATTAAGTAGTTTTTTTATAATATATATGTTTATTATTTGGGGTTTTATAAGGGAAGCTGTTTCACAGTCATATTCATATATGGTTAAGAGCACATACACAATCTTCACATATTTATTGCACTCATTTAATTTAGACACTATTTTATTCATCCATGTTTACACTTGAATATGCTATATATATATTTTTTTAGCAATTTATGTTACAAAGCCACTTTTCTTCTTGGTTCATATTTTCTTACATTCACATTTATACTACAATGTACCTCTACCACCGATGCATTTTCTTTTCTTTTTCAATCACATCTGGTCACGATAAATTATCATTCAGTGATATATGATTAACTTATTATTCACTTGTTTTATATCTCCACATAACCACCTTTGTACTTTTTTAAAGAGCATATTTATTTCTTTGATTATTGTGTAAATTTAATTAATTAGACATAGTATTTAATTGATTTCCTGTGTTGTGATTGTTAGCTATAATTAAGCACTACTGCTAGTGCGAAACGTCAGCCTTCTTTGTCTGCTGTGTTTTTTGGGTTTTTAATGTGATTTTTTTAATAAAGAAAGTCGTTTTTTTCTGAAGAGTGCAGCAGTCCAGAGTCTACTTCCATTTATTGCTATTGGCAATTGCCAGCACCTGTGGCCTCCGGGCCGAGAGAGGAGTTTACTATCTGCATGTGTGTTCCTGGAGCAGTGAGACTCTTTCTTCCCTTTGAAATGTTATTCTCCCCCCAGTTGCCGCGAGAAACCCCTTTACTGGTGACTCCCTATGTCTTGTGTTTGCCGGGATCTGGGTAAGCAGTCTCGCATCTACCCCTATGTAACATCAGTATATTTCTTGATTAATATATTGCTGTTTTCCTTGTATGTGATTAATTACATTGTTATTGATCATGTGGCAATTACAGATATCTTCCTGATGAAGCGGCTCAGTCCGTGAAACAAGTTGAGCTGTTATCCGTGATCAACTATCCCACTGTGATCTTCTCCACTTGGGGATTATTATCTTGGTGATATATATGGACTGTTATCAATGTTTTTTAATTTGCAACTGATTTTTCTGTCTTGTGTTATGTATTAATAAACTTTTGTACTATTTTATATAATTGTCCATACAATTGAGTTTATCCTCATTGCACTGTACTGAGATAGTCCATTTGCCCCCTTTTTCTTTTAGTGAAAACTGGCTGGGGACCAGGGTCCCAACCCCATTATTTCCCTATCTACAGATGTTAAAATTCTTGCTAAAGTACTTGCTAATAGATTAATTATGGTTATTAAACACATTATCCATTCAGGTCAGGCAGGATTCATGCCCAATAAGTCAACTGCACTTAATATCAGACAAGCATATCTAAATATGCAGGTTTCAGCCCCAGACCATTCAATCCGTGCCTTTTTAAAAAAAAATTATTTCTTTATTTTCCAAAAATACGTGAATTTTACAGCCAAAATAGACAGTAAAAGGGTCACATGATTTGAGCAACATAGCTACTACATCGGTAATACACAGTATGGATGGCACAAGGGAATAGCACGATATAGAAATATTGTCAGTGCTCTGAGCCAGGGAGGCATCTAAACAACTGCCTTAGAGACCCAGAATGTATAATCATATATGAGAATCTATGCCAGCTGAGCCCAGAGAAGGGACACTATGATAGGGATAATGCTAACTAGGATATTCACAGTATCTGAACAAAACTGCCCATAACTGAGTACAGGGAATGGAGAGGGAGGCAGTCAGGAGGGGTAGGGGGTCAGGTATCTCTTAGTGCTAGATAAAAGTCAAATCAAGGAAGGAGAGAAAGGAAGAAGAAAGGTAGAAAGGTAGTGGCCCCCAACTAGGCATTCCAGAGGGTCAGGGAGGCTGCACAACCTCTCGGAGGTATGCCTCTGTATACACAAAGTGGTGCCATGGTTTCCAGGTCTCACAAAAGGTCTCCTCCCTGTTGTGCAAGGTGGCAGTGAGATCCTCCATATGTCTTAGTTTGTTCACTTTAGAAAATCACGGGGATTTTGCCGGCGGGTTCTCCGATCTCCAATAGAGGGGGGTGTATGCTTTTGGTAACATTCAATAGCTGGATGGTGAGGAAGGCTTTGTATTTCTTGATTGGTTGCTCCGGACAGTACAGGGGAGAGCGGCCTATCCGCAAGTGATGGCAAGTCCCTTGCCGCTGATGCTCCTGTGTACCTTTTTTACTTATGGAGGTGGCAGTGCTTGCCACGTTGACTCATGGCGGTGCCATCTTGGTCAGCGCAGCTGGCAAAGAAACAGCGTGCTGACTCAAGAAGTAGTGGGTGATTTCGGGTCCCCTCTGCTCCCCCGTGGTCAGCGGGTGTTTGCGGCCCCCGAGCATGAAAGAGCGGCTCGCCTGCACAATCCAACGGGCGATTCTCGGCTCCCCCCCATGCAGAGCTCCAGAAAGCACGTCCTCACGCCTCCATTACTAAGCTATGCCCCCCAATCCGTGCCTTTTTGGCGCTAGATGCAATCAAGGCCTTTGATAGTGTAGAATAGCCATACTTGTGGGCCATTCTTGAAAAATTTGGGCTTGGTTCTGGCTTCTGCCAATGAGTGTGGCTGCTATATACTGCTCCGATGGCATCGGTTAGGGTCAATGGCCTCCAATCTTCTAGTTTTGGACTTTTCTGGGGCACCAGGCAGGGGTGTCCACTGTCCCCACTGCTTTTTTCCCTGGCTATAGAGCCCTTGGCCTCTCGTGATGTTACTAGGGGAGATATGGAGGAAAATATGTCATTATATGCAGATGATCTTCTTCTTTACCTGACTAATATCTGCTCATCTTTGCCGGTAGTAATGAAATATTTTTCTGCACCAGGACATACTGTATGTATTTGATTTATTCAGTACGTTTTATGACACAAAGTTGGCATTAGCAAAATCGGATCTGGCCTGGAGCTTATGTGGTCCAAGCTTTAGCGAGTTTGGACATGTAGAATGATGGAGAATTTGAACCCTCACCACATTTAATTTCATTCAGTCATATGTAATTTGTTGGAGTCTAGAATTTCTCCCTGAAACTATACACTAAAGCCAGCTTTCCTGCTGTCTATGTGATTTTTACAGGTGCAGGTCTAATATTCTGCTGTACAGTGAATGTGTGCACCAAACAAAATCTGCCTCTTTTAGATACTGCGCTAATTAAACTTTGATGAAACTAGCAGTGCTGATTTAAGCCTTTACAACACAATCCATCCTGACCTGACACTGCGAAATCTATCTTTCTTAAGAGCTGTTTTGGTTGTGAGTGAAAGACAAAGGGAAAGAATTGATTACTGAAAGCCATAAGTAGTTTTGTGAGATTTCGTCAGCACTGAACAGCTGACTGAAGAAATATATCATATATAATGAGAAATGTTCATTGTTAATTGAGGGATTACACTTTTTGAATTATTATTGTAAACATTACCTTATTCTTTACATTAAATATGACAAAAATAAATGCAACTCTATGTTGAGTGATACATCATTAAAGCTGAACTCCAGGAATTCAGCCCCTCTGTCCAGCAAAATGCATGCCACCCTGTTGACTTATATCTTTAATTCACAATTTTTATTTTTACTGAGCACCAGTAGTACAACTATCACTATACTTCCAGCACTTCAACACAGAATCTTCTCGTCTCAGCATCTGCAGGAGCACAGTAGTATGTAACTGCTGTGTTTACCCAGCAAGCTGAACAAAAAAAAAAAAACTTAAGAGCTCAGAAGAAAATTTTTCCTCTTTTTGCCGGTTCTTTTCTGGACCTGTCCCACTTATCCTGTGACATATAAATTGGGTCATTGGTCTGGTGTGCGGAGGCCCCTGTGGAGAGCCCCTGGGAGTAGGGGGGGGAGGAATCATAAAGAGAGAGCTGAGAGTATCAGGACCCGCTTCAGGTCTGAGGCCCATAAGGGATTGAGACAGAGGACAAGACCTGGAGGAGTAAGAAGGATGCCATTCATCTCTGCCTATATGTAAACTCAACTTAGCTTGGAGTATGCCTCTGAAGGACCATAATTGGTGAACTACACCTTAGCAGGTATGCTGGGGCAGCACTGAAGCATGTAGTTAGAGCTAGGGAACTAGGAATGAATAATGCCTTGCCTGTTGGACTGTGAAATGTATATTTTGCACTTTTTCTAAGTATTGAAAAGTTGTGCCTGCCTGGTCTTCTTACTATAGAAGTGTATCACAAGTAACCGACACACATTTAATTTAACAAGTGGGTCTTAGCACATAGGGGTATGAAGACATTGGTGTGGAGTCGAGTAATGTGAAGACACAAGTGGTTGCCTAGAGTAACGGAAGTTAACAAGCAACCTGTTGATAACATGTACCTGTTATAGGTGGAATGGCCTGTAGCAGTGATGGAGATGTTGTTGGCACTCCTTCCGCCAGTAGTCTGTCTTCCAGAACAATGGGATTGGATTGACACCGCAAAGGTTCCCATCTTGTACAGAAGTTAAGAGGTTAAAGATTGCACGTGTGGAGCACATGCAGAATGCACGGCGGGGCCCATCCCGCTACTGGGGAGTAGTAGTGGAAAACACTGAAGCTAGAGCGAGTATCCTATTAGATACGGTATATATAGGGACGTTATGGCATTTCCCTATATACAGTATATATCTAATAGGATACTCTCTCTGGGCGACCAATTGCTTTCAATACCATCAGTGCAGGGGCATTTTTGAAGTAACAGGGACTCTGATGTAGACAGCCTTGGACAGCACACATGGTAGAGTGATGGGAGAGAGGGTAGGGGGATTTGTGCTGGGGGGTGCTTTGGCAGGGGAGAAGTCTTGTGCTGGAAAATGGATTGGAGGGATTTCAAGTCCTCTCCCCTCCCAAAGCACCCCCCCCAGCACCAATCCTCTCCCCCCCCCAAATCAAAGAGATTCCATCTGCCACAGAGAACCAATGGGTATAGGACATATAAGAAGGTCCCCCCTATGTCTCCTCATCCCACAGCCCCCTCTGTGTTCTCATCCTATGGCCCCACTCTCAGTGCCCATCCCATAGCATTTCTCTCTGTCCTCATCCTAGGGGTCCCTCTTCGTCTTCATCCCATGTCCCCCTCTGTTTCCTCATCCCCCGGCCCCCTCTCTGTCCCCATCCCACAGCATCCCTCTCTGTCTTCATCCTAGGGGTCCCTCTCTGTCTTCATCCTAGGGGTTCCTCTCTGTCCTCATCCCAGGTGCCCCCTCTCTGTCCTCATTGCAGGGATCCCTCTCTGTCCTCATCCCAAGGATCCCTCTCTGTCCTCATCCCAGGGGCCCCTCTCTGTCCTCATCCTAGGGGCCTCTCTCTTTGCTCAATACATGGCATCCCTCTTTGTCCTCATCTCAGCAGCCCCGCTTTGTCCTCATCCCAGGGGCCCCTCCCTGTCTTCTTTCCAGGGGTCTCTCTCTGTCCTCATCCCACGGCGTCCCTCTCTGTCCTCATTCCACGGCGTCTCTCTCTGTCCTCATCTCAGTGACCTCTCTCTGTCCTCATCCCACTGCGTGCCTCTCTGTCCTCATTCAAGAGGTCCTTTTGTTTCCTTATTACAGGGATCCTTCTCCTGCCCCAGACCTAAAGCTGTGTAAAATTTCTGATGGCTGCCCTGTACATGGATACTATATCTGGGTGGACATTTTATAAGGGGATTTACATATAAATTTGAAGACATTCTGTTATCTCAATACATATATACTTGTGTGTACACTCTAAACTAATATTGTTATACTAACCTGTGACCATCTAATAAGTTTTCCCAGTTTGGGGAGTAGGGGTGTAGTTGGGAACTAAGAGGTCCCTTGGCTCGAATAATAAATTCTTTATCTATTAGACACTATTTGATCCTTATGAAATATATTAATTTAGGTCATGTTATCATTATCTATATCTCTCCATATACAGTTTTAATATACATATAGGAGCATTTCTCCCACCAACGGCCATATTCCTTTCTTTTGGCTTGATTGGGCACATGATATCTCTCTTGGATCCATCTCTCCCATGATGACACAATTGTTGGCCGTAAAATCTTGTTGTTTTTATGAATAACCTATGTATCCACAACAGGTATGATATACACTTGTTGCTTCACAATGAGAAATGCATGTATGAGGTCATCAGGTTATTATATGTATTGCAAAATACTTTTTAAAATAGCGCCACTGTTTTAACGTTTCTACAAATAAAATTTTTATATTTTATCCTGCTTTTTGTGGTACTGATAAAGTCCAGATTTTTGTTAGGATGTTTTTCTTGTACAGTGGTGTGAAAAAGTGTTTGCCCCCTTCCTCATTTCCTGTTCCTTTGCATGTTTGTCACACTTAAGTGTTTCGGAACATCAAACCAATTTAAACAATAGTCAAGGACAACACAAGTAAACACAAAATGCAATTTGTAAATGAAGGTGTTTATTATTAAAGGTGAAAAAAAATCCAAACCATCATGGCCCTGTGTGAAAAAGTGATTGCCCCCTAAACCTAATAACTGGTTGGGCCACCCTTAGCAGCAACAACTGCAACCAAGCGTTTGCGATAACGTGCAATGAGGCTTTTACAGCGTCCTGGAGGAATTTTGGCCCACTCATCTTTGCAGAATTGTCCTAATTCAGTTACATTAGAGGGTTTTCGAGCATGAACGGCCTTTTTAAGGTCATACCACAACATCTCAATAGGATTCAGGTCAGGACTTTGGCTAGGCCACTCCAAAGTCTTCATTTTGTTTTTCTTCAGCCATTCTGTGGTGGACTTGCTGGTGTGTTTAGGATCATTGTCCTGCTGCAGAACCCAAGTTCGTTTCAGCTTGAGTACACGAACAGATGGTCGGACATTCTCCTTCAGGATCTCTTGGTAGACAGCAGAATTCATAGTTCCTTTTATCACGGCAAGTCTTCCAGGTCCTGAAGCAGCAAAACAGCCCCAGACCATCACACTACCACCACCATATTTTACTGTTGGTATAATGTTCTTTTTATGAAATGCAGTGTTCCTTCTACGCCAGATATACTTGGACACACACCTTCCAAAGAGTTCCACTTTTGTCTCATCGGTCCACAGAATGTTGTCCCAAAAGTCTTGGGGATCATCAAGATGTGTTGTGGAGAAATTGAGACGAGCTTTGATGTTCTTTTTGCTCAGCAGTGGTTTTCTCCTTGGAACTCTGCCATGCAGGCCATTTTTGCCCAGTCTTTTCCTGATGGTGGAGGCATGAACGCTGACCTTAACTGAGGCAAGTGAGGCCTGCAGTTCCTTGGACGTTGTTGTGGGGTCTTTTGTGACCTCTTGGATGAGTCGTCCCTGCGCTCTTGGGGTAATTTTGGGCGGCCGGCCAATCCTGGGAAGGTTCACCACTGTTCCATGTCTTCGCCATTTGTGGATAATGGCTCTCACTGTGGTTCGCTGGATTCCCAAAGCTTTGGAAATGGCTTTTTTAACCCTTTCCAGACTGATAGATCTCAATTACTTTCTTTCTCAATTGTTCCTGAATTTCTTTGGGTCTCGGCATGATGTGTAGCTTTTAAGGATCTTCTGGTGGACCTTACTGTGTCAAGCAGCTCCTATTTAAGTGATGCCTTGATTGTGAACAGGTGTGGCAATAATCAGGCCTGGGTGTGGCTATAAAAATTGAACTCAGGTGTGGACAACCACAGTTATAGTATGTTTTAACAAGGGGGGCAATCACTTTTTCACACAGGGCCATGATGGTTTGGATTTTTTTTTCACCTTTAATAATACACACCTTCATTTACAAATTGCATTTTGTGTTTACTTGTGTTGCCTTGACTATTGTTTAAATTGGTTTGATGTTCCGAAACACTTAAGTGTGACAAACATGCAAAGGAACAGGAAATGAGGAAGGGTGCAAACACTTTTTCACACCACTGTATGTACCTGGAGTTCAGCTTTAAAATACCCCCATCACCTTTCCCCTTAGTGAGTTGTGTGCTCTTTTAAATACAAGAAAAACATCTTAGCAAAAAAAAAATCTGAACTTTATCAGTACCACAAAAAGCACGATAAAATATCATTTTTTTATTTGTAGAAATGTTAAAACAGTGGTGCTATTTTAACCACTTTAATAACGGGCCTATTCTAGGCACTTCTCTCCTTCATGTAAAAATCATAATTTTTTGCTAGAAAATTACTCAGAACCCCCAAACATTATATATGTTTTTTTTAGCAGACACCCTATGGAATTAAATGGCGGTCAATGTAAATTTTTATCTCACACGATATTTATGCAAACATTTTTCAAATGCCTTTTTTATTTTTTTAAACGGTTTCATGAATTAAAAAATAACAAAACAGTAAAGTTAGCCCAATTTTTTTTTGTATAATGTAAAAGAAGATGTTACGCTGAGTTAATAGATACCTAACATGTCACGCTTTAAAATTGCGCACAATCATAGAATGGCTCCAAACTTCATTACTTAAAAACCTCCATAGGCGACGCTTTAAATTTTTTTACAGGTTACCAGAGTTACAGAGGCGGTCTAGTAATATAATTGTTTCTCTCGCTCGCGGTGATACCTCACATGTGTGGTTTGAGCGGTGTTTACATATGTGGGTGGGAATTACGTGTGCATTTGCTTCTAAGCACGAGGTACCGGGGACAGGGCGTTTTAATTATTATTATTTATTTTTTTTACACTTTTTTTAAATTTTTTTTTTTTTTACACTTTTATTCCTGTTACAAGGAAACATCCCTTGTAATTGGAATCTATGTGACAGGTACTCTTTATGGAGAGATGTGGGGTAAATAAGACTCCACATCTCTCCTCCAGGTTGGAAATCAGTTTTAGGTCTGGGACAGAAGAGGGACTACTGTGATAAGGAAAAAGAGGGACCCCTTGAATGAGGACAGAGAGGGACCCCTGGAATAAGGACAGGGAGGGACCCCTGGGATGATGACAGAGAGGGGCTGCTGAGATGAGGACCTAGAGGGATGCCATGGGATGAGGACAAAAGGTGGCCCCTAGAATGAGGACATAGAGGGACCCCTAGGAGGATGACAAATAGGGGCCCCTGGGATGAGGACAGAGAGGGACCACTGGGATGAGGACAGAGATGGACCCCTGGGATGAGGACAGAGAGGGACCCCTGGGATGAGGACAGAGAGGGACAGAGAGGGGGCCTCTGGGATGAGGACAGAGAGGGAACCCTAGGGTGAGGACAGAGAGGGATCCCTGGGATGAGGACAGAGAGGGACGCCGTGGGATGAGGACATAGAGGGGTGCCGTGGGATGAGGATGGAGGGGGATCCCTAGGATGAGGACAGAGAGGGATGCTGTGGGATGGCGACCGAGAGGGGGCCATGGGATGAGGATACAGATGGGGTCGTGGGATGAGGAAGCAGAAGGGGTATCTTCTTACATGTCCTATGCCCATTGGTTCTCTGTGGCAGATGGAATCTCTTTGATTTGGGGGGGTAAGAGGATTTGTGCCGGGGGGTGCTTTGGGAGGGGAGAGGACTTGAAATCCCCCCAGCCCACCTTCCAGCACAAGACTTCTCCCCTGCCAAATCACCCCCCCCAGCACAAATCCTTCTGCCCCCTCTCCCATCACTCTACCATGTGTGCTGTGCATCCCTGTTACCTGTCCCCCCCTTGCCAGTAACTGTGCCCCCCTCCTATGTATCCATCCATCCATAAGCGCTTCAGCCACCGGAAGATTACCCCCTTCCTGACCAGAGCACTTTTTGTGATTCGGCACTGAATTGCTTTAACTGACAATTGTGCGGTCATGCAACATTGCACCCAAACAAAATTGATGTCCTTTTTTTCCCCACAAATAGAGCTTTCTTTTGGAGGTATTTGATCACCTCTGCAGTTTTTCTTTTTTGCGCTATAAACAAAAAAAGAGCACTAATTTTGAAAAAAAAAACGCATTATTTTTAACTTTTTGCTATAATAAATATCCCCCAAAAATATATAAAAAAACATTCTTTTCCTCAGTTTAGGCCAATATATTTTCTTCTACATATTTTTGTTAAAAAAAAATCACAATAAGCGTATATTGATTGGTTTGTGTAAAAGTTATAGCGTCTACAAATTAGGGTATCGTTTTATGGCATTTTTATTATTATTTTTTTTTTATTAGTAATGGCGGCGATCTGCAATTTTTATGGGACTACGACATTATGGCAGACACTTCAGACAATTTTGACACATTTTTGGGACCACTGGCATTTTTACAGCGATCAGTTCTATAAAAATGCATTGATTACTGTAAAAATTTCACTGCCGGTGAAGGGGTTAACCCCTAGGCTGCAGTCAAGGGGTTAATGTGTTCCCTATTGTGTGTTCTAACTGAAGGGGGAATGGGACTGTGTAGGGAAAAGGATAGATCGCTGTTCATACTCTGTATGAACAGATGATCTGTCACTTCTCCCCTCAGAGAACCAGAAACTGTGTGTGTGCCCCGAGCGATCGTGGGAGCCTGTTGGTGATCACGACCACCGTGCACTCACATTGGCTCCGTGGGTGAGCAGGGTGTGTGTGTCGGCAGCACGCACATGCCCCCTAGTGGCTACAGGGCGAAGCAACATTAAATAACGTTGTTTCACCCAGCACAGTATAACTGCAGCGGATGGTCGGCAAGTGGATAAACTATACACAGTGACAGGCCTGGAGACACTCGGGCCCACTACATCTGAACTGGCTGTCCCCCCCCCCCTCCCCCCGATGGTGGCCCTGTACATGTCCCATGAAAACATAGGAAACATTTTTTTTTTTTACACAAAGTTGTCACTTAAATGATATATTGCTCACACATACCATGGGTATATGTAGAATTACACCCCAAAATACATTCTGCTGCTTCTCCTGAGTAAGGGGATGCCACATGTGTGAGACTTTTTGGCGGTCTAGCCACGTACAGGACCCTGAAAATTAATCACCACCTTTAGACTTTCTAACGGCATAAATTGCTCATTTCACTTCCTCACTACCCATCACAGTTTCGGAGGCAGTTTCGGAGGCCCTGAAATGCCAAGATAGATTTTGAAAATTGAAAAAAGAAAAGAAACAATACATTTTAATTTTCTTTCTTCATTTTCAAAACTTGTGGCAACAAATGATTTCTGCAAAATACTTACCATGGCTCTTAGCAAATACCTTGAGGTGCCTACTTTACCAAAAAGGAGTCATGGGTGGGTGGTTGTGCTATCTTGGCATTTGAGGGCCCCCAAAACTGTGATAGGTAGTGAGGAAGTGAAATGAGCAATTTACGCCCTTAGAAAGTCTAAAAGGGGTTTTCGGGGTCCTGTACGTGGCTAGACTGCCAAAAAGTCTCACACATGTGGTATCCTCGTACTCAGGAGAAGCAGCAGAATGTATTTTGGGGTGTAATTCTACATATACCCATGGCATATGTGAGTAATATATCATTTAAGTGACAACTTTGTGTAAAAAAAAAAAGAAATATTAATTTTGTAATTTTCCAGAAAAAAAAAAAAATATTCCATGAACTGACCATGCCTATTAGCAAATACCTTGGGGTGTCTACTTTCCGAAAAGGGGTCATTTTAGGGGGTTTTGTGCTTTCTTGGCATTTCGGCGCCTCTGGACTGACACTTTGGGGTGTCTACTTTCCAAAAATGCATCATCATTTGGGGGGGGGGGGGGTGTTTGAACTGTCCTGGCATTTTATGCCCAACATTCGGAGCTTATGCCACACCTCACCCACTCTTCTAACCACTTAAAGACCAAGCCTTTTCTGACACTGAAAAGATGTATAATAACAATAATAATAACATCTTATTTATTTCCCAAGAAAATAGGAAAATGCTAACATGAAAACACTAAAGGAAGATATTACAAAGCATATAGAAAAAGAACATCAAAGATACTTATCTCAAGGCTGTCCTCTAGATATTGTCTCATCAGCCAGGTTCAAAATGGTAACAGAGAGCCATGAGGTTCAGAGAACCATCAGACAAGAGCCAAGAGCGGAAAAGGGATCGATCTCCCTTCTGTGTGCACTTTTACCCTGCATTCAGACCCCCTTGTAACCATACCCCACGAGCCTCCTGTTCAATGAGATATTGCCAAGAGGCAGGCCGTTCAATATATTATATTTCTGTCCATCCTGCTGTATTAGCCTCTAGGGGCAGTATGCATCCATGGATCATCACTATGTGACCTGGGTCATCTTCAATGCCTGTTGATCCTTTGATCTTTGTAACCCACCTTCATCAATCATCCTGGCAGTGTTCAACAAGGATTTCAATCTCATCACACCAGTTGGTCAGGAGCCAAGCTTTTGTTCAGCCTTGCTAGAGGGCATGACTTTTTTCAGATTCTGATATGCTACAAAGCTTTGATGCGCAACTTGTTACATTCCAGACCTGGTTGTGTCAACCAGAAATAAACTCCTGAATTATGATATTAAACCATGTTGCCTTCCAACAGGTAGCTATAAACATTTCCCTATGATGACACACCTATGATGAGGTCAGAGTAAGGCCGATTCACTCCAGAATGCAGTTCGGGAAAGGCACGTTCTATCTACGTTTGCAACACCATGCTCAAACTCACTGCCCTTGCGAGCTGCATGCGGGTGCAAATGTAATGCTAAGGCACCTCAAACGCAAATTTCAAACACAATGGCACCATGCGGCGCGTTTTTTAAAATAGTGCATTCAAATAAATTGGCAGCAAAATGGCACAGCATGAGAATGCAGCACGCAAATCAAGCCTGCCTTTTTTTTGCTACACAAAGCAACAGGTTCTTATTGTGCCAATGGTGTCATCTTTTGATAAGGAGCACATCTGTTGCCTGCACAGTGTCCTGGTTTGTCCTTCTCCATCAGCACTGGGGTCACATTTGCTGCAGGAAGGAGAGAAAATGAGGGAGAAGAGAAATGCTGGAATACATGTCAGTACCAGTGCAAGTTATATTTGCTTTCTAAAAATAAATCACCTCTAACGTTGGGTGGTCTATAGTGTGTGGATGCTGCTGCTTTATATAAAGCTATTGATTTATTTTTATTTTTTTTAAATTGTTTATTTTTTTTTATAAAAAATGTTGATGTGCAGAATTTTAAAGGGTAAGAAATGCTGCCCTACAGAGAGCATTAATAAGCACCATAAACCATCAGAAGAGCCTGTTGTTGCACATTGACATTGCACTCTTCAAGTGTGAAGCTGAAATAGAAGAATTTGAATGACCTTGATGCAAGAGTGCACAATACAGTAAACCTTTTTTTTTTCTTACAGACCTGAATCTGTTCAATTTCAGAACATGAAAATTAGTTAATCTGGCAAAACTTTGGACCAGAACCATTGGTTTTTAGATACAGAGCTTGTCTCTCAGGGGAGCTAATTATAGCATCTTCAGTATCTCTATTCCTTTTACAGGTAAAACAGAAAAAGTTGATTTAGGCTCACCAGTCTTTCTTACTGCTGCTGTCATTACTTAGCCAAACAGAAGTTCACTCAGAACCTGCCCTCGGCCAAAGTTCAGAGGCAAAAAGGGCAACGAGGTAGCATGTACAGTATATGGGTGTAGTTATGTATGTGTAGCAAGGTCCCAGGCCTCCTTCAGTCTAATGAGAACCTCCAGGGCCAGAGATAGCTGACATCCTTCTGTATGTGGTGGGTTGTGAGGCATAGTTGGTGCAAAGTAGTTAAAGTTATTGGGTGCCAGACACCTCTTGAATGCAAAAGAAAGTCTATTACTCTTAACAATCTTTTTGGGGGAAAGAGGGTTAGGGCCAGGACACCCTTAGGTAGCTGCAAGATTAGTTGGCAGACTCCGAGACTTCAATAGGAGGACAGCCATGCAGGGAAAGGTATCCAGCAAGACGCCACATCTGCATGTGCAGGAATGCTGTCTCCTATGGAAACAGTCTTGAACAGTTGCTAACACAAACGTGACAGTTCCTTTCTCTTTCACTACAATCACTTCTTGTAGTTCTTCAGCCTACTGAGCTCCCGGTCTTTCACTAGACCCACTGATTCACTGCAACCGAATCCCTTGAGCTCCTCCAATTTTCATGGTGGCATCTTCCTCAAGCGTCACCCCCTCTTCTCTGCTGGGTCCCTATCTTGGCACTCAAGATACCTCTCAAGCTTCACCCCTGCTGGCCTGCTTAGTGCCTAGCTTGACACACAAGGCTGCTTTGCAAGCGTTACCTCCGCTGGCTGGTTCCCTGGCTTGATTCCCACTGAAGTTTCCCGATTCTTCACCGTACCTGGTTGGTGACAATGCTGCTTCCATACTTGCTTCAGTTACTCACTGTGGTCCCTGGTAATAAGGCGGACAGTCCCTTACTGGCGACAGCCTCCCCTCTACCTCTGACCACAACAGGTTCTCTGGCCGGCAGAACCGTCACTTCTGGTTGGACTGCAAGCCGCAGTCCCAACCCTACGCTGCTCTCTTGCTTCTGGATAGGCCCTCAGACAGCCTAGCAGCCAGATGTGCCCGGGATAGGCCCCATCTCAGGCCTAGCAGCCCGGGCAATACAACACACGTCCACCTAGACAGTCGTCTAGGTGGCACAGAACATAGATCACCTGACTCCACCCAAATATTTAGGATCTCCCAGCAGGCCAAGGGATCCAAGAAAACCCCTACCCATTGGCTGATATACCCCATATACCCATAACCTGACCTTGGGTTGCCCTTCTCGTATCTAGTACCACCAAGTACCCAGCCATCTAGTGGTAGAAGAGAAAAGTGCAACAAGGTCAAACTTAGGGAGAAATCAAGAGATCTTTAACAATCAACCAGGATACCTACTCCTGGCAAGTAATTTTTTGAGGAGCAACCCTGCCTAAACTCCAGGGTGCTTCATCTGCATGTACTGTATTTTGCACCCTCCTAGTTGCTAGTTTAGGTAAATTTAGTCTGGATCCTCCGGAGGGCAGAAGAGCATGGGTTAAATTGTTTTTGGGACTGTGCAGTGCTTTAAATGTTGTGGCTCTATTACCTCCCCTTGGCTTCTAGAACTGTCTGGATAGTTGTGGAACTTAGAGGGTGGAGGAACAGAGGCTTCAGCCGGAATATTTATGGAGTTCCCACCAATCCCTGGGGTGGCGAGGCCCAGAAGTTGGGGGAACAACTCATAAATACTCAGAAGCCTGACAATCTTGGGAATGACCCCGTGTTGTGGGGCTCTGCACATGGGGCAGAAGGAAGCACAGGTGAGACATAGAGAAGTGGGAAGCCTCACACCAGTCCAGTCTCAGCTAGGTTTAGCTGCAGACATCCAGGGAATCAGAATCAGCCTGTACAGCAGTAACGCCAGTGCAGTAGCCTTCTGGATTCAAGCAGATACTTACAAGGGAGTACCTTCCATTCAATATACCTCAAGGCTACAGTGAGGACAGTAGGCTGCATCCCAAGTGTTTTCAGCCTGTAAAACACTCGTAAAACACCCGAAAAAAAGCGGTTTTCAGGCGCTACAGCGCTAAAAATAGCACATGTGTAGCGCCTGAAAAAAAACGGCCCTTTCACTCCAGTGTGAAAGCCGTAGGGCTTTCACACTGGAGTGGTACGCTAGCAGGACGGTGAAAAAAGTCCTGCTAGCCGCATCTTTGGAGCGGTGAAAAGAGCGGTGTATTCACTGCTCCTACCCATTGAAATCAATGGGGCAGCGTGGCGGGTTTTAACCCTTTTTCAGTCGCTAACCACTAAAATGATTGTAAAGCGGCGCTAAAAATAGCGACGCTTTACCGCCGACGAGTAATTGTCATTCAAAATGTGAGAGCACCGAAAGCTGAAAATTGGTCTGGTTAGGATGGGGGTTTAAGTGCCAATGTGGGCAAGTGGTTAAAAAAATTGTATCAGTGCATACCTAATAGGAACACCCATAATTTGAGCTTCAAAGGGTGTTAGAGCTACAGCTAGTATATAGAGGTGCATTCAGGGGACAATGAGACAAAATACTACAGTGCACACATGCAAAAAAGACATTTACCTCCAGCAAGGCTTATTTAAAACACTTAGACATTTTCAAAAAACATTATCAAAAAATATGGGGATTTAGTCACACCATATAGCTATATGATGCTTAAGCCCACTTACTGCAACAAAGTACCCCATGATTAGTGGGTCCTACACTATCCACAGACCGGGAGATCCTGCTTCTCTAAACCATGGGAGCAATACACTCCTCTATATGGGAGAACTAGAGGTCTCCACCCATGACACAGGTGGGGACAGGGGACAATGAGACCACCAATCAGTGCTATATGTACTTGGTCCCCTGGGGAGTTGAAGAAAAAAGATAGTTCTTCATTAACATATTTACATATTAAAGCTTACATGAAATTGCAATGATTGTAAATATATATATATATATGGAGTTTTAGGATATACACAGGGGGTTATTTACTAAAGGAAAATCCACTTTGCACTGAAAGTGCACTTGGAAGTAAAGTCACTGTAGATCCAAGGGGGATATGCAAGAAAATTAAAAAACAGTATTTTAGCTTTCACATGATTGGATGATAAAATCAGCAGAGCTTCCCCTTATTTCAGATCTACCCCTTAGATTTAGAGAGACTGCACTTCCAAGTGCACTTTCAGTGCAAAGTGGATTTGCCTTTCATAAATAACCCCCATAGTGTTGCTTGGCATTCTTCTTTAACCACTTAAAGGGGTTGTAAACCCTTACAACCAACTTTGACCTACAGGTAAGCCTAGATTAAGGCTTACCTGTAGGTCCAAGAAATATCTCCTAAACCTATACGGTTTAGGAGATATTTACCCGAAGACAGCCACCGCTGTCTACGGCGCACTGGGGCAGGCCGCAGATAGCGGCGATATGCCTCGAGTGTCGGCTCCCGTGCGCATGCGTGGGAGTGACATCTTTATGGCTCCAGTGAATCACAGCGCTGGAGCCGCTAGACCCGGAAGTCGCTCCGGGATCCATGGCAGCGGCGAAGAGGAAGAAGGAGAACTGCTTCGGGGGCTTCGTTCTCAGGTAAGTTATTCATAATGAGCTAGTATGCTATGTATACTAGCTCATTATGCCTTTGCCTTACAGGGTGTGCTTTTAAAAAAAAAAAAATTTTGCCTTTACTTCCTCTTAACCTCCCTGGCGGTATGATTCAGTCTGGAATTAGGTGCTGAAAGCGGTACAATTATTTTGCACGGAAATCTGGCGTTTTATTTTGTAGTCCTGTAATTCTTAGGAATAACACTCTTAAATCTGTTCAAACCAGAGTCTAGCAGACATCCTGGGTATGATAAAGTTTATAATATAATAAAGAATAATAAAAAATATTCAATAATGTAATCAAATCCTAAAACACTGAAAAAGGGACAAGTTTTGGTTGCTATGGACAATCTCCGAATTCCAGGCTTAAAAAAACAGTATTTATAATATAAAAGTGCATGCAGGGCACTGCACAGACCACTAGGGACAAAGGGGGTGTGTATTTTTTAATACAGCACTGTAATCTTTTACTTTTACTTTTTTGAATTTGCCGCCGTTCTCCGCTCCAGTGCGCCGTAACGTCGCAGGGAACGGCATTCGGCACTGTGAATCGAGCGGAGGACAGCTCGATCACACAGCGCGGCGGACATCGCTGGATCCAGGGGACAAGGTAAGTAACTCTCCCTGTGTCCTCCCCTGCATCGAGCGATGCAATCACGAGTCTGGCTCGGGGTTACCGCTCCTGTAATTAAAATCCCAACCCGAGCCAGACTCGGGATTACCGCTAGGGGGGTTAAAGGACCAGGCCTCTTTTTCAGACTCGGTGTTTACGTGTTTAAAACAGTTATTTTTGCTAGAAAATTACTTGGAACCTCCAAACATTTTATATATTTTTTTTCTAACACCCTAGAGAATAAAATGGCGGTCATTGCAATACTTTTTTTCACACTGTATTTGCACAGCGGTCTTACAAGTGCACTTTTTTTTGGAAAAAATGCACTTTTTTGAATAAAAAAATAAGACAGCAGTAAAATTAGCCCAATTTTTTTTATATTGTGAAAGATAATGGTACGCCGAGTAAATTGATACCCAACATGTCACGCTTAAAAATTGCACCTGCTCGTGGAATGGCGTCAAAATTTTAGCCTCAAAAATCTCCATAAGCGACATTTAAAAAATTCTACAGGTTGCATTTTTTGTGTTACAGAGGAGGTCTAGGGCTAGAATTATTGCTCTCACTCTACCGATCGTGGCGATACTTCACATGTGTGGTTTGACCGCCGTTTTCATATGCGGGCGCTACACACGTATGCGCTCGCTTCTGCGCGCAAGCTCGACATGACAGGGTGTTTTTAAAAACCTTTTTTTTTCTTATTTATTTTAATTGATTTTATTTATTTTTACACTGTTTTAAAAAAAAAAAAAATTGATCACTTTTATTCCTATTACAAGGAATGTAAACATCCCTTGTAATAGAAAAAAGCATGACAGGTCCTCTTAAATATGATATCTGGGATCACAAAGTCCCGCCTGCGGAGACCACCGTTATCGTACAGACGACCGGCGCCTGAAGAGATGGATATCTTGGTTGTGGCAGCAGCTGCTGCCGTTACCAAGATATCCCTCTTCAAAAATAGGACGTACATCGTCGTGCGCTGGTTGTTAAGTGGTTAATACTCATTTCCCAAGTCACGGAGGTTAAGGCAGAACTTGGCAATGATAAGTTCAGAACATGCAGAAGTTTTACCGTCTGTCTTTTTTAGGCTGACCATACATAATACAATTTTTTCATTCAATTTCCTTTAGATTTACCTTCAACTATGTGTTGTGCAAGGGTCCTGCCTGATTGCATACAAATTGAAAGTGTTTAGGTTTCACCTCATATATGGTGTTTGTAAATCTAAAGGAAAATTGTACAAGAAAATGTTATAATGATGGCCAGCCTTAGTAACACCAGACCTTATCATCTATCTCTGTAAAAATGAACAAAGATATGACACAGGCAAAATGAAATATAGCCTGAAAGCTGTCAGAAAATCTTTGTTTTCATTTAGAGCTTATGCACAAGGTGCTTAAAAAAAGCCACATATTCATAATTAGTAAGGTTGAATAAAGACACCAGTCCATCCTGAGTGAGTGTGGGTGCATTGTCTACAATTGTCCTTATCCCTTGTACATTGTGTCCCATTAAACTGCTCCTCTATTATTATTATTTATTTAAGGTACCCATATAGCGCCGTTAATTTTTACACAGCGCTCCACACATACATCGCACACTCACATCAGTCACTACCCTCAAGGAGCCCACAATCCAAGGTCCCCAACATGCATTCATATATTAGGGCCAATTTTGGACAGAAGCCAATTAACCTCCCTGGCGGTACGATTATTTTGGATTTTAGGTGCTGAAAGCGGTACCATTATTTTGCATGGAAATTTGGTGTTTTATATTGTAGTCCTGTAATTCTTAGGAATAACTCTCTTAAATCTGTCCAAACCAGAGTCTAGCAGACATCCCGGGTATGATAAAGTTTGAAAAATGAAATCATAAATTATAATATAATAAATAACTATAAATAATTATACAAAATAATAATATAACAATAATAAAAATTATTCAATAATGTAATCAAATCAAAAACACTGAAATTTGCTCAGTTGCAGAATTGTCACTGTCATTACTTTTCAGTATTTGATGACGGATCTCCCCACAAATCACTATCGCTCAATTCTGCAAGTGATTCTAATTTATTATCGCTGTTTTCTAGTTGGTCTAAAATCATTTTTGATGTAAAAGGACAGTTTTGGTTGCTATGGACAATCTCCAGTTTCCAGGCATAAACAACAGTTTTTATATTATAAAACTGCATGCAGGACACTGGGCAGACCACTAGGGACAAAGGAGATGTGAAATAACATTATACTGTATGTATACTGTGTGTTTCACTTTTTGAATTTGGCACCAATCTCTGTCCCCGTGCGTCGCAGCGCTCGCAGGGAACGGAGATCGGCTCCGTGATGAATCGAGCGGAGGACGAGCCGCTCATACAGGGGGGGGGGAACCACACTGGATCCAGGGGAGAAGGTAAGTAAACGTCCTCCTGGATCCAGCGATGCGGTCCTGGGTCTGGCTCGGGGGGGTTACCGCTTTTGGTGTAAAACTTACACCCTGAGCCAGACTCGGGAATACCGCCAGGGGGTCAACCTCTCTGCATGTCTTTGGAGTGTGGGAGGAAACCGAATTTGAACCAGGGGATTGGAATTTGAACCAGCTACTTTTTTACTGCTAGGTGAGAGTGCTATCCACTACACCACTGTGCCGCCCGTTTTACAGGTGTTTAACTTTTTTTTTTTTTTGCCTGTAAACGCACCTCTTTTTAAACACACATAGGCATTTACAGGCATATTAGAAGAGGAGGGTTTACATGCAGAAAAAAAAACAGACCATCACCAACGTTTTCAGGAGAGGAGCTTTTGGGCAGAAAAAACACTTGCCACGCATAAACGCTTGGCACGTTTAGGCACATTTGTGCATTTATCCATTCTAATGGGCAAAATTAATATTCTGGCCAATAGAATGCACTAGCAAATATGCAGAAATGTGATTTTATTTATGACCGTGTGCATGAGCTCTTACACAACTTGCTGCGCAAGTCACGTCAAATCACGTTAACAATGATATAGGACAGTTCTTATTAATGTCCAATAGCGTGTGCCAAAATTGTCAAGCATTTTTGCCCTTATTCTCCATTTCCACAGTGGCCAAAATACTGTAGTGAGGAGGGGTGGACAGTGAGGAGGAACACTGCAGGAGGACGAGGAGAGGTGGATCTGTATGGGGAGCACATCACTATCCTGTAACAAATGAAATAATGTTTTTGTGATGTTTATCTAATGCATAAGGTACTTAACAGGCGTGCATATAAATATTTGCATTTTTTTCCTAAAAAAAAAACGTTTTACCATTTTTAAAATCTGAAAAAAAATTCTGACAGTAACAATAGTGGACCATGTGTGTGCATTGTGTGTCGACACAGCCATTTGTAGTGTGTGAATAGAAGGACATTGCATCGCTATTATGCAACAAACAAACCTATTGTTGTGCGACATTTGTATTTATATGGTACAGAAAGTGTTAAATTGATGTACTTACAGATATGTGAGCATTTTTTTTTTTTTTTTATAAAATAGTGTTTCCACCATTTTTTCATTCTGGACTGATTTCCTGCTAGTGACAATAATGGACCATGTGCATGCATTGCGTGTCGGCATAGCCACTTATTTCGTATGGATGGCAATGGATGGACTGCGCACCACTATCATGCAACAAATGAACGTAATTGTCAAGCAACACTTTTATTTATTTGGCACAGAAAATTATAAATCAATGTGCATATATAAATTGGAACTATTTTTTTTTCTAAAAATACTGTCTTTACCATTTTTTCATTCTGGTCCAATTTTGTGATAGTGACAATGGTGGACCATGTCTGCACATTGTGAGTCAGCATATAAAACACATTTTTCTCCATGTGACAATCATAATTAATAGCCCCCGGTTTTGTTTTTATTTTAAATTCAACAAAAATGTTAGACTCTTCGAAAATATGAATCTCATGACAGGACCTACCTGGAGTTTGCATGTTCTCCCTGTGCCTGTGTGGGTTTCCTCTGGGTAGTCTGGTTTCCTCCCACACTCCAAAGACATGCTGGCAGGTTAAAGTGTTACTAAACCCAGTAATATGAAAATAGTTTATCTGCCCCTCCACATTGCCCACAGCTTATAAATCTTCTTTTTACATTAAAATACTGCCACTATATACCATTTTGGCTGATCTGTATACCACAGACAGTGATAAAAAAGGATGAGCTCAGGCGTGTTCGCACAGCCCACGTGCAGAGCCCGCCAGGAAGTCAGCACTGCGCTGTGATAATCATAGGTAGTGAGACATTTCCCGATCTCTGCAGCCATGCATCGTGACAATGTCTCACTACCTGTGATTAGCGCACCTGGCGGGCTCTGCATCTGGGGTGTGCAAACACGCCGGAGCTGATAAACTGCACAGTTTCTCCAGTGTGAGAGTTCAGGAAGGAGGAGATTTAGACTACAGCCTGTATACACGCCCACATGTGTGATGTCAATATCATGTGACTTGGCTAGCTCTGATCAACAAGTAAATGTTCTCTCCAGCATAAAAGACACAACTGAGCATGTGCAGGTTGGCTATCCTGCCTGTGTTAGCTAGCCTTCCCCAGATAGATAGTGCAGGAGGGAAGGAGCTATGTATACACCATAGAATAGCCTTTTTATATAATGCAGATGATTAACCCATTAAGCTCCACAGTGAGCATAACAAGCATGCTATGCTGCATATACAGACTGATTTTACTGTTGTGGGTTTAGTAAGGGCAGGTAAGGTTTTAGTGAGGGCAGGGACTGATGTGAATATGTGTAATATATATGTGAAGAGCTGCATATATTGACAGTGCTGTATAAGTAGCTTAATAAATAAATAAAATAATATATGAAGAGCTATAGCTTTTGATGTGAACTCTATTACTATTCTTGGACCTTTTTCCAGGGTCAACTGTTCAATACTTGGGTCTGTTTTTGGACGGTCAATAACTTTGTGAACTCAATTTAATAATCTAACAATGTGTAGAAACAATATACATCTTGGGTAAATTAGAAAAGAACAGAACAGGCAGTTTCTTTTCTTTTTTTTTTGGTTCGTTTTATAAGTAAGGTAGAAGTGGATGCCAAGACAAGAAGCCCCTTCAAGGGGAAGGTGTATCTTGCCCTTGGCTCATACAGAAAAATGCTGGCAGCCAGGACATGCTCAGAGGGATGTTAGCTGCCTGGGTGGAGTTACATGCATCTTTGCTTACCAGTCTTCATAGATCAGGGCAAGCCGAACAGTGAGTTGTAGAACAATTACGCTTCCTCTCAGTATCTCCTCCTCATCAACAAGGCGCACAGGGAGATTTGGACAGCTGCTGGGCGACCTAGCGACCCTTGTGGGCTTCTGTGTTTCTGTAAGTCACCTGCACAGCTTATCTCTTCAATGTGAGCACAGAAGAAGGATGGACAACAGCACTTTGTACTAAAAGGCAATAGCCCTGGGCGGTCTAGAGCATGCTGTTGTGGGGACTTCTCCGAAAAGGTAAATTAAACTAGATATATATAGAAATATACATATATATATCTATATATCTATATATATATATATATATATATCTATATATAAATATCTAGATATATATATATATATATCTATCTATCTATCTATCTATCTATCTATCTATCTATCTATATATATATATATATATATATATATATATGTAGATAGATAGATAGATATATATATATATAGATATAGATATAGATATAGATATAGATATATAGATATATAGATATATATATGTATATATATATATATATATATATATATATATATATATATATATATATATATATATATATATATATATATATATATGTATATATATATATATATATATATATGTATGTATATATATAGATATATATAGTCATTGTAGTTTCTTCTGGTGTAAACTTTGTATACCTAGCTTTGCAAGATAAGGATACCTGTATTTTCAATGTTTATGTTCCAATGTTTACTTGTGGTTTAATGCCAGACTGATTAACTACTGCTATATCTGCCAGGATGTTATTTCAGCAGCTTCAACAACAGATATAATTATAATACATAGCATTTTGACAAAACAAAGTAGAAGGATGCATTTGAGACAGACTCTGGGATAGATGTGTGCTGTCTGGATACATGCAGAATCACTCCAAGAGGTTGCAAGAATGATTTATAACAAAACTGCTGAGTCCAGTCCAGAATTCTCGTAAGCTAATCCTTTATTGTTCAGTTTTCATTATTTATTATTATTATTATTATTATACAGGATTTATACAGCGCCAACAGTTTGCACAGAGGTTTACAACATTAGAGCAGACAGTACAGTTACAATACAAATGAATACAGGAGCAATCATAAAATGTGTATGTTCCGTTTTCTTTTTTCATGCTTTGCATTAAAACCATGCCCGTTGCTAATGCTAGACGGTGCGTTGTCAATAGCAGAGGAAATCAGGCATATGTGGAAAGTGCTCATCCCTACAGTACTGTCTACTGTAATTAGTGTAAGTCTAGGCTCCCACGGTGGAATGAGCAAGATTTTTAAAAAAAAAAGAAAGAAAAAAGAAAGTCATTGTCGAAAAAAATTGCAAGTTTTACCACCGAACGCATTAATAGGAAAACGCAAAGCTGCTTTTGTCTGGCGTGCAGATGTCCTCTTTTCTCAAGGTTGCCATGTTAACCTTTTAATTCTCTGGAATAAATTGTGGCTGTAAAGCTCTTTCACTTTCAAGCCACATAAACACAGAAGCTAGTAAATATGGGGACAACTTTAAAGAGTATACAGCATTTAAAAATATAAAATGGTTCAACAATGACTTTTTATATGCAAGTCTACTGAGTATATATATGATGAACTAGGAGGGCTTGGTGGATTTTGTAGTGGCACGGGATCAGAGGATGAGTGGAAAGAGGGGGTGGAGGGCACCCAGTGACCCACTGAGCTTACACTACACACTTAGGATGTAATACCTAGGAAAGCGACTCCTCCTTTTCCTAAAGCTGTCATTCAGAACGGCTCAGATTAAGACTTTATGTTATTAAAGTGATTAACGCGAGGAGCAATTACACTCCAGCCTGAAATCATTAGAGCCATAAAAGACTACCAATGTATGGTTACAATTTGCAACACATCTCAAATAAATTTACATGCAAATTAGCAATATGTATGGATTCTTTTGTTTGTATTCACTGGATCAGGAAGGCATGAGAAATGTCATTTTATAAAAAGGAAAACCAGCTGCATTTTTAGATTGCATTTGCCTAAATCTAAGTTCATCTGAAATTTCAGGCTGAAGCTTAAGACAGAGCTCCAAGCTCCTTCAGGAAAAATTAAAAGTCAGCAGCTACAACTACTGTAGCTGCTGACTTTTAATATTAGGACACTTATGCCGCGTACACACGACCAGACTTATGTCCGACAGACTTTCGATGGAGTTCTGCCGGAGTTCTGACAGAGTTCTGAAGGACTTTCCGAATGAGCGGACTTGGCCACACACAATCACACCAAACTCAGACGGATTCGAACGTGATGACGTACGACTGGACTCGAATAAGGAAGTTCATAGCCAGTAGCCAATAGCTGCCCTAGCGTCGGTTTTTGTCCGTCGGACTAGCATACACACGAGCGGATTTCTCGGTAGGAACTGAGTTCTTGCGGAAAAATTTGAAGCATGTTCCATTTCTAAAGTCTGTCAGACTTTTGCGAATCAAAAGTCCGTTGCAGCCCACACACGATCGAATGGTCTGCCGGAATCATTCCGTCAGACTTTTGATGTTGAAAAGTCCGGTCGTGTGTACGGGGCATTACCTGTCCACAAATCCAGTGATGTCTTCACCCGAGCCGATTTTTCAATCGGCTCTTGGGTACTGCTGCCGCCATTTAGGGTGCTGCTGCCTTACGGCTTCACAGACAGTTCCCCATTGTGCTGCACTTTGTGATTGGCCCGGCGGCGGGGCAAGGAGGAGGGGGTCAAACGTCAGGCTGAGTTTGTCGTGGGAAACTCAGCCAAAATTGTGAGCGGGTACCTGTCAAAACCAGGTACCCAGACCCCGAAAGGTGCCAAATTTGGCAGCAGAGGGTAAGAAGAGGCAAACAAGCAGGTCTTCTGGTCTAGTTCCCAACCCATGCATTTTACTGTTAGTTATCACTGGTCCTCTTAGTCTAAGTGTTATCTAAGTCTTGCTGCTTAATTTTGGGAACGCTTTGCAGAACAGAAATTTGTATCCAAGGATGACGAACATAAGTTCATCATCCTTGGTCTTCAGTTTTCAATACGTTTAGGACTCATTCACCCTAGCAGATGTGCTGAACACATGGCTGCTATGTGCACTGGGCGGAAACAGTGCTAATGCACTGATCCCGATGCTTCTCACTGTTTACATTTTTTTTTTTTTACTTTAGTGACATTTCATTCCATTCTACTGGCCACAGGAATGGATCACATCACACCACCCTGTGCTAAAAAGTAGTACTAAACGTTGTACTATTTTTCAGTGCCTTGTTACCTTGTTTTGTGCTGTGACTGCACTGGATAAGGTTGCTCTGCGCAGTCCCAATGCACCAGATGTGAACAAGCACTTAAAGTTTTACTAAACCCAGGACCTTGCATTCACTATATCTGGTCTCCCACAGTACATATAACATGCAAATGCAATTATTTTAGTAAATATAAACTGCTAAATACCATTACTCATTAGCAGCATATAGCAGTCTTGTGACTTCTATAAGGGTCCAGTTAAAGCTTGAAGGAGGAATTTTTCTGACTGTTCTATGAGGCTGCAGGACTGCTGATCCTCTGTCTAGACAGTGCTGATAGGCCCTGTGCTGATCACATGCATCCTTCCAAGAAAAAGCAATACATACCAAACTGAGCATGTCTGACTCCATAGACTCTTTGTTATCAGGAAATTATTAGGGGACAGTGGAAGGAGGGGAGGACCTGAGAAGACAGGATCAAACAGCCTTTTTACACTATGCAAAGGATTTACCCCTTAGGTTCCACAGTGAGTATAACAAGCATGCTTTACTGCATATACAGACTGATTTAACTGTTGTGAATTTAGTAACACTTTAATGGTATCAGACTAAAAAGGGAGCAAATAGGAAAATGTGATAGGGTTTACATACACTTTAACCGCTTGCTCACGCCGATATATATCGGCAGACGGGCACGTACAGGCATATTAACGTACCTGTATCGCTCGTGCCTGCCGCGAGCTCCGTGAGTGTGATCGCGGGTCCCGTAGACTCGATGTCCGCGGGGATATCCGCAATCGTCTCACAGAGAGGAAGAATGGGGAAATGCTGATGTAAACAAGCAATTCCCCATTCTGCCTGGTGATACTGACACTGATCACCACTCCCTGTATTCGGGAGCGGTGATCAGTGTCGTGTCACACATAGCCCCTTCCCCCACAGTTAGATTCACTCCCTAGGACACATTTAACCCCTACAGCGCCACCTAGTGGTTAACCCCTTCACTGCCAGTCACATTTACACAGTAATCAATGTATTTTTTTTCACACTGATCGCTGTTTAAATGTGAATGGTTTTGGGGATATTTATTATAGCAAAAAGTAAAAAATAATGCGTTTTTTTCAAAATTTACGCTATTTTTTTGTTTATAGTGAAAAAAATAAAAACCGCAGAGGTGATCAAATACCACCAAAAGAAAGCTCTATTTGTGGGGAAAAAAGCACATCAATTTTGTTTGGGAGCTACGTCGCACGACCACGCAGTTGTCAGTTAAAGCGATGCAGGGCCGAATCGCAAAAAGTGCTCTGGTCTTTTGCCAACCAAATGGTCCGGGGCTTAAGTGGTTAATAAGTGAAATTTATTATGTCTTGAGTTCAAATTGGTAGAATAGCAACGCGCAGAACTAGTCTTCTGCGACTGCTCATAAATCTCACTCCAGATGCTATACAGAGCTGTGCAGAACATGTAGTTATTGTTTTCATACAGTAGCTCAGCCTTTCTTAGCCTTTTTACCCCAGAGGAAACCTTGAAATAGTTTTTAGGACTCAGGGAACCCCTGCTAAAACCAATTTATTAGGGGTCGGGGGAAAAATGCCCTGTACATTGGTGGCACATGGGAAAAATGCTTCCCTTCCATTGGTTGCCAGAGAATTTCATGCTCTGTCAAATGCCATTGGTTTTGGAAGTATGCAGGCACCATCGGATGGGAGGTTGGTCAGTTATAGTTCAAGGAGCTCCTAGCAACCTCTGGAAGAACCCTGGTTGGGAATAGCGGGACTAGCCTGGGCCACTGCAGGAAACCAAATTAGCTAGTCCTTGGGATGGCAGGGTAGAGAATGTAGATGGTATACTATTGACTGAGGAAGGTTTTTCCTTTGTGTTTAAATTGAACCCCTTGCAAAGTTGTTTTTAAAGGTGCAAATTCCAGGAGCTGTCATGAGGACTCCCTGTGTAGTCAACAAGGATAAGAAATGTACAAGAAAGACTTTGTTTTTTAAGAGTCAGGGTGTAATATATCCCTCCCAAAAAAACTTACGCTAAACTGTGGTATAGAAGAATACATTCTATTTGAGTATGAATCTATTCTTTTATATTTTCTATTGCTCTCAGCCTCCGACAAATACCTTTTTTTTTGCTGCTGTGACCCAGCCTGTTGCAGGGTGCCTACCCTGTTTCCCCAAAAATAAGACCTAGCATGATTGTCGGTGTTGGCTGCAATATAAGCCCTACCCCTCAAATAAGCCTTACCCTGTTTCCCTGAAAATAAGCCCCACCCTGCAAATAAGACCTACAAGGACTTTAACTAGGGCTTATTTGGGGGGTAGGGCTTATATTGCAGCCATCAGCGACAATTCCGCTAGGTCTTATTTTCGGGGAAACAGGGTATGTACATTCTCTATGGTCCCACCCTATGTAGGAATGTAGCCACACCCTCTTTTCATTCCCGATATGGACTATGGCTTTTATAGGGTGCATGCAGCTGTTCACATGACCACAGGACAGGGCCGGACTGGGAATAAAAACCAGCCCTGGATAAAATGTCATACCAGCCCCACAGCATTATTATACCAGCCCAACATCATAACATCATATTTTCTTGATGATGAAAGGGAAATCCTTGTATTTTCAAGCACATTTGAAGAGTGTATTATATATAGAGAAGACAGATATGAAAGCACAAGGCCTTTATATATACAGTGTATTTGCCCTCTTTGCCATTTTTCATGTTTTGTTGCCTAACAACCTGGAATTAACATGAATTGTTTGAGGATTTGCATCATTAAATTTACAGAACAAGTCCACAACTTTGAAGATTTTTTTTTTTTTTTTTTGAAGCAAACAACAAAGAAGTTACATAGTTAGTAAGGTTGATTCTGCCAGTCCATCCTGAGTGAGGTATCCACAATGGTCCATATCCCTGTACATTGCACACTCACATCAGTCCCTACCCTCAAGGTCCTCATTTATATACTAGGGCCAATTTTAGACAGAAGCCAATTAACCTATTTGCATGCCTTTGGAGTGTGGGAGTAAACCCAAACAGGCACAGGGAGAACATGCAAACTCCAGGCAGGTAGTGTCGTGGTTGGGATTTGAACCAGCAACCCTTTTTACTGCTAGGTGAGAGTGCTAACCACTACACCACTGTGCCACCCAATGTTAACTATTCACCCCCCCTAAATCAATAATTTGTAGAGCTAACTTTTGTGGCTATCACAGCTCCACGTCGCTTTGGATAAGTCTCTATAAGTTTGCCACATCTTACCACTGGGATTTTTGCCCATTCCTCCTTGCAAAACTGCTCCAGTTCCTTCAAGTTGGATGGTTTGCGCTTGTGAACAGCAAACTTTAAGTCTGACCACAAATTTTCTATTGGATTGAGGTCTGGGCTTTGACTAGGGCATTCCAACACATTTACATGCTTCTCCTTGAACCACTCGAGTGTTGCTTTAGCAGTGTGTTTAGGGTCATTGTACAGCTGGAAGGTGAACCTCTGTCCTAGCCTCAAATCACACACAGAGTGGTACAGGTTTTCCACAAGAATATCCCTGTATTTAGCACCATCCATCATTCCTTCAACTCTGACCAGTTTCCCAGTCCCGACTGCTGAAAAACCTCCCCACAGCATGATTCTGCCACCACCATGTTTCACTGTGGGGATGGTGTTCTTTGGGTGATGGGATGTGTTGGGTTTGCGGCAGACATAGCGTTTTCTTTGTTGTCCAAAAAATTCTATTTTAGTCTCATCAGACCAGAGCACCTTCCTCCATACACTTTGAGAGTCTCCCACATGACTTTTCACAAACTCAAAATGTGCCATTTTGTTTTTTGCTGAAAGTAATGGTTTTCTTCTGGCCACTCTGCCATGAAGCCCAACTCTATGGAGCGTATGGCATATTGTAGTCCTATATACAGATACTCCAGTCTCTGCTGTGGAACTCTGCAGCTCCTCCAGGGTTACCTTAGGTCTCTGTGCTGCCTCTCTGATTAATGTCCTCCGTGCCCGGTCCATGAGTTTTGGTGTGCGGTCGTCTCTTGGCAGGTTTACTGTTGTGCCATGTTCTTTCAATTTGGTTATGATAGATTTAAAGGTGCTCCTAGGGATCATCAAAGATTTGGATATTTCTTTTTAACCTAACTCTGACTTGTACTTCTCAACAACATTTTCCCTTACTTATTTGGAGAGTTCCTTGGTCTTCGTGGCAGTGTTTGGTTAGTGGTGCCTCTTACTTAGGTGTTGCAGCCTCTGAGGCCTTTCAAAAAGGTGTGTATATGTAATGACAGATCATGTGACACTTAGATTGCACACAGGTGGATATCATTTCACTAATTATGTGACTTCTGAAGGTAATTGGTTGCACCAGAGCTTTTTTATGGGCTTCATAACAAAGGGGGTGAATACATACGCACATGTCAATTATCATTTTTTTATTTCTGAAAAATATATTTTTCTAATTTTACTTCACCAACTTAGACTATTGTGTTCTGATTCATCACATATAATTCAGATTAAAAAAAAAATATTGAACTAAAGGCTGTAATGTAACAAAATAGGTAAAAAGCCAAGAGGGGGGGGGGGGTACAATTGCAAGGCACTGTATATAAAGCAAATTCCAGTTAAAATTGGTTAATCCTCAAGGGGGACACCAGGGACTCTGGGAATGTAGGGGGGACTCTGTTGACCAGAGACCACCTTCCGCAGAAAGAAGCTGCTGGATGTTAGAGACCTTGTGCTCTTCCACCTTCCATTTGAGGATGCCCCACAGATGCTCAATAGGGTTTAGGTCTGGAGACATGCTTGGCCAGTCCATCACCTTTACCCTCAGCTTCTTTAGCAAGGCACTGGTCGTCTTGGAGGTGTGTTTGGGGCGTTATAATTTTGGAATACTGCCCTGCCCTGCAGCATATGTTACTTTCTACAAAATTACAGGCAGTATAGGGCTCTGATTTCCACTGGTTTTCCTTGTATAATCTAGCCTGGAGTTCCCCTTTAATTAAATGACAGGTAGACCATAGAACAGTGATGGCTAACCTTGGCACCCCAGATGTTTTGGAACTACATTTCCAATGATGCTCATGCAAGCTGCAGTGTAGTTGAGCATCATGGAAAATGTAGTTCCAAAACATCTTGGGTGCCAAGGTTCTTATTACTGCCATAGAACATCACAGGCCCCAAATTATACAAGATAAACACAATAACTGTAACTGAACGCCCTTACATCATGTTGGTATAATTGCTTCGAGTGATTGTATGCAATGTCAAAGCAAGTACAGTGTGAGTATTTCTGTGGATGTATTTGAATAATATATTCGCTCAGGAAGGAAGACCAATGCTCAAACATGTTGTTTTTATTGTCTGATCTAAAAAAAAGTGGAATCAGTAGGGACTAACTGTATATTTCACTATAGCATGTATACATAAAATATGAAGCCATGTGCATACAATATGTTATCCAGCCTCCCAATATGTCTCATTGTGGATGATTCATGAATTTACTACTTGTTTGCTATATTCCCTAATGTATAGAACAAAGGAAAATTGAGCCAATTTTTAAAACCAAAAGGAAAGCGATTGTGTTACCCATTGGAACTAATTAGAGTTAGCTCTTCTTTAGAGCACTAGCACCTCAAAAATATCACTTACTATAGGCAACACTTTTCAGTCTTTGTGTTTTTATCAGCATTAAATATTAAATAATATTATTATTATGGGTCCTAGTGTGAACAGTCCCCTTGTAGTAGAAGGGGATTCTGCTGATGTTATCAGGTCTAGTCCAAGCAAACAATCTGTCCAACGCACCCTCCAGCCAATGCTTTTCTTATGCTAAACTCCCACAGGACCTCAACCAACACAATCAGGATGCTGAACGAGAGGAGATTCCCTCTATGGACCATGAACCCAGATGGTTAGCCATCTGTACATCTGGGTTCTGAGCTTTTGTAAGCGGGTGATTTGAGCTGACTCACCTTCAGCTCTGGGGACTCTTTTTCTTTGATCTCTATCTGATGGACAAGTAGGTGGCATCAGGGGTCTAAAAGACCCATGATATCTCCATAACGAGAGCCTCTCAACACACAGGTATACTGTCATATCAGGAGCATACAGAGCTGAGACACGCAAAGAAAATACCCCCTGCTAAGCATTGGTTGTCAGGGGCTGCAATTAGAAATAGAAAGTCAACTGAATGTTGGACAGCACAGCAGCTTGAAGGTTAGCACTCCTGTCTTGCAGCACTGGTGACTCTTAGTGAAAATCTCCATCAGACCACTATCTGTTTACAGTTTGCATGTTTTCCATTTGCTTGTGAGGGTTTCCTTCCACACTCCAAAGACAATGTGTACATAGACCCCAGTATTTGTATATATGTATGTGGGACCTTAAATTGTAAGCTCCTTGGGGGCAGGGACTGATGTGAATGTACAGTAAAGGATGTTTCTGATGAAGCCGGGGATTGGGCAATACACGAGAAGGGGGCGGTGCCTTTCTTGTCAATGACGTCACCACGCTAGCCAGGACGTCTGTGAGTACCAAACAGGCAGCTATTATCCCAAGTCTCTGTGACTGGAGTGCTTTCTCAATACATGCTTATTATTCTTGTATTAATGTGAGTGCTTTTACCCTTTATCTTTCTAATAAGTATTTGCAGTATTACACTATATTAGTCCCTTTGATTTTATATGTACTTCTTGAGCTATAGCCATTCATTTGTGCAGTGAGTGATCTGGATACGGGTGAAGGAGATGGGAATGATGGTTTGATTTCTGCCTCAAAGGAGACACATGCACTATTGACCTTCAGAGTTTAGGCGAGGTCCTTGATTAGAGGTGAGCAGTTTGGTGAATCACAGGGTTAAGAGTGTACACTACTTGATGCAAAAAGTGTCACTATTTGATTCACATGTTGAGAAGGGGATTTAAGCACAACGTGTTTGCTGATTGGACTTTATATCTGATGAACATGCACTATTTATTTGTGATTTGTATTGAACTATGGACTGCTGCTATATTTTCAAAGGACACTTTTTTGTTTTCTTGTTTGCCCACATGATTTCTGTTTTTGTGTATATGGTCCTTTATATATCATTATTAAATTAGATAAGGGCAGCGCCTTCCATAATGGTGGTGTGTCAGTTATAGAGGCACTGCTCTGCGAGACCTCACTATCTGGGCTTCCTCTAAGTTCAGCAATGTGTTGGCCATTGTAGTAGTGCTGCACGTTTAGCCATGGCTTTTTGGCTACTACTGCACAAGCTCAGGGGCATGAAGGTTCATCCTATAACTGCTGTCTGTAGGCAACTTAAAGGGGTTGTGAACCCTCATGGTTTTTCACCTTAATGCATTCTATGCATTAAGGTGAAAACCTTCTTTGGGGCTGCAGCCCCACTGAGCCCCCTTTTTACTTACCTGACCCAGATCTTTCTCCAGCTGGGAACTAGCACACCAGCACTAGATGGTGTCTCGTGTCCTAATTCGATAGATATAGATTGATAGCAGTGTAGACTTTGGGTCCCGCTGCTGTCATTCAAATCCAATGACGCGGCACCGGAGGGGTGGGGCTGAGTCCTGAATTCTGTGTGAATGGACACAGATGAGGGACTTGGGAGCGCACGCAAATGGGGGTCCACCAAGGAGAGCACTTCTCCAACGTAGACACTCGATGAGGGGAGGAGCCACCAGCGCAAATGAGGGACCCCAGAACAGGAGGACCAGGGCCACTCTGTGCAAAACGAACTGCACAGTGGAGGTAAGTATGACATGTTTGCTATTTTTTTTTTTTTTTTTTTAAACAAGGGTTTATAACCCCTTTAAGCAGCAGGAGAATGATGTCAGATCCCTCCGCTGCTCCTTCTGCTGTTCAATGAGGCTGAGTTTTCCTTGCACAATCCCTGCCTGGAGTTACTTAGATACACTTTGGGGTGTATTTATTACCTATTGTACATATGTGAGGTTACCTAAATGTGTAGAGTAATAAGGGTATACGTACATGTGTCCTGGTGTGAATTTTCTATGTACAGTATGTTTTGTATATGTACAGGCACCCCCTGAACGGCCTTGGTACTCGGTACTGATTATTATATACAAATATAACACACAACAAACATGTACAATCAGGACACATGTATGAATACCCTTATCACTTTCTATAAGTTAGGTACCCTTACATATCATCATTTAGGGGGAGCACACAGACAGAATAAAAAAAAAAAAATCTGTGAGATGTTTGTTTACGAAGGGGTGTATTTATTAAAAAAGATCTGTTCATAATGTGAAATTGCATGTACATTTGTTATGAGTGAATGGGGGTAAAATCAAATGTTATTAGACTATTTTCTTTCCGGGTTGAATATTATTCATTTATTGAAAATACAGTAGATTGCGCATATATGCCTTAACTTTGACAGGTACTCCCTGTTGAGCGTCAGATAGATGACTTTCTCTGTTTCTATGTTTGAAAATGTATGATGACAAGACATTGTTAATGGGGGATATTGCATTGTTTACTGTACTCAGGCTCTATGTACTGACACATCTGTCTAATGTACTTTCCCTAAACCTTGAAAATTCAATAGACACATTGAAACGAAAAAATAGAGTGGTTTCAAAAAGTACTACAATAGGGCCACGAGATGGAGCTTAAGATCATAGTAAATAAGTATTTATCCTCTATGATCATCGCCTCCATCTAGTGGCCATAATGCAGCATTTTCCTGATTCACTCTATTGTGTATGAATTATAAATAACATTCAACCTGGAAAAAATGGCCCCCCATTTGTGTATGTTTTGATGTATTTGTTATTTATTACCTCCTTCTATACAGTTACTGCAAAAAATGTGAAAAGTTGATTGCATTTACCCTTTATTCAAATGAAATCTGTTACCCCAGCCATGACCATCTTCCTCTCTGCTGTGGCCCACTCCTTAATGGTGCACAGTAACTTTATACTCCATCTCCTGTGACCACAGTTACGTCCCATTCTTGTGCCTTGCACTTCCTTCAGTCTCTGGTCATCTTTTGCCTGTCAATTTCCCCTTTTTTTCTCCCTTCCCAAATCTTGGTCTGGTCACCACCACTTTCTTTTCTTGCTGGTCAGCTACTTCTCTAACAATGTTGCATGCTGAGTTGCAGCTTCTGTCTCCTCTCAATGCCCTGTGATGCTCATTATCATTCTGACCCGTGTGTGTCCCAGCAGACAGCACGGCAGGGCAGGAAATGACATAGACTCCCACGGGAGTCTATGCCCGGAAGTGGGTGTAAATACCTGTCTTTGACAGGTATCTCCACCCCCCTCCCCACTGAAAGGTGCCAATTGTGACACCAGAGGGGGGGAGGGTTCCGATCAGCGGAGGTTCCACTTTAGGGTGGAACCCCGCTTTAACTCAGCCAGAACACTGAAGATGGGTCATTGATGGGTCTTTCAGCATGACTAAAACATACTACAAAGGCAACAAAGGAGTGGTTCAAGAAGAAGCACATTAAGGTCAGGGAGTGGTCTATCCAGTCTCCAAACCTTAATCCTATAGAAAATTTATGGAGAGAGCTGAAACGTCTAGTTGCCATGGGACAGTCAAGAACTGTTAAGGATTTCGAGAAGATCTGTAAAAAAGAGTGGACAAAAATCCATCCTGGGATGTGTGCAAACCTGGTCACTAACTACAAAAAACATCTTACCTGTGCTTGCCAACAAGGGTTTCTCCACCAAGTACTAAGTCATGTTTTGCTTGGGGATCAAATACTTATTTTGCTCACTGAACTGTAACTCAATTTATAACATTTGTATCGTGTTTGTTTCTGGATTTTTGGTTGATATTCTGTCTCTATCATTTAAAATATACCTATTATAACAAATTATATAACCTTAATTTATTTGTAAGTGGGCAAACTTACAAAATCTGCAGGGGATCAAATAATTATTTTCCCCACTGTAGGTGTGTGAATCCCTTGGTGCTACTATGAATTTATCAGCAAGATTTCCTAGTCATGAGCAGGGTCGCTGATAAGGCAGTACAGCCAGCCCTCCTGTACTGGGCCCGGGCACAATCAGTTTAAAAGGGATGCCCAGGCACCTGCTGAGCAAGAGGGCTGGCTGTACTGTCTTATTGCAGACCCCAAACCTCTTCTGCCTCCTGCAGCACTGCCAGCTTCTCTTCCTCCCTCTGGCTGCACTGCAGGGGGATTGGTCCTAGCACATGCGCCCCTTCCATCTGCTGTCTGCCCCCCCCCATTTGCTCTTCTTCCCTGCAGCACTTTTGGCTTCCCCCTCCTCTCCTCTCTCGCTGGCACCTACTGTGGGCACAAAGGGAGATGTTTCAGGATTAAGAGCTAGGGAAGGGGCCAGTAGATATCTAATTTAGTGGCCCCTTCCTTTCCTGAATGAACACAGTGAGTGATTGGTACAATCACTCCTGTGTCCATTCATCACTGAAACTGTGTTTACTATGCTTCCGTTTGTGAATAAGCAGGAAGCCTCAGAGCGTTTCCTATTCATTAATCTGTGCTGCTGAGGCTTCAAAGAAATGAACTGATAAATCTATTTGCTCAGTTACTTTCAGCTCAGAAGGGGGACCCTGCCAGGTAGGCTGTATGGGGCCCCATGATTTCTAACAGCAGCCCTGCTCATGAGCCCTCCCTTGCCCCTCCTAAGCATCTCTATTTTCTTATTAGTCTTCTGTGTTTAAAAGGTACAGCATTACTCTCAGCGATTCCTGGATCTAACAGATCCCTGTATGAACTCCTGGCAGGGACAGATCTCCAGAGAGAGAGAATGATCTTCCTGCAAGGCGAGGCAGAGCCACCTACACAGGGAGGTACTAGAGCCGGGCCAAGTAGGAGAGATGCAAAGAAACTTTGGGGGGGGGGGTGAATTGGGTTTGAACACTGTGCATTATGCATAGCACACCCCAAAACCCTGCACTCTGTACACTGTGCACCCCTGAACGTAGTGCACCTCTGAACCCTGCACTCTGTACACAGCACACCCCTAAACCCTGTACTCTGCAGGTGGCACGCCCCTGCACTCTGTACATAGCGTACTCCTGAACTCTGCAATCTGTGCATAGAGCACCCCTGAGTTTTTCACTCTCTATGTAACACACTCCTGAACCCTTCACTCTGTACGTAATGCGCTATTGAACTCTACACTCTATATGTAATGCACTCTTGAACTCTACACTCTGTACGTAATGCACTCTTGAACTCTGCACTCTATATGTAACGCACTCTTGAACTCTGCACTCTGTATGTAGTGCAACCTGCCCTTTGAGGGCAACCATACTGCTGATACGGCTCACAATTAAATTGAGTTTGACACCCCTGGTGTAGAACAAGCTTTTGAAATCTTCACATTTTTTCAAATACTTTAAGGCCTCACTTACAATTGCTTCAAAATGTGGCATTTGACCTATGTTTTTGAAGCACTCTGAATGTCAATCCAAGCAGCAATCACTAAATAACTAAATAAAAATAAAAACTTTCTTGGTGCTCCACTACATCTCCGATGCCTCCATAGATCTATCATAGCACTTGCTAACTGCAGCTGCAACAGTAGAGAGACAATTCAGAGTTAGCTTCGCTTTGTATTTCATGCATTGGAAAAAATAGAAAACCAACACACACACAGGGAGTTTGACAAGCTTCATTAAAGCTTAGAAAAGCATCACAAAAGCATAAAAAACACATCACAATGCATGTTAAAGTGGTAGGTGTTTTAATGTGTGTTACTAATCACTAGCACATGCATTACTTTTGTGCGATTAGCCCATTCAAATGATTGGGCTGATAATTACCCTGCAGGGGAACACACAGGAACGCCGGTGTGAACCAGCCCTAAGAGTTATTTTTATAATTTATAGGTTTGAAATATCAGTTGGGAACACAGTCACTGCTAAAGTACAGAGTGTTGTAAATCTCTCCGTGTCTATTACTCTATCCAGTACAATTAGATTTTAGCTTAATTGTATTATTTTGTGGCAATAACTTACTTCTATTACTGCTTATATTAGGACATAATTTAAAGGATAATTTCAGCTATTTATGTTCTTCTAGGATTTCATCTTAGATTTTTTTGGCTTTAAAAGTCGATTTCTTTCCATTTTAATAAATTGTTATGGCAAGAATATGAAGTACTGTAGCTTAAAAAAATAATGCAGAACACTGATAAAGTGCCCGAAAAGATGACATGAACAAAGATGGAAAACATGCAGAATAGAACATAAAGACATATGATGTTCAAAAATAAAGGGTCATGAATCATGGCATTGGTGAACAAGAAGCATGCAATGGGTGTTAATTACGAAAGGCAAATCCCCTTTGCACTGAAAATGCACTTGTTTTTTTTCATCAGTAGATTTTTATTGTTTTACATCAGGTACATATAGAGACAATGGGGGTTATTTACTAAAGGAAAATCCACTTTGCACTGAAAGTGCACTTGGAAGTAAAGTTGCTGTAGATCCGAGGGGGACATGCAAGGAAAATAAAAAACAGCATTTTAGCTTGCACATGATTGTATGATAAAATCAGCAGAGCTTCCACTCATTTCAGATCTACCCCTTAGATTTAGAGTGACTGCACTTCCAAGTGCACTTGCAGTGCAAAGTGGATTTGCCTTTCGTAAATAACCCCCAAACGTATACATTGCGCTTGATCGTGGAAGTTCGCATTGGAGATGAAATCTGCTAACAGGAAGTTCTTATTTTAAGACTAATGCAGTAAATATAGGTTTTACACATAAACATATTGTGACTTTCCCCCAGGAACCCCCATTGGGATCTTTTTTGTTGCCTGGGGGAAATGCTATGACTTAACAATATATAACCCATATTCAAACAGTATATGAACAACTGAAGTCTAACTTGCCACTGTATCATGACCTTATCACAACAGTGTTAAAAAAATTTTGCGGCTCCAGCCCACCGTTCCCATGGTAACCATTTGTTTTTGTTCTTAGTCAAATAGCCACCGCTAGATACTATGGTCATCTCGTATCTGTAGTGTAGGTTCACCAAGTCTAATGTGTTTTCTATAGTTGGGGCTCTGCTTGTTTTCTACACTCTGGTTATGCTCAGTCTAGCGGCCAGGAGGATGTGTGTAACCACATGTCTGGCAGGCCAGGGTATCAGATCTATATTGAGGTTTAGAAGTGGTAGGTCAGAAGTAGGGGAAATGCGGTGGCTAGCTATGTCCGATAAGATTTAAAAGGTATTTTTCCAATATGTTTGGATAAAGTTGCATTGCCACATTATGTGGAATAAATCACCTTTGGCTGAGTTACACCTCCAGCACGCATCATTATTGTTTGAGTTAAACTATGCCAATTTTGTTGGGGTTAGGTACCATCGGAGGGACAGTTTTTGTGTTAGTTCCCAAAGTGCAGAGCATTTAGTGGCTTTGTAGATAGACCGCAGTGCTTGTTGCCATTAATGGGTTGTGTATGTCATTCCCAAGTCCTTCTCCCAGTGGTTGTGGGGAGATGACTTGGCAAAGTGGAGTTTCTGGTGTAAAATGTTATAAAGTAGAAATATTCCTTTCGCTTTGTGAGAGATGTTGTGTAGTTGTTCCCAAGCTTTGGGATGGACCATGTAGAGAGGTACGTGGATCTTTCCAAGGCAATGTGTGACTCTGATATAGGTAAAAAAATCAGTGGAAGGCAGTTTAAATTCTCTTTGGAGAAGTTGAAAGGGTTTTATACGGGAATCTTGGAGAAGGTTAGACCAGTGGGACAGGGATAAGTCTGGTGATAGATGATGGAAAGATTCTATAGAGATTGGTATTACTGGATAGGTAGAGTGTTTGGCATTTTCATGGATCAGGGTGTTCCATGCTTTAGCCGATGCTAACATGGTAGGGGATAGCGCCAAAGATGGTTTGTTTCCTAGGGGGATACTTAGTAGCCACCATTTTAAATTTGGGCACACCAGTGATGAATTTTCAATGTTGCTCCATAGCTTAGTAGGGCACCGACGGAACCATTCAGTAAGTTGGTCTAACAGTGAAGCTGTGTAGTAGTCCTCAAAATCTATAGTGCCTGACCCTCCTGCTGCTTTGTGTTTCAGTAGTTTGGAGTGCGCACATCTGGGTTTGGACCCTTTCCATATACATTTATTGAACAGGGTTTGGAGAGATTTAAAGAAGTATCCGGGTATGGAGATAGGGAGGGTTCTGAATTTAGTAGAGGATTTGTGGCAGGTGCAGCATTTTAAATGCTGCAAGTCTCCCAGACCACGATAGTTCTTGTTTAATTATGGATTGGATGTCTGACTGTAATTTGGCTAGGAGAGGTTTGTAGTTGGCCGAGAACAGGTGTTTGACCGTCCTAGCAAGATGGATCCCTAGGTAGGGGATACTTTTGTCTGGCCAGGAGAATGGGTATTGGACTTGTAGCAAATTTTTGGTTGTGGCGTCAAGTTTAAGATCTAGAATGTGTGATTTGGATGCATTTAATTTATAATAAGAAACCTTTATGAACCAGTCTAGTAACTTGTGAACTTCCGCTAAAGAGGTTGTCGGGTTAGTCAGGATCAAGATGAGTGGATGAGCAAAGAGATTTATCTTGTGGGAGGTTTTGCCAATCGTCAGACCAGTAATTAGGGGATTTGAGCGCACGTGTTCCGCTAGGGGTTCCAACATTACGTTAAATGTCAACGGTGACAAGGGGCAGCCTTGAAGCGTACCGTTTGTTATATTAAACGGTTGGGATAGCATGTCTGCAGAGTATACTTGTGCAGATGTGTTGGTGTAAAGTGCCATGATAGCCCTAAAGATATGGTCCCTGAAACCAAATTTGAGGAGTACTTTTTGGAGGTACAGCCAGTGAACCCTGTCGGACGCCTTCTCTGCATCTAAAGAGAGCAGCAGAGAAGGCGTTCCGCTGGACTCGGCATCATGTATTAAGTTGAGCATACGTCTCGTGGCATCAGGGGCCTGTCTCCCTTTAGTGAAACCCGTCTGATCTAGATGTATGAGATCTGGCAATATCTCAAGCAGGCGCCTAGCTATAATTTTGGCATAAATCTTCACATCCAAGTTTAGAAGGGAAATGCGATGGAAGTTTTGTGGGGAGGTTGGTTCCTTCCCCGGTTTTGGGAGTGTTACAATAATAGCAGTCAGCGTTTCTTTAGCAAGCGTGGAAGAGGAGGCAGCGTTGTTGCAGAATTGTGTTAGATAAAGGAGCAGTTGACTGGAGTATTGCTGATAGTACTCCCCCGTTAGACCATCCGGTCCTGGGGCTTTCCCAAGTGGGAGTGATTGTAGAATTTCCTGCTCAGTGAAGGGTTCATTTAGAAAGGCCAATTGTGCGTCTGACAATTTGGGGAGTGTAATTTGGTGTAAGAACGAGTCAATATCTGCATGGCAGAGTTGTGGCATGGATAGGTCTCTGCTGATGTTATAAAGGTCACCATAGTAGTCACTAAATGCATTGGCTATGTCCTGAGGATTGGTCAGTTTCTGTTTAGTGTGAAGATGAGTCAGGTGATTTATCTTAGTCTTGGCCCTTCTACCTTTTAGGTGCTGTGCCAGTTTTTTCCCTGCTTTATTGGAGGCAGAGTAGGGTGTGGCTCTAATTTTTTGTTGCACTTGTTTGAAGGAGTTGAGGAGTAGTGACCTCAATTCCCGTCATAGTGACAGCAGTTGGGCCAGTCTTGTTGAGTTTGGGTCCACACAGCGGGTGACCAGTGGAGACGCGCAGCGCGATTCGTGCATGCGTAATGGGCAGCCGGACAGTGAAGCCTCAACGCTTCACTTCCTGATTCCCTGACAGAGGATGGCGGCGGGGGCAGCTGAGAGACGAGCGATTGCTCGTCATCTGCTGCCAACATCGCTGGACCCTGGAACAGGTCAGTGTCCATTTATTAAAAGTCAGCAGCTGCAGTATTTGTAGCTGCTAACTTTTAATATTTTTTTTTAAGGTGCAGCTCCTCTTTAAAATGAAAAGTTTTGGCTGAACACACACTTCAATATAAATGACAAATATACTTTAAATATCTATCAAATGGAAACAATACACATAGTAAAAAATTATTTAGTTTGTTTGTTCTTCTGCATTTGTTTTTATGGTAGTAATATTGCATGCACAATATTTATATTGTGTTTTTTTGTTTTGTATTTTACACATTTTAATACAATTTAATATTTTTAAGTAATATTTTTATAGTGTCAGGCAGGGGTGCCCCTTGTCCCCCTTACATTTTGTGCTAGTAATAAAGGATCTGCTGCAATGGCTAAGGGACAATCTGAATATTCTTGGGATAACTGTTGGCTCAACTGAACATAAATTATCTGCTTACACAGACAATATTCTTTCTGCTTTTACTAAACCTTTGCTTTCCATCCCAACCTAAAGAAAGTGATAAACAAAAAACCAAAAATGTCATATATTGCAGCTTACCAATCATAAAATGTGGTGGCTGCGTTTGTTTTCTTTTTTTTTCTTTTTTTTTTTTTTTAGGCTTTTTCCCCTCTGCTCTCACTTGGTGATCTGACCAGTAACACGCTTTGCCCACTCTAAATCAGCCCCTGGGGTGTTTTGAAGTTTCTTCAGGGGTGCTTTGGGAAAATGCCTAAAAATTTATCAAAAATTGTATACAATCCAGCAAGTGGATCAAGCCTGCCTTTTAGTTACACAAAGCCTTTCTAGACACTGGCACCCTAACAACCAATAACATCAGTTAATAATGAGGATGGCTGTTGCCTCCACCGAAAACTTGTTTAACCTTTCTTTGCCCCTCTCCCTCAGCACTTGGCTAATAGAGAGAAATTGAGGGAGAAGAGAAACATTGTAACACTAGTCAGTACCATTGTGCAAAAGTGTATTTGCTTGGGAAGAATGAATCACCTATACCACTGGGTGCCCTTTGTGCTGCATTATATGAAAGCTTTTAGAATAGTTTTACATTTTAGAATGGGGTGTCTCGAGTCTGTCCATAATTTTAAAGGGTGCCTCGACTGAAAAAAGGTTGAGAAACACTGCTCTAAATGAAGGAGCACAAGGGGCTTTTTTGAACAGCACATTGTCAGTTTGTGGGGATGGGAGTTTTAAATGTTCTAGCAGACTTAGATACTCTAACAAACTGAAGCCAAACTCCACTTCACACGTTATAAGCAGTTACAACCAACTTTTTTTTTCTTTTTGGATAAAGGTTTTGCATAAATAAATAAAAGCTGATCATTGTAAGCACTCCTGTCAGTGTTAAATGGTTGTCCCATCCCTGTAACTGATACATTCTGCTGGAGAGCTAGTTCTTTTGAAAAACAACAGACTGGATCTACCAGGAGAAAACAGAAAAAAGAAAGCCTAAAAAGGAAAACAAATGCAGCGTAAGAATTGGTAAGCTGCGATATAATAAATATTTACTTTTGGGTTTAATTTTGCTTTATTGTCTGATTTACAGCTTTTTGGAGAATTGTTGAATTTTAAAATAAATTTGAATAAGTCAGAGAATTTGTTACTAAATCTTCCAAATCGGTTAAAGGATAAGTCCAGCCTGAGCTGGAGCTTCGTTCTCCAAAACAAATTGCACTAATGTGACCCGTTTTCAGCAGAGAGCGGGTTGAAGTCCGCTCTCTGCTGATGTCACTGGAATCAGTCCAGGCAAACTTCTAAACCTTGTGGACAGCGTTCCCAGAAGAGTTGAAGCTGTTATAGATGCAAAGGGTGGGTGAACTTATTATTGAACCGTACAGATTAAGACTGGGATGCCATTAAAGTTAACCTCCCTGACGGTATGATTATTTCTGATTTTATGTACTGAAAGCGGTACCATTATTTTGCATGGAAATTATTGCTGTTTTTCAGCTGCTCTATAACCCCTTTTGACATAAAGGGACACTTTTTGGTTACTATGGACGATCTCCAAATTCCAGGCAGAAAAAACAGTATTTATAATATAAAAGTGCATGCAGGGCACTGCACAGACCACTAGGGACAAAGGGGGTGTGTAATTTTTTTATACAGTACTGTAATCTGTAAGATTACAGTACTGTATATATATTGTGTATTTTTACTTTTTTGAATTTGGCGCCGATCTCCGCTCCCGTGCATCGTAACGTCGCAGGGAACGGAGCTCGGCGGCACTCGGGCACTGTGTGAATCGAGCGGAGGACAGCTCGATCACACAAAGCAGAGGACATCACTGGATCCAGGGGACAAGGTAAGTAACTCTCCCTGTATCCTGCAATGCGATCCCGAGTCTGGCTTGGGATTACCGCTTATGGTACGGAAATTCCACCCCGAGCCAGACTCGGGATTACCGCCAGGGGGATTAATGTGCGTGTAAAGGTAGGCGTCCCAATACATTTAGTAATATGCTTACTATAAGACTATGGCTGTCACCAGAATTCTGAGGTGGGAACATCATGCACATCACAAACTGTGGGTAATGCTGGAAAAAAGTATTGCAGGATGAAATCCAGACCATGTTCCGTGTATCCTGCAAATATATCGAGGTCTTTCAGGCTCTGCTTCGTTCCTCACAGTTCATACTTCATGACTATGGGACAGTGTGAATAAAACTGGACTGTTAGCCCTTTATTTTTTCCCCCAGATTAATTTTTATCCTTTTTCAACACTTGGGCAATGGATGGTGACACAAGTTGCCTCACATTTTTGGTAGATGGTACCCCCTAGCTGAGCTTGGAGATCTTTGTGGTCTGTTTCAATTTGACTCTTGGAGACACAGACAACTGAATCATTTTGTAAATACTACTTTGCATGGAATTAAGTGGGGTGACTGCCTGACCACTTTTAAATCTTTGTCTCAAATTGTTGCCATTGAGGGGATTTCTTTCAATAACTCATGAGTCTCTTACTGATCCCCACACTCTTAGAGAATGAGATAGGATCCTCTTTTTCTGAATCGCAGAAACACGATTTTCAAATGGACCCTGCTTTTACCATTAAATGAAAACTTAAAGAAACGATGACTACCCATGTAGTTATATTTGGTATTTTGACACATATAAGGGACTAGTGGGCTGGACTCTGCCCCCCTTTCTTTAGTCCTCCCCTTCTATGGCAGTTGCCATCTGGGGCTTTTTCCTCCCATTCCTGATCTACTTAGCATAACACCCTGGTGGGAATATTTTGGAACAGGACAGTGTTCACACAATGATTATTATGATGCTTTTTGTTTAGATGATTTTTCAAATTGTACTAGACATCACTGGCTCCTGAGGAAGTGAACGATGTCCATGAAATGCGTCAGTGCATTGGAAATTTACATTTTGCAAGATGAATGTACTGTTTTGATTAGTAAAATATTTTATTGACTGCATTTTGATATTCTATGACAGTGATTCTCAACCAGGGTTCCGTGGAACCCTAGGGTTCCTCCAAAGGTTGCTAGGGGTTCCTTCGGCATTGGAAATTTCTGTCTCTCAGCTAAATTCCCACAGACACCACTGATCTTTTTAGCTATCTGTAAGGAGGTAATTCTTCCCAATGACCACAAGTGTAAGGACCATTCTTCCCACTGACCATCACACTAATGGATCATGAGTTGTAGATTTCTATTTTTTAGCAGGGGTTCCCTTAGACTGGAGAACTATTTCAAGGGTTCCTCTGTGTTGAAAAAGTTGTTCTATGATATTATGTACATTATATGAAAAAATTTATTGTTAGAAGATTTTATATAAACATGATATGCTCCTATCCTCATATTGATTAGTGGTTCCAAATTAATAATAACTACTGCAGTAGGAGAACAGACACAAAAGATACGCTCAGCATCTTTCCAAATAACCGTTCTCCTTTATTATGACGCATTTGAAGGTTTTTATACACATGATTACGTAGGTATCACAATAATATTAAGTTTATGGTAACAAGGGGCGTTACATAGGCAGGCTAATTCTAATCAGGACTAGAAAGAATGTAAAACATGTACTGAAAACATTATTAGTGCCATGTGTACAGTGAGGGCATTGTGCAATACATATAAAATAGTATACGATTATATATAGAACTTACAAATTTCCATTACACCCCCAAAGTCCCAATGGTATTTTTATTGTTTTTTTCACTATTGGTCTTAATTATTTATATATCACGTCCAATACACAGTATCAGCCACTTTCCTGTGCTAAGTATTTCCTTCCCTGTTGAGCAAATGTCAGTTGTACAGGGATACCCAATTTCACCCACATATGCGCAAATAAAGGTCTCTGTCATTGGCCATATTAGGCTGGTCATTTACTGCATAGTTTATGATAGCAGTGTGATCAACTTCAGCATGTTGAGCAATATTCAGGTAGTACAAAGTTTATATGATCAATAACAAGCATGTGCTCACTGTACTGAAAGCAGACATTTTTATGTATGCTTGAAATTTACTGCAGCACATTAGATATCCCTCTTCCCCAAAAGAACAGGGCATGATCCTTTCATTGAAAAAAAAAAAAAACAAGCATATTGGGTATATGATCCTCATAAAATGTATTTTTAGAAAATCTTAAAAATATAGTTTTGCATCTGGTGTCCTTTGAGTGTGTGCTATCTAAAGAAAGCAAGGACAAGTACTTCAAGTACTTAGCATGTCAGATGATTACAGCGGAATACATTGATTATATCACTAAATTGCTTTACTTTTAGTGTTAAAACAATGTGAAATTGAAGTCATGGCTGGACAGTGATCAAAAGACTGCAATTGGCTTGACAGGCAAACACTGTGTACTGTACTTTAAGACCACCACGGAACCACAAATTGGCTGATACTGATAATAGAAATACATTTTCTACAGACACAAATGATGAGTAGGCATTTTAGGCCAACAAAATGGTTATTAGATCCAGACAAGTGTGAACAAATATGGTTTTAAGATTAGTAAAATTTGTACTTTCTGTAATCACAGAGGCGCAGTATAAGAAGAACTTCACCCATTTATCTGATTTCCAGTAAAAGCCAACACGTTGATGTGCTTTTATATTCAAAGACGTCCTGTCCAAAATTCAGCTGTTTAAATTAAAGTTGCTAGTGGTAGGTCCAAAGGAGGACCTAACTATTTTGGTAAAATAATTAACATATAGTTTATATATTGATAGTCATGATTTATCCACTGTATTAAAGTTGTAACAATTAGGTTACAAAAGGCCCAGCTACTTCAGGCCTAGTCAGTTCAATGATGCACCTGCATATTCAACACTTTCTTAAGTATGTATTGCTGAAGACCAGCCTGGCCCCTACTGACTTCCACACCTTCAGTGACAGATTCAGTGACTAATAAGAAGATGCATGAGGAATGAGGGAAGAATTTGACTTTGTGCACAAGTCCAAATCATTTGGTGGAGGCGGGATTATGGGGTGGAGTTGTTTTTCAGGGGTTGGGCTTGGCCCCTTAGTTCCAGTTAAGGGAAATCTTAAGGCGTCAACATACCAAGACATTTTGGACAATTTCATGCTCCCAACTTTGTGGGAACAGTTTGAGGATGGCCCCTTCCCATTCCAACATGACTGCTCACCAGTGCAAAAACCAAGGTCCATAAATACATGGATGATTGAGTTTGGGGTGGAGGAACTTGACTGGCCTGCACAGAGTCCTGACTTCAACCCAATAGAACACCTTTGGGATGAATTAGAGTGGAGACTGCGAGCCAGGCCTTCTCGTACAAAATCCCCTTCTCGTCCAACATCATCCTCACAAATGAGCTTCTGGAAGAATGGTCAAACATTCCCATAGACCAGTGATGGTGAACCTTGGCATCCCAGATGTTTTGGAACTGCATTTCCCATGATTCTCATGCACTCTGCAGTGTATTTGAGCATCATGGGAAATGTAGATCCAAAACATCTGGGGTGCCAAGGTTCTCCATCACTTTCATAGACACACTCCTAAACCTTGTGGACAGACTTCCCAGAAGAGTTGAAGCTGTTATAGCTGCAAAGGGTGGGCCAACTCAATATTGAACCCTATGGACTAAGACTGGGATACCATTAAAGTTCATGTGCGTGTAAAGGCAGGTGTCCCAATACTTTTGGTAATATAGTGTACAAGCATCTGTAGGTGTTTTCACTGTATGCATCTATGTAGTTAGCATTTTGACTTTTGATTAGTAATTCAGCACATCTTGGTCTTATATGTAAAAAAAAGGTTTGGCAGTATACAGTACATGTGTTTTGCAATAGAAAACAAAGGGGTTAATTTACTAAAGGCAAATAGGCCGTGCCCTTTGCAAAGTGCAGTTGCACAATGCAAGGGCATTTGTTCCCGAGCTTAGTAAATTAACAGAGTTCCATCATCCAATCATGTGCAAGCAAAAATGCAGGTTTTTTTTTTATTTTACTTGCATGTGATTGGGTATTCTTTGCAAAGTGAAGATTTACCTCAATTGCTAAGCTCTGGAGCAACTGCACTTGCCAAGTGCACAGTCTATTTGCCTTTAGGAAATCAACCCCATACTGTACTGTTGGACAGGCCAGGAGTACGGTAAGTCTTTACTCCGGTTATGAGTAGGTTGATGTTTTAGTTTGGTTGATGTTTTGGTACAGTCTAATTTCCCAAAGGCGACACTTCTGGGTTCGCTAAAACATGTGGTACACGCATGCACAAGTAAACGTCAATGCATGTGTACATGAGTAAGGGAAAAACGGAGAAGGATTACTTCTATCAGAAGGAAATCAGCAAAAGGGACACATCCTACAAACTTTAAGTTGTCCCTGTGGGGGAGATTTATTAAAACTGGTGCACACTGAATCTGGTGCAGCTGTGTATGGTAGCCAATCAGCATCTAGGTTTTATTTTCAAAGCTTAATTGAACAAGCTGAAATTAGAAGCTGATTGGTTACTCTGCACAACTGCACTAGATTCGGTGTGCCCCAGTTTTAGTAAATCTATCCCATTGTCCCTTGTGCTGTTCTTTCTGTTTTTGATTTTGGCTTTAAAAAGCTACCACAAATAAAACCTAAGCAAAAATTTTACACATCAAAACAAATCTCTGTCCTAATATATCAAAAACAAATTTTCAGTTTAAAATACAGTGCAGCAAATATTCAATACAGCAAAAACTTTTCCAAATCCAACTGATCTGTAATGTGAGTTTTGTCTACTGGCAATGTGGAGCATCTAAATACAATACTAAAGTATTGTATTGCTGTGGTTTTATGGATTTCTTTTTTCAGCCTCACAAGCTGCTTATGGGTACACACTGTTGTATTAGTTTGCTGTCTCATTTAAGAATTGAATGCCCAATTCTCTTCAAATCAGAAATGAATAGTACTTAAAGTTCTTAAAATTCAACAAAAGAAGGAGTTAATGCTTATAGCAGGCATTTAGAATGATTTCAAAAATTTTTTTATACTGTTTTTCACTTTTTATGAGTTAAGCCTTGTACACACGATCTGATTTTCTGATGGGAATTGTGTGATGACAGGCTATTGGCGGAAAATCCAACCGTTTGTACGCTCCATCGGACAATTGTTGTCCGATTTTCCGCAGACAAGTGTTGGATGGCAGGCTTTAAAAATTTTCCGCAGACAAATGTCTGTTGTCGGATTTTCCAAGCGTGTGTACACAAGTCCGTTGGACAAAAGTCCAAAGTAGAAACACGTATGCTTGGAACCAAGGACGAGCCAGAAACGGTCGGTCTTGAAACGGAGAATTAACATTTGTGACGTGACAAATTATGAAATCTCCAAATACAGCACACATTCTCTTCTTCTTTAATGGGATAATAATGAAGCTGCTTTGCTGCTGATACTGATGGAGTTATGTCAAACAAATTTTCAAAGGCTTTTTTTTACTACTGATATCAAGAATAATATTATTATGCTTGTTTTTTGGGGGGTTTTTCGGTGTAAGTTACCACAACACCATTATCCTGTCGTTTTTAAGATCAAAGATACAACTATGTTGGTGTCCCTTGTCAATTTTACATTGTATTTTTTAAACTGTAATTGCCTACTGCCAAACTGTCATTTGAAGTAAAACACATAGCCAAGTATTATTCTACACAATTTTTTTTTTATTGTGCATTAAAAAAAGAAAACAAATAAAATTAGACATTTTATCTGCCAATAGAACGTATCCAAAAAGTGCATTCTATGCATCCAAAAATATAGAAAATATACCAAATCAAATCATTATTCAACCAAAAATAAAATAAAAGCCTCATGCATCATGTGTCGTGCTTCTTAATATAGGGGGTCAACAATGCCAAGACTTGGTTAAAGCAGGGGTCCGTCATCTGGAGATAATTCCAAAAATCATCTGGATTATTCTCCTGGAGCTCCCGCAGTAAAGGCATATGACATAATTGGTTATGATTAATAAAGCAACCAATTTTTGGTCCAAGAAATCTTCCTCCTCCTGTTCCTGGACTGGACTTGTGTAAAAACAATAACTGCAAGGCCAATAATAAATAACACGTTATCTACTCCGATTCCGCAACATGGGTGGTTGACAAACGGCCGCTCAAAATTTACTGAAAAGTGCAAAATGAAAAGCATGAATCAACACTCTCCAAACCTCTACTAACATGAAATTAGCAGAAAATCCCAAAGGGTGGCACTAAAGAGCTGAAAAACCACGTAGTACGTCACTACGTTCATGTTTGTTGGCCGACAATTCCTTGCTGTTTGTATGTAAGACAAGTTCCTGGCCAAAGCCTTCAGACAAAAGTTTGAGGTTTTGTCTGCGGAAAATTCTATTGTGTGTATGAGGCTTTAGACTTATGGCAGTTGATTTACTAAAGGCAAATAGGGTGTTTAAAAGGGAACTGTCCCTTAGCTTAGTGAATGGGGGGATGTGCTGCTAACTTCCATCCTCCAGTCATACGCAACCAAAAATACTATATATTTTTTTCTGCATGTGATTGGGTATTCATTAACTCACTAAGCTAAAAAAAAATTCCCTTGCAAAGTGAAGGACTTATTTGCTTTTAAAAAATCAACCCTTTAGTGTCATTATTGTCAGACAAAAAGAGAAAAAAAAAGCGCCACTAAGTGTAATAGATTATAAGCAGTTTACCCACCCTAGTGATATTCCCGAGTCTGGCTCGGGGTGAATTTTCACTACCAAAAGCGGTAACCCTGATCACACTTGGGATCGTATCGCAGGATCCAGGCAAAGTTACTTACCTTGTCCCCAGGATCCTGCAATGTCCCCCCACTGTGTCCATGCCCGATGTACTGTGTGCCCCGCTCCGTTCCCTGCAAGCGTCGTGCCGCATGTGGGCAGAGCCCTGGGGCAAATTCAAAAAGTGCAAAATACAGAGCACATACAGTACACTGTAATCTTATAGATTACATTACTGTATCAAACCATTTCACATCCCTTTTGTCCCTAGTGCTTCGTCTAGTGTCCTGCATGCAGTTTTATATTATATATACTGTTCTGACTGGAAACTTGAGATTGTCCATAGCAACCTTTACGTAAAAAGTGGTATTAGACAGCTAGAAAACAGTGATAGTAAATTAGAACACTTGCAGAATTGAGTGATAGTGATTTGTGGGGAAATACAAAAAATTTACGACAGTGACAATTTTCTGATTTGATTACATTATAGAATACATTTTATTATTATTTTTGATAATTATTTATATTTATTTATTATATTATAATTTATGATTTTGTGTTTCAAACTTTATCATACCCGGGATGTCTACTAGACTCTTGTTTGGACAGATTTAAGTGAGTTATTCCTAAGAATTACAGGCCAGTGAGCCAATGAGGAGAGAGTGGGGGACAGTGCTAAGCAATACAAGTGTCCTTTCACAGGAGCTGACAATGTGCATTCACAGGAGCGAGGCTTGCTCGCGAGCTTGCTCGAGTGCCACCATGGGAAGAGGCTTGCAATTGTGGGCACTCGGCAGGAAGAAGGAGCCAGGACCTAGCAGGGGACCCAAGCAGAAGAGGATTGAGGCTGGTCTGTGCATTGCACAGAGCAGGTAAATATAACATTTTTGTTATTTAAAAAAAAATTACAACCATTACAATCACTTTAGTCATCCCCTCCCTTGTCACTAGCCAGCAGCTAAGGACCACTGCATCAAGATAGTTGACCACCCTCCGTTGTTATATGTCGGTACATTGAAGATGGATATCGTTGTTAAGGCAGCAGCTAGCTGCCATAACCCTGGTATCCTCTTCAGCGGGCGGTCCTCTTTCAGATAAAAGTGGTCTAGCCGGTGGATTCGCCACGAGATCACTTTTATCGGTAGCGGGAAGGGCCCGCCCCCTCTCACGGCTCTCCGTGCCCTCCGCTGCTTACCGGAGCCTACGGTAGGTGCAGAGGCGATCAGGTACACGCCCTGCTGAGCAAGTCTGAAAGCCCTGAAATTAACACACTCCCGGTTTTTGCTATAAGATCGCGAAATAAATTCTGAATAGTTTCCAGTATTTACCATACTTTGCTTTCTGCCCGACAACACAAACTCCTATGTTAATTTTGGGTGCACATTATACAGGCCTATGTTGACGGATGTTCTTTTTAAATGCATGCTTCTGACAGGCAACCACAATGATTTTCAAGAAAAAGCTGCTTTTGTCCTGTTTTATCTTCATTTCAAATATACCTCAATAAGACATGATGCGTTAAAAAAAATGCAGCACTATGCAAAGCAAGTCAAATGCAGCCTCTGAACTGCCATGTGTACTACCCAAAAAAAAGTCAAGGGATTTTGATTGCCCGTGTTTGATTAGCCTTTGAAAAGCACATCAAACGCAGGAAATAAATGCCCGCCAATATAAGCCCTAGGGCCCGGCCATACATGTAGCTAATTTCTTTCCTGCGACCATGCGTTGCTGGAAAGGAATTCACATTCCCCCATAAATACAGACAATGTAGATGCTGGAATCCCTCCTGCCGGGCTGTTGTCTAGCGATAATCGCAGGTAAAACCCGGCATGCTGGTTGTACCTGCTGAACCTGCCGAGATTCGAACCATGTATGGCCTGTCCAAGTTTGAACTACCCATTGGCTTATTATCTCTATCAACTGCAACAATGACAACATTAGCCTTTAGTAGCTTGTGTTCCAGCCCCTTTCCAAAAGGGGTTACTGGCAGCTACTGGCAGTCGGTTCCCCAATTATGTTTTATGCAGAATCCTGCAGATGAAGGGAAAGTCACATCATGATTTGGCTTTGCAGTAGTTGTGTCGAACTAGGTTCTAATGTAAGTGAGATTTGATAACTGCAATCTCCAGATATTGGAGGGAAATATAAGACTGAAATTGCCAGAAACAATAGAAAACTGAAATGTCAGTTTGGGGGAGATGAGATCTGTCTTTCCTATATTATGAAGCATGCCACCACTGACTTAACAAACATGATTCTGTAAAAAGTTGGCTGTTAATTTGAAAAGTTTTGACAGAAGGCATTACTTGTTCAGTAGGATCTGAGGAAGTTTATACTATGTACTCCTTTATTGTCTGTAGGATACACAGTGGAGAGTAGAATGACTGGGGCTTTCATGTTGTGTTTTTACAACATCAAACAATGTTTGTATAGTTTAAAAATACTTACAGCTACAATAACAGTGCTGTTGCAATATTGGGGGACCGTAGTTGTACTTTTTTTGGAAGTGCTTTAGAATTTCTGTAGAATGTACATGCTGCCCGTAGATGAACACTTTGATTACTAACAGAGGTTTTCATGTTAACATGTATTTTTTATATATGAATGTTTACGTACATTTTTGACAAGTTTGCTCTTTTATAATTTGCAGTCAAACTTCAACTTTTAAAATTATAGTGTAACACTAGGAAAACAAAAATATCTAGTGTGTACCAGGCTTTAGGGTTGATAGATCATAGATTTGATCATTTTAAATTATCAAGATATATTGTTAAAAACAGCAATGAAACAGAATAAATTTGATTTTTTTTTCTTTTAATATTTTTTGTCATCCAGAAAACTTTGTTGCCTTTTGATTAAAAATATATGATTTATTAATTGCATAACCAAAATAGAGAAAATGGTTTCTGAAATATATGATTCTTTTATTCAACAATTTCATGTAGAAATAATATATAATCCATATGAACATTAAAGGGGAAGTAAAGGCTAAAAAAAAAAAAAAAAAAAAACACACCCTGTAAGGCAAAGGCATAATGAGCTAGTATTCATAGCATACTAGCTCATTATGAATAACTTACCTGAGAACGAAGCCCCCGAAGCGGTCCTCCGTCTTCATGTCCGCCGCTGACATGGATCCCAGAGTGACTTCCGGGTCTCGCTGCTCCGGCGCTGTGATTCGCCGGAGCAGTGATGACGTCACTCCCGCGCATTCGCACGGGAGCCGACACTCGTTGCATATCGCCGCGATCTGCGGCCTGCCCAGTGCGCTTGTGCACCGCTGTCTACGGCGCATGCGCCGTAGACATCGGTGGCAGTCTTCGGGTAAATGTCTCCTAAACCGTATAGGTTTAGGAGATATTTCTTGGACCTACAGGTAAGCCTTAATCTAGGCTTACCTGTAGGTCAAAGTTGGTTGTAAGGGTTTACAACCACTTTTACTAAATAGTAACCTAGGCACGCTTACTTTTTGGCTTTCATTTAACTATTATGAGTATTTATACTAAATGTTATACATGTTCTGCATCATTGTATATTCCTACATTAATGTACATCATCATGCAGAACTATTCTAACACAACAACAATGTGCCTGCATTTGGACCCTCTTCTCAATGCCACAAGATGGTGGTGGTAATCCCCATTAAAACAGTAGGGTTTTAGGGGGACTGAGCAGGACCAGGAGTCAGTTGAATGCTATATGGATGAGTGAGTTATTCCTCAGTCACATACATGTGCTTTGTAAGAAGTTTCAATTTACACAGAAAAGTAAAACGTTGCTTTAAAGTAGTACTAGACCTTCCCTTTTTCACATTAAAGTATCCATACCACAACACCATTATGCCGTAGCTTTTAAGATTAAAGATACAACTATGTTGGTGTCCCATGTCAATTTTACATTGTATTTTTTGAAATGTAACTGCATATTCCCAAACTGTCATTTGAAGTAAAACACATAGCCAAGTATTATTCTCCACAATTTTTTTTATTGTGCATTAAAAAGAAATAAAAAATTAGACATCCTACCTGCCAATAGAACTTAACCAAAAAGTGCATTCTATGCATCCAAAAATATAGAAAATATACCAAATCAAATCATTATTCAACCAAAAAAAAAATGTCAACGCAATAACTCCAAGGCCATAATAAATAACACGTTATCTCCGCCAATTCCACAACATGACTGGTTGATAAACGGCCGTTCAGTAACGAACTGAAAAGCACAAAATGAAAAATGCAAAAAGAAAAGCGTGAATCAACATTCGCCAAACTTCTACTAACAGGAAATTAGCAGAAGGAGCACCAAAGGGTGGCGCTAAAGAGCTGAAATACCATGTAGTACATCTAGTTCATCACTACGTTCAGAATTTTTGGCCATTTGTGTGACCGTGTGTATGCAAGACAAGTTTGAGCCAACACCCTTCGGACAAAATTCCACGGTTTTATTGCCAGAAAGTACGACCGTGTGTACGATGCATAACATGGAGGGGTGTTTAGAGGCAGTAAAAAAAATGTCAAACACCCTTGACTCCCGTTGTGCATGAGGCCTTACATTCTACACTGTGGGTTATGTGCTAGGGCTTAATTTGTTCATTTTTTCCATAGACTGCATTGTTTACAGGTAATTATATTAGCTCATTTGGACATGTAGCTTAGGTTTCGAAAGCACTGGAGCATGTTGTTAATGCTACTTTCTTATCTGTCTGAGGAAACTTAAGCTGGCCATAGACAGCAGGAACCAGCCAACATTCGAACCTTGCATGGGCATGATGGTGAATGTACCCAAGTAGATAGATCGATCTTGGATACAACCAACCTGCCCGATTTTACATGCAATAATTGCTAGCAACTATAACAGCTGCTAGCAATAATTACTGTGTTCTCCCGGCGGGGAAGGCTTCCCTTGCCCCCCTGCCCAGAGAACACAATGGCTCCATGGGAGAGATTACTCTATCAACACTGACCCCTGGTTGCAGGAAATAAAACCGCTCCATTTATGGCCACCTTTATGGTCAAACTGTTTTAGCCAGTAACTACAGCATACCTGCTATATATTTATGGGAATGTCTGTATTTTGGCAAAGTAAAAAGGATGTGAAGTTTCTTACAGTTGTTTAGTAATGTTTTATTTTCTTAGTTTTCTTAGGATGGCAGCAACCCCCACTCCCCCCCCCCCCCCCAGTTCTAAACTACATATATATTTTTTCTTAGTCTGGACGGCAGCACCCCCCACTTCTGAACTACATGGATTTTTTTTTATGGTTTTGGACTGCAGCGCCCACCCACCCTGCTTACCAACTTCATGGATTTTTATTCAGAATTTGGACTGCAGCACCCCCTCTCCTCCCCTGCTCATCAACTTCATGGATTTTTATTCTTAATTCGGACTGCAGCACCCCCCTCCCCCCTTGCTTATCAACTTCATTGATTTTTATTCTGCGTTTGGACGGCAGCATTGGGTTGTATAATGTGCAGCCTGGTATATGATGTGCAGAGCCCTGTGTATAATGTGTAACCTGGTATATGATGTGCAGAGCCCAGTGTATAATGTGCAGCCTGGTATATGATGTGCAGAGCTCGGTGTATAATGTGCAGCCTGGTATATGATGTGCAGAGCCCGGTGTATAATGTGCAGCCTGGTATATGATGTGCAGAGCCTGGTGTATAATCTGAAGCCTGGTATATGATGTGCAGAGCCCGGTGTATAATGTGCAGCCTGGTATATGATATGCAGAACCCGGTGTATAATGTGCAGCCTGGTATATGATGTGCAGAGCCTGGTGTATAATCTGAAGCCTGGTATATGATGTGCAGAGCCCGGTGTATAATGTGCAGCCTGGTATATGATGTGCAGAGCGCCGGTGTATAATTTGCAGCCTGATATATGATGTGCAAAGCCCTGTGTATAATGTGCAGCCTGGTATATGATGTGGATTCTATAAGGGGTGTGGCTTATAAGAAGTGGGAGGACCAAACGTGGAGGGGCGGGGTCTTGCGCCCCCCCATCCTAAAACTTCACCAGCCGCCACTGCATTCAAATTACAAAATTCTTTTAGACAGGACCAGTCACTTACTGTGCCTAGATATTACATACATTGTTGGGTTGTTTATGACAGATGTTATTTAATATCTAAGTATTGTCTATCCAATAATTATTTTGAAAAACATTAAATAATAATTCGATAAAGGGTTTTATTAGATTGCTAGACAATTATATTTTGAGATTAATATTTTCAGTATCCTTTAGGGCCTTTTGGTTTTCTTTTTGATTTGTGTTTGTGAATTTTGAATTGGATCATATGGGACAAGTTTTACTAGTGTTTATTTTTATACTGCAGTTCATTGCATTACACATTTATGAATGCAAGGTAAATATGTGTCAATAGTGATCCATTCTGATCTGAAAGCATACTTTCTTGTGGTTGCATTTGACTTTCCTCCAACCTCAGTGCCCTTGAGCATCTGCCCTCTGCTGAGGGAATAGATTTTTTTTGTTTCTAAAACAGCTTAAAAAGCAACAAAGATTAAATCATGACTCATCATGGAACAGCAGGAACTAAAAGGTGAAATAGAAAATATAACCAGCGCTTTGGAAAAACTGAAAAACTAAATGAATATATATATATATATATATATATATATATATATATATATATATATATATATATATATATATACTGTATATATATTTATATATATATATACTGTATATATATATATACACAGTCTCTCACAAAAGTGAGTACACCCCTTATATTTTTGTAAATACTCACTTTTGCTGCCAGCTGTTTAGACATTATTGGCTGTGAGTTGAGTTGTTTTAAGGGGACAGCAAATTTACACTGTTATACAAGCTGTACACTCACTACTTTACTTTATGTTAACTAAGCCCTTGTACACACGGTCGGACATTTCCGACAACAAAATCCGTCTGATTTTTTTGTGACAGATTTGGTCCGAAACTGGTGTTGCATACACACGGTCGGACAAAGTTGTCGGAAAATCCGATCGTTCCAAACGTGATGACATTCATTAGTTGAGACGGGACTACGTTGCAGCTAGTAGCCAATAGCTTTGGTCTCGTAATTTGATCTGAGCATGCGTGGCACTTTGTCTAATCGGAATTCTCTACAAACGATCGGAAAAAGATCGGATTTTGTTGTCGGAAAATTTGAGGTCCTGCTCTCAAATTTTTTCTGTCGGAAATTCCGACGGAAATGTCTGATAGATCCCACACACGATCGGATTTTCTGACAATATAATCCGATCAGACCTTTTCTGTCTAAATTTCCGACCGTGTGTACAAGGGCTAACTATTATGAATGATTTTTTCATCAAACTATTATGGGCTGCATCCCCATACATCAGATGTGATATTATTAATTTTGTAACCTACGCCTGTTACTGTCTATTATCCTTTTCTTCCTGTACCAATAAAATTATCTGGACAAAAAGAAATGAAAAAAAAAACAAACAAACATTGTGCATTATCAATAAACCAATACCTTATACAGTGAAACACTTTATTATCAGTGCTAATCAATTTCTCTCATTAAAAGTGATGAACAAAGTGCAAAAACGTGCTCAAACTTCACACCAATTTCCAATACTTTAATTGCTCAGTGCTTCAGTGCATTGAACAGTCTTCCAAGTGCTTGTGATGCCACATTCTACTCATTAGGAAAAAAAAAACACCAGATAATAATAACCCTTTACACTGTAATGGGTCAGTAATCGCTTGTGTGGCTTTATGACACCACCGCTCATATCACTTTCAGGACCAGAACTCTCCATATCAACTGTCATAAGCTCACTGAAGGGAATAGAAACAGAAAGACAAATTTATAGTGCAACCTGCATTATTAAAAATTGTATAGTTCCCATTCCACTAAAATCTTTAAAATGTGCACACGTGTGTGCTAAGCTTCCCGAGGAAACCCTGGGCGAGTGAAACATGCTGACACAGGTTCTGGCGGACGTCAATAACACTTCCCATTGGCGGAGGGCACATGACTTCCAGGTTCAGAGTAGTGGCGCTCGCGTTCTCTCTGTTGCAGCTGTATACACTGGTTTCCGGTTTTTAGTACACGGACATGTGAGTGGGCATTTTAAACATTTTACAATGTGGGCTATACAATTTTTAATAAAGCGGATTGCAATATGAATTTGTCTTTGCAGTTTCTATCCCCTTCAGTGAGCTTATGACAGTTGGTGTGGAGGGTCCTGGTCCTGAAAGTGATCTAAGTGGTGGAGTCATAAAGGGTCATTATTGTCTGGTGAGTTTTTTTCCTAATTAGGGGAGTGTGTCATCGCAAACACTTGGAAGATTGAAGCACTGATCAATTAAAGTGTTGGAAATTGGTGTCAACTTTGAGCACATTGTTTTGGCACTTTGTTCATCACTTTTAATGAGCACTATTGATTAGCACTGATTATAAAGTGTTTTCATTGTAGAAGGTATCGGATTATTGATATTACACTATGTTTGGTATTTTATATATAATGCGCCGCTCGCTATTGTTTACTTGTAGGTGCCCGCACATACTTTTAATTAATATAAATAAACCTCCTACTTACATGCTTTGAGGAAGGGCTTCTGAAAGTGTAAACCCTATCAATGAACTTTTATTATCTGCAACATAGCAGACCCCAAAAGAATGTGTTCAAACACACTGTACTTCATCAGATATTAAAAACACTACAAGTGTCACAGGAGGGCTCCATGGTGCATATTTGGTGGTCATGCCCACGGGCATGCAGACTGTGGGTCAGGGTATATGCCCTTTTTTGCAACCTGTTTCATGTTAATCTTAAAATGGATCCTTATGAAGCACTCCTTGATAAGCCCATTGCTGAATTATTGCACCCGGAAGAAGAACTAGCCCAACATCTCTTTACTGCAACTAGATTGACAATTGCGAAGGCATGGAAAAACCCCCACACTAAGCTTTGAGGCAGTCAAATACGCACGACAAGTTCCTCAAGGTTTGGCGACCTTGGATTGCATACCACCACCCTTTTAGGTTTGACGCAGCATTACTACCACCATAGGACTCCTCTTGCGCACACCCCGTGGACCCTTTACCCCTCTCTATTTCTGCTCTCCCTCACCCCCTGCCCCCCTCTAGTTTCGCGCTATTTTTTCTCCATTTTTCACATCCTTATTTCTTCCTTTTCTCCTAACCTTTTTTGTACTCTTTTCTTGAGGATGCTAACCTTCAGGTTACATTGTGGTGTATTGTACACGCCTACTACAGGTTCACAAGCAGCCCGGTATGACCCGGGTCTTGGATCATCTGGTCCCTAGAACTTTCTTTATTTGAGCCTAATATGGGATCGTACAATAAATAGTGTTGCGCTATCTTCAGTACACCACTAACAAAGTGTCAAGTGCCAAGTGTCAAGTGCCTAATTATCAAAAGTTAATAATATATATCAAATAATCTATAGAAAATATAAAATATATTGCGCTTTCTTGAATATAACCACTACAACAAAAAAGTGCTAAGTGAAGGTGCTGGATTTAAAGTGAAAGTGCCAAGTGCTAGAAAACCCTAATATTATATTCTTAATATTAAGGGATGACAAGGAGGAAACACTCTTATAATAAATATGATTAACCAATTGTCACGATAAAGTGCACTGAAAAATAAAATAAATGAATATACCATATATTATATATATATATATATATATATATATATATATATATATATATATATATACAGTGGTGTGAAAAAGTGTTTGCCCCCTTCCTCATTTCCTGTTCCTTTGAATGTTTGTCACACTTAAGTGTTTCGGAACATCAAACCAATTTAAACAATAGTCAAGGACAACACAAGTAAACACAAAATGCAATTTGTAAATGAAGGTGTTTATTATTAAAGTTGAAAAAAAATCCAAACCATCATGGATGGCCCTGTGTGAAAAAGTGATTGCCCCCCTTGTTAAAACATACTATAACTGTGGTTGTCCACACCTGAGTTCAATTTCTCTAGCCACACACAGGCCTGATTATTGCCACACCTGTTCACAATCAAGGCATCACTTAAATAGGAGCTGCTTGACACAGTAAGGTCCACCAGAAGATCCTTAAAAGCTACACATCATGCCGAGACCCAAAGAAATTCAGGAACAATTGAGAAAGAAAGTAATTGATATCTATCAGTCTGGAAAGGGTTATAAAGCCATTTCCAAAGCTTTGGGAATCCAGCGAACCACAGTGAGAGCCATTATCCACAAATGGCGAAGACATGGAACAGTGGTGAACCTTCCCAGGAGTGGCCGGCCACCCAAAATTACCCCAAGAGCGCAGCGACAACTCATCCAAGAGGTCACAAAAGACCCCACAACAGCGTCCAAGGAACTGCAGGCCTCACTTGCCTCAGTTAAGGTCAGCGTTCATGCCTCCACCATCAGGAAAAGATGGCAAAAATGGCCTGCATGGCAGAGTTCCAAGGAGAAAACCACTGCTGAGCAAAAAGAACATCAAAGCTCGTCTCAATTTCTCCACAACACATCTTGATGATCCCCAAGACTTTTGGGACAACATTCTGTGGACCGATGAGACAAAAGTGGAACTCTTTGGAAGGTGTGTGTCCAAGTATATCTGGCGTAGAAGGAACACTGCATTTCATAAAAAGAACATTATACCAACAGTAAAATATGGTGGTGGTAGTGTGATGGTCTGGGGCTGTTTTGCTGCTTCAGGACCTGGAAGACTTGCCGTGATAAAAGGAACTATGAATTCTGCTGTCTACCAAGAGATCCTGAAGGAGAATGTCCGACCATCTGTTCGTGTACTCAAGCTGAAACGAACTTGGGTTCTGCAGCAGGACAATGATCCTAAACACACCAGCAAGTCTACCACCGAATGGCTGAAGAAAAACAAAATGAAGACTTTGGAGTGGCCTAGCCAAAGTCCTGACCTGAATCCTATTGAGATGTTGTGGTATGACCTTAAAAAGGCCGTTCATGCTCGAAAACCCTCTAATGTAACTGAATTAGGACAATTCTGCAAAGATGAGTAGGCCAAAATTCCTCCAGGACGCTGTAAAAGCCTCATTGCACGTTATCGCAAACGCTTGGTTGCAGTTGTTGCTGCTAAGGGTGGCCCAACCAGTTATTAGGTTTAGGGGGCAATCACTTTTTCACACAGGGCCATGATGGTTTGGATTTTTTTTCACCTTTAATAATAAACACCTTCATTTACAAATTGCATTTTGTGTTTACTTGTGTTGTCCTTGACTATTGTTTAAATTGGTTTGATGTTCCGAAACACTTAAGTGTGACAAACATGCAAAGGAACAGGAAATGAGGAAGGGGGCAAACACTTTTTCACACCACTGTATATATATAAATAAATATATATATATAAAAATCAGCACCCTATAAACAACATGAATTCATATATATTAATATGCAAAATTATTAGGGACGGTTAAAAAATCCCAGGAAAATTAATTAGATTAAAACCACACAAAAAAACACCAAATAGGTAATTAATCAGCTGAAATAGATAGGATAAATGAATTAATGGTGAAAACGCCATACAGACAGTATGCCAAATAAATAATTAATGCAACTAAATTAAAACAATTGTAATAGGTACTAATCATCCAGAAAAAAGGTCCACATTAATACAAAGTTATTATGTATATGAATAAAATATTGCATAAAGTGTACTTATCAAGAGAGGTCCACACTAAAGGGGGGTGACTCGTCCTGGTCACATCAAAGGCTTCAAATTAATGAGAATACCCCAGGAAAAGGTCGCCACACTTTTCCTCCTTCAGTAAAGTTGAACCAAACACAGGGGAGAATATTCCGGCTTCTTCGACTCCAGATAAGTTATTTCATATATAAAAGGAAGAAAGAAAACATTGCGTAATATTGCTTGTAACAAAGCAGGATCAGCATAAAAAGAACCACTCACATGTAGAATAATGTAAGAGCGCATTTAATGGTCAGATCACCGCATGAGTCTGCAGCCGCTGAGCTGCAAACCTCACTCATGCGCTGTCGCAGTCTCCTCTCCCTCACGCATTGCGTCACAGTCAGGTGACTTTCTCAAAGGGTACGGAATCATAGCTCCTGCTTTCTTTATGCTGGTGGAGGCCGTTAGGCCCTGATTTGCAATGTGCGCCATATGTTATAAAACTCTGTTGTAAGCATGTACTGTTGGCATGTATGACAATAAAACTTTTGTAAAAGAAAAACACTACAAGTGACAGTTGTGTGCCCTGGTACAATACAGAATGTACAAGGCTAGTGCCTAGCTGTAATAGATCCGTAAGACTTAATACCAGTAATTAACATAGCAGTATAATACAAGGGAAAAGGTGTTGCATGTAATGTTAGGTATTCACAGTGTTCAGTGCCTCCCCGCTTGAACTAAATTATTTCAAGACCTTGTACTTTATTCTCTCTTTTTGATATTGGTTCTAGCTATGGTGTTTAATACCGAAGACATTGAACGGTGATGGCCCTTAGAAATATAGCATGGTACTGGTATCATGTTGGTGAGAACCCCAAATGTTGCAAATAACTTGCCCATGCGCGGTAGCAACACGTTGTTATTAAATGCTCCATGTTCAGCCACCACCGGCCACCTCTATTTTTGTCCCACAACTGCTACCACCCATACATTCTACTAGAAACTCTGGCCACTTGTGTTTTAAGAATGTTCCTACTATGCATGCATGCAGTGCAGGCACCATTTTGTACTGGGCCACAGCCGCATGTTTGGTGGGGGTGCCATTTTTTAAAAGACCAGCAAATGTCAGAAACTTTATTTCCACACATCAGCATTTTTTCCCAGAAATCTTGCAACTACATACATACAAAAAAAATATTGTACAATCAATACAAAAAAATAGAGCATATGTTCAACTCTTAATTTGTATAATATTTACATGCCATGTTGTTTGAGACCAGGAGAATAAGGCTAAAGACCCGTACACACGATCGGACTTTCTACCAACAAAACTGTGGAATTTTGTCCGAAGGGTGTTGGCTCAAACGTGTCTTGCATACACACGGTCACACAAATGTTGGCCAACAATTACGAATGTAGTGACGTACTAGACGTACTACGTGGTTTTTCAGCTCTTTAGCGCCACCCTTTGAGCTCCTTCTGCTAATTTCACATTAGTAGAAGTTTGGTGAATGTTGATTCGTGCTTTTCTTTTTGTGTTTTTCATTTAGTGCTTCTCAGTTTGCTTTTTCCTTTCGTGCTTTTCAGTTAGGCCGCGTACACACGCGGGGACTGTTCGCTCAACTTTGTTCGTCAAACAGTTTCAGCGGACAGTCCGCTCAAAATTAGCATGGACGGACTTGGCCACACACGACGAACGAACAGTCCGCTGAAACCGTGCGCGATGACGTGAACGGCACGTACGACGGGACTAGAAAACGACGTCCTATACACTGCAATGCAAACTTCGGCGTGTAAATCCTTTCTGAGCATGCGCGGAACTTAGTTTGACGAACAAGCCTACACACGAGGGGACTGTTCGCTGAAACAAAGTTTCAGCGGACAGTTTTTCGGAAATTCCGAAAAACTTTGTTCAGCAGACTGTTCGCTGAAACTGTCCGCTGAAAGCCCACACACGAGCGGACTGTCCGCCGAAACACTGTTCAGCGGACAAAGTTGAGCGAACACTCCCCGCGTGTGTACGCGGCCTTAGTTTCTGAATGGCCGTTCATCAGCCAGACATGTTGCAGAATCGGAGGCGATAACATGTTATTTATTATTGTCCTTGGAGTTATTTTTTACATTATTTTTTTGGTTGAATAATGATTTGATTTGGTCCATTTTTTAGATTTTTGGATGCATAGAATGCACTTTTTGGTTAAGTTCTATTGGCAGATAGCGTGTCTAATTTTATTTGTTTTCTTTTTTTAATGCACAATAAAAATTTTTTTAGAGAATAATACTTGGCTATGTGTTTTACTTCAAATGACATTTTGGGAGTAGGCTGTTACATTTTAAAAAATACAATGTAAAATTAACAAGGGACACCAATATAGTTGTATCTTTGTTCTTAAAAACTACAGGATAATGGTGTGGTAACTTGCACAAATAAAAAAAAAAAAAAAAAAAAATATATATATATATATATATATATATATATATATAATATTATTCTTGATATCACTAGAAAAAAAAGCCTTTGAAAATTTGTTTGCAATAACTCCATCAGTATCACCAGCAAAGCAGCTTTATTATTATCCCATTAAAGAAGAAAAGAATGTGCGCTGCATTTGGAGATTTCATAATTTGCCACGTCACAAATGTTAATTCTCCATTACGAACGCTAGTTTACAAGACCGAGCACTTCTGGCTCGCCCTTTCTTCCGAGCATGCGTGTTTGTACTTTGGACTTTTGTCTGACGGACTTGTGTACACACGCTCGAAAGTGCGACAACACACATTTGTTGGTGGAAAATTTGAGAACATGCTAGCCAACATTTGTTGGCAGAAAGTCCAACAACAATTGTCCGATGGAGCGTACACATGGTCGGACATCCAACATTTCCCATTAGAAAATCCGATCGTGTGTATGGGCCTTTAGACTCAGGTGAGACCTGAAAATATCCAGATAGCTGACAGCTCTGAGCAGGATCATTGGGCTTATACAGAATTTACTGTATATCACAAAAAAGTGATACCTCCCAAGGATGCTAAAAACTGATATCACTTGGATCCTTACCAGTATATATATTTTTTGTAAAATTTATTCTCTGCAATCACTTTATTTTAGCTCACTGGATTTTTAAACAATACTTGGTAATAGATCTAGTTTACAGTGGTGATTACTCTTTTTATGCTTTAATGTTTTACAGAAAAAAAAAACACTAATTAAGCTAAACTGTAATTTCCTGGAAGAGGTTTCAGTTTTGGCACCTCCCAAGCATCTTTCTTTCTAATTTCACTTAGCATTATGGGCCTCAATTAGTAGACACTGCTAATGATATTTACAATGACTTGATGGTATCCAGTAAATAAGCACTTGTAGGTAAATGACTGCTAATACCATACTCTACTGCAGAAAGCAATAGAAAATCATTATTATTTTTCTCCGAATCTCTTGAGCCCTGGTAGTATAAGAAGGATGCATTTTAGATTACTGTTAAGAGTTACTCTATTGTGTTACTCCCCTGCTCTGCATCTTACTAAGCAAGTCTCAAGTGTAATGTAAAGAAAAGGATACAGGGGTTAGCTTTTTGTCAGACTATCAGACATTTATTTTGTATAAATAATATGGCCATGGAATCCATCAGAGAGCAAATATGACGTCAGCAGTTGCAGCTTTAGAAACCCTGACTTATGTACAGTGCACAATTTTAATTCTTAATTTCTCTTTCCACTCTATAACAAAGTATATGTGAATAAAGAAAAATATATAATTTAAAAAAAAATCATCTTTTCTCAAGGTCTGCCATTTCATTATCAATCCAAGGACTGCCATTTCATTATCAATCTAATGGAATAATGGTAATTTTTTTTACATTAGTATCCCAGCGCTGGTGTCTTTTGGTATGGGAAAGTTTGGTCGTTGGCAGATCCTGGTGCAGAAGAAGTGAAAATGCAAATAAGGAATTAAAGCTACAATAGAAGGAGTTAGTGTCACAGATTTGGATTACAGGGAGAGATAGTGTTGGGATTATAGGACGTTAGTGTGAGGATCAATGTTGGGTTACAGGGAAGGTTAGTGTTAGGGTCACAGAGAGGAATAATGTTGGGTTACAGAGAGGGTTAGTGTTGGGGCTAGCGTTAACATTAAAGCATGGGTTTGCTTTTGGATTAGAGAGAGGGTTCATTTTAGGCTCACGGGGAGGCCTAAAGTTGGGGGTTACAGAGAGGGTTAGTGTAGGCGCCAGTGTTAGTATGTCAGGGAGGGTTAGCTTTTGGACTATAGAGAGAGTTAATCTTAGGCTTATGGGGAGGGCTAAAGTTGGATGTTACAGGAAGGGTTAGTGTAGGTCTAAACAGAGGATGATTGTAAGGTTTAATGTTATGGTTACAGAAAATGTAAACTCAGAGTTACAGGGAAGATTGGATTAAGGGTTGTGTTAGGATTACAGGGAGGGTTAGCTTAAGGGTTATTGGTAAAGGCAGAGGCGTAGCTTGAAGCTTGTGGGCCCCGATGTAAAAGTTGAATGAGACAAATGGAAGAGGAACGGCGCCTTCTAAGTGCAGTAAAACGGTAAATTTTAATAAAATTTTTAAAATCAATACAATCACAAAGGTGGTTCATAGATGGGCACTGTAATAATTTCAGCATCCGCTAGTCGTCATCGGAGAAGAGAGGCCATCAGCTGTAAATCCGGCAGAGGGATAGATGATGTGGATGGTCCCAGGCCCGGAAATACCACTGGATACAATGTTTCCGGTGGTTGTGGAGCGCAAACACTAGGCACCAGCACTTCCGCCGTCACTTCGGGGTTAGCAGGGAGGAGCTGGCATTCGGGACATGTGTGTCCCTTCTTCAGGCTTTAATATATAATTATTGATTTTTTAAATTGTATTAAAATTTACCGTTTTACTGCACTTAGAAGGCGCCGTTCCTCTTCCATTTGTCTTTTTCAGAGCACTTTTTAAATTTCTACTCGGAACTGGCAGCCCCCTATGGACAGTTTCTTTTTAATTATTTTAACTATTTTAATTATTTTACCTTATACTTTCATGGACATTACTGACTGTAACAGCCCAGTCATTAATACTATTTATACTCTATGTTTATTCCCATTCAACACTATATGAGTTTGTTTACTAGCCATATTCAGAGTGCGCCGTATTATATTTAGTTTTTTATTCCCGATGTAAAAGTTGACCTGGGCCCCCCCCCCACTACTTCCAACGTGCGTGCAGATACATCCACCGCATGCCAAGATACTCAAAGTGTCTTAAGAGTTTGAGTTCCCAGAGTTTCTCTTTACATCAGAGGACAGGGACCCCTGGCAGGTCACTTGGTAGAGCTCCTTTCCCATCCCAGCACTGTATACAGCTTCTCTCCTTTCCACACTACACATCAGTCCCATTGTGGCTACAGGACAGCACTCTTTTCCTCTTGCCTCGCTGAGCTTGGCTACCATTCCATGTTGCCAGCACACAGCACAGACACTTCCCCATCCTGGGCTGTTCTCACCTCGTGCTCCTCTCCATTCAGGAAATGGCTCACAGCTTCTCCCCAGCCAATGGGAACAGAGGGATGTAGGCTGTGGAAGGCAAAGTAGAAGCCCAGTACTGGAGTGTAGCTGTGGAGCCCTAGAGCAAATCGGAGCTGGATTTTGTGGAGGATATGATAATATGACAGGGAGGCTGCAGGGGCCCCCTGGAGCTAGGAGCAGGATTGCGATTGTGACCCCTGCAACCCCTTATGCTACGCCCATGGTTAAAGGTAAAGGGAGAGTTGGTGTTACAGGTAGGGTTAGTGTGAGGGTTTTTGTTAGGGTTACAAGGAGAGCTACTACGAAGGGTGTTTAGAGTAGGGCATTTCTTTCAGTCCATAGATCCCACTGGAAGATGATTTATACATTTTTATGCTATTTGTGTACATATTATGCTACTTTCCACTTCTGGAAAATGTATTGCTTAAGTCATTTATGGTTTAGAAAAATGGGAGAAGACCAGAAATAAAAACAGGTGTGTTCTGTATGGTAGCTAGATGAATTTTAACTTTAACTTTAAATTTCATAGTTTCGGATTTGTCAAAGCACAGAGCTCAACTGCTTTGAGGACACTTTGGGGTTGATTTACAAAAGGCAAAAAAGACTGTGCACTTTGTAAAATGCAGTTGCATTCTACGAGAGCAGTTGCTCTAGAGCTTAGTAAATGAGCAGAAACTCTCCCGATTTCTGTCATCCAATCATGTGCAAACAAAAATGCATTCTTTTTGTTCCTTGCATGTGATTGGGTATTCTTTGCAAAGTGAATCTTTACCTCATTTACTAAGCTCTGGAGCAAGTGTACTTGTTGAGTGTAATAAAGTGTAGCCTATTTGCCTTTAGTAAATCAAAACCCTTTGTATCAAGAAAAAAAAAATGTCTATCTCAATTAAAACCTATTATGGCTCAGGTATAGGACTCCAGTAGTATAAATAACCCTATCACAAACTTGGGGGTTTCAAACTGAGCATGCAGTGGATAAATGCTTAATTTAGAGTTTATTTTCAGTGAAAACTACATACCAAGATTATTAGCATATCCATAGATACAATCAGCTCAGGTTATGCAGAAAGAGAAATTTGAATATTTTGGATGTCTATATCTCAGAATCTACTGAGCAGTTGCCACTAAAGTTAATCTCTGCTTTTGCAAAGGTTTGCGATATATTTACTGTAGATATGATTATTTGCTACAGTGGGGATGAAATTCCTGGTGTAGGAAAACACAGATGAACCCATTGGGTATGTTACCTTTAATCTAATCACCTTTGAATTAGTGACTCCCAGTAGACTTTCCTTCTGTTGTATTATTCATTGTAGAAGATTAACGCTCAGACAGTAGCTAAATACACTGCTCTCAAGTAATCCTTCCATTTGCAAACTAGAATTCAGTAGAAAGCACTTTGTCTAGGAAATACATTTTATATTAGTAGATGGCAATTTCAGCTAAAGTGAGCCAAGCTGTATAGTGCTCTGGTAGTGTAACTAGAATGGATTATCATGTTATCAAGAAGGCTGGTCAGTTCTCCCAGGCCTTTTGTCTCATCTTTGATTAATTTTATATTAAAGAGAATGCTGGGACTGTGACATCATAATAGGCGGTTACATCATCCGGTGCCGCTCCCGGATTCCGATAAGCCCCCTGCCCGCAGACCCCGACAACCAACTGCCAGGGTTGTCGGGAAGAGGCCCTTGTCCTCATCAACATGGGGACAATGTGCTTTGGGGTGGGGGGGGGTGCGCGGCCCCCCTTCCCCAAAGCATCCCCCATGTTGAGGGCACGCGGCCTGGTACGGCTCAGGAGGGGGGGGCGCTCACTCATCCCCCCCTTTCCTGGCCGGCCGGGTAGCGTGCTCGGACAAGGGTCTGATGTGGACCTGGGGGGACCCCCATGCCGATTTTTTCGGCGTTGGGGTTCCCCTTTAAGTCCATACCAGGTGGCGGGCCAGCGACGCATCCTTCGCGGGCCCCGCCTACCTGGAGACGTGCTTAAAATGAGCAGACTTTTCTCTGGCGGGAAAAGTCTGTTCATTTCAAAAGTACGGCGGACTGGCATACGCACGGCTGGATTGTCCGCCGAAATGCAAGTCCAGCGGAAAGATTGGAGTGCAAAACTACTTTCTAAGTCCGCCGTACTTTCGGGTCAAAAAAGTCCACCGGAGGCTACACACGGGGGGATTGTCTGGCGGACTTGAGTTTGCCGGACTTTTCCACCCGATTGTTTGATCGTGTGTACGCGGCATAAGGCTTTCAGAATTTACTAAAGGCACGTGTAAAATCATTGAATTACTGTAACTCTGCTCACTCTGTTTTGCCTTGCTTTGGCATGTTTGACAGGAGGGATTTCCCTGTCAACACTTACCTAGTACATGGTTACATAGTAGGTGAGGTTGAAAAAAGACAAAAGTCCATCAAGTCCAACCTATGTGTGTGATTAGATGTCAGTATTACATTGTATATCCCTGTATTTAGCGGTCGTTCAGGTGCTTATCTAATAGTTTCTTGAAACTATCGATGCTCCCCGCTGAGACCACTGCCTGTGGAAGGGAATTCCACATCCTTGCCACACTTACAGTAAGGAACCTTCTATATAGTTTAAGGTTAAACGTCTTTTCTTCTAATTTTAATGAGTGGCCATGGGTCATGTTAAACTCCCTTCCACGAAAAAGTTTTATCCCTATTGTGGGGTCACCAGTATGGTATTTGTATATTGAAATCATATCCCCTCTCAAGCGTCTCTTCTCCAGAGAGAATAAGTTCAGTGCTCGCAACCTTTCCTAGTAACAAATATCCTCCAGACACTTTATTAGCTTTGTTGCCATTCTTTGTAAGCGCTGCATTCCCAGTACACCCTTCCTGAGGACTGGTGCCCGGAACTGCACAGCATACTCTTGGTGCGACCGGACCAGAGTCTTGTAGAGTGGGAGAATTATTGCTTTATCCCTGGAGTTTATCCCCTTTTTAATGCATGCAAATATTCTGTTTGCTTTGTTAACATGCCATTGCTGAGCCGATCATCTACTATGACCCCCAGGTCCTTTTCCATCCTAGATTCCCCCAGAGGTTCTCCCCCCAGTGTATAGATTGCATTCATATTTTTGTCACCCAAATGCATTATTTTACATTTTTCTACATTGAACCTCATTTACCATGTAGTTGCCCACCCCAATAATTTGTTCAGATCTTCTTGCAAGGTTTCCACATCCTGCAGAGAAGTTATTGCCCTGCTTAGCTTAGTATCGTCTGCAAATACAGAGATTGAACTGTTTACCTCGTCCTCCAGGTTGTTTATGAACAAATTAAACAGGATTGGTCCCAGCACAGAACCCTGGGGGACCCCCACTACCCACCTCTGTCCATTCCAAGTACTCCCCATTTATCACCACCCTCTGAACTCGCCCTTGTAGCCAGTTTTCAATCCATATACTCACCCTATGGTCCATGCCAAAGGACTTTATTTTGTATGTTTATGGGGAACTGTGTCAAATTCTTTTGCAAAATCCAGATACACCACGTCTACTTCCACTGTCTGTGTTGTTAAATTAGATGCCTTTAGTAGAACTAAAGACAAAACCTTTTTCTTATGTTGGATAGAGTAAGAAAGGGATATAGCCCCTGTCAATTTTATTTGTCATCGGCATCCCATAGGGGGGATTTCCTTTCACTTCCCGTCCCTTAGACAAAACAGGAAGTGAGTGGAATCCCTCCAATGTGGTTAGGGCCACCAGAACTAGTGTGCTCATTGGAAGATTTATTTTCTTTCACTCTTAGTGATAATGGTAAATATAGAAAGCGAAATCTACCTAACTGAGATACAGACAGCAATAATAAAGCAACAGGTGTTCTAATCAATCTCCACGAATAAAATAATTTAGTTATACATTAATTGTCTTTAGCCGATTCAAGACTGCTGTTTTACTGCTACAGAGCGGCACCTGTGCACCGAATCATGTATATATACTTGATCCAACATTTCCGTGTAGGGGGAGCTCTTGCGCCCTGCTGGTGGCTCGCTTTCGCTGTGATTATGCATACAGCGGGAGCTGATCTGCTGGTACCATGAACTCGATGTCCGCTGATCATGAGGAAAGACACAGAGAGGCAGGCTGCCTATGTAAACAAGGCAGGGGGAAAATTCTCTCTCCCCATAGTAAAAGCACCTCCCACAGTACACTAAAACACTAGCTAGGAGCACATCTAACCCTTTGATTTCCCCTTATGTTTAGCCCCTTCCCAGACATTTTCATTAGTACAGTGTGTATATTTTTAGCACTGATCACTGTATTAGTGTCACTGGTCCCCAAAAAGTGTCAAAAGTGTCAGAATGTCCACTGCAATATTGCAGTCCCACTTTAAGTCGCGGATCGCAGCCATTACTAGTAAAAATAAATAAATAAATAAAAAATAAAATAAAAAAACATCCTCTAGTTTGTAGGCGCAAACCAATCAATATACACTTTTTTAAAACAAAAATATGAACACATATTGTCCAATTTTTATTGGATATGTTTTATAGCAGAAAGTATATATATATATATATATATATATATATATATATATATATATATATATATATATATATATATATATATTTTTTTTTTTTTCTTTTTTCAAAATTGTCTGTGTTTTATTGTTTATAGTGCAAAAATAAAAAGACGCAGAGGTGATCAAATACCACCAATAGAAAGCACTATTTGTTTGGGTACAGCATTGCAGGACAGAGCAATTGTCAGTTAAAGTAACACAGGGCCATATCGCAAAAAATTTCCTGGTCGTGACGGGGGGTAAATCTTCCAGAGGGCAAGTGGTTAAATAAAAACATTAATTGGTGATTTTTTATTTTTTTTTGGATCTGCCTGGAGTTTAGATTTAAGAAGACATGATAGCTACTTAATAGCTCTCTTCACAGTGTTCCTTTTAATTCATATAAATGATCCAAAAATACACTATATATTCTATAAGTAATTTGATGTGCTAAAACTAAAATAATATAATCTGCATTCAAACGATGTATTATTTAAACGAGTACACATACTGCAATGGAAACACTGTCTCCATCCTGTGTTATCACTGGAAGCTGAGTCATAGCAATAACAGTTGCTAAACATAGTTGTAGATAGTTCTTATAAAATAGCACAAGGGTCTTATATTTTAAATATAGCAATTGGCCACAGCTGACCTTCCTGGAGAGTAATCAATGGACTGACATCCTGGCATCATTTTTTTTTCTGTTACTTCCAATATATTGCTCTGCTTCTATCCTCCTAAAATTGTAAAAGACAGAAAGTCAAGCTTGATCCAATTATTTTGTGTAATGAAAGAGAACAAGATAAAGTTATAAGAGCAGCATTATCACCTGTTCCTCCTCTGTACCCTGGGGGTATAGAAATATAATTCTAGATATGGGATTTTTTTTTATATTTTCAAAGAAAATTTTACAAAAAGAGTCACAGAAATATTTTAATTTTAATGGATAGGGGACTTTTTTTATTTTTATTTTTTATGATTTTCCTTGATTGTAAACTGATGTACAATATTTCAATATTATTTTAACAATAAAAAAATTATACATGACAAGCCACTTGGTTGGAATGCAGAAGTGGTCTAAGTTTATATCAGGATTTAGCCCTGGATAGGGATTAAAACCATATACATCAATTATCTGCCTAATTCCTTGATGATCCTATTAAAAGCATATGCAAAGCTACACTATATTACCAAAAGAATTGGGACGCCTGCCTTTTACACGCACATGAACTTTAATGGCATCCCAATCTTAGTCCGTAGGGTTCAACATTGAGTTGGCCCACCCTATAACAGCTTCAACTCGTCTGGGAAGGCCGTGCACAAGGTTTAGGTGTGCGTCTATGGGAATGCTTCACCATTCTTCCAGAAGCGCATTTGTGAGGACAGGCACTGATGTGAACGAGAACGCCTGACTCTGATCTAATTCATTCCAAAAGTGTTCTATCGAAGACCTCAAGGGGGCAGAACAATTACCGTTAACAACTACCCTGGCTTTCTGTCGTTTTTTTAAAATGGAATGTCTTTACAACACACTGTTTTGAGAATGTAAGTGATAATTACAATAATGAAGCATTTCATGTCTTTCTCTATAAAATTGTAATTCTTTTGTCTAATGCATACTATATCCTCTGTCTCAATAGATTACATCTTAGGCCGCGTACACACGCGGGGACTGTTCGCCCAACTTTGTCCGTCAAACAGTTTCGGCAAACAGTCCGCTCAAAATTAGCATGGACGGACATGGCCACACACGACGGACGAACAGTTTGCTGAAACCGTGCACGATGACGTGAACGGCACGTACGACGGGACGAAAAATACGACGTCCTATACACTGCATTATAACTTTCGGCATGTAAATCCTTTCTGAGCATGCGCGGAACTTAGTTTGACGAACAAGCCTACACACGAGGGGACTGTTCGCTGAAACTTTGTTTCAGCGGACAGTTTTTCGGAATTTCCGAAAAACCTTGTTCAGCGGACTGTTCGCTGAAACTGTCCGCTGAAAGCCCACACACGAGCGGACTGTTTGCCGAAACACTGTTCAGCGGACAAAGTTGGGCGAACAGTCCCCGCGTGTGTACGCGGCCTTACAGTTGTACATATTCCCTGAAGAAGGAGATTTAATTTCTCTGAAACTAGTAAAACTAGTAACTGATAAATGTACAGATTTTCAGTGTACCTATACATTCCTTGTTTTATACATACCTTTCTACTTCTGTTTTTATCTTTTTTAATAAAATAGTTATCTGACTTTTTGAGAAAAAAAAAATTTCTGGATAGTTATTGTACGTGCCTTAAAAGTCCACCACTAGGGGTACTTCAAAAGTTCTGCTTCAAATTTTGGATGTGACACACAAAAATTGTAAAATTATTGCCTCCCATATATTTCTTTGTATTGAATTGAGATCAGGACTCGCTCATCCATGCCTTCATGGATCTTGTTTGTGCAATGGTGCACAGTCATATTGGAACAGGAAGGGGCCATCACCGAACTGTTCCCTTCACTGGAACAAAGGGGCCAAGCCCAACCCCTGAAAAACAACCCCACACCATAATTCCCCCCCCCCCTCCACCAAATGATTTGGGCCAGTACACAAAGCAAAGTCCATAAAGACATAGATGAGTTTGAGGTTGAGGGGCTTGACTGGCCTGCGCAGGGTACTGACCTTCACCCGATAGAACACCTTTGGGATGAATTAGAGTGGAGACTGTGAACCAGGCCTTCTTCTCCACATCAGTGCCTGACTTTACAAATACACTACTGGAAGAATGGTCAAACATTCCCATAGACACACTCCTGAACCTTGTGAACAGCCTTCCCAGAAGAGTTGAAGCTGTTATAGCTGCAAAGGGAGGGCAGACTCAATATTGAACCCTATGGACTAAGACTGGGATGCCATTAAAGTTCATAGTGTGTAAAGGCAGGCGGCCCAATACTTTTGGTAATATAATGTATAAGTGTTGGACAGAGTGGTAAGGGGTAAGATTCCTGTCAGGTTTTTATTGCTGTATGTTCCCCGCTCCGAGATTAATCCATCTATTTGTCCTGAGGGTAAAGCCACATTTTTCAGCTGCAAACAAAACTCGAGTAGATGACATCCAATCATGGACATAGATAAAGAGGGGTTTGGGGTGTCTGAACCCCCCAGAGCAGAATTATGTTTGTGAAAAAAGGGGGGCTTTACACTTGCCTCCCTCCAGTCTGTAATTTTTAATGGACGGGAATAAGGCAAGCTCCTGTGTCAATCCAGCCGCTACCACTGTCATCCTCCCCCTCCTCTCTCCAGTACGCTTTAGATCTCGGCTCAGGTTGTCCTGATTATCTCCTGTTGTCCATCAGCAGTCTCTAATGATCTCCTGTTGTCCTGATTATCTCCTGTTGTCCTGATTATCTCCTGTTGTCCATCAGCAGTCTCTGATTATATCCTGTTGTCCTGATTATCTCCTGTTGTCCATCAGCAGTCTCTGATTATCTCCTGTTGTCCTGATTATCTCCTGTTGTCCATCAGCAGTCTCTGATTATCTCCTGTTGTCCTGATAATCTCCTGTTGTCCATCAGCAGTCTCTGATTATATCCTGTTGTCCTGATTATCTCCTGTTGTCCATCAGCAGTCTCTGATTATATCCTGTTGTCCTGATTATCTCCTGTTGTCCATCAGCAGACTCTGATTATCTCCTTTTGTCCATCAGCAGACTCTGATTATCTCCTGTTGGTCATCAGCAGTCTCTGATTATATCTTGTTGTCCATCAGCAGTCTCTGATTATATCCTGTTGTCCTGATTATCTCCTGTTGTCCATCAGCAGTCTCTGATTATCTCCTGTTGTCCATCTGCAGTCCCTGGTCTTCTCCTGTAATCCCTCTGCAGTTTCTGATTATCTCCTGTTGTCCATCAGTAGTCTCTGATTATCCCCTGTTATGGGGGGTATGTTCTGTAGGTATGGACTCTGCACAGTACCACTTCTCTTGCATAGTATGCTGGGTTAACAAAAAATCAGTGAGTGTACTGCCTTCCACAAGATGGTGCCCTTTGCACCTGCCCAGTAAAATTGGCTATTATAGTGCACCACCCTGTGGTAGGCACTCCAATGGTTAAGAGCACTGACCATTGTGTTCTGGTGGGACGGGGGGGCGTCCTGGGGGGGTGTCCCCTTGTCCTCTGTCAGAACACAATAGCATAGTGGGGGAGATCATGTTTTTTCGACAAGTGTACCAGGCCTTAGACTGGACAATAGCCAACCTTACTGGACAACGTTCATAAAAACTGGAAGAAGGCAAAACTGAAATCGGGTTAAATTTTCAAGAGGATCTAAGAAAATAGAATTAAGAATGTGATTGCTTACCATGAGCAACACATAGTTTTTCCTTAATCCAGTGAATTTGGCGCAATTTGTTTTATTTAAAATAACTTTTATTAGTACCTGCTTCTGAACCCCCCAGAACAAAAAATGATCTACGGCCCTGCATTCAATGGTGGCATTTGCTCTAGTGACAACTATCTGGCATGACATTTTCCTTACTTTGGAGAGATTTGGAGAGAGTTCTGTTAACTTCCTGTTGTGTCTACAGGACAGGCAATGAAGGGGACATCTTCCCAATAGGACAACGATAGTAAAACAAAAGTTGACAGATGTTTTACCATTACCTGCGCTATTAAATAGAAAAAAGTTTAGTAGTTTAGTTTTACCTATACTTTAAAGCAGGCTATTGTCTTGCCAGATAACTCAAACATAGCAAACAGAGCTTAAAGTAGAAGTCCATCCAAACCCTAAAATCCCTGCATCTACATATATCCACGATCTAACACTAACCTGTCTAACTGTAAAGAAGAAATTGGTATACATGCCTTTTCTGCAGCCTATCTGACCCATTTCCACGATGAGATGTCAGTTGTGGCGTCGCTGTGGAGGTGAGTGCAGAGTTCACATCTGACAGCGGAAGCCCCCATAGTAAATCTATGGGTGATGTCACTCCCCATTAATTTCTCAGCCGTTGTCAGCTGTGTCCTCTACAGAGCTTCCACCGCTAGAGACCGGGTCGGACCGGCTTCAGAAAAGGTATGTATTCGTATTTCTTTTTTACAGGGTTAGATAGGTTAGTCTTAGAATGTGGCTATCTGTAGGTGCAGAGATTTTAGTTTTAGAGTGGACTTATACTTTAAGTGGTCTTGGGAAACGGAGTTGCGCTCTGCAAGTGCAATTGCTCCAGAGTAAATGAGCAGAAGCTCTGCTGACTTTCATCACCCAATCATATGCAAGCAAAAATGCTGTTTTTTTTTTTTCTTGCACATTATTGGGTACTCTTTGCAAAGTGAAGCTTTGTCTCATTTACTAAGCTCTGAAGCAACTGCACTTGCAGAGGGCAACTGCACTTTTCAAAGTCCACAGTCTATTTGTCTTTAGTAAATCAACCCCTCTGTGTTCACTGACTTGATGCTTTATTTAATAATTCAACTTTTGCACTCAAATCCCTTCCTGCAGCTGTATTAGAATGGCTTCTGTCATTCTGCTGACAGTAATAATTTATGTCACTGCTTCATCATGTTAAACATTAGCTTTCATAAGGTCCCGTTCACACCATTGGGATTTCTGTCATCACACTGCAAACCACAACAGTGGAAATCACATTATTCTTTCGGGTTCCTGTTCACATCAATGCAACATGATGCAGTGCTATTTTTGAAAAGGTGCAGGTGCTTCTTTTAGTGCAGAATAATGCATTTTAGGCCCCATGGATTTCATTGGGAGAGCATGAAAAGCGCATGAAAAATGCATCTACGTGCATTTTTGGCAAGATTTTGTATTTAACAACCAGTCTCTGACAAAAAAAAAGTGGCAGCTGTTTCTAAATTGTTTTTAGTTTTGAACAGCTTTAGATATCTTTTAGATGATTAGGGCTAATCACTACACATTATGAAATGCCCAGGGTACACATCACTTATACCATATGACTACATTTTGACCAAGAAATCACAGAGCTATTTTTGTTTAGGTCTACGTCTGGAGAGTTCTGCCTGGACAGTGGGAACAATTAACAGATGGCACACTTAAAGTGGTTGTTAACCCACTCTGTTATCTTTCCTCAAACATTCCTGTTTGCTAATGACAAATGTCCCAGTGTCTGTGCTTTATAAATAAAATGCCGCTATATAACTGATTTCAGAGTGTTGCTTGGTGCTTATGTGACTGTCTGGCTCTCCCCCTCCTGATCTGATAGCTAGAGCGGGAGGGGCCGAGAATCCCCGGCTGACGTCAGCCTGGAGGGAAGGAAGAGAGAGCCGACTGGTGAGCACCGAGTGGCATTTTATTTATAAAGCACAGACACTGGTACACTTGTCCCTAGCAAACAGGGACATTTGTGTGAATTTTTTAAAATATTTAAGAGTATCTTTAGCAGCAGAAGGGGAGGGGCGGGCACTTGTAAGAGCTGACAGGCAGGGAGGGGAGGGGAGAGGGGACAGAGCAGGGCCACAGATGACGAAGGCATGTAAACTGACCATGGTATCAGGGCTTAGCCGCCATAATAAACCGTAGTCAAATTACAGAGGGGAGGGCAGAACCAGGCAGGATCAGCCAGGTATTTCAGGTGTTACGGGGGGCCAAATTACACAGCACAAGCACTGCTTTAAAGGAACAGGATCAATATTTTTTTTTAGGGTAACAAAAACTGCAGCAGTCTTAGCCCCTGTACACACGGTCGGAGATTTCGACAACCAAATCCGTCGGATTTTGTCCGTCAGATCTTGTCCGAAACTGTTGCATACACACGGTCGGACTAAGTTGTCGAAAAATTCAGAACGTGATGATGTAATTTTGTTACGATGGGACTACGTTCAGGCTAGTAGCCAATAGCTTTGATGTAGGAATTTGATCTGAGCATGCGTGGCACTTGGTCCGATCAAAATTCTCTACACATGATCGGAGTATGTCCGATCAAACCAGTTGGTCGGAAAATATTTCCAACAAGTTGGAAAATTGGGTCCGACGGAATCAGTCCGATGCATACCACACACAGTCGGATTATCCGACAACACTGTCCGATAGGACACATTCCGACGGATTCTCCGACCGTGTGTACAAGGGCTTATAGAAGCTGTGCAATGGCTTTATCCATGGCATTAAATATCTTAGAAACATGTACATTTGTGGTAAAAAATAACACAATAGGAAAAATAATCACGGGAGAACGTTCTAGAGAAATTGAGAAGGCTGCTGAGTTTGACAGTCAATAGAAGAAAAAGGTGCTACAACCCCAAATTATGTAGAGATCCTCCTGAGCTTTTAGGTGCAGGATGTACAGTCACTCAGCTGCTAATGAAGAAAATGGACAGAAGACAATCTGCCACTTTATACAGTCTCTTCAATAACTCCAAATTTATTGCAACTCCATAAAAGATAAATATGTACAGCAGTTGTTAACGCATTTCAGCCATATTGGCCTTGTTCAGAACTTCTAAACAAGGCCGTTAACTTCTGCTGTATATATTTATCTTTTATGGAGTTACAATAAATTTGGACTTATTGAAGCGCTTGTATGGAGTTGTAGATTGTCTTCTATCCATTGAGTTTGACATTGTTTTGCTTATTTTTTTTTATGTGTGGAGGAAATCATTGTGCTATATCAGTTTGCTGAAATGCTATTGTAGTATACCATATCAACATGAACTGCAAAAAGAAAGTATATTTTTCCGTTAAAATACAATATACAGTGTATATGTGATTATGTATATAATGATCATATTGGCACACCAAATAGATAAATAAATTATTGAGATGTAATTAAATGTACAGTACTTATGTTTTCTTTTGTTTTGGGCATCGAAGTTTGGGACAGTGGCACCAAAAACAAATTTCATATACGTTGTACTATGTGAGTATCCTTGCCCTTGACTCATTAACACTCCCTGAATTTTCATAAAGACTGGCATAGACATATTTTATGAAAGTGCATTCCAAAAAGTGGGGAAGAATACACCAATTTCGTGTACCAGTTTACAACTTGTACTTGAATTTGGCTTATGCTGTGCCATTTTTAGAATGCAAGCGAAACACTTAAGCCCTGTACATACGATCGGACATTCCAACGGAAAATGTTGGATGTGAGGTTATTGTCGGTAAGTCCAAACATGTGTATGCTCCATGAGACAATTGTTGTCGGACTTTCTGCCAACAAATGTTAGCTAACAGGTTCTCAAATTTTCCACCAACAAATGTGTGTTGTCGGACTTTCCGATCGTGTGTACACAAGTCTGTCAGACAAAAGTCCAAAGTACAAACGCGCATGCTCGGATGCAGAACCGGTCGGTCTTGTAAACTAGCGTTTGTAATGGAGAATTAACATTCGAGACGTGGCAAATTATGAAATCTCCAAATGCAGCGCACAATTCTCTTCTTCTTTAATGGGATAATAATGAAGCTGCTTTGCTGATGATACTGATGGAGTTATTGCAAACGAGTTTTCAAAGGCTTTTTTTTCTAGTGATATCAAGAATAATATTATTACGCTTTATTTTTTCTTTTTTTTTTTTTAGTTATCAGAGCACCATTATCCCCTAGTTTATAAGATCAAAGATACAACTATGTTGGTGTCCCTTGTCAATTTTACATTTAAATGTAGCTGCCTACTCCCAAACTGTCATTTGAAGTAAAATACATAGCCAAGTATTATTCTACACAATTTTTCTTATTGTGCATTAAAAAAAAATAGACATGCTATCTGCCAATAGAACTGCATCCAAAAATATAGAAAATATACCAAATCAAATCATTATTCAACCAAAAAATAATGTCAAAGCAATAACTCCAAGGCTAATAATAAATAACACGTGAATTTCCCCCACAATGCTTTGCTTTAAAGCTTTACTGTACATTAACCCCCCTAGCGGTAATCCCGAGTCTGGCTCGAGTTGGGATTTTACTAACAGGAGCGGTAACCCCGGGCCAGACTCGGGATTGCATCGCTGGATGCAGGGGAGGACACAGGGAGAGTTACTTACCTTGTCCCCTGGATCCAGCGATGTCCTCCACGCTGTGTGATCGAGCTGTCCTCCGCTCGATTCACAGTGCCGAATGCCGCCGAGCTCCGTTCCCTGCGACGTTACGGCGCATGGGAGCGGAGAACGGCGGCAAATTCAAAAAAGTAAAAAGACACAAAACACACACAGCACTGTAATCTTACAGATTACAGTACTGTATTAAAAATTACACACCCCCTTTGTCCCTAGTGGTCTGTGCAGTGCCCTGCATGCACTTTTATATTATAAATACTGTTTTTTACTGCCTGAAATTTGGAGAAGTGTCCCTTTTTCAGTGTTTTAGGATTTGATTACATTATTGAATAATTTTTTCCTATTTTTTATTATATTATAAACCTTATCATACCCGGGATGTCTGCTAGACTCTGGTTTGAACAGATTTAAGAGAGTTATTCCTAAGAATTACAGGACTACAATATAAAATGCCAGATTTCCATGCAAAATAGTTGTACTGCTTTCAGCACCTAAAACCAGACTGAATCATACCGCCAGGGAGGTTAAAGTGGTTGTAAACTCCCAAAAAAATCTGCAAGACAAAGGCATAATGCATCGCATACTACCTCATTATTAAATACTTACTTGAGATCGAAGCTGTTGCAGTGGTCCCTGCACACCGTTGTGACCGGCGACATGTCTCCCGGAGATATTTCCAGGCTTGTGGGCTCCGGCGCTGGGATTGGCCGGAGCCGCAATGACGTCACTCCCGCGCATGTGCATGGGAGCTGCCGGTCACGGCTCCTGAAGAAACTGCATGAGTGGGCCATTTCTTCAGTGCGCATGTGCTGATGATGCGGATACAGTGAATGTCTCCTAAACTGTGCAAGTTTAGGAGATATTCACGGTACATACAGGTAACTCTTGAAGTTTAATCTGATTATATTTTGCCTCCCTTGGCTCCTCCTTTCTTCTCTCATCAACATGCTAATGGTATTCAGTAAACTTTTTTTGATTTCATTGTACCTTATTCAAGGCCCTGTGACATCATGACTAGGTCTCTGTGCTTCTCCTATGCAGTGAAGATCAAGGTTGGTGGGAGGGCCTGGCAGAGTACTTTATATTTCTTTTTGAAAACAGGAAGCCATGGAAATGTTGTGTAGCTGGCCAGGCTGCATGTCCTCCACATGCACAGTCTTGTGGTGAGAGCATCTGCACTCTTTTAACCACTTCTGCCTGGTGTTGGCCCTCTAGACTCTCTGAGGCACCATAGGCATGGGTTGCTCCACTGGTTGTCATAACAGAGTCTAGGAGGTCCCTGACCTGGCCTAAACAGCTCCAGCATTAGTCTATCCCATACCTTCCCTGGACCCTATAGCCGTGGACCCAAGCCTTTCAACTTTCTTAATGGAACACAGTTGATTACATATTTACATCCTTCAGTCGTCCCAGTAGATGACAGCACAATCCTTCAGCTACAAACAGATGACAGCATTGAGTTGAGGAGCAACCCAAATGGAATTTGAGTAGTGCCCGCATCTCTACTTGGGTCCTCTAAGAATACATCTTTACTGCCTTGGTCCTCATACTGCTTACCATGGCCAGGAGACCACAGGTAGACTCCCACCTGACTAATAAAGCAGAAATAAATGTAAAGAACACAAAATTGTGAACAGACAGGCTTTTTATTGCAGAACAGACATGCAAAGCCTCCTCTGCAATAAAGTACACTGCATTCGCAGATCAGCATGACATCATACCACGGGGGGGGGGGTGGCGCAATCAAAACAGCCAGAGACCAGAACCCAGTTATCAACCCTAAGTATGGCGACATATAGTGGGCAATTTGGTAAACTACACTGTCCACCTCTGTGCCTCTACCCAACAGCGACAACCCCATTTGATGCTGAGCATTCATAAGAAGCTGACAGTGTGCAGTGAAATCAGGCTGAAGTTCAGCTTTAAGATCTTAACCTTTGCTCACACTGCCGCAACTTCAAAGTCAAACGACTTTGAATCCGACTTCCCTACGCGACTTAATCACGGCTTACATATGACCTCCTTTACAGAAGTCAATTTAAGTCATGTTGAAGGTGCCCCAAAGTAGTGCATGGACCTTTTTCTAAGTTGGAGCAACTTGAGTGGCACTGATTACCACGGTTCCATTGCTGTTAATGGGGCACAACTTGTCATGCGACTTTGAACTCTCAAGTACCATGACAGTGTGAACCGGCGGGGGTAAATGACAGTGAAAACACTATGACTAAATGACACTTTGTGGTGAGAAAACTTTTTAGCATTTAGGCCTCATGCATACTGGGCATGAAGCCTAAATGCTAAAATCATCCAGCTCACCTGAATGTCTTTCTCCTTGCAGGATAAAAAAAAGAAGCGTCAAAAATGCACCTAAAGCCATGTTTATGTAAACACGTACACGCATCAAGCACTTGGGCGTTAATTCATTTCATTGACCAGAATAATAATTTATTCTAGCCATTGAAATGAATTAACGCTCAAGCACTAAACATGCCTAGTGTTAACATGCAGTTGGACACATTTACATGTGTTTAGGTGCGTCAATCATTTTCTGGTAAAATGCTGCTGGTACTAAACTCGCTGGCAGTGTTTTTTTTTTTTTCTAAATACCTGTAAATGCCTATGTGTGAATGGGCATCTAGGCTAACATTGAAGGGTGTTTGGAGACATGGAAGAAAAAGTAAACACTCCTAAAAGTGGTGTTTTTAACCCCCAGTGTGCATGAGGCCTAATAGCATTATTAATAAAGGTGGATGCATTTTATATTAGGATGGAGAAACAGTTGTGTATAAGTGACCTATAAAGTAGTGTTAAAGGGTAACTCCACTTTCATGGGAAAAAAATAGCAAATAAAAAATAATAATATAGCGTATACAATTGTGACACAAGTCATATTGTAATTGAATGTTATTATAAATTACCTTTCCTTTTCAATCTGCAGCCGCTTTAATTTTCTGTAAAATGCAATGCAATATGGCTACCTGGAGGTTTTCTGTACACAGAATGTTCTGTGGCTACCTGGAGGTATTCTGTGGCTACCTGGAGGTGTTCTGTACACAGAAGGTGTACAGAACGCTCCCACAGAAACATAATTTCTGCTTGTGTGATTGGCTCACTGATTTTCCCAGAATTCTGCACTAAGAGTCCTATTTTTGGCATCCCCTGCAACAATAATGTAATTTTTGGTGAGATACTCCCAATAGGTAATCACGTCTTAAGGGATGCAGACCCTGACACTTTCCTCATTAGTGCCCTACAGCTGCAGCAGAAGGTTGATAATTATGAAACCACTCCCATTAGACGCACATGGGCACAGAGGACCAAACAGGGATTTCTTCAGAATAACAAAAGAACCTGCAACAAAGTTTGTTAAAATCCCTGCAATGTACATAGATCACTGAGAGGGGAATGGCTTTTTTTTCCTCAACAAAAGTGGAGTTACGCTTTAAAGGAATGCAGTTAAAGGTTTAAAGTGTTTTTAAGCCCACAACAGTAAAATTAGTCTGTATGTGCAGTAAAGCATGCTTGATATACTTACTGTGGAACCTAAGGGGTTAATCCTTTGCATTGTGTAAAAAGGCAGTTTGACCCCGTTTTCTCTGATCCTCCCCTTCTTCTACAGTCTTCTTCTAGAGCAGAGCCTCGGGGGCAAGCTGCACATGCTCGGTTTGGTCTGAATTGCTAGAGAGTTTTTTTTTCTTGGGAGAATGCATGCGATCAGCGCAGAGCCAATCAGCACTGTCCAGACAGAGGGTCAGGGGTCCTGCAGCCTAATAGGAAAGCCAAGCCAAGCCTACAAGCTTTAACCAGACACTGATAAATGTCACAAGACTGCTATATACTGCTGATGAGAAAAGGTATTTAGCAGTTTATATTTACTTAACCACTTGAGACCCGCGCTATAGCCGAATGACGGCTACAGCACGGATCTCCTTTGCCGGGACTAGGTCTATTGACGTAGTCCCGTGCAACGAGCGGCCTGCGCGCCCCCTGAGGGGCGCGCGTGGCGCGCTCTGTGATCGGCGAGTCTATGAGACTCGCCTGATCACCGTTCCGAGCAAGGGGTCGATCCCGACCCCTTATCATGTGATCAGCTGTCAGCCAATGACAGCTGATCATGTGATATAACGGAGCCGGTAATCAGCTATTATTCCTCCTCGCGCTGACATCAGTCCCGATCACAGCCAGCCCTGCCAGTGCCCACCTGCCCCCTGCCAGTGCCCACCTGCCCCCTCATCACTAAACACAATTAAAAAATAAGTGCCCCCCATCAGTGCCACCCAGCAGTGCCCACAGTGCCACCCAGCAGTGCCCACAGTGCCACCCAGCAGTGCCACCCAGCAGTGCCCACAGTGCCACCCAGAAGTGCCCACAATCTGCCTCAACAAAGGTGCTGCACCCCAGTGCCACATATCCGTGCCCATCAGTGTCATCTACCAGTGCCCATCAGTGCCCAGCAGTGCCGCCCATCAGTGCCCAGCAGTGCCACCTATCAGAGCCACCTATCAGTGCCACCTATCAGTGCCCATCAGTCCCATCTATCAGTGGTACCTATCAGTGCCCCTTAGTTCCACCCATCCGTGCCACCCATCTGTGCCACCCATCCGTGCCATCTTATCTGTGCCCATCTTTGCCCATCAGTGCCGCCTTATCTGTGCCCATCGGTGCCGCCTTATCTGTGACTATTAGTGCCGCCTTAACTATGCCTATCAGTGCCCACCAATGCAGCCTATCAGTGCCCACCAGTGCAGCCTATCAGTGCTGCCTCATCAGCGCACTTCAATTAAGGAGAAAAATGACCTGTTTGCAAAATTTTATAACAAACTATTAAACATGATTTTTTATTTTTTTTTGCATCTTTTTTTGTTTGTTTAGCGAAAAATAAAACTCCCAGCTGTAATTAAATACCACCAAAAGAAAGCTCTATTTGTGGGGAAAAAATTATAAAAATTTCATTTGGGTACAGTGTTGTATGCCCGCGCAATTGTCATTCAAAGTGCATCAGCGCTGAAAGCTGAAAATTGGTCTGGGACTGAGGGGAGTTTAAGTGCCCAGTAAGCAAGTGGTTAAACAAATGCATTTCCATGTTCTGTGTACTGTGGGAGACCAGATATAGTGAATGCAGGGTCCTGGGTTTAGTAACTCTTTGCAATTTATTTTTCAGAATGGCAAGTAGACAACATTTTTACTAAACATGTTGTCATTGTACAGATTATTTATAACTCAAAAAATGTGTGTGCATGTTTATGAGGATAAATACACATTTGTTAGCAGTTATGCATTGCTTAGCAGTTGTTACTATATATAACCTTAGTCATGTTCCTTTGTCAGCCGCATACACAGACCTCTTGTCTTCTTTTTTTCTATTTTCTAAACTTTTATTCAGCTACAATGTAGTTACACCTCTGCATATAGAATAGGGTAAGAATGTTATTATTACAGGGTATACCTGGATGCATACGTCAGGCGCTGCACTGCTTGATAAATGTGCGGTAACTTGGAGTGAAGTATGAAGAGGAATATGTGCATGTCAACTTGAAGTGGTTGATGATGACACATTGCAATGAACATTTGCTTTCTGTGTGGTCATAAGAGTAAGTGAGCTTTTCAAGAGTGTGCCATATAGTTGAAAGAACAAATGAACACAGTGTACGGCATCACAGGATTACGGTACTGCATTTCTGGCAGCTTAACAGTTATTCCATCAACTGGGTGAGAGGTGACAACTTCTGACAGGAGCGGTGGAGAGTGAACATCATGGTCACCAGTGACTCTGAAAGTCTCCAGCCAAGTTATTCTGGAAGCTGTACTCTGGGCAAGCAGCTAAATACACAGTTTAAATACACATATGAAATAGTTTTTACCGGCCAAATGATTTGTAATTTTGTGCAGCCAGCCTTGTAATCAAGGCAAACCTGCCAGATAGCACAGCCAGCCCCTTGAACTTAATGGCAGCTGCTGCTTAGTTTTGTGAAGAGGACATCCACAGGTTGCTTATAACCAGTGTTAAAGTGTTTGTTAACCTAAAAAGAAAAAATATCGATCCTGTTCCCTTAAAGCATGTTATACAGCACAGTGCTTGTGCTATGTAATTTGGCCCTCTGTAACACCTAAAAACCTTGCTGATCCTGCCTAGTTATACCCTCCTCCTGTAAACTGACCACGGTATATAATGGCTGCTGAGCCCTGACACTGTGGTCAGTTTACGTGCCTTCATCATCCACAGCCCCGCTCTGGTCTTTTCTGTTCTCCTCTTCCCCCTTCTCCCTGCGTGTCTGCTTGTGTTAGCACCCACCCCCTTCCCCTCTTGCTGCTGAACTTTCAATTACACTTTATCCCATCCTCAATGTTTAATAATCCTATGTGCCCCTGTGCCTGTGTTTTGTAAAAATAAGCCGTTCTTTACCAGTTTTCAGAGTGGATATAGCCGCTCACGTGACCTGCTGCCTCCCTCCTCCTCTCCTCCTCCCCTCCCGACTGACATCAGCCGGGAATCCTAGGCCCTGCCCACTGCATCTGTCAAATGGGGAGAGGAAAGAGGCGGTGGGTCACGTGAGAGGCGATTGCAGCTTTGAAAACTGGTAAAGAACTGTTTTTTTTTTATAAAACACAGGCACAGGGGCACACAGGATTACTAAACAGTCATGATGGGATAAAGTGCATTAAGTGGCTTAACCCCTTACAGACCGGACCATTTTGCTGGTCAAAGACCAGACCACTTTTTGTGATTCGGCACTGCGTCGCTTTAACTGACAATTGCGCGGTCGTGCGACGTGGCTCCCAAACAAAATTGACGTCCTTTTTTTCCCACAAATAGAGCTTTCTTTTGGTGGTATTTGATCACCCCTGCGTTTTTTATTTTTTGCGCTATAAACAAAAATAGAGCGACAATTTTGAAAAAAACACATTATTTTTTACTTTTTGTTATAATAAATATCCCCCAAAAATATATAAAAATACATTTTTTCCCTCAGTTTAGGCCGATACGTATTCTTCTACGTATTTTTGGTAAAAAAATCACAATAAGCGATTATTGATTGGTTTGCGCAAAAGTTATAGCGTTTACAAAATAGGGATAGTTTTATGGCATTTTTTATTAATAATTTTTTATTATTTTTTTTCTTTACTAGTAATGGCGGCGAACAGCGATTTTTATTGTGACTGCGACATTATGGCGGACACATCGGACATTTTTGACACATTTTTGGGACCATTGTCATTTATACAGCAATCACTGCTATATCACTGCAGTTATTCTTGTGTAAATTACACTGGCAGTTAAGGGGTTAACCAGTGGGTGGCAGTGTAGGGGTTAAGTGTTCCTAGGGGTGTGTTACTAACTGTGGGGGGGCTTGGCTTTCATTTAGTGAACACTGATCTCTGCTCCAATCACATGGAGCAGAGATCTGCATCACTAGTTGCTAGGCAGAATGGAGAAATGCTGTTTACAACGGCATTTCTCCATTCAGCCGCCCCGTGAGACGATGGCGGGTATGCCCACGGCGATCGAGTCCACGGGACCCACGACCGGACTCACGCAACCAACCGCGGTGGTGCGCTCGCGATGGCAGGGCAGCATTGAAGATTGGACGTACCTGTACACCAATATGCCTGCCCGTGCAATTCCGCCGACGTACATCTGCGTGCGCTGGTCGGGAACCAGTTTTCATTTCGGCAACGAAAATATTTTAGTCGACTAAATTATGACTAAAATTAAAACAATTCAGATGACTAAAATATGACTAAAACTAAAATTGCATTTTTATTCAAAAGGTTATGATTAAAACTAAATTGAAATTTTATGTAAAAATTAACGCTGTACTACCACATGAGAATAAATAAGTGGCATCTACTAAGCTACTGAAAGGAAAAGGCTTTTCTTATTTTTTTATTAATATTTAATGTTGGTAATATATGCAGGTAATATGTGCAATGACATTACAGCCAATAAAGTTTACAGTTTTTTGTTTTTTTACATTTTTTCAAGTTGTACTTCTGTTTGTCAAAAAGCAATATTATTGTTTGATTATGAAACTTGGTTTTATGGGGTGGAGTCTCAGGCGACAGACATGTCCAGCTGAAGCTCCACATCTCTCGGGACTCAGCTGATAAAGACACCCGCAAGGCATGGTAAACTGAAAATAATCTTACCATAAGCCTCCTCAGTGATCCTGGGATAAATAAAATGGTCTTTGGTGCTGCCCGAGGTAAAAATAAACTAAAGAGTGCCAAGGATACATAGTCTAGAGGCCGCTGTAAAATGGCACAGCCTTCTTCCTCACACACAGGCACATCTTGTACTGCTAAGCAATTGCAGTTACCTCAGGATGTCTATAATGACTCTGACTGTGAATACAGCACAAGAAAAACAAACAGATTCCCTACATCCAAATATTTTGAGACAAATAGAAAAAATGTTACAGAAAGCCTTGAAACAGACCTCAGACTATATAACTGAAAGTCTCACAAAAGAAATCCGTGAGTTAGGTCAGCGCACTTCTGACCTAGAAATCAGAATGGATGACAAGGAATCGAATGTACTGTCCCGTGATAATGATTTGGAGACTCTTAAGGAAGAAAACCTTATTCTGCAAACACGCTTAGAGGACTTTGAAAATAGAGCACGTTGATCAAATCTTCATATACGAGGAATACCTGCGACTATTGTTAACCTTCATTCTACTGTGACTGCACTTTTACAAGAACTATTACCGTCAATCCCGGATGATCGTTTGGAGATGGATAGGATTCACAGGGCTTTAAGACCATGCAAACCAAAAGGTCCCCCTTGTGATATTATTGTGAAATTCCACTTCTATCCCACCAAAGAACAACTCATGGCTACAGCCAGAGGAAAAGAAAACCATCTTTTTGCTGACCTTTCCCCAATTACTGCGGCTAAACGACGTGCACTGAAACCCTTACTTCATAATCTACAGCAATGCCAGATCCCTTATCAATGGGGATTCCCATTTTCTATCCGCTTTACCTATTAAGGTGTCAAACATTCCTGTAGATTCTCAGATTAACTAAAAAACACTCTACAAGAACTACATCTTATCGAAAGATCTTCAACTAGCCCTCGTCGACGCACAACATCCAGCTCCCCTCAAGAATCCTCCAAATCTGAAAAAGATAGAGGCTGACAAAATCCCTCTAAGAGAAGTCAATTCAATTCTCCTGAAATACTGTAGATCCTATTGACACAATGGACTGAATGACTTTCACTCCTCATCTTGAAGTGTTTTCAATCTTAAGGCTTTGCCTTTCTTTCTTCACTAAGTAATTTACTGCCTTCAGTATAATCTGACTAAACTTATTTAAAATAATACTGTTCTATCAAGTTTTGAACTTCCCTCTTTTAACCCCCACAACCTCAGATAAACATATTTTATGTTTGATCTATTTACCCCCTTTCTCCCCCCCCCCCCACCTTAAACTAATGTGATACCTATTGCCTCAATTATAACCTTATTTACTTATATTTATCTTATAGTAAAATCGAGTTATTTTTTTAAATTGAATACTTCTATTTTGTTTTATATTTAATGATCCTGTTTATAAATATCACTATTTTCCATCTTCATTACTGGCAATCCTATGATGCTAATGAAGTAACATCGCTATGCAAAATAGTTTCTTATTTTAATCTCAACGACTGAACTTGGGTGTCCAAGTATTTCTCTTTTTCTGTATATAGATCTAGGCTGTTGGGGTCTTGAGAGATTGCCACTGCTCCCCCTATCTTTCTGTCCTAGGATAAACCTCCATTCTGACCTATTATTGAAAGACCTCCTCGGATAGATATTAGGCCTCTGAGTTAGCGTTTTTTTTATGCACTCCGTACGCCGCCTTTTTACTTTTCTTATTCACACAATTTACTTACTATTATTTGACTATATGACTCTTACTCTCTCTTTCTTCCTCTTTATCCTGTCTCTACTCCCCTCTTGGTTCTTGCCTTCTGAGGTAATTGTGGCCTCACAATCTATGAATGCAGTATACTACAATATTTCCTTTAAGATTTAGCAATGGCCCCCTTAAATGCCCTTACCTTAAACATACTAAAAGGTCTAAATATCCCACAAAAGCGAACTAAAGTTTTCGCTCCTTAGCTTCCTCAAAGGCACATGTTGTATGCCTCCAAAAAAAAACATTTTGCAGATAAGACGACACCTAAATATTTTGGTTCATCTTATCCCCAAGTTTTCACAGCCTCTACCAAAAGGAAACAATGAGGGGTGCTAATAGCATTTCATCGTACTACACCCTTTTCCCTTCTGACAGAGATCGAAGACCCAGAAGGTCGCTATCTTGTACTGACGGGATATCTATTCAATTCTCTAATTACAGTAGTATCCTACTATGCTCTAACAAAACTCCATCCTCATTCCTCCCCCATTTAATACAGGTAATTGATACTCATAAAACGGGCACACTTTTAATCTGTGGAGATTCAAATCAAGTCCTTTATCGTTTTTTAGATAAATATCCAACTCATATTGCATCTAGTTCTCAATCTCATAAGTTCCAACAACTTCTTCAACAACATTATTATATTCTTGGTGTGAAATCAAACCTGCTAGGCGCTAATTTACTTTTTATTCTCATCCCCATAAATCATTTTCCTGTATTGATCACATTTTGATCTCAATAGGCATGACCCCTGAACTCCTTTCTTCACCTATTATCCCTTTTACATGGACTGACCACTGTGCTGTACTTTCAACTTTCATTTCTCTAATACCCAAAACATAAGATTCTACATGGCATATTAATAACTCAATCCTATCTCATCTATCACACTCCTTTGATCTAGAAATAGCCATAAAAGATTACCTGGTCAATAATGAGACCCTTGATATATCCCCACTGACCCTATGGGAAGCTCATAAACGTGTTCTCCATGGTGTTTTGTATATGCCAAGCCTCATTTCTTAAAATAAATCATAATCTGTAGATAAAATGTTATGTAAGTCTAAACATAAATTTTATCTTAAAGCGAATAAACCAGACACTGTTTTAGCCCAAGCACTTAAAAAAAAAATCGCCCCTTTAAACCAGTTCAACTGACATTATCTCATGATAATGAGACCTTTCAAAAACATCTTACCTCCTTATATAAAAAGGAAGGATCTTTTGACCAAACTTTAGCAGAATAATTTTTTCACAAATCAAACTTCCTACCATTCCTTTAGCCTAACACGATTGTCTTGAAAGCCCCATTACAGCTATCAAAATTAAATTAGCAATTAACTCTCTTAAACCAAATAAATGTCCAGGCCCAGATGGCTTCTCTGCCCTATACTATGAGAAATTCTCTCATATTGAGAAAAGGGAGATATCACCGCTCCAGGAAAACAAACAGATAATAAACCTTTCTCTCGGTTCTTAAGTCGTAGGTGCTGGCAATTGCTAGTAGCAATAAACAGGAACAGATTCTGGACAGCCGCACTCTTGAAAAATAGCCTTCTTTTATTGAGAAAAATTCACATAAAAAATCAAAAATGGAAATCACAGCAGACAAAAGAGCTGACATTTTCGCACTAACGGTAGTGCTTATTCATAGCTAATGATTTCACTCATTCTTGCTGCAATGTTAACAGGGCGCATTTAATTCTCTCCTCAACGATCAATCCTTTCGCCCCAAAACATTAACAGCTATAATTTCAATGATCCCCAAACCTCAGACGATAAATCTTGTTCTAACTATAGACCCATATCATTACTCAACCTTGACATTAAGTTACTAGCGAAAGTCTTAGCGACCCGCTTAAATAGTGTAATAGGTTCTTTAATAAATAAAGACCAGGTCAGCTTTATCCCACAGTGTCAAGCGGCAGATATGTATGCAGGTCTACTTTACTAATTAAACAAAAAAGGGAACAAGGGGGCAAAGAGGGGGCAACAGCTGGACTTTATATGAAACATGACACTTAGGGTCAATTAAATCAATCAATAAAATAAAAATAATAATTTATTGGCAATACAGAGGGAGGTAGTACAGTAGATAAATGAATGATGAGTATGTAATAAGCAGAATAATAAAGTATGATAATAACATAACACAAAATTCATAGTACAGTAGAATTGTTACACATGATTAGTAATAGACCAATAGTACATCCCAAAGTGTGTATACAATAATAACCAATAAAATGAATTGATGATTTAAATAGATCAAACCCATGGTATAATCATGGTTACTGGCGCATAGCATTTCGTGGATTTTTTCCACTTTTCAGGAGCAGCTATACATTGGGGGTACCTGTGGTAAATAATATATTAATAATCAATGGTAATTGATTATAAAGGCAAATATAGGATGCATAAACAATGGTCCTATCAACTCTTACCTATGGATAGCGAATAATATGCATATCAATTAATGGTAGTGATGATATACATCAGAGGCATTGGTAGGGGAATTGTGCATCCCCCCGGGAGCTGAGGTAACATCCAAAGACCGGCAAGCAGGCCAAGGAGTGCAACAGATCCCAAAAGTGGATGGGGTTCACTCCAGCAGAACTGGAGTAGTGGAGGCGAACCAGAGAACTGGTAAAAAACAGATGGTGGAATGGTGTTAATGGGGTGTGGAAAAAAGAGAACTGAGTAGCAGAAGTATGGAGAGGAGGGAAAAGGTGGGTAAGCAAATACAATTAGACCAAAGTAGACACCTCAAAGTGAAGAAAAATGTGCAAGGAGTGAAATAAAAATTAAAAACAAAAGTGACAATCCACCATATGGGTAAAGAGGAGACCCAGAACAGAGGTCATGGTTATCTGAGACTTCTACACAAAGAAGTGTGTAGAGTAGAGGTGAGAGGTGTATAGAGACAATTTGAAGCAAAGAACACACTCCAAAGGGGATCAGTGGTGAAGACAGCCTGCAGCACTGGCAAGGATGTAACCAACGTCACGCAAAATGTGCGCAGCTCAGAGGGAGAGAGCACCCACGTCCGAGCGACTTGCGCTCATATGTAGGAGCCCAACATCCCTCGTACTGAACGTCGTTGGAAAACAAACACGTCAACGTACTAGGTCAGGCCACTTAATCACCCGGACTCATCTGCTACAAAGCAATGTTATTGTCATAGATGCAGTATGCAGTTTAGCAGAGTCCTGCTGAAATATGCAAGGCCTTCCCTGAAAAAGACATTGTCTGGATGGGCGGGAGCATATGTTACTCAAAAACCTGGATATATCTTTCAGCATTGATGATGGCTTTACAGATGTGCAATACCATACACACTAATGCACCCCCATACTATCAGAGATGCGGGCTTTTGAACATGCTGATAACAGCCCAGAAGGTCCCTCTTCTCTTAAGTTTAGAGGACATGGTGCCCATGGTTGCCAAAAAGAGTATCAAATTTCGATCCAAGCAGAGCAGTTTTCCATTTTGCAACAGACCATTCTAAATGAGCTTTGGCATAAAAAACAGAGAAGATGGCACCATTTCTAGATCATGTTCAGATATGGTTTCTTCTTTGCATGATAGAGCTTTCAGTAGCCCTTTTGGACTGCATGGTGATCTGTGCTCACAGACAGTGATTTTGGAAGTGTTCCTGAGCCCATGAGGTCCATCACACATAAACCAGTATAGTGATGTCGCCAAGATATGGGATACAAGCACTTGGATAAACCCATGAACAATAAATCATAATAGATAAACTTCATAATGCCACACCTAATGGGACCCAGAAACAATAACACATGTTGTGATGGACCACAATAGGAAGAGCCATTATGTCCATTGGTGCCGCTGGATCAAACCAAAGGAGTCCTGGATAGAAACAACATAAAAAAATAGTCGTACCAGCACTCAAATTGGATGTAGAGCAACAGTCTATAAAAGACAGTGTATATCCACTGAGATGGCTGCACATGAGCCCATATCCGTGTTTGGGAACATCTGCCATTGTAATTCTCTTCACCAATGATATTGGTCACCATGGCTCATGTGTAGCCATCTTAGCAGATATATACTGTCTTTTATAGACTTTGGCTCTCCATCCAATATGAGTGCTGGTACTATTTGTTTTACATCACCGATTCATGTCTGTTTTTAATGCAGTGCCGCCTGATGGCCTGAAGATCACGTCTAATATTGCGTTTCGGCCTTATCCCTTTCACACAGAGATTTCTCCAGATTCTCTGAATCTGTTAATGCTATTATGTACTGTAGATAATAATATATTTCAAGTCATTGCAATTATATGATGAGCATTACATTATGAAATTGTTTGACAATTTTGGATGCAGCTTTTTCACAGGTAAACCTCCTCTGCCCATCTTTAATTCTGAGACATTCTGACTCTCTAAGATGCTCTTTTTATACCCAATCGTGTTACTGGCCTGTTGCCAAATAACCTAATTAGTTGCAAAATGTTCTTCCAGCTCTTTCTTGATGGTGCCACTTGCTTACATTTTTGAGACATGTTGCTGCCATCACTTTCAAAACGACCTAATTATTTTTTATTATTTATTATTATTATTATTTATTTTTTGTCTTAAAATGGTACGTTTCCTCAGTTTAAACATTTGCTATGTTTTCTATTTTCTATTGTGAATAAAATATGGGTTTATGAGATTTGAAAATCATTGCATTCTGTTTTTATGTAGATTTTGCAAAGCATCCCAACTTTTTTGGAATTGGGTTTGTAGTACCAGGGATAGGCAAATCTGGGAGGGCTAGGTGTTTCAACTTCGGTGAACCTGAACCTAGCAGAACTGGGTCGACAGTAATATAAATTCTTTTTCAGCTAATACAGATTTCTTTTCTGTATCTTATCTGTGTTTAGCTCTTCGCCTGGGGTTCAGGTCATGGTCATATCATTAACATTCCTATCACTAGCAGCACCTTGCCTAAAACGGAATCACTAAAGAGAGCTTGTACAGCATTGCTTCCCGGCCAGCACAAATGATGCAGAATCCCTTTCCCCAGCAAGACAGGTGCATTGGTGGAAAATCTTGATGGTTTGGCCAGTGTACTGTTAACTCTGTGAGAGCAGATGAGCATTCTTTTTCATCCGATCAGATCCACCTGTCACCCTGATCACCTCCGGGCATCTGGACGTTGCTTGTCGTGCGCGCGGACCGGCCCCTCCACATGCACGTGTGATGTCGTGACGTCATGGCAGAGGTGACCACAGTGGTCGGGGCTTTGCCTTCAGGGACGCCGAGGGAGCCACACGAGGAACGCCATTGGCGGCCATTGTCTCCCTCTGCGCGCCAGGGATGGAGGCGGGACAAACGGCACCTGTTGTCAATTCTTTCAGTACCTTTGTAATTAAGGATACTATTTAATCTTTGTGATGAGGGTTGATCAAAATGTGATCCCCTCACACTTCTCTTGGACGGCCAGACTCCTTTTCCCTCAATCATAGGAGTAAGTTACAATTATTCATCCACTATTTTTATTAAGTGTTTAGTTAAATTTCATTAGCTTATAATTCTTTGACATTCACTCAGTCTTCACCATAGGCATATTAGCTTTGGATTTCCCATGTAATTTTCTTTTCTGGCTATCACATCCTTCACGCTGATGTTCACTGTAATGTGCACAAAACACGTACACTCATTGACCTTTCACTAATTCTTTAGTTTTTATACAACCACTTTAACACTAGGTTTTGTTTTTTGTTTTTTTTGTTTTTTCTCCCCTACACTTTATCACTCTTCACATTTTCTGTGTCATCACTCACCACTCTACTGTTAGCCCCTGTACACACGGTCGGAGATTTCGACAACCAAATCCGTCGGATTTTGTCCGTCGGATCTTGTCCAAAACTGTTGCATACACACGGTCGGACTAAGTTGTCGAAAAATCCGATCATTCAGAATGTGATGACGTAATTTCGTTACAATGGGACTACGTTCAGGCTAGTAGCCAATAGCTTTGATGTAGGAATTTGATCTGGGCATGCGTGGCACTTGGTCCGATCAAAATTCTCTACACATGATCCGAGTTGGTCGGAAATATTTCCAACATGTTGGAAAATTGGGTCCGACGGATAGTCTGACGGAATCAGTCCGATGCATACCACACACAGTCGGATTATCCGACAACACGGTCCGATAGGACACATTCCGACGGATTCTCCGACCGCGTGTACAAGGGCTTAGAGATGAAAGTTAAGGCAATTTTTGGCTTATTTACATCAGTTATCAAATTTCTAATTAAAAGAGGAAGTAAACCCTGATGAGTTTACTTCCTCTTTCATTCCCTGCAAAGGCAAAGCATAATGGACTACTATGCATCGCATAGTAGCCCATTATGTGTCACTTACCTGACACAGGAGCCAGCGAAGTCGCCGCTGTCCCCTGTAGTCCGCCGCATCCATCTTGTTGGTGGGAGCGAAGCCGCGATGACGTCACTCCCGCGCATGCGCACGGGAGCCGACACGCGCGGCAGCTCCGTCGCTGAGAATGCCGCGCTCAGTGCGCCTGCGCGCCGCTGTCTACGGCGCATGCGCCATAGACAGCGGTGCCCGTTTTCGGGCAAATATCTCCTAAACCATATAGGTTTAGGAGATATTGCTTGGACCTACAGGTAAGCCTTAATCTAGGCTTACCTGTAGGTCAAAGTGGTTTGTAAGGGTTTACAACCACTTTAATATTATTATGAATTTAATATAATTTTTTTATATATTTTATTACCATAGTATATGATAGATCACTGTAACAGTGTCTGACCGTTCAATATATAAATTGAATAAACTATAATTGATATGGGTTTGCCCATGAGCTAACACTCTGGTAATTGCTGTAGGTTCTGGTCCGCCCCCTCTGGGATGCTTTGGTGGGGGGGGCATTTGTTTAAGTGTGACTCCCTGTAAGCTGCATTGAGTGGATCCTCATCCTCTTCTCTGTGTCTCATTGTGGCATGGGGGCACGCAGAATGATCTGACGGCTGTTTGGGGAGGTTCAGGCCCGAGGGATATCTCCAAATGTAGTGGCAATTATGTGCAACGTGTTACCAAACATTTTTGCATATATTATATCTTGTTTTTAAATAAATTTGATATATTATTATACATTTTCTTTTTCTTAGCAAACTCATCCTCTGAAGAGACCCCAAACACCATGGGTCGAAATGTGTCAGTAACTGTTATGCAATAGTCATTATATGCTGTGTATAACCAATATGTTTGCTACCTCCTGTATTTGGCATGGGTATATCCCCATTCGAGCTCATATTTTGACACTCATGTAATAGCCCACCTCGTCTTCAAATAAAGAATTTTTATTCTTTACTCAGTGGTTATTTGTCTCATCATCTATATATAGCTGCCTAAAACCCACCCTGGGGGACCGTTTCCATTTTTTCTGCCCATATTGGGGTGAGCAGCACCTGTATCTCTCCCTAGTATGTCTTCCCTTTGCTAGTGTCTCAGTGTTGGTGTCAGTGGGAGGAATAATGTTGCATCGTTGGTGCCCGTGGGAGGAATGGTGCCCCATCGTTGGTGTCAGTGGGAGGAATAGTGTCCCATTGTTGGTGCCAGTTGGAGGAATAGTGTCCCATCGTTGGTGTCAGTGGGAGGAATAGAGCCCCAGCGTTGGTATCAGTGGAAGGAATAGTGTCTCAGTGTTGGTGTCAGTGGGAGGAATAATGTCACATAGTTGGTTCCAGTGGGAGGAATAGTGTCCCATCATTGGTGTCAGTGGAAGGAATGGTGCCCCATCGTTGATATCAGTGGGAGGAACAGTGCACTATCATTGATATCAGTCGGAGGAACAGTGCCCCATCATTGATATCAGACGGAGGAACAGTGCCCCATTGTTGATATCAGTGAGAGGCACAGTGCCCCATCATTGATATCAGTGGGAGGAACAGTGCCCCATCATTGATATCAGTGGGAGGAACAGTGCCCCATCGTTTATATCAGTGGGACGAACAGTGCCCCATCATTGATATCAGTGGGAGGAACAGTGCTCCATCATTGATATTAGTGGGAGGAACAGTGCCCTATCATTGGTGTCAGTGGGAGGAATAGGCTACAGTTTGGAGACCACTGTTCTGGAACATGCCTGTTAAATTTCCCTTGCAAGTTCACTATATTTACCATTATTCACTTTGCAAAGTGAACCTAGACTTTAATAACGAACAGCTCCTACTTTTCAAATCAATTTGTGTGTGTGTGTTTTTTTCTAATATCCGACTGGGGGAGGAGGGGCTAAAACATCATTGCTAAGTAATATCTGTATCTATTTATATTTAAATATGTAGGTTCTGCATAATTACTATATTCATTATTTTTAGTTATATTTAGCAGGGAAGTTATTCTTTGATCATGTATCTACAGTAATAAAAATTGTATACAACATTAATCCCATGTTTCAAATAGAAAGGCCAAATCACAATGCAGCAATTCAGCCCGAGAAACATATTGATTTTGTTACAGCACTTGAACCATAAAGGGTGATATGGAGCTGAGCCAGGTTATTTTTAAATGTGGGGAGTCCTGACTCTTGAAACTGGTGAGTGTTTCTTAAATTACTAGATGTTTTATAAATATCCACTAAGGGTGTTGTTAAAACATATTCTTTTTCATGCATCTACAAATGCTTCATAGCCATCAATATGTTACAGCTGCATTTAGCTCTGGTTCACACTGATGCGGTGCGGGAAATGCAGCGATTCCATTGCATTTCTCGCACCGCATAGCAATTGCACTCATGCGATTTGCTGCGGGTGTCAATCAAAAGGTAATGACACCTCAAAAGCAGGTCGCAAAACACAGATCAACTTTTATACATCCACAGTGCCTCTATGTGGGTTGAAATTAGGTCAGTCCCTGCTGAACCTGCAGATCCAAAATCCAAGATAATCCTGCTGTTCTCTATCTCTCCCTTCAGACTATGACCCCAATGCAATTGGGGATTTTGCAGAGCAGTGTTGGCAGCTCTGCACTTGCTCAGTTTTCAGTGAGTTTCTATGCTGAGCATCTCCTCCCAATCACATCTGAGCAGCCCACGTGACTATAGAGACACACATGTGGGTGTATAAACAATGGTAAATGACAGCCCACTCTTTCCCCCCCTAGCCCACTAGCCAGCTAAACACAATGGGGAGTGGGATATTACATGTAGATTGATGGAGGCTTCACCTACCTGTTGTTCTAAAAACAGGCTGGAGGGGCATGACACAGCTTGTGACTGGCAGAAATCCACCCACAACATGTTTTTATTAAAGATATTAAAGATTTGATTTCAAATATATATTTGTATGATGATTTAAAACATTTTATTGATATTATTTATTTGTTTTTTTTCCGTATTCCAAAAGTATTTTTTTTTATTTTAAGCACAACCAGCAGCAGAGGACTAGGAGCTCCTCCTGCTTATGTTTCCCTGCAGACAGGCTGGTGAAAGAGCTGAGTCATGTGAGACCTGTCTATTTATTAGGAAAAAGGCATTTAGTTATTCTTTTTTATTAAAATAATTACAGTGCCATCATCCCCATACAGAAAAAGAAGAGATAATGTAAATTAAACAGTGTGGGTTTAGTATCACTTTAAGGACAAACTGAGTTTCCCCTCAATAAGATACTATGATACTACTATACTAAGATAATGAGGGCAATCAGCTTCTAAAGCACCTTTTTGAGAGTTCAGGTCTAGTTTGAAACTGATAAAAAAATCTGCCAGCACAGTGCAGACAGGGTCATTTATGCCAAAGACAACACCAAAACCCGCTCATAAGCAAAGAAACTTAAAGAGGATTTTTCTGTGCTGAAACTATCAGAAATAAGCATCTAAAATGTTAAGGAGATTTGAAAATATTCTTTTATGTTATTCTATGCAAAGGAGAGCAGGTAACAAATGTAAAGCAGGTGTTAATCAAAATAGGCTGAAAAAGTGTAAGTATACTTTAACCGCTTCAGCCCCGGAAGATTTTACCCCCTTCCTAACCAGAGCACTTTTTGCGATTCGGCACTGTGTCGCTTTAACTGACAATTGCACGGTCGTACAACGTTGCACCCAAACAATTGACGTCCTTTTTTTTCCCCACAAATAGAGCTTCCCTTTGGTGGTATTTGATCACCTTTGCGATTTTTATTTTTTGCGTTATAAACAAAAAAAGAGTGCCAATTTTGAAAAAAACGCATTATTTTTTACTTTAAGAAATATCCCCCAAAAATATTTAAAAGTTTAGGCCGATACGTATTCTTCTACATATTTTTGGTAAAAAAAATTGCAATAAGCGTATATTGATTGGTTTGCGCAAAAGTTATAGCATCTACAAAATAGGGGATAGATTTATGGCATTTTTATTATTATTATTTTTTTATTAGTAATGGTGGCGATCTGCGATTTTTAACAGGACTGACATTATGGTGTACTCATTGGACAATTTTGACACATTTTTGGGACCATTGACATTTATACAGCGATCAGTGCTATAAAAATGCATTGATTACTGTAAAAATGTCACTGGCACGAAAGGGATTAACACTAGGGGGTGATCAATGGGTTAACTGTGTTCCCTAGTGTGTGATCTAACTGAAGGGGGGAGGGGACTGTGTAGGGGAAGAGATAGATTGCTGTTCATACTCTGTATGTACAAACGATCTGTCACTTCTCCCCTCAGAGAACTGCAAACTGTGTGTTTACACACACAGATCCCAGTTCTCCGTGTGCCCGAGAGATCAAAGGAGCCTTGCGGTGATGGTGACCGCCGGGCACTCACATCGGTTCCATGGGCGAGCAAGGGGCGTGCGCCCCTAGTGGACAACAAGGGAAGGGATGTAACATGAAGGCGATTCATGTAACATGACAGCTGGTCGGCAAGTGGTTAAGGTGCCACTGTGTTAGGCTAGGCATCAATGGCTCAAATTTCAGTTGTCGGGCCAAGAGACTGAGAGACAATCAAATGCGCAGAAAAACTCTTGACATACTGGTGGTGCGATTCATTGTTAACCACTTAAGGTCTACCCTATAGCAGTTTTACTGCTACACAGCAGCACCTGTTCGCCAGATCATCGTTGCTGGTGGGCCACTGGCGGGTCGTTTTTGCTGTGATTACACACATCGTAAGCTGATTGGCAGGTGCCGGTGGATGGAACTTGTGTCCCTGCAAAACAGAGAATAAATTTAATCTCTTCCTCTAGTAAAAGCACCTCCCCCAGTACACATAAACACTGGCTAGGCACACAGTTGACCCTGATGTTAACCCCTTCCTAGCCAGTGTGATTATTACAGTGACAGTCCATTTTTTTTAGCACTGATCACTGTATTAGTGTCACTGGTCCCTAAAAAGTGTCAAAAGTGTCAGTTAGTGTCCGAATGTCACCCGCTATCACAGCCCTGCTATAAGTTGCTAATCAACTCCATTACTAGTAAACAAATAAATACATAAAAATATCCTATTGTTTGTAGTCGCTATAATTTTTGCGCAAACCAATCAATATATGGTTATTGGGATTTTTTAAACAAATATATGTAGCAGAATACATATTGGCCTAAAATGATGAGGAAATTTGTTTTTAAATTTTTTTATTGGATAGGTTTTATAGCAGAAAGTAAAAAATAAAAAATGTGTTTAACTACTTGCCGTCCGCGCTATAGCCGAATGACGGCCACAGCGCAAACATGAATTTCCGGGAGGCCGTCATATGACGGCCTCCCCTTTGCACGTTCCCGGTCCTGACCCATTACCACGTGATCAGATGTCAGCCAATGACAGCTGATCACATGGTGTAAAGAAAGCTTGGTAATTGTTTTTTATTTTTATTCTTCGCGCTGACAGTGCGAGGAGAAAAAAAAGCCAATCACCGGCTTATCTGCAAGGGACATCGGTCCCAAAGAGGAAGAGGCAATTATGCCTCATCTGTGCCCACCAGTACCCCCTGCCAGTGCCACCTGCCATTGCCACCTGTCAATGCTCACATTGCCCACGAGTGCCACCTATCAATGCCCATGAGTGCCACCTATCAATTCCCACAAGTGCCCCCTATCAATGCCCACCAGTGGTGCCAATCAGTGCCACCAAGCAGTGCTGCCTATCAGTGTAATCGATCAGTGCCTATTATTGCCACCCATCAGTGCCCATCACTGCCACCCATCAGTGCCCATCACTGCCACTTATCGGTGCCCATCAGTGCCGCCTCATCGGCTTACATCAATGAAGGAGAAAAATTACCTGTTTGCAAAATTTACAAATAAATAAATATATTCGGTCTTTTGAAAAAAAAATTAACAACAGTTAAACAACAATAAAAAATGCAGAGGTGATCAAATGCCACCAAAAGAAAGCTCTATTGGTTGGAAAAAAAAAATTTCATTTGGGTACAGTGTTGTATGACCGCACAATTGTCAAAGTATGTCAGCGCTGAAAGCTGAAAATTGGTCTGGACAGGAGGGGGGTTTAAGTGCCCAGTAAGCACGTTTTTAAATACCACCAAAAGAAATCTCTATTTGTAGGAAAAAAGGACATACATTTTATTTGGGTATTGCCTTGCATGACTGCGCAATTATCAATTAAAGTAACGCAGTGCCGTATCGCAAAACATGGCCTGGTCATGAAGGGGGGTAAATGTTACGGAGGTCAAGTGGTTAATGGCACCCCAAACGGGGCCAAACAGACAAGCATTTTTCACGTGGAAGCTCTAAGCTCAAAAAGGCACATGAGCTACTTTCCTGCATTTGTTGTGCATAGGGCTAACCATTGAATGGGCTGCTCTATATGTGTAGCGCAACAAACCACAGAGACGTGCATTGACGTGGCATGAGTTTGCCCGCATTCACGAAACGCTACCGTGTGAATGTAGTTACATTGCATCCACTTTCAGTCTGAATCATTGCTTTACAAGGAATTTTTAAGAAGTATATAACTGGACTAAACGTGGATCTTTTTAATCTGCTCATAGTTCTACTTTATTACTATTTGCTATTCTGCTCATTGTTATATATATTAATCATTTATTTATGTATTTATTTATTTCAGTTACTTTAATCATGCATACATTTACAGCTGTAATTTTTGCCATTCCACTTTTAGCTATCAGACATTATTTTGGTTTATAAATGAAATCTGCCTGCAGTTAGCAACAAACAAAACAACAGCTCCATGATAACTCTAAGTTAATTACCTTCTATGATAATCAATTTAATATCAATTAAATATTGTAGATTGCATTCGGTAACCAGTTATTATCTTCTCAAGAAACAACAAAAACATATTGTTATTATAATGCTTTTTTTCAAACTATTTAACAATAGAAATCTTTTTTTGAAAATCCAACATTATTTACTATGATGTACTAACATTACAACACAGTAAATTTTAGTGGGGAGGACAATCTTTTTTATTAAAGTAGAACTAAGGCCCCTTTCACGCAGGGTGGGCTCTGTTGGAGTCTGCCTGCTCAGAGGGGAATTTGTCCGCTGAGCAGGCGGATGACTGGCCCATGTCCGCTCCGCTTATACAGAGCGGACACAGCCTGCTCTCCTGGGAGGTCAGATGTAAACGGACCGCCTGTCCATTTACACCCTACTGTCACCTGATCTGATCCACCACACGGATGTTTTTAGTGGATAGGATCAGATCGGATGTCGGCAGGTGTTAACGGGTGTCCTCTCTGTTTTGACTATTGAACAGGAAGTAATGCGAAAGCTCCCCAATGAGACACAGATGGCAAAAACGTGATAGGGGTTATAACCCTCCTGTACTCTATCCAAAATGAAAATAAAAGTTTTGCCTTTATTTTTATTTTAGCAAAATTCATCTGACTTAGTTTTAGGCCCCGAGCACACTTGTGTGACCTGAAAGTCACACGATTTTGCACCGTGATTTTTGCCACGATTTTGATGCGACTTGAAGCAATGCCTGTGTAATCTTGAGGTCTGTGGACCTCAAGTCGTGTCAAAGTCGGACTAAAGTAGGGCAGGGACTACTATGAAGTCGCTGCAACTTGAAGTCACACAGATATGAATGGTACTCATTGGAAATCATGGGATACGGCTATTCATGCCACTTTGCAGTCCCAAGTTGCAGGACAAGTGCGAAAGGAGCCTTAGCAATAACATCATCCATTCCTCTACTTATTATAAGACTACTGAAAGTAAACTTTTATTGAAGAAACAGCGGTTGCCATAGCTGTCTACTCATTCTGCAAATGCTTGGTGGCTGGCTGTTATGCTGGCCCTCGCTACTTTGAGTCACTAACCCAGAACTACAGATATGGACTTTTGATTTTATTCTGACTTGACTGATATACATTGTTGTCCAGGATTAACTAAAGTATTAAAGCCAGAGGCCGTTCAATCAGCAACAAATGTCAGCATGCTTTTCTCAGAACAGTTCTAAACAGGACAGTCTAAACTTACCTTTACCCTCTGTACCACCCTCTTAGATAAGTTGCTGGTTGAAAGGAAATTTTTGTTTTTGGCTGGGTGGTAGTTGGCCCAGTTTTGTTTTAAATAGTTGGGCACTTGGTTTTTCCCTAAGCTCTGTGGGGTTGTGATCTCTCACAGTTGCTAGTAGGTGTCACTGGCTATAGTTTAAGGTTTCCCTGCCAGACTGAGTTGTGAATATTCATATATGCTCAAGCCATCCCAGTAGGAGGTTCAGACCACTGTGGCATAATGGGGGAGGGTTTAAATATTTAGGGAGGCCATGTTATGGCTCTCTTGGCTCAGGCTGATTCCTGAGGAGTTGCTACTGGCTGTTTATGCTACTAGGCTCAAAAGCCTTTTAGGGGCCTAGCTTGTGCTGAGAATCCCGTCCTTCACATCTGGCCTAGGAGGTTCACCAGCTGGAAACACTGCCACCTCTGAAGGCCTTGCTGATTACATACATTGATGCTCATCAGGGTCCTGGCTGTGGCAAAACCCATACCTGAAATCACAATGATACCCCTGAGACTTCAGTCTACTCACACTTCTTTAGAAGGCAACAGGAAGCCCGAACAGCTATTTGGTGGCCTCATGAGTAAAAGACTGCTTGCCGATCCGGCCAGTGTAGCTTTACAGGGTACATCCTTTACAGTGTCCCTGATCTGGCCATTCCTTCTAGTCTAAGGGTTCAAGAGGCGCTATCTACATAACAATGAAGTTAGTCTCCTCCATTTTTTTCTTGCACTTAATGGAGTATGTCATGCCCTATACCCCTCCTCAGTTATAAGTTTAGCAGCATTAATATTTAAAAAAGACATCCTTTAGACTGGTACTCGGCCAGTGTGCATGGACTTTCTATTGTGTGTGTGCTGGCAGCCTCTGCACCACCAGGAAAAGAACCTTGGTCACCATCATCATCTGTGCTGATGTTATCCAGAGAGGTGCAGTGACTATACTTTTATTGCATTTAATCATCATTCATCAGTAGCCCTTTTGGTGGTACCGCTACACCTATAACAGCCTACAGACATCAACTCATCCTAAAGAATTCTAAAACACTTGCAAAGCCGTTTAGAGATGAAATCTTCTGAGCCTGCCACAGAGCCTCCTCCCAAATGGAAGAGCCAGCCAAAGTGCAGCCTTCCAGCACTTGTTTCCGAGGCTCTATTTACATTACTGCATTGTGGGAACACTTGGTAAACTGTGTGTCCAACCACACATTACCACAATGCATGATAAGTGCAGGAAACTGACTCTAACGCATTCACCAGCTCACCACAACCTTGTGTACTTCAGTGCACCACAGTAAACCACCTGGGTTATGTGCGCTAATTTTAAAAGATAATGCTACAGGTCTGTTATACAAAAACACATTGTAGTGCATTAGCTTTCCATGCAATAACATGTGACTATGCAGTGGAAATGTGTGAATAGGTCTTTAATGGTAATAAAATGGTGCAAGTCATCTCAGTATATTCTCTATTATGGATAATTCTACGTGACAACATTCTATAAAGTTTAAAGTTTAGTAAGCTGCCATTTACTGTACACCTGAGACCTCTTTTTTTTGGTTGTTATCTATATTTTTTGACCAGAGGTAAGGCCAATTCATACACAGATTTACACCCACTGTGTCCTGCACTAGTTTGGTGTCTACAAAGCTGCAGCTGCTGACCCTATTTGCTTGTTAAATGTGATCTCTCTGTTTGATATAATGTAATTATTAAAAATGAATTCCAGGCATGGCTGTATTATACACCGATCCAGCTTGGACCAATGTAACTATGCCTATACCATACCTGGCTGATGCTCCTGGAAGCTGGAAATCAATGAAGTAGACATTTCTAATCCAGAGATCTCCAATTTATTTTGGGCTCAGTGCTGTGCGGTTGCTCTGCTGCATTGTGAACACAGCAAGTCGGCTTCCCAGCATGAATGCCATTCAGAAAATACATGGCATTTTCTGATTGAATGCAAAGTATTCCCTGATTGGATGAGGCAGAAAAGCAGGACAGTGACTTCATCTACCCCTTCAAATTTTTTGTTTTTAACCACTTCAACCCCTTAAAATGTACCCATATGTCCTTGTGTTGCAGTGGTTATACTGGGATGATGCCTCCACATCATCATTTTCAGCTGGAGATGTTTTTTTTGTAGAAGTAACCTGGGAGGTGGTACAGCCAGGGAATGGGGCCCCCCCTCTTGCAGCTGCCCGCCGCCTTTACCAGGCTCTCCTGACAAATGAGGGAGTCCAGTCCAGTACTGATGTTGCTTGTTGGGTTTGTGCACCTAGAGGGGAAGAAGGTGCATCCATGCCCACTGCTCCTGTAAGGTAGGAAACCGGAACCAATGAGCACTTCATCATTGTTCTGTTTTTGTCACTGTTTGATGTTTACAAGCCATTACCAGCTTGTAAAGCATCTGATCAAACCAACCTCAGTTTGATCAGATGCTTTTGAGAGCAGAGGACAGATCTGGGGTCTATTAGACCCCAGATCTTTCCATAAAGAGGACCTGCCATGCTTATTGCTATCACGTGGAATGTTGTTTATCCTGTGTGATAGCTATAAAATTGATAAAAAAATAAAGGGACAGTCCAAAAAAGTTTTAAATAGCATGAAAAAATAAATAAAAAAAATGTAAGTTGCCCCTGCCAACTACCCCCCCATGCAAATGCAAATGCATTTGTAAGTCCCATATGCATATGTAAACAGTGATCGTACCACACATATGAGGTATTGCCCTGAACGTCAGAGTAATAGCAATAATTCAAGCACCAGACCTCCTGCATAACTCTAAACTGATAACCTGTAAAGACTTTTAAAGAGTCGCCTATGGAGATATTTAAGTCCTATAGTTTGGCGCTGTTCCATAGGCTTGCGCAAAATTAAAGTGTAACATGTTAACTACCTATTTACTAACACCATCTTTTATATTTTTCTGAAAAATTGGGTACTGTACAGAGTTTGTGTGCACTAAAATACGTTACAGTGTATTTTTTCCTAAATATTTGCATTTTAAAAATGGCAGTACAAACATTGTGCGCAATAAAAACCTGTAACAACCACCACTTTAAGCTCCAGGGACTGTGCTTTGAAAAATATATACTAATTTGGGGCTGTACGTAATTTTTTGCCTGTAGTAATTGCTTCTAAACCGCTAAAGCATTTACATACAGTATCTGTAGAAAGGTTAAAAATGTAAGTATAAGTCCCTTTCCACACTGGGGTGGTGTGGGCATTAGCGTTAACGCACTCCTAGTTTTACCAGTTCTTTTCAGCTGCTAGTGGCGCGCTTTTAACCCCCGCTAGCAGCCGCATAAAAGGTTAATAGCACCCGCTGCCGGAGCTCTTTGCAGGCGCTTTGGCAGTGCTGTCAATTCATTTCCATAGGCAGGGGTGGTGGAGGAGCGGTGTATACACCACTCCACGACTGCCCCAAAGATACTGCTTGCAGGACTTTTTTTCCTGTCCTGCAAGCACACTGCCCCAGTGTGAAAAGATTCAGCTTTCACACTGGGGTGGCTTATGATACACTTTTCAAGCGCTTTACAGTCGCTATTTTTTGCGCTAAAACACAGAAAAAAGTGCCCCATTGTGAAAGGGGTTTTAGCCTAGACAGCTGGTGCAGATGGGGGGTAGAAGAGTAAGGTTATTAATGCCTCAGCAACTAGGAAACTCAAAATTATTATTATTATTATACAGGATTTGTATAGCGCCAACAGTTTGCACATAGCTTTACAATGTAGAGGGGGGCAGTACAATTACAATACAGTTCAATACAGAAGGAATGGGAGAGCCCTGCGTGTGGAGATTAAAATCTAAAGGAAATGAGCTAACGTGAAAAAAAAGTACACTGCTCTAGTTATTTGGTAATACTTGTGTCAATAGTGTAATCAGCAATATTCCTGAAGAATAAGCCATAAAAATATTGCATACTTCACATGAAGCAGATTAGACCTTCAGTATGTCATTTTTTGTGTGTTTCCAAACAGCTACTGAAATAACTTTATTGTTACTTATGAAGTATACAGGAGAAAGATGAATGGGAGTGCATTATGACATGCATTTTTAATGACACTTCACCCATTTGGATTACCACAGTGCATTAGCTACTGCTCATGTAGCAAAATAGTGTTTCTAATTCACTTCAATTGCCTGCTGGCTTCTTTGGTTTGCTAGAGCTTTGATAGCCAAGTCCACTCTTTGAGCTTTGCAGCAATAAACCTGTTATGATTTGTATACTATATTGTGATTTTGAACAGTGGAACCATTATGTGGACCAATGGTGCATTGTGACATTTTGTCTGTTTTCATAAGCCACTAGGCTCTGTTGTGTTAATAAAGACTCAATATGTACAAGACTATCACTGATCCCTTTTTCCATGTAGTTTGCCATTTTTTTTTATAAAATGGGGTACGGTTTCCTCTTTCTTCTATATACCTGATAAATTTAACAAAGAACCCTTAGTGGGTGCTGGTGCGCTGCTCATACCCAGTAAGTGTGACCTCCTGTAGGTCTGATTGGGACTACTGTCCTCCTTTCCTTTGTCCTTAGGGAGTGATCAAAAAAAACCCACGCATTTTTTGGCAAATTACCCACTCTTCAAGGTGTTTTTGGCCTGCTCTGGCCATAAACCTCTCTCCAAAAGATGTCCTCACCCCCCTGAGGAAGATTGGAACTTGTATAATGGAAACGCGTTCTGCTGAGCGAGAAACATTACGTTTGATATTTTATCATATTGTTATCTGCCAGACACATGTCATTCATATCAGAGCATATGTTGTTAAAACAATATTGATATTTTATGTCATTTTGTACCAATAAAAGAAAAAGATCCCTTTAACCGCTTGTTGCTCGCGTAAAGTTATATAACATCACAGACTTTGAGCGGTGATATCTGAATGATGCCTGCAGTTACAGGCATCATTGAGATATCTTCTTTTAGAGCTGCTGATTCCCTTCACCATAAGAATGCTCATAGTCGCTGTTCAGCTGCTTGATTGTTCTTACAGGCAGCGGGAGGGGGGGGCGGTGCTTCTCCTGGCTCACCCTTGTAATCGGCAAACCGGAGAAGGAACCAACAAGCCCCGGATGCTGACCATAGAGATTTCCTGTGGGCCAGATTGTCCCCGGAGTCTTTATGATCGTTCGGAGGCCAAGCACGATATTATGACGTCACGCCCAGCCTCTGCATTTGAAAAAATGCTGCTGTCTCGGCTGGGAAGCAAGGATCTTTTTTCTTTATTTCAGGCTTCCCAGCCTTATAGACCCCAGATCTCACTGTAAAGAGGACCTGTCATGCCATATTCCTATTACAAGGGATGTTCACATCTCTTGTAAAAGGAATAAAAGTGATAAAAAAAAAAGAAAAAAGATAGTGTCAAAATAGAAAAATAAAAGTTTTTTAAAAAAGCGCCATAGAGCCTCCTAGAGCGAGAGCAATATTTCTAGCACCAGACCTTCTTTGTAACTCAAAACATGTAATCTGCCTATGGGGATTTATAAGTACCGAAGTCTGGTGCCATTCCACAAATGTGTGCAAATTTTAAGCATGACATGTTAGGTATCTATTTACTTGGCGTAACATCATCTTTCACATTATACAAAAAAATTGGGCCAACTTTACTGTTTTCCTTTTTTTAATGCATGAAACATTTTTTTTCCAAAAAAAAAAGTTAGAAAAATTGCTGCACAAATACTGTGCGAGATAAAAAGTTGCAATAAAAGCCATCTTATTCTCTAGGGCAGTGATGGCGAACCTTGGCACCCCAGATGTTTTGGAACTTCATTTCCCATGATTCTCAACTACACTGCAGAGTGGATGAGCATCATGGGAAATGTAGTTCCAAAACATCTGGGGTGCCAAGGTTCGCCATCACTGCTCTAGGGTCTCTGCTAAAAAACACATATAATGTTTACGGGTTCTGTGTAATTTTCTAGCAAGAAAATGCCTGGGTAGCAAGTGGTTAATATCCATTCATGATTTAGTCTGAATTTTCTGCTGCCTGAAAGCCCCTGGTAGCATATTTCCTCGATTCTATTCAGTATATTTCTTTCAACCAGCGGGTTGAATGAAAAAAAAATGGACCCAATTCCCCAATCCACACATTTGAGGTGGATGCGGGAATCCTCCCCTGCAGTGCTATTGTATTCTGACAATGGGGAGACTCCCCCGCTGTCACAATACACAGATCAGCGCTGCAGCCTATTGCCTGCTGTACTGATCATGCGGCTTTTATCTGACAGGTCGGTTGAACAGAAGTCGATCGGTTTCTGTTCAACCACATTGGGTACACATGAATGGGAATTCAGCCGGTCCTCTACTGAACCAGTCAATTTTTTCGATCCATGAATGGGCAGCTTAACTCTGGTGAATGTTAAACTGCAGTGCCATATTTAGACCCCCTGCGTAACTGCTGCAACAGCCCACTTCTTAGGAACCCATGGGGGGTTATTTAAGTGTAAACTACAAGTGCAAAGGGCACTTGAAATTGCACTGAAAGTGCACTTGGAAGTGCAGTCACTGTAAATCTGAGGGGGACATGCAAGGAAAATAAAAATGCAGCATTTTAGCTTGCGCATTATTGGATGATAAAATCAGCAGAGCTTCCCCTCATTTCAGATCTACCCCTCAGATTTACAGCGATTGCACCTCCAAGTGCACTTTCAGTGCAAATTCAAGTGCACTTTGCACTTGTAGTTTGCACTTGTAGTGCAAAGTGGATGTGCCTTCCATAAGTAACTCCCACGGAGTTATGGACACACCCATCATCATGTTGCACTGGACTCACAGTACAACGTTGCTTCTGGTCTTTAATCTTTATACTGCTGATTTAGGTAAACATATTATTGAGGAATTATTATTATTAGGTAAACATATTAAATGAGGAAAAAGATTCTCCTAATCATAATTCAGTTTGACTTTGAGCTTTGCCTTCTACATGTTAAGATTTTTTTCTGAAAATTGCTCCTTTTTATTTTTTCTCTATTGCATCCTTATTAAAATGTATAAAATTCTAGTACATACATGCAGGTCTTCTGCCACTATAAAGCCCAACCCTGAGAAAATTAAAAATAAAATAAAAATAGTTTCCCAGCTCAGGTTGCAAAACTCACCTTTAATTCAGCACTGCCCCTGCTGTAATACCTTTTTTGTCAGAAGATGTCCTCAGTCTTGTGGGTTGACAGATTTACTAAAGGCAAATCCACTTTGCACTGCAAGTGCACTTGGAAGTAAAGTCGCTGTAGATCCAAGGGGAACATGCAAGGAAAATCAAAAACAGCATTTTAGCTTGCACATGATTGGATGATAAAATCAGCAGAGCTTCCACTCATTTCAGATCTACCCCCATTCTAAGTGCACTTTCAGTGCAAAGTAGATTTGCCTTTCATAAATAACCTCCAGTGTCTTTCAACCTAGAAAACTGAGGAGATTCTGTGACTGCAGCTAGCGCTATGAACCTGCCTCCTGAGGGGGGTTAACCACAACACTTTTCACTCAGTGTCGCAGCATCAGCATCATTTAGGACAGTCCACCATCGGGAGAAGAGGTGAAAAGGAAGAAGATCCATGTGACTGGCCTGAAGACACCTGGAAGAGGTATGTGTAGAAGTTTAAAAAAAGTAACTGCTCTAGCCCATCACTTTACCAAATTAAAACACAAACTATTGCAATATATATGCACGGTATTTTGTAAAAAATTTTTTGTATCTATGGTGATTTTCTATGTCTGTTTTGATATACATTGCATTTATTATATTATATCTATGCTTACTCCCTGTATTTTCTCTATGTACCAAATAAAACCCAGAGTTGGGTTTTAATGTCCTCTGCACCCAGGAATAAATGTAAAAGTTCAACTTATCTAATTAGGCACAAAAACAGCTTTATTTAAAAGCTCTATGCCCATTCCAAATAGGAATAGCAAAGTAACTATTGTACATGAGTGTATGCTTCAGCAAGTCAACAAACTTGAAAGAGAAGTGCAAAAACTATCTTCCTAAGGATTCTTCCCTGCTTTTTTGCCATTCCATACATTGCAAGCTCCCTCCTGACCCACAGGACCCTCCTGACCCACTTGTCTTGATTTTTTTTGTAACTGTATTCCCTCCCTTTATTTTGTAAATTGCTGAGCAAATTGTTGCCGCTATATAAATCCTAGCTATCTGTATTACTTTTTTTTTTTGTAAACAGACTAGCCTATAACAATTTACACAACTTTCTTTTTAGTACAATGCAGCTAAAAATATCCCACCAAAGGCGGTTGGCTTAAAAGAAAAGTACAGCCTTTCAAAAAAACAGATACACATACTCACCCAGGTGGATGCAGCATCAGTCAGATGCTGCATCTGTCCCATTTCCTCTAAGACCGAGAACTAAGCGATCATAGACTGCTGATCTCCCAGTTTTGGGTCTTCAGTGAGCAGAGAGCCAGTGACTGTCAATGGCTGGATCTCTGCTCTGCCCCTCCATTGCTTACTGAGCATCTGACTGTGCAGGGGGAGGGAGCCGTTGGCTTTGGCTCTCAGCGGTTTGGTGAGTGGCTGGACCAGCTGCCGGTCTAGGCATCTGGGTGGATCCTGACATTAAAATCGAGATCTCTCTAGAGTCTGGACCGGCTGAGTGACGTCAGCTAACAGCGGACTTTAGCATGCTATCCACTGAATATGGGTCACAAGAGTACAGAGCCAAGTGCACTCCTGTGACCCAAAGGAGAAGTAGGAAAGAGCTCTGGCCCTGCTTCTCCTTTAACCACCTAACAAACGGGCTATAGCCGAATGACGGCTACAGCGCGGCTCAATAACTCTGGTAGGGTGTACTATGACGTCCTCCCAGAATCATGCTCTCTCATGCCCTCTGGGATGCACAGACAGGAGTATCCATGACTGCCGGCTCCAGAGGACCCGGCGCATCATGGATCACGGTAAATGGCCGCTGACAGTGTGTCCTACACTGGGCTCACAGCAGCTGATTCCTACATCATCAATTTAACACTTGATTTTTCTTTGTCTTCAGCCTCCTCTAATAGAGGCAATAAGGTGGCTGGATTCAAATGTATGCATTTTTCATCCACACACTTTGGATCCGCTGTGACCACAGTGCACCGCTTGGCTATTGGTTTACGGTTTGCTGTGAAATATTCTATTTATGCTGGCACTTTTCTTTTAACATGTGAGTGTATATATTGAAGTGCGGTTGTGAGCTTTTTAATAAATTGGTTATTATAGTATCACGCTATGTGGAGCACTTTTTATTTTTTTCACATATGAATATGCCTGGCCTGGAATAATCGTGGTATTGACCTAGGTGTGGTTCAAACTGCTTCTTTGCCAAACACGAAAATGGGAGGCAACATCAGTTGGTGAGTGCGTTTTCATTGGGAGAGGTGTCTATGAAAATTGATTTTCTTTGTGTTTTCTATAATAGTTTATTCAATGGACTTTTAGTTATATATCACAACATCACGGGGTGTTATATTTAGAACCATCAAGTTTTTATTCATTTACATTTGTTTATTGCATGAGCGCTACTAAATTATTTCCTAATCAATACTTTGCAGCACATGATTTTAGGTATAATTTGTTTATTAATATATCTATATTATTAATAAAATTCTTAAACTCATATCAGAAATGAATACTCAAGTGATAATCTCAATATCACACCCTAATTCTAATATATATCCAGAGATATATTTCCTTAAATTAGGACATTTTCCACTATCAAAGGATATTCAATTTGTGTAATACACGGTTAAATGTAACCTTCATTTTACCATGTTTGGAAAACAGGTTCAAAATAATTGTGATCACATTGTTTATCATTAGATTAATTAACCCAGCACATTTTGTTATAAATATCATAAGATTATAGGTTTGATTCCTGGCTTGCTCGCCATCTGACATGGGAATTTATAGATAGGCAACTCCTCTCCTCATATTGATTAGTGGTTCCAAATTAATAATAACTACTGCAATAGGGAACAGGCACAAAAGATACACTCCACATCTTCCCAAATAACTGTTCTGCTTTATTATGACGCATTTGAAGGTTTTCATACACATGATTATGTAGGTATTACAATTGTAGGCTTATGGTAACAAGGGGCGTAACATAGGCAGACTAATTCTAATCAGGACTCAAAATAATGCAAACCTGAAATGAAAACATTAGTGCCATTGCTTAGTGAGGGCAGTGTGCAATACATACAAAATAGAATACAGTTATATACAGAACTTACAAATTTCCTTTACACCAGCCATACTCAGCAATACTCAGCAATACCCAGCCATACTCAGCAATACCCAGCCATACTCACCTATACTCAGCAATACCCAGCCATACCCAGTCACACTCAGCCATACTCAGCAATACCCAGCAATACGCAGCCATACCCAGCCATACTCAGCCATACTCAGCCATACTCAGCCATACTCAGCCATACTCAGCAAAACTCAGCAATACTCAGCCATACTCAGCCATACCCAGCCATACCCAGCTGTACTCAGCAATACCCAGCCTTACTCAACCATACTCAGCCATACCCAGCCATTCCCAGCAATATTTAGCCATACTCAGCCATACCCAGCCATACTCAGCAAAACCTAGCAATACTCAGCCATACTCAGCAATACCCAGCCATACTCAGCCATACTCATCCATACCCAGCCATCCCCATTCATGCTCATCCATGCCACTACAGTGCCCATCAGTGTCTCACAAAAGTGTAATAGGTAGTCAAATTAGATTTGACATTTATGCCCCTAGAACACCTGATGGTGCTCCCTGCATGTTGGGTCTCTGCATGTGGCCAGGCTGTGAAAAAGTCTCACACATGTAGTATGACTGCACCCAGGAGGAGTGGGAGAATCTATATTTGGGGCGTAATTTTTGATATGTACATGCCATGTGTGAAATATTGTATAAATGGACAACTTCATTTTCATTTTCTTTCCACATTTTCCAAAAACTTGTATAAAAAAAAGACATGTTCAAAAGACTCATTATGCCTCATAGATTATACGTTAGGGTGTTTTCTTTCAAAAATTGGGTCATTTTTGTGGCATTTCCATTGTCCTGGTGCTCCAGGGCCTTCATAAGTGCAAGAGGTAGTCAAAAATTATTGTAATTTATGCTCCTAGAATGCCTGAAGGTGTTCCCTGTTTGGCCTCTGTATGTGGTCGGGCTGTGTAAAAGTCTCACACATGTGCTATCGCCAAACTCAGGAGCAGTAGTAGAATGTGTTTTGGGGTGTAATTTGTGGTATGCATTTGCTGTGTGTGAGAAATAACCTGCTAATATGACAATTTGGTGAAAAAAAAAAGAAAGAAAAAAAAAATCTTAATTTTGCAAAGAATTGTGGGAAAAAATTACAACTTCAAAAAACTCACCATGCTTCTTACTAAATATCTCAGTCTTATGTCTACTTTCCAAAAAGGGGTAATTTGGGGGGTATTTGTACTTTCCTGGTTTGTTAGGGTCACAAGAAATGAGATAGGCCATCAGTACTTCAGGTGTGATCAATTTTCAGATATTGGCACCATAGCTTGTGAACTCTATAACTTTCACAAAGACCAAATAATATACACCGATTTGGGTTATTTTTACCAAAGATATGTAGCAGTATAAATTTTGGACAACATTTATGAAGAAAGGTTACTCATTTGCAAAATTTTATAACAGAAACAAAGAAATGTTATTGTAAAATGTTCGGTATTTTTTCTTCTATAGCGCAAAGTGATTAAATACCACCAAAAGAAAGCTCTATTTGTGTGAAAAAAGGACAAAAATTTCATATGGGTACAGTGTTTCATGACTGAGTAATTGTCATTCAAAATGTGAGAGCGCTAAAAGCTGAAAATTGGTCTGGTTAGGAAGGGGGTTTAAGTGCCCAGTGGGTAAGTGGTTAATGAATCTTAGTGTTTTTGCCATAATAAAACATACAGTGCCTTGAAAAAGTATTCATATCCCTTGAAATTTTCCACATTTTGTCATGTTACAGCCAAAAACGTAAATGTAAACGTAAATGTATTTTATTGGGATTTTATGTGATAGACCACCACAAAGTGGCACATAATTGTGAAGTGGAAGGAAAATGATAAATGGTTTTCAATTTTTTTTTTACAAATAAATATGTGGGGCAAAAGTGTAGCATGCATTTGTATTCAGCCCCCTTTACTCTGATACCTCTAACTAAAATCTGGTGGAATCAATTGCCTTAAGAAGTCACCTAATTAGTAATTAGAGTCCACCTGTGTGTAATTTAATCTCAGTATAAAAAAAGGCTGTTCTGTGAAGCCCTCAGAGGTTTGTTATAGAACCTTAGTGAACAAATAGTATCATGAAGACCAAGGAGCACATCAGACAGGTCAGGGATAAAGATGTGGAGAAGTTTAACCACTTAAGGACAGGGCCGCTTTTTCAGCTAAAAAGCTAAAAAAAAAATTTTTGCTAGAAAATTACTTATAACCCCCAAACATTATAAAAAAAATTCTAACACCCTAGAGAATAAAATGCCGGTTGTTGCAATACTTTCTGTCAGACCGTATTTGTGCAGCGGTCTTACAAGCACACTTTTTAAAAAAAAAAATACACTTTTTTGAATAAAAAATAAGACTACAGTAAAGTTAGCCCAATTTTTTTATATTATGAAAGATAATGTTACGCCGAGTGAATTGATACCCAACATGTCACGCTTCAAAATTGCACCCGCTCGTGGAATGGCGACAAACTTTTCTCCTTAAAAATCTCCATAGGCGACATTTAAAAAATTCTACCGGTTGCATGTTTTGCATTACAGAGAGCTAGAATTATTGCTCTCACTCTACCGATCGTGGCAATACCTAACATGTGTGGTTTGAACACCGCTTTCATATGTGGGTGCTACTCACGTATGCATTTGCTTTTGCACGCAAACTCAGAGGGACAGGGCACGTTTGAAAAAAAATAAAATTCTTATTTATTTTATCTTTTATTTTTTATTTTTACACTGTTTAAAAAAAATTAAATTGTGTCACTTTTATTCCTATTACAAGAAATGTAAACATCCCTTGTAATAGAAAAAAGCATGACATGACCTCTTAAATATGAGATCTGGGGTCAAAAAGACCTCAGATCTCATTTAGACTTAAATGAAAAAAATAAAAAAACACATGTCATTTTGAAAAAATTACATAAAAAAAGTGCTTTTAAGCAGTATGGGCGGAAGTGACGTTTTGATGTCGCTTCTGCCCAGCTATGGTATGGACATTCCGACAACAAAATCCATCAGATTTTTTCAGACGGATTTTGTGCCAAATTTGTCTTGCATACACATGGTCAGACAAAGTTGTCAGAAAATCCGATCGTTCTTAACGAGGTGACGTACAACACGTACATTGGGACTATAAATGGGCCAGTAGCCAATAGCTGTGGTCTCTTAATTTATTCTGAGCATGCGTGGCACTTTGTCCGTCGGAATTGTCTACATACGATCGGAATTTAAACGATCGGATTTTGTTGTCGGAAAATTTTAGATCCTGATCTCAAACTTTGTGTGTCAGAAATTCCAATGGAAAAGTCAGAGGGAGCCCACACACGATCGGATTTTCCGACAACACGATTCCGATCGCACATTTTCCGTCGGAAAGTCCGACTGTGTGTAGAGGGCATTAGAGTCTGCAAAAGACTTGAGACTGGGGTGGAGGTTCTCCTTCCAGCAGGACAACGACCCTAAACATACAGGCAGAGCTACAATGGAATGGTTTAAGATCAAAGAATATTCATGTGTTAGAATGGCCCGGTCAAAGTCCAGACCTAAATCCAATTGAGAATCTGTGGCAAGACTTGAAAATTGTTGTTCACAGATGCTCTCCATCCAATCTGACAGAGCTTGAGCTAATTTGCAAAGAACAATGGGCAAAAATTTCACTCTCTAGATGTGCAAAACTGGTAGAAACATCCCCAAAAAGACTTGCAGCTGTAATTGCAGTGAAAGGTGGGTCTACAAAAGTATTGACACAGGGGGGCCAGGCATGTACTGGTCATCGGGACTACCGGGAGATTCCTGGTGGGCCGATGGCTCAGTGGGCCAGTCAGGTGCAGTCCTGGAGCTGCTCCTCTCTGACAGTGAGTGGGCGCGATTTCACTCCTGTCAGGAGGAGAAACTTCCGTCATATGCTGGAGAGAGCATTAGGCGTACTGCTTCCTCCAGCCTGCAGGGGGAGATAGACAGCCGGCCGGAAGAAGAGAAGCTGCCTTCAGAACTGTGAGTACATGTGGGGGGAGGACACTCTGATGTAAGGGAGCCGGTGATGGGACTCTGATGTAAGGGGGCTGCTGATGGGACTCTGATGTAAGGGGGCTGTTGATGGGACTCTGATGTAAAGGGGCCGGTGATGGGACTCTGATGTAAGGGGGACGGTGATGGGACTCTGATGTAAGGGTGGCCGTCTGGATGAAGTTCAGGGCCAAATTTCTGTCCCAGTCCAGCCCTGAGGGGGGCTGAATACAAATGCACGCCACACTTTTCACATATTTATTTGTAAAAAATTTTGAAAACCATTTATCTTTTTCCTTCCACTTCACAATTATGTGCCACTTTGTGTTGGTCTATCACATAAAATCCCAGTAAAATACATTTTCGTTTTTGGTTGTAACATGACAAAATGTGGAATATTTCCAGGGTTGTGAATACTTTTTCAAGGCAATGTATAACCTATACTAGCGTTTGGATTAACTTCATGTTAGCAGTAAACACATCATCACTAAGTATTTTGAAAATTGTCCAGGTACAATATACTTGGATTTCATTGTGACTCATGTGCATTACAATATCGCAGACTCTTCCAGACATTGCAAATGAGATTTTAATTGCTTGACTTAAAAAACAGAAGTGGAACAGTAATATGCAGCTATTGTTCCGGATTTCTTCCTTTGATAAGATTATGTGAAATATTCTATGTAATTAAGTGGAAAGCAGTAGAGCAGTAGCACACTAACACTCCCCTGCCCCCTCTCTCCGCTTTTGCTCACAGTGAACCATTTTTTTTTTTCTGTAAGTGTTTGCTATTGAAATGATAATGCACTGCATCCATGTCCGCAAAATACAGTTGACCATAGCGGCTGGGTCACAAGACATCACAGACCTCACTTTGGTGACAAAAATTTAAAAATGGCAAATTTATTTTGTGCAGTCAGGCATTTAAATGAGGGCATCTGTAGTGATCCAGATAAGTGGTTGATGCAATATTGAGTATTTAAATAGATTATAATCCTATTAGAGAGATTTGGAGATGTTGTACCATATGTTCATCGGGATTGTATTTCTCACGGCAGTGAACCATTCGGAAAGGTTTGGTAAGCCAATATGAAAGATATCAGATTCCACCATCGTATCTGATTAATTAATGATCTTATGAATTGATAGAAAAAAAATAAAAATTAGATTTAACTTTGCTCTGGAAAACAGAATATTCCCACCACATTCCTCTTACTGATCTCATACATAATCACTGTTAAATACATATACATTTTATTAAGTATTCATTTCTAATTGTTTATGGCTAAAAGGACCTTAACCACTTCAAAACTGGGCAAGTTCTGACATTTCTCACACACATGTAAAATTTGCATTTTTTTGCTAGAAAATGAATTACAGCCCCAAAACAATATATACTTTCTAAAAGCAAAGTCCCTGGTGAATAAAATGGTGGGTGTTGAAATTGTTAATGTCCCACGATGTTATCAAATGCAAAGTTTCAGGAAAAAATACGCTGTAATGAATTTTAATGAGCACAAGCACAATATAATATAAATTTTTTGGTGAAATATAAAAGATGACGTTTCACCAAGTAAATAGATACCAAACAGGTTACTGTTTAAAATTGGAATGGCGGTAGACTACAGTACATTAAATCATCCATAGTCAAGCCTTTACAAGTTACCAATTTAGCTTTACACAGGAGGTCTGGAGCTAGAACTGTTGTTCTCACTCTGATCTTCGTGGTGATACATGCTGATGTTTGTGGTGATACCTCACATGTGTGGTGCAATCACTATTTACATATGCATGCGGGACCTAAGCGCACATTCACATTTGCGCATGAGCATGGGGGGACAACAAAAAATATAAAAAAAAATATATTTTATTAAAATGTATTTCTGTTACGCTCTACCTTTATTTATTTTTATCAACTTTAATGCTATCACAAGGGTTAATAAACACCCCTTGTGATAGCATGGGCTGTGACAGGTCCTCTCTATGGAGAGATCTGGGTTCCATTAGACCCCAGATCTCTCCTCTGCCCTTCAAAGCATCTGATCAAACTGAGAACGGCGTGATCAGCGGCTGCTTTACAAGCCAGTACCGGCTTGTAAACAAACCAAAACCAGAAGTGACAAAATCCTCGCCGCTTTCGGAACATCACAGAGGGAGAGGAACAACGGAAGTTCCTCTCACTCTGTCTAGTGCTCCCGATGAGACTGGTCTGATCGGTCCCAGGTTCCCCCGTAAGATGGGAGAGCCGAGGAAAAGCGGCGAGCAACCTTATAGGTTAATATTTACCCATCTTATTCTAAACTCTATGCCAGTGATGGCAAACCTTGGTACTCTAGATGTTTTGGAACTACATTTCCCATGATGCTCATGCACTCTGCAATGCAGTTGAGCATCATGGGAAATGTAGTTGCAAAACATCTGGGGTGCCAAGGTTCGCCATCACTGCTCTATGCCAATTAGTCATGCATTTAGCAGGCCTCTTTAGTAGAAAAAGGTCAACAGATTTTGCCTATTCTTTAATTGTTAAGGTAATTTTGAACAGTTATGTCTAATTATAAAGGTGGTCCGTGCAATTTCTCTGCTTGTCGTTGCCACATTTTAACAATAAAAAATAACCTAGTGAAAATCGAAATTAACAATCGATTTTGACAGTTTATGAAGACTTTTCAACCTTCGTTGTTGAAAATGTTGCTTTGCTTCTGCAATCCATTGTTTTCAGTGGTAATAGTTAAAGAAGAATATTGCCTCTGGCAATTAGGTTAGGGCTGTACTGGTGTTTGAAGCTCTATTCTACTGAGAGATGTAACTGCTTGTCATCTCATTTGCAGCGCATTGAAATCAATGTAATACTAATGTGATGCTAATGTAATAATTGTCAACTAGAAATAAGCTATTCTGCCTGTTCATCAAAACCAAGTTTGAAAAAAAAACAAAAAACTTTTAAATGCACCCACTGTAATTTTAGAAAATTTGCATTTATTCTTTTTTGCATTGGAGCCTGCAAAGCATTGTTTTGTGACCATGTTTTTAGGGGATTATAGGTGCAATGCACAGACTCTTGCATATTATTGCTCCAGCCACAGGCTTCAGCACCGGGGCTGGAGGAGGTATCAATGGATTACAAGTGCAGTGACATCGAAATCTACAAGTTCCTTTGCCATGTTGCCAGAATGGACTTAATTTTTAATTTTTTATGCGATGCATGCCTTTGTCTTGCAGGTTTTCTTTTCTTTTTTTTATATGGGGTTAAAACTACTTTAATTCTGACCATTTAAACCCAATAAGAAAGACATTGTCAAAAAGGGTATTGGAAGCCAGACACTTCTATGTGGAATGTGTATCTATACAAAGCATTTTTTTAAAGGTTGTACAGCAGGAATTTAACATGAGAAAATCTCCAACCCCTTTAAATATAAATGCTTGGAAGACAACTTTAAGCTTTATGTCGTGGTACAGAACAGAATGATTTCCAACAGCAGCATTACTGACATTGTACTCTGGCATCCCATATTTTGAATAAGCAATTTTTCTAAGCTTTACATTTAGTTTGGCTTAAATACAGTAGCAGCATTGCAATCTGAATAATCTCAGCTTGGGCTTTTTAGGTAGTTTTGGTTGCAACACATGATTTTTTTTCCCCTGCGGTAATCGGCCTGAAATGACAATTCTCTAAAAAGAATAAAGCTAAAAAAAACAGCTTAATAGTATAGTTTGCGAGCTTCTTTTTTTAACCGGTTCCTGACCGGCGCACACTGATGTACGTCGGCAGAATGGCACGGCTGGGCAAATGGGCGTACCTGTACATCCCTTTAAATTTGCCATTGCGTGTGTGCCGGCCGGGGGCTCCGTGAGTCGCGTCCTATGTCCCACGGACTCGATGTCCGGAGGGATACCCACAATCGTCTCACGGAGAGGAAGAACGAGGAGATGCTAATGTAAACAAGCATCTCCCCGTTCTGTCTAGAGACAGTGTCACTGATCATAGCTCCCTGTAATTGGGAGCTATGATCAGTGATGTGTCACAGCTAGCCCATCCCCCTACAGTTAGAACACATCCCTAGGACACACTTAACCCCTACAGCACCACCTAGTGTTAACTCCTTCACTGCCAGTCACATTTACACAGTAATCATGCAATTTTAATTGCACTGATCGCTGTATAAATGTCGCGCCAAAATTGTCCAACATGTCTGAAAGTCACAGTCACGATAAAAATCGCTGATAACCGCCATTACTATTAAAAAAATAAATAAATAAATGAAAATGCCATAAAACTATTCCCCATATTGTAGACGCTATAACTTTTGCGCAAAACAATCAATACACGCTTATTGCGATTTTATTACCAAAAATATGTAGAAGAATACATATTGGTCTAAACTGAGGAAAAAATATTTTTTTATATATATATATTTTTGGGGGATATTTATTATAGCAAAAAATAATGCGTTTTTTTCAAAATTTTCGCTATTTTGTTGTTTATATCGCAAAAAATAAAAACCGCATGGTGATCAAATACCACCAAAAGAAAGCTCTATTTGTGGTAAAAAAAAAGACCTCAATTTTGTTTGGGAGTTATGTCGCACGTCCACGCAATTGTCAGTTAAAGCAACGCAGAGCCAAATCGCAGAAAGTGCTCTGGCCTTTGGCCAGCAAAATGGTCCGGAGCTTAAGTGGTTAACATTACCACACTGTATTGTCTTAAAGATTTATGAAAAGTTTATGTCAAAGCAGAGGGCTAAAAATCATAACCCCAAGTTCCTTAAACCTGCGCCCATTTAAAATAGAGACTTTAAATATGTGTTTGGTAGAAATTGGCTAGTGTCAGCACAGTATGTAAACACTGAAACAGGAAGAGAGAGAAAGAGACAAGGCAGGTTTTATCTTGCAATTAAAATTAGAGTGTTCTGAGAGATAATGGACAGTATAGCGGCATCTTGGTAAGGCCACAGATAAGGAAAAATAGTCAGGTTTAATCATGAAATACACATTATAGGGTATCATCTTAGAGACAATAGCCACAAATATTGTACAGTGGCTGAATAATGAATAAGGGGCTTAGATAGGTCACAATGTAAGAGGGATATGCGAGGCAGATTTTCTATTGAAATAAACAATAGACTGTATGATCTGAAAGATAAAAAACTGCAAATATTTTTGAGTCCCAGAAAACTGGAAAAGGCTGCAAACTTTGCTACACTTTTACTACACTTTTTACCCTGCAGCAAATGTTTGAAAATTGTCAGCTGAGTTTCATAGCCCAGATTTGAACCCCCTCTGCTGTGTCAGGCAATGTCTCTTCTTGCTAAACTACCTGGAATGTTGGACAGTTCTCTGGACAATTCCTTGAATGATCCTGTGTTGAACGTTGTTTGTCCTGAACCATGAACTCTTTGATCCTCCCATGAACTTCCTGAATTGAGCCATGTCTCTGTACTTCCGGTTTGCCAGATCATTGTGCTCTCTCCAGCCAGTATCTCGTTCCTGTCTTTCCTGCTGCTGCCCATATTTTGCTGTCACTCATCATCGACCCTTGACTTGTTCCTCAACTACGCCTTTGCCTGATCTCAACGACTTGTTACTGACCTTTTGGCTTGTTTACTGACTACACTTCTGTTTGATCCCTACCTGCTTATCTGCTACTGGATCCCGGCTTGCTCACCTCCTGGTGGGGCAATCCTGATACTAAAATGCCGGAAAATCTATCTCCACCATGAGGAGCTCAGTGACTGCCCGTGTACCTATCCAACTGGTTGTTGATAGTTCTGCTACTGCTATAGCAACTGGTCCTCAAATCTGACCCCTGATCGTGACACTGAGGTCCAGCTGCTTAAGCATCGTGTGGCACTTTTACAATGCCAGTGCACTGCAATAGGCTTCAAACTTGTAACCACAAAACAAGATTTAGCCTGTAGTAAAAAAATAAAATTTGGCAGCTGAGATCCAGCTGCAGACACATTGGGGGACATTTACAAAAACTGGAGCACTCATAATCTGGTGCAACTGTGCATAGTATCCAATCAGCTTCTCATTTCAGATTGTTCAATAAAGGTTTGACAATAAAACCTGCAAGCTGATTTATTACTATGCACAACTGCACAGAATTGTGCACGTTCTAATTTTAGTATTTCTCCCCCATTGTGTGGCACCTTTACATGGGCAGAGAACTGGAATAGGCTGCAATTGTGGAGACACAGAACATGATTTACTCTGCAGCAAACATTAGAAATTAGGCAAGCTGCAGAAAATTATGTGTGGCACCGAAATACCTATAAACTTTGATGTGCAATACAGGATTTACCCTGCAGTAAACGTTATAAATTTTGCAGCTGAGGTATAGTTGCGGAAAGATATATGTGACACCTTTACATTGCTGAACCACTAGGATAGGTCACTGACTTGGAGGAGCAGAGCAGGATTTTTCCCTATAGCAAACATTGCAAATTTGGCAGCTGTGATCCAGCTATTGAAACAGTATGTGTGGCACCCTTACAGTGCCAAGCACTGCATTAGGCTGCACATTTTAAAGATCAGTAAACATTGCATTCACCATGTTTTTTGCTTTTTTATACTTTTATACTTATAACCCACCGCACTTCAATTTAAAGCAATGTAGCATAAGATAGCACTGAATAACAATTAACTTTCCCTATACACAGGCTGTTACAGTAGCTCTCCATAAACTACAAGTTGCAACTTTAACACACACTGACAAATAGCTGTTGGAAACCCAGTCTTTTCTAGTTAGGAGGCTGACTAATCCAAACACCCCTTTATTTGCTTTCAAAATCCATGTGACCTACGTTCTAATGCCAGGAATTGCATTGTTGGTGGTTGGATTGGCCTGGAACCCATTCTTTATCTGATGCCAAACCTCATTCCTACTGTCAACAAGCAGTTAAATATTTCACCGACAGAAAGATTTAAAAGATGTGTAACTTTTCATTACCTTTCATTCTTGTTACTTGGAGGTGGCACAGGCTTTCTTCTGCTTTTAAATGTAGGGAAAGTAAAGAAAAGGCAAATATACGACGCTTCCTCAGTGGAATTTAAGTGAACCTTTTGCTTTTCCCCACCTTAAGTGCAAAGGTCCCCCCAACTGATAAATTAGCATTTTTAGGAATTCAGCAAGGAAGATACCGACAGTGTGGACTGAAACACAAATAAATGCAAGCCTCTTGTGGTACCGGGTTTCTTTTTGTTTACTACAGGGTTCGTTTATAAGGAAATTATCAGAACAGCCGTGGTTTGTGGCAGTGAAGTACCAGTATCCCATCCGACATTAAAGTCCACCATTGCTCAACTCCTGGAAGGGTTCTAGATTCAAAGCTGTCATCTTGAGTGATGCTGAATCGGTGTGCTCTGCTCTGGAACTTCTTTTATGAAATGATAGTGGCAGTCCCCAACACTTACTGTGAATTATAGAGACAAGTAACATCCAAACTTGTAGGTTCTCTTTAATGACTAATGACATAACAAAGCACTTGGCTAGTAATATCAGGATATGTTAGGCAGGGAAAAAAAGCCAAAAACGTATGCAAAACACTAATTTATTCCAGTGTTTTCTCCCTATTAATTTTCCCTTTTTTGTCCAGTTGGGTTTATGTAACAGCAATAAGCAAAGCGAAAAGGAAATTTCAGCTGAGTTCAGTACAGGAAGGTCTAAAACGTAAACAGCTCAAGGCAGTCATCTGCATGATCTTGCTGTTGATTAACGATATTACTGATTAATAGCTTAATTTTATATCTTTGCTGTGCCTGAGGTAGTATTCAGATACCTGTTGACAAGCTTCGTACAGATGGAGCCCTTCAGCATGCTGTATTCTGCTATTTAAAAAAAAAAAAAAAAAAGCTACAAATAATTCCTGCAAAAAAAAAAGAAAAAACACAGATGGAGCTGATAGCAAATCTCTGGGAGGAAAACAGTGCAGACAGTTTTGTCGAAATGTGTGGCAATATATATATACTTGCAGCCAAAAATGTAATATCCTGTGTCAAAGAGAACTGTCTTCTTCCAATACATAGATTATTAAAAAGTAGTCTACTAAAAACATATTAAAAACAAACAATGATCAGAAGATATTTTTCTCCCATAAGGAAGTGTGGTTCATTCAGTAAATTACAGTATGGTACAAGTGTCTGCTCATGCAACCATTTTGAAAAAAGTCGGTCCTAATGCTGCATTCACATTTGAGCAGACCACATTTCAAGAAATTTATCAGCATTTGTTTAGTGCATTTTGTGCTTTTTATTGCATGTAAACCTGCATTTTTGTCTTGTTTTTCAAGTGTTTTACATGTGTTTTCTAAGCATCAGGCATTTTCCTCATGCCCAATCAAAACTTAGAATCATTTGTGACAAATAAAAAAAATTTAAAAAATGTGTATTATATAAATTTGGTTTGGCGGAACCAAAAGGGGTCCCTGGGGTCATAAAGATGTAGGCGGGCCTCTAATAGCAGGATCAGTGCCACTGAGTCCAGCATAGACTGTGAACTGTCCTGCATTTTGTCCAGATATTGCTAAGAGGAGAAGCCTAGTTGTTAGGCAGAGAAAAACGCAAGTTAAATGCACATAAATGCATTTGTCACGCATTTTGTAGGCACACCTATTTAATTCTATGGGGCTAAATATGTTCCTGCATGTCTTTATGCAACAGCCAACATGCTACAAGCAACAAAGCATACTTAAGTGAAGAGGCACTTGTGGATTTCTACTTGTTGAGCATTTTCAAGCATAGATATAAGCACAACAAAATGCACAGGTGTGAATAGAGCCTAAAAAGGATATTTGATCCAAGCATAGCTCTCTTTGGCTATTTCGTTGGCAGTTGCAATTGCATAGCTCTGCATAGAAATCCCAGCATGTAAACAAGACTGATTTACACGGCTGTGCCCCTACCTGGTACTGGCAAAACATGCATACTTAGTGACTTTTGGGTATTGAAGCTAGCCACTTGTAAGTGGGGCCTTCTCGCCCTGCACGTGGGGGATACTTTTCTCCATGAAATCAATGAGCTTCCAGGTTTTATTACCAAAGCTTGATTGAACAAGCTGGGGTTAGAAGCTGATTGGTTTCTATGCAGAAGTGAGCCTGATTTTGCACTTTCTAGCTTTAGTAAATAAACTCCATTGCGTACTTAAAATTGGGGTATGCCTGTATGCTGTTGGATTTTACAACCGAGACTTGAGGTAATTTAAAAGCCCAAAAGAAGCAAGGTGGTAAAGCTTGACCAGTGGTGTCCTAGGTTTGCATAATAACCAGACTATAAGAGGTGGACTCCACAGGGCCACAGAGACTGGATTATGTACAGTATTGTACTTTTATTCCTGGCATTAGACCATTTATTACTATTTCTCTGTTTCAATTGGCTCTGCCCTGTACACTGGATATGTAACACTAATAATAAATTATTTCTAATTTGAAAAGAGAGTTTTATTTAGAACAGGTGAACTCTCTTGCAGAGATAGAGAATATATACAGTCGTGTTTTGTAACTTTAAAGTGGGGGGGAAAAAAAAAAATTCTGGACATCTGCTACATTACCTTTAAATATGGGTGTCTCGTGTGTGGCTGGCTGCTGTCTTAAAACTCTTAGTTTCGTTCTGTTCTGACACTGCTGTAAGCACCGAACGTCCAGTGCTGTAAATCAAAGTTCCGTCTTTCATACATTCAAGAAGAGCATTGCTAAATCTCCACCTTATGCATTCATAAAATGTCTTGTATTCTAGTCAAAGTTCTGTGATTGGAGGAGGGGAGATCCTGACATCTCTCTGCCCTGCCTCTCCCCTTGTCCGGACTCCTTGTATTCTGTGCATCCTTTAAGTAGATTACAAGACATTTTATAAAAGGTGAAGGTGGAAAATGGACAAAGTTCTTCTCAACTGTGGGATGGCAAGAATGTTGATTTACAGTGGAAAAACTTCAGTGCTTGCAGTACTGTTGGTGCTAAATGAAACTATGAGTTTTATGTAAGCAGAAGCCAGTTACATATGGGGCACCCATTATTAGAGGTCATTTATTGCTATTAGTTATCTGTCCAGAAATATTCATGCTCTGAATGATAACTGTCACATTTAATTGTGCTATCAACTGTCAAACCATCAAAGCCTGGTGTCAAAACTGATCATATGTCCAGCACCATAGCAACTGCAGATCAAAACGGCTAAAACGGCACTTTGGCTGTGAAGGTTAGGATGGTTAAGTTTCACTTTAAGTACACACTAGAAAATGAACACCTCTATTGTACTCGAAAAACAAACTTCAGTGTTGGTATTCTAGCCTTCCACCACCAGTGAATATGCAAAGCCTCATACCAGAATATATTGACCCCCTACCAAGCAGTCAAATAGTGCTTGCTTACCAAAGGTTTTCAGGATACATGTATAACCTGGGCTCCACAGCTTGTACCAGACTTCCTCCACTCACAAAGGTTCAGCTGGGCCACTTTAACTTATTTAAAGTTACAAAATGTGCTGCACTGCAATTTAAATAAAATAAAAATCCCAAAATAGAGTCCAAAATGTAAAAGTTCATGTGTAATAATGAAAGAGAATATCAATCTTTCGATACACCCCTTCTAATGTGTTCTACCGCCACCACACAGAGACTCAGATCTGCTTACCAGAACGAGGTAAGCAGAGGACATTTAACAGGCAGCTTGGAGACCATTGCAAGACCACAACACCACACTGCAACATCGTGAATTACATGCGGTTGCAGGTTTGGTTGTGACTCTGACTCATTCACTTGAATGGTTCCCATTTGGAGGTGGTGCTGCCCCCAAATGCACGGGGTATAATTGTTTTTCTTTTTAAGCAAAGCATTTCGGTTGCGGCATCTATAACACCCTCTCTGGCCTCTGTTAGGTTAAGGTAGGTGGTCAGGGGGTGGTAAAACTGCAGTTCAACTGCCTATTTCTACTGCCTCCCAGCATGTAAAAAAGACTGATTTACACAGCTGTGCCCCTACCTGGTACTGGCAAAACATGCATAGTTAATGACTTTTGGGGATTGAAGCTAGCCACTTGTAAGTGGGGCCTTCTTGCCCTGCACATGGGGGATACTTTTCTCCATGCACGCACTCATCAAGTCCTGGGAACATGCTGTTCTGGGTTCATGTGAAAGTTAAACATTATGGTGGTGTGCAGTAGTTAAACATACTCCTCTGTGAAGTGTGCTGCCCCGTGTTACTACACACCTTGCTTGTTAACAGTCTGCATTTATGAGGGACACAGCCGAGCCCATGCCCTCTCCACCAGGTCAGTGCACCTCTGCCACCTTTCGCCCAGTGATAGAATGGGGTCCTGCCAAGCACAAGTGTGGACCTCTTGTGTGCTTTCTCTTAAGTCCTTCTCTCTCCTGTACCATGCAGCCAAATACATGGAGTCTCCGCACTGCAGGTTAGGACCCAGTTACCCCGGTGGACTGTCTGCTAAGAGGGAGCCAGAACACTGAACCTCCTCGCTACGGAGGACCTGTCACCTACACCACATACTGCTCCGACTTGTCTTGCCGAGTTAAACTTTTGTAGTTGCCTTGCTTCATATCCCACATGTGCTTTACAGGCCCTGTTCTTTCATACGCCAGAGATCACCATGCACCACTTTGAATGACTTTCACTTTCGTGGGGTCAAATATTGGCTCTTATGTTTCAGAACTCCATGAATATGGTGGGTCCCTTGCTCTAAGGCTCTTGCAGTTGAAGGCTCCCTGAATAGGACTTTCCCCCTGTTTATATACCAAGCAGAGTGGAAGGCTGGCCTAAGACCAAAAGCCTGGAAGCTGAGGTACTGAAAGTTAAGCCTTGCCCAGCGTGTGCAAGCCCACAAACCTGCTATTGCAGTACATTGTAGGCAACCTGCATACACACTGCAGGATAAAAGGATAAGCAATGTGTTTATATTTGCTTAGTAGTCAGTGTCACACAACACAAGTTAAAATGTAAAACTCTTCCATTGTCATTTAAAGTCAGTTAAACTAAATCTGCATTTTAAAGAGTGTGGTTTACCTGACAGCATCTGCTATTGTCAAACACTTAGTAATTAGCACTAAATCTAAAATGCCTTGGGTACGCATGTAAAATGTAATGTCAGCAGTAAAACTGCCTAATTGCTGACTGCCTCTTTTGGTAATAAAAAGACAAACAAAAAAAAAAAACATGTTTTTTAATGACAGCTATTCTCAAGGTTAAGTTGTGTACTCACTGTCAGTTCAGTCTACCTTGATATATTTTGATTCTTTTTATCTGCCTGTGGTTTAAAAATGTGGATACACGCTTAAACAAGCCTAAAGGAGCACTATATTGATTTTGGGTCAATTTTATTTACAGATATATTTAACATGTTTTATATTATTTTCACTATTTAAATTAGATTTTTGCTTTGTAAAAAAAACATTTAATACAGGGTGCACCCATGATTCTGAAGTCACAGAGCATGGTATCTTTTCTAAAGATGAGAAGTGGCAGAAGCTGTTTGCCTTCAGACTTTCTATCATTTTGAAACAATAATAAATATTGCCCTCTGAACGCATTTGCAGGGAGGTATGTAGGTTGAATCACTCCTATAAAACATTTACTTTTGTGTATACATACATTTCAGCTTACATTTTTAAGCTCTGTAAAAACTGTATTTTTTTTTTTGTATAGTAGCTAAGACTAACTTGGTGTACAGAATACAATAGCCACAGCAGGAGATTCCACACTGTACAGTGTGGACGGAGAGATCTGTTAGATTATTTTCATTCAGCCCACAGGCTGCATGAAAATATATGTGTGTATACCCAAGATAACCTAACTTACTGAGCAAAGACAAAATTCACTTTGCAAAATGCACATCCACCATTAATGAAAAACCTATGGTTTACCCTTGCATGGCAAGAAACAAGTTCACTTTAAACACTTCAGCCTCAGAAGGTTTTACCCACTTCCTGACCAGGCTATTTTTGGCAATACGGCACTGCGTTGTTTTAACTGACAATTGTGCAACGATGTACCCAAATAAAATCGATGTCCTTTTTTTCCCACAAATAGAGCTTTCTTTTGGCAGTATTTGATCACCTCTGTGGTTTTTATTTTTTGTGCTATAAACAAAAAAAGGCCGATAATTTTGAATAAAAAGCAATATTTTTTACTTTCTGCTATAAAACATTCCCAATAAAATAAATGTAAAAAAAAAATGTCTTCATCAATTTAGGCTAATATGTGCTCTGCTACATATTATTGGAAAAAAAATCGCAAAAAGCGCATATCGATTGGTTTTCGCAAAAGTTATCGCATCTACAATTTATGGAATATTTTTATGGCATTTTTATTTTTACTAGTAATGGGGGCGATCGGCGAGTTTTAGTGAGAAGGCTACAATGCGGCAGACAAACTGGACACTACTGCCGCCTACACATGACCAAACTTTCTGTCAGAAAAGGTCAGACGGAATCATTCCGTCGGATATTACGTGTGTGGGCTTCATCTGACTTTTTTCTTCAAAAATTCCAATGGACCTAGAAATAGAACATGTTTCAAATCTGTCCGACTGAATCAATTTCTATCGGGAAAACCGTTTGTCTGTATGCTGGTCCGACGGAACCAAATACAACGCAAGGGCAGCTATTGGCTACTGGCTATTGAACTTCCTTTTCTATTCCCGTCATACGTCATCACATTCAAAATGGACGGACTTTGGTCCATTTTTGTGTGGGCAAGTCTGTTCAGTCCATCGTAACTCCGCCGGGACGACCGTCGGTCCTTTTCTGCCAGAAAGTCCAGTCGTGTGTATGCGGGATAAGTGACACTTTTTGGAGACCAACGACACCAATACTGTGATCAGTGCTAAAAGAAATGCACTGCCACAGTATAAATGACACTGGCAGGGAAGGGGCAATCAAAGCTTTAAATGTATGTCTGGGGTGTGCTTTCTATCTGTGTTGGAGTGGATAAACTAGAGGAAAAGAGAGATCTTGTATTTCAGTTTAGCTGAAACACAAGATCTCTCTTTTGCTCCCTGACAGTTTGCATTGTTTACATAGATTGTGTTCAATCACAGCGGGAGCAGCGCTCCATGTACAGGTATGTGATTTTGCGCAGCCAGGGTGCCCTGCCGCAGTATATATGCGGTGGACGGTCCGGAAACGGTTAAAGCCCCTTTACCAGCGGCACATGTTTACCTTTTTTGCACCCCTACCCATCTGTTCAGCCAACTTTGCAAGGAAAGTAAGCCCTGTATAGGGATGAGCCGAAGACCCCCCTGGTTCGGTTCACACCAGAACTTTCGAACGGACCCCAAATTCGTACGAACTTTAGAACCCCACTAAAGTCTATGGGACTCGAACGTTCGAAATTAAAAGTGCTAATTTTAATGGCTAATATGCAAGATACTGTCCTAAAAAGGGTTTGGGGATCTGGCTCCTGCCCCAGGGGACATGGGTCAATGCCTAAAATGTTTTTAAAAACGGCCGTTTTGGCGGGAGCACTGATTTTAATGACGATTAAAGTGAAAAAAAAAGTGAAATATTCCTTTAAATATGGTGCCTGGGGGGTGTCTGTAGTATGCCTGTGAAGTGCCACGTGTTTCCCGTGTTTAGAACAGTCCCTGCACAAAATGACATTAAACGGAAATAACATCATTTAAAACTGCTTGCGGTTTTAATGTTATATCTGGTTCCTGCAATATGGTTGAAAATCATTGAGAAAAATGGCATGGGTAGCCCTCCCTGCCCATTACCAGCCCCTTTGGGTCTTGTACGCATATTAAGGGGAACCCAGTACCCATATTAAAAAAAGGAAATGCGTGTGGCCCCCAGGCCCTATATACTCAGAACAGCAGTATACAGGCGGTGCAAACAAGACGGGGACTGTGTAGGTTTGTTGTGTTAAGTTGAATCTGTTTGTCATTTTCAACTGGTACATTTTTAAAGTGTAGCTCCAGTCAAAAAAACTATTTTTAAGCTTTTTGGAAAACATAGGGAAGGGTTATCACCCCTGTGTAATTTGTTTTGTCGTCCATCTTTTTTCATCTCCCTTGCTGTTGTCTCGTTCCGTTTGCAAGTAGGAGATGTTTGTAAGTTGGATGTTTGAAAGTAGGGGCCTGCCCTATATGCTCTGCAGAAATGGCGGAACAAGGTGTTGGTTTTGCCACAACATTGTAAGCCCTGAAAGTGACTCTTGGTGGGCGCTGGAGCGCCCTGCTGTGAACGATTATATAAAGAATTGTAATTACATGCCATTGTTGAACAGTGGTAGAAAAATTGACCTTTGGTGGTTGTGGTGCTGGTGCCACAACACTATAAGTCCTCACAGTTACTCTGGGTGGGCACAGGAACGGGCCCTCCTGTGAAATATTATATCAAGAATTGTAATTACATGTCCTTGTTAAACAGGGGCAGAAAAATTGGGCCTTAGGCACTGGTGCTGGTGCCACCACACTGCAACCTCTCCCATATACTCTAGTTTTATTGCAGGAATTAGCCCTGCTGCAAAGCATTGCATCAAAAATTGTAATTAAACGCCCCTGTTAAACAGGGGCAGAAAAATTGGGCCTTAGGCACTGGTGCTGGTGCCACCACACTGCAACCTCTCCCATATACTCTAGTTTTATTGCAGGAATTAGCCCTGCTGCAAAGCATTGCATCAAAAATTGTAATTAAACGCCCCTGTTAAACAGGGGCAGAAAAATTGGGCTGATGGCATCACCCAGAACCAGAAATGTTCTTCCAACATATCAGCGGAGGAGGAAGAGGATAGACAATCAACATAACAGGACAGTCACTCAGCATCAGCATAGGCAGTCTTGAAGGGATGTGATATTTCAAAAAAAATTATTCGGTTACATCAGCTTCAGGTGCTTGGTAGCTGTGGGTGATCCAAGACTGATTCATCTTGATGAAGGTCAGTCGATCAACTGATTCGGTGGACAGGCGCACCCTGTGATTGGTAACAAAGCCACCAGCAGCACTGAAGGTGAGTTCCGAAAGAACGCTGGATGCAGGACAGGCCAGTAGCTCAATTTCATACTGTGCAAGCTCTGGCCAGTGATCCATCCTCAAGACCCAGTAAGCCAGAGGATTTTCGGTGGGAAAGGTGTCCAAGTCTGACCTTGCCCCTAGGTATTCCTGCACCATGTAAATCAGACGCTGGCGATGGTTGCTGGAACCGATCATACCTTGGGGCTGCGGACTAAAAAATTGTCTGAAAGCATCAGTCAGACGGCCACCTTCTCCACCGCTCCTTCTGACCGATGCCTCAGCAACACGTTGTCCAGGACCAGGAGTTTGTAACCTCCCAGTCTCTGGGAATGCGTTGCACAGACCATTCTGCAATGCCTCCCGGAGATGTCTCATCCTCTGCTCCCTCTGCGATGGCAAGATAAGGTCGGCAACCTTACCCTTGTACCATGGATCAAGGAGAGTGGCCAGCCAGTAATGGTCCCTCTCCTTGATCCGAAGAATACGAGGATCCTTCCGCAGGCTTTGCAGGATCAGGGAGGCCATGCAGCGTAGGTTAGCTGAGGCATTCGGTCCGGAGTCCTCTGGGTCACTAAGGACAACATGATCCACAGCTACCTCCTCCCAGCCACGTACAAGTCCACGTGCTTCTTGGTACTGTAAATCATCCCTACAAGACTGCTGCTGCTGCTGCTGCTGCTGCTGCTGCTGCTGATGCTGAGTGCCAGCCTCCACCTCCATGCTGACACAATCATCCTCCTCCTCCTCTTCCTCCTCCTTATCCTCTTCCTGTGTGATGGGTGGCACAGCAGGAACACTGTCTGGATAAAGGGGGCCTTGAGAGGCAAGGAAGTCCTCCTCTTCCTGCCTCTGTTCTGCCTCAAGTGCCCTGTCCATTATTCCACGCAGCGTATGCTCCAAGAGGTGGACAAGAGGTACAGTGTCACTGATGCATGCACTGTCACTGCTCACCATCCTTGTGGCCTCCTCAAACGGTGACAGGACAGTGCATGCATCCCTGATCATGCCCCACTGGCGTGGTGAGAAAAAACCAAGCTCCCCTGACCCTGTCCTGGTGCCGTAGTCGCACAGGTACTCATTGATGGCCCTCTGCTGCGTGTGCAGCCGCTGCAGCATGGCCAACGTTGAGTTCCACCTGGTGGGCATGTCACATATAAGGCGGTTCTTGGGCAGGTTCAACTCCTTTTGGAGCTCAGCCAGCCGAGCACAGGCAATAAATGATCGGCGGAAATGCACACAGACTTTCCTGGCCTGCTTCAGGACATCCTGTAAGCCGGGGTACCTGCCCAAGAACCGCTGCACCACCAGGTTAAGGACGTGAGCTATACAGGGCACATGGGTCAGTTGTCCCTGTCGGAGGGCGGAGAGGAGGTTGGTGCCATTGTCGCAAACCACCATTCCCGGCTTAAGCTGGTGTGGCGTCAACCACCTCTTGGCCTGCCCCTGCAGAGCTGACAAAACATCCGCCCCAGTGTGGCTCCTGTCCCCCAAACAAACCAGCGCAACACGGCATGGCATTGTTTTGCCTGCGTACTTGCGTAGCCCCTGGAACGCCTACGGAGCACCGCTGGTTCTGAGGACAGAGCACTGGAAGAGGCCATGGAGGAAGAAGAAGAGGAGGGGGTGGAGGAGAGAGGTGTGTCACAAACAATAGTAGCATTTTGGAGGCGTGGTGGCGGAACAACCTCCAACACTACTGCACCTTGTCCTGCATGCTTCCCAGCTGCCAGAAGAGTGACCCAATGGGCCGTGAAAGACAGGTAACGTCCCTGTCCATGCCTGCTGGACCATGAGTCAGCGGTAATATGCACCTTACCGCTGACTGCCCTGTCCAGCGAGGCAAGGACATTGCCTTCCACATGCCGGTAGAGAGCCGGAATCGCCTTCCGTGAGAAAAAGTGGCGTTTGGGGACCTGCCACTGAGGTACCGCACATTGTACAAACTAACAGAAGGGGCCCGAGTCTACCAACTGAAAAGGCAGCAGTTGAAGTGCTAGCAATTTAGCCAAGCTAGCATTCAACCGCTGGGCATGTGAATGGCTGGGAGTGAACTTCTTTCGCCGGTCCAGCAGCTGGGGCAGGGACATTTGCCTGCTATAATCGGATGTGGGTGTACTGCTAGCAGAGTGCCCGGAAGCACTTGGCTGTGACACACCTAATTCTACACCTTCATTCCTCTCAGAGCAGGTTTCAGAGAGGACTGAAGGTCTAGTGGGGTTGGAGATGCTAGCTGATGAGGAGCAAGGAGAGGTCCGCTTTGTTCTTTGGTGTGGGTCTTTGAGGTACGCTTGCCAACGAGCTGCATGGCAGGTCAACATATGTCTGGTCAAGCATGTGATGCCCAAGCGGCTGATGTTTTGGCCACGCGAGATACGCTTGAGACATATGTTGCAAATAGCAGCGGTGCGATCTGATGCACTCGTCTCAAAAAAGGCTCACACCAAAGAACTTTTAGAATAACGCGCAGAGGCAGCGCCCTGCACAGGCGGAGCTCTGTGGTGTGATTCAGTCGGTGTACTGCCCCTAAGCTGGCCCCCGGAGGGCATCCTGCCTCATTGGACATGTGCCTCCTCCTCCTCCTCTCTCCTACCAGGCACCCACGTGGAGTCAATGCCCTCATCATCCCCTCCCTCTTCATCGCTGTAGCAAACCTGGCAGTATGCTGCAGCTTGTGGAACATGACTGTCAGATTGCTGTCCTTCTTGAGCATCCCCTCTATCTGCATTCACGCTACTGCCTTCCTCTAGCTGAGTGTCATCATCAGAGCCTACAAAACACTGGGCATCCTCCTGGAGCATGTACCCAACACTGTGCTCAAAGAGTTCAGGAGACTCCTCAGGAGGACGTGGTGGGTCTAGGGAAGGAGTCACTGATGATGACATTGAGACGAGGGAAGACAATGCGTTGGCAGCTGCTTTGCTAGTACCCTGAGACTGGGTGAGAGAGGATGAGGAGGATGAAGAGGGCTTGGTCATCCACTCTACCAAGTCGTTGGCATGTTGCGGTTCAACATGTCCAGCTGCCGAAAAGAAGGACAAGCGTGTCCCATGGCCACGTGCTGATGACAATGCACCGCGTCCACAACCAGCACTGTTGTCTCCAGACACAGAGCCTGCTTGCCCTCTTTTATTGGCTCGCGCCTGTCTGCCTCTCCTTGCTGGCCTTCCAGACATGGTAATGGCCTGAAGGGAGTTGGGTAAAACAGCAGTTGGGTAGTGTATATTGTGCTGGAGGCACACAACACCCACTAACTCCTGCAGATGCCTTTATTATAGAACACCAGAGATAAAGGGGTATATACAGATGTATACTGTGCTGTGCTGGAGGCACACACAACTTCCAATAACTCCTGCAGATGGCAGATGGCTCAAATAGAGAAGAGCTATGTAGGTGGATATAGCGGTGTGTACTGGGTACAGAGCACGCAGACAGCACACACAAGCTCCTAACACTACTGACTGCAAGCTCTATTATAAAAGATAGATATATCGCTAGCTATATAGGTGAGGTGAATATAGCGGTGTATACTACGGTCAGGGCACACAGACAACAACCACTACAGAAGAGCAAGATCGAAAAATCGTCCGATAACGATCGGTGTATACTGTGTTGAAGGTACACAGAACACCCACTAACTGCTTCAGACGCCAACACACTACACAAGGCCGCCACGCTGGCGGCCTTATATAGTGTGGGGCGTGTACTACACAGCCTGAGCTATGATTGGCCACAGGCATCCTGCCTGTGGCCAATCATGGCTCTCCTCGCTGCTGGCGCTGTGATTGGCCAAGCATGCGGGGTCACAGTGCATGCTTGGCCAATCATGAGCCAGCAATGCACTGCGATGACGCAGTGCATTGTGGGCCGTGAGCGCCACACGAATTTGGCGCGAACGGCCCATAATGTTCGGAATTCGCTGAACGGGCGAACAGCCGATGTTCGAGTCGAACGTATGTTCGACTCGAACGCGAAGCTCATCCCTAGTCCTGTATAAGCTCGCTCTGAGTCACAATAGTCTAGTTCATCAAGCACTGGCACTGTTACCTACAGTTTCACAATTAGCAGGTAGTGCTGGAGAACTGTAGCGATGACCAGTGTTCATTTTGGCAGCAGATTTCAAATTTAGTTTTAATCTTTTGACTAAAATGGCATTTTAGTTTTAGTTCTGTTTTAGTCTTCTGCAATTGTTTTAGTTTTAGTCATATTTAGTCGGCTAAATCTCCAGTACATTTTAGTCGACTAAAATCTCCAGAACATTTTAGTTGACTAAAACGAATTTTAGTCGTCTAAAATAAAATGGGTGTAGTTAAATTGTAATACAGTTTCCAAACTCATTATATACTGCTGAAGTGAAAAATCGAATATGTTATTATTTATGATATTAACAGACCACTGTTAATTTTGATGTCAAATCTAAATTTTGTTTTAGACATATTTTTGAATAAAATACCATTTTAGTTTTAGTCGTAATTATGATCATCTCAATTGTTTTTCTTTTTGTTGTATTTGAGTAGACTAAAATAGTATTCATTTAGTCACTGAAAATGTTTTTGTCAACTAAATTAACACGTGCACTAACAAGTGTGACCATATTGCACTGTTACAGAGAGACAGCTGTTCTGCAGTACTTACCTGTAGGCTACTGTGGGGGACTGGCTATTTTAGGGGGGCTGGGGGGGCTTTTGCATGCATCCTTATGATTTTGATGCACCCACATGTATTTATTGTACATCACTTAAAGGATGGTTCAATTCGGTTATTTATATGTTGTTTATAGCTTCCAATTGTCCCTCATTTGGAGAGGCCCTCTGTTCCTCTCTCTTTCTGAGTAGTTCTTTTTTTGGTCTAATGTGTAACTTCCAAAAGCTCTGGTCCCCAACCCTGGCCATGACTATCTGCTTTAGTCTGTGTGCAGTTTCCCCGACAGCCTTCTGTAACATTACATACTGTATACTGAATATTATGTGTGGCACTTTGGTGTTTTTTGGGGCCACTGTTGAGGCTCACTATAACTCATAAGTTGAAAATCACTTGCTAAAAGTGTTATAATGCATTAAAGCAGCATTTCTCTACAATGGTTCAGAGAAGTCCTAGGATTCCTTCAGCGGAGCCTAGGGGTTCCTTGATCGATTTTCAGATAAATAACTGCTGGAACCCATTACCTTCTTAGCTGTAGAGGAGGAATAACAGGAAAAACAGGGACAGCCACACACTGATCGAAATTTGGCTGGTTCAGCAGGGTGTTTCAATCCATCTACCTTTATGTACTGTAATCTGTAGATATAGTAATTATTTAGAAGAAGTTTCCTGAGACTGGAAGGTTATTTCATGGGTCCCTCCATATAAAAAAAGGAAAGGCTTCACCAAAGCTTTTTATACAACTTTTACATTTTTGCATTTGTTGTTTTCAGAAGCCAGTACAAAGAACAATTAGTGGTGAAAAAATGATTGTGTGCATAACCAGTCAATTTTTGTGCATTAAAGTGACACTAAACAATATCTTTATTCTCCAATAATATACCATACACTATCCACTGCGGCCCTGAAATCTTTTTTTCATTAGGTAAGTGTTTCTTAATGCTAGAGTGTGTACAACACTTAAGAATGTGTAGTACTACCCCTACAAGAGCTGCTTGGTAATTTGTGATTTATTTTCTGTCCCTCGACTCCAAGAACAACCTCAGTCAAGATATATGCAACATGTAGCGTTGAATAGTATGTATAGTATAGTATGTATCAATATTACTACTAGAAAAGATACTGCATAAAAACGTATATACATATATATTGACTAAAAACTATTTACCTAAACTTAAAACAGATCAAAGGGATTGAAGTCAATTACAATGAAATGGGGTACATGTGGAATAGGAATCAAATTAGACATAGATAGCAGTGCATACTGAACTGTCAGTGTAGTAGTTGGGTAGCAAAATTTGGCTATATGGACTTTTGATGGTATGTCATGTGTGTGCATCAATGTATAACGGTGGGAATAGCAGTGTTTTGGGACACTGGTATTGTACAGGCGGTATAAGAGGCGATATCAACACTGACCTGCTGTTGAAAGCTATTAAACAATGGTCCTGTTAGGGACTGCCTTTGGCACATGAATCTGCAAAGGAAAAAAGTATACTGAGATGCAGAAACTGGGAATGTGGGAAGGGAAAGTTGGGAGAGGGTGGTGGGGCTAGGGCAGAAAGGGGGAGCATCAGCTAGGGAAGTGAGATTGTTGGGGGGCAAGGTGTAAGTGGGACTGCGAGTGGGCATGGAGGAATGGGGGGGTTTGGGGTTGACGGACTGCTGTTTAAGGGTGACAAGGGAAAGACTGGAGAAGAGAAGTGAATAAAAAGAAAGATGGGGGAACGTGGAGGTGAAAGATGGGGATCCTCTCACAAACTGGGCGGCAATGAGGAAAGGCAGAATGGTGTCAGGGGAGGCTGAAGTCACTCTGAAAGCTGTCAGAAGAAGAGAAGGTTCTGAGTCTCCTGCATGTCTGTCGGAGAATCTGTGTGAGCATGCTCAAGGAGCATGCTCAAGAGACCAGGGAGCAGTGATAGCTGTCAAAGAGGATGGATACGAATGCCACGTGTGTGAGTCTGGGGTGATGAGGTGTAGTGCTGGGACAGCTGCACTCGTGGCTGTAGGGTGAAGGAAAATGGGTGGTGAAGGGACTGAGAGGATGATGGATAACGGGAAGGACAAGGGTGGAAAGGAGGGGTACTGACCAGACAGGTACAGTAGATTTCCAAACGCTGGCTGTGGGTTCAGAGGCAGCATTGAGAGAGGAGTTTGGCGCCAGGGGTTTAAAGTTTGATGGGTGGGAGTGGCTTTGGAATGACAGATGTGGGGTCTATTAGACTCTTTCTGCTCAGTAGCTCCCTCTTGCTTAAATAGCTGTTAACTAGCATCGCAGGGCAGCAGCTACAGAGGGCAGCTGCCGCCAGTGTTTCTTTCATTATCATTCTTAGCCAAACACCTGGCTAAAAATGTGTTTGACAATGAAAGATTTATATATAAAAATAAGTATCTTACAGAAGTAGACTATTTTAGCTGACACCAAAAGTAAAGTGTCCAAGGTCAATATTATGGGCATTGGCAATAAATTGTTGAGAGCAAATATAGTTCATTACTAAGCTGCAACTAGAAATGAATATGCAGCACACAGCATTTTCCACCAAGGACAACAATACAGTTTGTGCTTTGAGTTATTTTTTTATTCATTATTATTCATGTTTGTTATTTATTAGCACATTCAGTTGATATGTGCTTAGAGGTCTATTTATACATTTTTTTACATAACTTTCACCCAAGATTTATACTTTTTTCCATCTGATTCCAAGTCGAAAATTCAGCTTATTATTTAAATTATTACTACCGTATTTATCGGCATATAACACGCACAGGCGTATAACACACACACCTTCATTTTAGTAGGAAGGTTTTAGGAAAAAACTCAAATTTTAAATAATGAACTTTAAAGCAAAATAAGGGTCAGTGCCCACCAATGCAGCCTCACAATTGCCCATCAATGCAGCTTGATCAATGCCCATCTACAGCCTCACAATTGCCCATCAATGCAGCTTGATCAATGCCCATCTACAGCCTCACAATTGCCCATCTACAGCCTCACAATTGCCCATCTACAGCCTCACAATTGCCCATCAATGCAGCTTGATCAATGCCCATCTACAGCCTCACAATTGCCCATCAATGCAGCTTGATCAATGCCCATCTACAGCCTCACAATTGCCCATCTACAGCCTCACAATTGCCCATCAATGCAGCTTGATCAATGCCCATCTACAGCCTCACAATTGTCCATCAATGCAGCTTGTTCAATGCCCATCTACAGCCTCACAATTGCCCATCAATGCAGCTTGATCAATGCCCATCTACAGCCTCACAATTGCCCATCAATGCAGCTTGTTCAATGCCCATCTACAGCCTCACAATTGCCCATCAGTGCAGCTTGACCAATGCCCATCTACAGCCTCACAATTGCCCATCAATGCAGCTTGATAAATGCCCATCTGCAGCCTGCTCAATGCCCATATGCAGCTTCACCATTGCCATGAATGCAACCAGATCAATGCCCATCTGCAGCCTCCCCTCAGATTACTGCTGCCTCGGAGGGGACAGGGAGGGGGCAGGGTGAGCGCCATCCAATTACATACAGCGAGAATCTCCTGTTTACTTGGCGGCCTCTTTAATACAAAGTCCCTCCACCTGGACCAGCTTCTATGATAGACAGAACACTGGTCCAATGCCGGCCCAGCAGACAGGACTTCCTATTAAAGAGGCTGTTGAGTAAACAGGAGATTCTCGCTGTATGTAAACTGACGGCGGCTGGCTTTTGCATACAAGTCCTTAGGTTTATTAATGTTCTGTGTTCTGTATGGCTATTATACCCTGAAAGGCAAGACATTTTTAAAAATGATTTATGTCTTAGTGAGTTTTAGGCTGGGTTCACACCGCAGCAAGGAGTGGCTCACAGCAGGAGTCCGGTGCATCTCCATTCACTGTCATAGGTCCAATTTCAGCCAGAATTTTGGGCTGAATTCCAACATGAAATGGACCAAAAGGTTCACAGGGCTCCTGTGCAATTCGCACTAGAGCCGCTCTGAAGATGTGTGAACCGCCTCCACAGAGAGTCAGTCACAATCTTCTGCTATGCAAATTGGATGCAGGGAAACTGCATCCAATTCGCCATAGTGTGAACCCAGCCTCATGTCTGCTTCTTGCTTGAGTTTTGCAGATATTTTGTGTCAGTCATCTGCTTCCCACCTTCTTTTTTGCATTTCATCAAGCAGTAGAGATACTGTCTGAGTATTAAGGGTTTGTAAATAGCATTTAATTTCCCTGTAGTTTTTCCTTAAAGTGTTACTAAACCCAGGACCATGCATTCTCTATACCTGGTCTCCCACAGTACACAGAACATGGAAATGCAATAGTTTTAGTAAATATAAACTTCTAAATACCTTTTCTCATCAGCAGTATATAGCAGTCTTGTGACTTCTGTCATTGTCTGGTTAAAGCTTGTAAGAGGAGTTTTCATTCTCCTCTGACTGTCTTATGAGGCTGCAGGACCCCTGACCCTCTGTCTGGACAGTGCTGTTTGGCCCTCTGCTGATCACATGTACCCTCCCAAGAGAAAAAAAAACTCCCTAGCAATACACACCAAACTGAGCATGTGCAGAGTGACCCCAAAGGCTCTATCTTATCAGGAGATGGATTAGGGACAGTAGAAGAAGGGGGGGATCAGAGAAGACAGGATCAAACAGCCTTTTTACAGAATGTAGAGGAATTATCCCATAAGTTCTACAGTGAGTATAACAAACATGCTTTACTGCATATACACACTGATTTTACTGATGTTGATTTAGTAAAACTTTAAATATCATCAGTCTTCAAGTGGCTTCTGGCAGTTTACTAGTCCTAGTGAAACAAGAGGCTTATAGGAATGACAGGGTTGGATTGATACAGAAGAAAAAAAAGGCTCCTGCCTAGGGTGCTGTGGTGAAAGGCTGCAGCTAGTGTGGGGTCTATCTTCTGTAGATGATATTGAGGGCTCAGCTGTCAAATAGACAGCCGTATATCACAGATTACTCAAGACAAGTAGCTCTCTTACTTAGTGTAATCTGCGGTTCTTCACTATCAGATTTATTGCTGGTCTGCTCTGTCTTTCAGAAGCACTGGCAGTGTCGACTTATACACAGAGTAGGAGTACCTGTCTAATTCTAAGCAAGATCTTGCAGAGCTCCAGAAACTCAGATCAAGACTAGTTATCAAACTTACAGTGGAGCCCTGTAGATATTACCAGAAGAGCTGCTCAGCCAGCATAATCTGAAGGGCTGGGCTGACAGTTTGACAGCAAGGTCCCTTCTTTCTGTATCAGGAGAGAAAACAGCACCTAAACTTCATTCATAAGTAGTGCTTATATGCAAATCAAACTATTGTCCTTTATTATTATTATATTGGCATATAATTAAAGCATAGTTCCACACAAAAGTGGAAGCTCCGCTTATCTGCCCACCCCCCCCCCCCCCCCAGTGCCACATTTAACACATATCGGGGAGTGGGGGGAGCAGATACCTGTCAAAAACAGGCACTTGCTCCCACTTCTGTGTAAGGGTGCAGCGGCGACCTATGTCATTTACAGCACCCGGGACAACGCGGGCTCCCTGGACAGGTTAGTGTTCCTATATTAAAAGTCAGTAGCTACAGTATTTGTTTATTTAGTATTTTGTTTGTTTTTTAATACAGGCTGGAACTTCTCTTTTCCATAGATTGGCAAGATTTTTACAATATAGGTTACCAGGTCTTTCCTCAACCCTCAGCATTTGCATGAGCTTAAGACCAGCATGCAAAATGTGATAACACATGTGCATAGCCAATAGCGATGGTCCGGATGTTCGAGTTGAACGGAACATATGTGGCAAATTCGAGCGGCGCAGAGCGCCCCGTAAACGTGCTGCAAGATCACAATGCATTGATGGCTGCTGATTGGCCAAAGCATGCACCTGACCTGCATGCTTTGTCCAATCACAGCGGGTTCCTTTAGCTAATCATGGCTCAGGGGGCTAAGTCCACACCCCACACTATATAAGGCTGCTTACACGGAGGCCGTGTATAGTGTAATAATAACGCGGAGAGTAGAACTTGAGCTAGATTAGGCAATTAGGCAGGTTAGTTTGTGGTGTGCAGGCCTTTTTGTATAAGTATACACTGTATATATATAAATATATATATATATACAGTACAGACCAAAAGTTTGGACACACCTTCTCATTAAAAGAGTTTTCTTTATTTTCATGACTATGAAAATTGTAGATTCACACTGAAGGCATCAAAACTATGAATTAACACATGTGGAATTATATACTTAACAAAAAAATGTGAAACAACTGAAAATATGTCTTATATTCTCGGGTCTTCAAAGTAGCCACCTTTTGCTTTGATCACTGCTTCGCACACTCTTGGCATTCTGTTGATGAGCTTCAAGAGGTAGTCACCTGAAATGGTTTTCACCTCACAGGTGTGCCCTGTCAGGTTTAATAAGTGAGATTTCAAGCCTTATAAATGGTGTTGGGACCATCAGTTGTGTTGTGCAGGAGGTGGATACAGTACACAGCTGATAGTCCTACTGAATAGACTGTTAGAATTTGTATTATGGCAAGAAAAAAGCAGCTAAGTAAAGAAAAACGAGTGGCCATCATTACTTTAAGAAATGAAGGTCAGTCAGTCCGAACAATTGGGAAAACGTTGAAAGTGTCAGTGGCAAAAACCATCAAGCGCTACAAAGAAACTGGCTCACATGAGGACCGCCCCAGGAAAAGAAGACCAAGAGTCACCTCTGCTGCGGACGATAAGTTCATCCGAGTCACCAGCCTCAGAAATCGCAGGTTAACAGCAGCTCAGATTAGAGAACAGGTCAATGCCACACAGAGTTCTAGCAGCAGACACATCTCTAGAACAACTGTTAAGAGGAGACTGTGTGAATCAGGCCTTCATGGTAAAATAGCTGCTAGGAAACCACTGCTGAGGACAGGCAACAAGCAGAAGAGACTTGTTTGGGCTAAAGAACACAAGGAATGGACATTAGACCAGTGGAAATCTGTGCTTTGGTCTGATGAGTCCAAGTTTGAGATCTTTGGTTCCAACCACCGTGTCTTTGTGCGACGCAGAAGAGGTGAACGTATGGACTCTACATGCCTGGTTCCCACCTTGAAGCATGGAGGAGGAGGTGTGATGATGTGGGGGTGCTTTGCTGGTGACACTGTTGGGGATTTATTCAAAATTGAAGGCATACTGAACCAGCATGGCTACCACAGCATCTTGCAGTGGCATGCTATTCCATCCGGTTTGCGTTTAGTTGGACCATCATTTATTTTTCAACAGGACAATGAACCCAAACACACCTCCAGGCTGTGTAAGGGCTATTTGACCAAGAAGGAGAGTGATGGGGTGCTGCGCCAGATGACCTGGCCTCCACAGTCAGCGGACCTGAACCCAATCAAGATGGTTTGGGGTGAGCTGGACCGCAGAGTGAAGGCAAAAGGGCCAACAAGTGCTAAGAATCTCTGGGAACTCCTTCAAGACTGTTGGAAAGCCATTTCAGGTGACTACCTCATGAAGCTCATCAACCGAATGCCAAGAGTGTGCGGAGCAGTAATCAAAGCAAAAGGTGGCTACTTTGAAGAACCTAGAATATAAGACATATTTTCCGTTGTTTCACACTTTTTTGTTCAGTATATAATTCCACATGTGTTAATTCGTAGTTTTGATGCCTTCAGTGTGAATCTACAATTTTCATAGTCATGAAAATAAAGAAAACTCTTTTAATGAGAAGGTGTGTCCAAACTTTTGGTCTGTACTGTATATATATATATATATATATATATATATATATATATATATATATATATATATATATATATATATACAGTATAGTCAGTGTATATATACAGTGCAGGCAATGTATCAATATATATATATATATATATATATATATACCATGTAGTATATATATATATATAAATAAATATATATATATATACAGTGCATTCAGTGTAGACTATATACACAGTGCAGGCAGTCTAGTATATATATATATATATATATATATATATATATATATATATATAGTGCAGTCAGTGCAGAGTATATAATAGTGCATTGAAGTGGTTAAGGGGAACCCTCTAACAGAATTAAGAAAAACAAACAAACGGGGTCCCCCTCAAAATCCATACCAGGCCCTTCGGGTCTGCCATCAATTTTAAGGGGAACTCCATGCCAATTTTTTTTAACCCCCCCCCCCAAATCCATACTAGACCCTTATTTGAGCAAGCAGCCTGGCAGGCCAGGAGAGGGGGGATGAGCAAGCGCCCCCCCCTACTCCTGAACCTTACAAGGCTGCTTGCCCTCAACATGGGGAGGGAGCTTTGGGGTCCCCACAAAGCACTTTGTCCCCAGGTTGATGGGGGACTAGGGCCTCATCTCTGCATACCTGGCCCGGTGGTTGTGGGGGTCTGTGGACTAAAGTCCCCTTTAACAAGGGGACCCCCAGATCCTGCCTATGTGAATGGGTAAGGAATGTACCCCTACACATTCACCAAAAAATTGTCAAAAAGTAAAAACCACAATAGACAGTTTTTGACAACTTTTGAACTCCGCCATGTTCACCCATCTTCAATTACGCTGCCCGATGGAGCCGAAAATTAGTAAAGAAAAAAAGCTCTGTCGTGATGGGAAGCCTCCCGCTGACTGCTGTCTCTTGGCTGTGACAGCTGTTATATAGGCAGGGCAAGGCCACCCGTTGATGTAACCAAGTGACCCGACCCCTTCTGACATCATGTGAGGTCATGTGATGTCAGAGGGGGCGTGGTCATCTGGTTACATCAGTGGATGGCCCCACCCTTGCCTATATAACAAATGTCACAGCCAAAAGACAGCAATTGCCAGGAGGTCTCCCATGGAGGCAGAGTTTTTTTGTTTCAATTTTTTGGGTCCGTTGGGCGGCGTGATTGAAGATGTATGCACATCGCGGGACACTTTTTATTTATTTATTTTTAATAAAGGAATTGTCAAAAACTGGCTATTGTGGTTTTTACTTTTTGACACTTTTTTGGGTGAATGGGTACAATGACCGTTCACATGAGGGGGTCGGGATCTAGGGGTCCCCTTGTTAAAGGAGACTTCCATAATCCGATAAACCCCCCACCCGCAGATCCCCGCAACCACCAGGCTAGGGTCACGGGCACGAGGCCCTTGTCCCCATCAACATGGGAAAAAGGTGCTTTGGGGGGACCCCATGTTGAGGGCAAGCGGCCTGGTATGGTTCAGGAGGGCTGGTGCTCCCTTTCCTCCCCCCTTTCCTGGTCTGCCAGGCTGCTTGCTCAGATAAGGGTCCGGTATGGATTTTGGGGGGACCCCACGCCAATTTTTTATTGTTTTGGCGGGGAGTTCCGCTGAAGGGCCTGGTATGGACTGGGGGGAACCCACACCAATCTTTACTTGATTTTTCATCTATATTGAGGGAAATACATTACAGCAAGTTTAATTTAAATTTTTTTTTGCAGAGGCACTGATGTACACATCACACAGATGCGCCACTTTACAGGCAGACTAAGGGGACCCCCCAGGCACGATATTTAAAGGAATTATTAATTTTTATTGTTTCACTTTAAGCCTTATTAAAATCACTGCTCCTGAAAAATTGGTCATTTTAAAAACTTTTTTTTGCATTGATACATAGATTTTTCATGTTCATGTATATATGGGAGCCAGTTATCCTACCACTATGTCTTTGAAAACTTAGAGTGTCTTGCAAGCTACCAAAATATGACCTTGCTATTTTTTCAGCTGCTGCCACTGCTCCCAGTCCGATATGTTTGTGCTCTACAAAAATATGTACGGAGGAAACATCACTGGACAATTCAGGATCCCACAGAGTTCCATTTACACAGAACCCAGCGGTGGTTCATATGCGTGAATAGACCAAACTTAATTGTGCGGTCACACGCCCTGAGGTAAGCAGATTCACATGGGGGGGGGGGCGCCAGTTTGCTGTCACAGTGATAAATCTGGAGCATCATCACAAGAATTTGACAATACAACATATTTTGAATGGACTTTATTTATACATTATATATTATTGTTCACTTAAATGATCAAACATTATTGGTATAGGATGTATGCACTTTAGTAGTTTATGCACTATTCACTTTATAAATCATATCAACCTTATATGGCACAGTAATTTATAGTTGGTTTATTGTTATTTAATATATTTAGAATTTTGTAACGTTATATAGTGTGGCACTATGTCTTTGAAGAGTGGCAGGAAACTGAAGTACCTAAAGGAAACCCATGTTATGTGTTAGTATGCATACATACTTACCATGGTGTAGTTTTAAGGCCCATTCACACTAGGAACTGCATGTGAATCACAGAGGAATGTTGTGTGGTTCTTGTGTGATTCACATGCAGTTCTTTGCAGTGCGATTTCAGCCCTATTCATTTTGAATGGCCTAAAATTGCACATTACCGCAGCAATTGGCTATGACTCATATACCTGAGGCCATAAAGATCTGCCAAAGAATGTTAAAATTTTAAATCAATTAAAACATTAATTGAAAGAAATCAATGAGCATAATAAGCAAAATGAAATCAAAACCCCCATAACAAAAACATTTAAATTAATCAAATAAAAACTATGAGCCGGAAGCTAGTTTATTTAATTTGGCAAACTAGCAGCGTGACAGCTTTTATCACTAATTCTAAATGGTCACTTGCGATTTACAGATGTCACAGGATGAGCTTTATTTGCATACTGTGCATATTTCACATTTTTACCAAGCAAAAAGAGAAAAATTTAAGTTTAATGCTAGATAAAAGATTTTAAATGATACAGCGGTGGGGGAGTCTGTCAATATCCATCTGTGTCCTCAATGTGGAGATTTAACCTCACTTCCTTTACTATTAAAATTGTGTAATATGTACAGGAAGTTAGGGGATATTCCTTTGTTGGGGACAGAGACATTAAAGTAGCCATTTATTTAGTAAATTTGTAACTATGTCAGGTTTGTGTCACTTTCTGTGTCTTTATGTATCAGTGACACCCACATCCTGTCATTTCTTCTCCTGGGGTCTTGGGGACAGGGTGTAAGGGACAACTACCAGTGAGGATACAGAGAGCAATGCAAACTTGACAGAAGCTCTGGCTTTTACAGACTCTATGAGAAACTAAATTAAAAAGTTTTGTGTGGACCTGGGCTTTCTCAAAAAGATGAACTCTCAAATATATATATTAAAAACTAAAAGCATCAAAACCTATCATCATGAAAACTCATATGTACTTTTTTTCCTTTAAAGCAAAGTGTGACCAGAGCATTTTTGGCCATACTTCTCTTTTGGATCACAGGAGTGCACTTACTTGGTAATTAGAAATCCCTCTATTTTAAAATACCATCTGTTTAGCTGACACAATTTATTGATTGGCAGGTCTGTTTCCTTATGTACGTAATACTTTCAAATGTCTGGTCATTGTAAACTATATTTATACCTACTTAATAATAAAGTAAATCATTTACATTAACCATTTTACCCCTTTCATGACCAGGCGATTTTTTGCTATTTAGCACTGCAATTGTGAGGTCATGCAACACTGTGCACAAGCGAAAATTAGTATAATTTTTTTCACACAAATAGAACTTTCTTTTGACGGTATTCAATCACCACTGGGTTTTTCATTTTTTTGCTATATATATAAATGGAAAAAAATATAAAAATTTCGAAAAAACCATATTTTCTACTTTCTGTTTTAAAACATATCCAATAAAGTCACATTTCTTCATAAATTTAGGCTAAAATGTATTCTGCTACATGTGTTTAGTAAAAAAAAAATCCCAATAAGTGTATATTAATTGGTTTGTGTGAAAGTTATAGCGTCTACAAACTATGGTATATACAGTATATTTGACATATCTCACTTCTTGAGGCTCTTAACCACTTGAGCTCTGGAAGGTTTTACCCCTTCATGACCAGAGCATTTTTTGCTATTCAGCACTGTGCTACTTTAACTGGCAATTGCGCAGTCATGCAACACTGTACTCAAATTACATTTATATAATTTTATCACACTAATAGAGCTTTCTCTTGGTGCTATTTAATAACCAATGGAATTTTCTTTTGTTGCTATATAAACCAAAAAATATTTTCTACTTTCTGTTAAAAACATAGCCATAAAAAAAAAAATCTTCATAAATTTAGGCAAAAATGTATTCTGCTACATGCCTTTGGTAATTAGTATCCCAAAAAACGTATGTTAATTGGTTTGGGTGAAAGCTATAGCGTGTACAAACTATGGTATATCTATTTGAAAATTCATCAATTCCGATGTACTGATGGCCTATCTTGAGGCATGTGACCTCCGGAAGATTTGACCCCCTTCATCCCTATATGACTAAAGCAAGTTATAGCATCTACAAATGAGGGTATAGTGCAGTGTGCAATCTGACACTAACTGACACTGGGTGGGACCTAACTGAATAACTGACATTGACATCACCACTGACACTAATACAGGGATCAGTTATAATACTATACACTGTCACTGTACTAATGGTACAGGCTGGGAAGGAGTTAACATCTAGGGGCAATAAAAGTATTAACTGTGTGCCTAACAAGTGTAAAGTGTGCAATATGTACTACTTTTACTAGTAGATGTGGCTGAAATAGAAAAAATATAGCCACATCTCTGCTCCATGTACAGAGCCCTATGTTGTTAGTGAACACAGGGCTCTGTACTGTGATACCCTAAGCTGATCTCAGAAGGTCTTGGCTGTACCGAATCACAGCAAAGATGGGGCGGAGCATACGTGTGCCCCTACTCGAAGATTACAGATACATGTACGTGATCCAGTGCAGAGTGGCCGCCCTGTCCCCATAATGTTCATGGGGCGATCTGCAAGTAGAACAGTACAAATACCACCCAAATGACCCTTTTTGGAAATTAGACAGTCCAAGGTAATTTTTTTGTCACAATTTTTTGGAAAATTAAGAAATTAAATGAAATATGTTTTTTTCACATTTTGTTTACATACTGTCACCAATGCAGTACATCGTCATCATATGACTGGTGTAGCAGTAATCAGGCATACTGAAAAATATAGATTTGATATTTTTTAACATTTTTTTTTGTATTCTTTTTTACATACTTTCATCAGAGTAGTTCAGTGACACTGTACTACTCTGGGGAGTGATCAGGGCTTTATTTTTATTTTTTTAAACTTTGATTGCTATTACAGGTATTATCACTGTAACAGCACTGTTTTCAACTGCCGTGAATGGGTTACATTCATGACTGTGAATGCTTTAATTTGTGTGCTGAAATTGCTGAAAGTAACTTACAGCCCACATTTTCTTTATTTTCTATAAATCAAGGCCTGGTATTAGTATGCATATTCTTTTTTATTTACTCCTGAAGCACCTACTGCATGTAACACACACGGCTTTGGACCCATTCAAAATTATTAAAAATAATGCAACTCACTTATCAGTGAGCATTATAATGTATACTATCCCTTTAAACCAGGGATATGCAATTAGCGGACCTCCAACTGTTGCAGAACTACTAATTGCTAATTTTCTGCCTTTCCTCTGCTAGTATACGATTGCCCGCAGTTTCTTCCCTCCCAGCAGTCTAGGGCAGTGATGGCGAACCTTGGCGCCCCAGATGTTTTGGAACTACATTTCACATGCTGCTCATGGACTCTGCAGTGTGGTTGAACATCATGGGGAATGTAGTTCCAAAACATATGGGGTGTCAAGGTTCACAATCACTGGTCTAGGGTCATCAAGAACAAGCAGCAAGGTCCAGTGCCCTGCAACGGATGTGATGATGCAGAAGGACAGTCCACTGCGAGAGTGTAGAGGAGCACCATCTGCCAAGGGAGAGGAGGATTTGTGTTGTTCAGTAATTAAAACTTTCTCTTCCTCCCTAGACAAAATGAGCTATTAACCCTTGCAGTGCGGGCACAACCCCACTGCAAGGCATAAGTTTGAATTTTCCCGGTGTTGGGCTTTAAGTAGTGGGGCTGTGTTATGGATAGCCATAATTTTACCATTGGAGGGTTACTCTTCAAAATGAATGCAGTACTCGTCATATAAATGAGTTGTTTTTTTTCCACTGCATTATCGACTTGTGGTTTGTCCTCTTGTATATCCCACAGGTCACTTCCACTTTGTGTTGTTATTCTAGTTAGTTAACCATGAAATGTTATGTGCTTGCATTTTCTTTAATGTACAGGATATGAATAAATATGTATGCATATATTTGTTAAGAGCAATTCCAAGCAATACGAAAGTCATTTAGTGAATTAGTAATGTAGTCCAGGAAATGCAAATATTAGTGTACGTTTACCTTAAAGCAGGAGTCCACCGGGACTCCGCGTTTTTTTTTTTTTTTAAAAGCCAGCAGCTACAAATACTGCAGCTGCTGACTTTTAAAATAGTGACACTTACCTGTCCAGCGCGCCCACGATGTCGGCACCCGAAGCCGATCGCTAGGTCGTCTGTCGGGTCCTGCCGCCGCCATCTTGGGTATGGGAATCAGGAAATGGAGCCTTTCGGCTTCATTTCCCGGTTCCCTACTGCGCATGCGCGAATTGCGCTGCGCAATAAGGACGCTCCCCGCTGCCTCTGGGAGCTGTGTGTTTCCCAGCAGGCAGCGGAGCACTTGCGGGAAGGGGCGTAAGTTACGCCCCTTTCCGCAGAGAGCTGTAGCTGCAGAGAGGGTGCAGAGAGTGGTAACTGAACCCCCCTCCCCCCTGAAAGGTGCCGATTGTGGCACCGGAGGGGGGGAGGGTTCCGATGAGCGGAAGGTCCACTTTAGGGTGGACCTCCGCTTTAAATTACCTTTATAACTTTTTCTTGTATTCCCTATCAGTTATACTGAGCAATTTGTACTATGTGGCCTTCAAACCCGTACCTATAGCCATACAAAACTATAAGGCCCAGCTGTCCTGGGGCATGTCCGACCACACAGTCATTTATGCAGGTAGCAATAGCATTGCACAGATATATTAATTAAAAGCATATGTCACTTAGGGTTCTAGGGATTTTTTGCTGAACAGTAAACCTAACATAGCATCCCCCAAAGCAATTACAGATAAACTACAACCTTTTCAAGATAAAAATAAACAATAATAAAGAGGGACCTCTGTCTGTCAACCATCATTTTCTGCTTGTTATAACTGAACACGTTTGAATCAGAAGCAAAAAACGCTTTAGTCGCATAACCAGTAAAGCTTTCTTTCCAGCGCTTTATTAGTCAGTCAGGATTTTTCATTGTTGGAACAGGATACAATAACATAGAAACATAGAAGAGTGACAACAGTAAAGGCCAATGGTCCATCTTCTAGTACGTCCCCTGACACCTTTTTTTCTTAACCCTAATCACGGTACGGCTTACTTACTCCAAGTGATTTGAAAGGAAAATCCATGGTCGCGGCATACACTTGTACTGTATATTATAACATCAACATTGTAAAAGCAATACAAACAATAGTTATATTTGATAATCCAATAAAAGCCTCCTTGAAAAATCTTCTTTCATGTTGTGAGTGGTGCCTGTTTGCTTGCCATCTCTTTTTGCAACTTCCTGGATTCCCAGCTTACTTTGCAGCTTCTCTTGTGCTACTTTCAATTTATAAGGACTACATATCCCATGGTATCTTGCTGCATACAAGCAGTGATTCCTGTACTGACTCCGCCTCCTGAATCTCCTCCTCTCAGTACATCTGGTGATTCAGAGCCCAGCTCTGTGAGATGTGTGACACAGAAGTGTCTACTCACGGGACATAGTGAATACATGTCACAGAATTCAAGGAAGCAAATGTGTGGGGCGCTTTACAAAGATTACAAACTTCAAGTCTGCTCAGATTAATAGGCGTAGGCTAGAAATAATTGAAATACAATATGGAAATTAATATATGATGTTAATTTTCTCCATAGACACTCTTTAAAGGATACTGCAATTTAATAGAGGCTACCATTACTGGCCTACATTTGAAAATGCTAGTTATTTGGCTGTGCCTGGCTTTAAAATTGTAAGTCAATAACCTATAAACTGCATGCAGATCAGGGGAGTCAAAGTGAAGGCTATATGCCTGATCTGCATGCTTACCTGACTCCAGGTCAGTGACTCAAAAACTACACTAAAGTCAGAAATCAGCTTGACAACCTGACATTCACTAATATTCACAGTGCAAGTGTAATTAGAACCATAGCTCTGTAATCCTTCCTTCCACTCCTGATGAAATTTCTAAATTAAATGAAAAACCTTCAATGCAGACACATAGTGATTTTTTTAGTATAATAGGTCTGCCCATTGCTGGTCAGAAGATAATCCTTACCCAGATAGCAATCAATTAAGCTGCAGTTTGAAAATGACTTACTAAGCTATTGCAAAACCTGACAGGCTTCACAAGTGTGTTGCACATTTGCAGCAAGTCCGCATTGCATGACTCCAGATCAACTTTCTTTGCAAACATTCTGCAGGTCTGTTCCGTTATGTTGTGCAATAATCATCCCACCACAGGGGTCATTGTGGCTGAATTTTCATGCTGTAGACTTGCAGGGCTCTTGCTGTAGACAAGGGGTAAGCAAATTTTTGAGCACAGTGTGCCGAAAAATATTTTCAACGAAACTGAGAGTGACGATTTTATAAAAAAAAAGTCAACTTCATACTTTCAATCACGAAAGTGATTAAAGTAAAGTAAATAAATATATAAAGTAAATGCTGTAAATTACTTGAGTAGTAGTGAGAAATGAACACCCTGCAATCTCATGCCTCAGATCAGCCCAAATTCCTGCAACTCCACACCTCAGTTCAGCCCCAATTCATACACCTTCACACCTCAGATCACTGTCCCCCCTGCAAATCTGTTTGACCACTGTACCCCCCTGCACATATGCCCCACCCCTCACTATAACCCCCTGCAAATCTGCCCCACCACTGTACCACCTTGCCAGGGCCGTCTTTAATATTGATTGGACCCTGGGCAAAAATTTTCTTAGGGCCCCCCTCCCCCCATGCAATTTCAGTCTCCACCTTCTCTAAGACATACAATAAATAGCAGCTAGACTTAAAATCAGTTTACTGTATCAGATCAGGCAGCGATTGCGATTGGTTGCCAGAGGTTACAGCATATAATTACTGCTTACTGACTGGTTGCTAGAGGTTACTGCACTCCTTAAGGCTCACTGATTAGTTACAGCACATTTTTGTTTGTTGATTGGCTGCTAGAGATTGCTGTACAGTAAAACTGCTCACTGGTTGCTATAGGTTACAGAACATCTCTTCACTGCAGGGGGCATGATATACCTATGAATGCTGCCTTTATTTACATATCAATGCTGTTGGCCTCAGCTATTTACATATGCATGTCACTGATATTTACATATGAATGCCAGTATTTACATGTAAACACAGGTCTGCAGGTGAGTCATCTGTACACAACAATAGGGCAGAGCTGGGCAGCATTAGTAGCAGCACAGGACTAAAACTTCAAGGGACAAGGGAATGTAAACTGGGATAGTTGGCAAGTATGAGGCAGCTGCTTTGGGCCCCACAACAATGACAGGGCCCATGGCAGCTGCCCCTTTTGCCCTGCCTTAAAGACGGCCCTGCACCTTGCACATCTGCCCCATCTCTGTACCCCTTGCTCATCTGTCCCCCCACTGTAACCCCCTGCACATCTGCCCCACCACTGTACCACCTTGCACATCTGCCCCACCTCTGTACCCCCTGCTCATCTGTCCCACCACGGTACCCCCTGCACATCTGCCCCATCACTGTAACGCCCTGCACATCTGCCCCACCACTGTGCCACCCTGCACATCTTCCCCACCTCAGTACTTCTGCTCATGTGTCCCACCACTTTAACCCCTGCTCTTCTGTCCCAACACTGTAAACCCCTGCTCATCTGCCCTACCACTGTACCACCCTGATCTTCTGTCCCACCACTGTACCACCCTGCTCTTCTGTCCCACCACTGTAACTCCCTGCTCACCTGCCCCACCAATGTTCCCCCTTTCTCATCTGCCCCACCACTGTACCTCCCTGCACATCTGCTCCACCGTGGTACCCCCATGCTCTTCTGTCTCACCACTAAACCACCTTCTCCTTCTCTCTGTCCTAACACTGAACTTACGTGCTCATCTGCCCCACCACTGTAACCCCCTTTCTCATCTGCCCCCAATGTCACTCCTGCACATCTGCCCCACCACTGTACTTCCTGCAGATCTGTCCCCTCTGCTCATCTGTCCCACCAATGTACCTCCTTTCTCCTCTGTCCCACCACTGTACCGCCCCTTCTCATCTGCCCCATCACTAAACTCCCCTGCTCATCTGTCCCACCACTGTAACCCTGTGCTCATCTGTCCTATCACTGTACCCCCGCTGAACCCCCTTCTGATCCCTCCCACTGCTGTACCTCCTGCACATCTGTCCCACCACTGTACCCCTTGCTCTTCTGTCCCACCACTGTAACCCTGCTGCTCATCTGTCCCATTAATGTATCCCTTTTGTCAACTTCCCCACCACTGTACCTCCTTGCACATCCACCGATGTATCCCCATGCTCTTCTGTCTCTCTACTGAATCACCTTCTCATCTGTCCACACTTAACCCATCTGCCCAACCACTGCAACCCGCTTTCTCCACTGTCCAACCAGTGTACCTCCGGCACATCTGTCTCACCACTGTCCCCCCTGTTCTTCTGCCCCACCTCTGTTCCCCGTGCTCATCTGCCCCAACACTGATCACCCCCGCTCATCTGTCCCACCACTGTAACCCCCTTCTCATTTGGCCCAACACTGAACCTCCCTGCTCATCTGCCCCATCACTATACCCCTGCTCTTCTGTCCCACTGCTGAAGCCACTTTTCATCTCTTCCACCACTGTACTTCCCTGCACATCTGCCCCACCGCTGTACCTCCTGCTTTTCTGTCCCACCTCTGAACACCTTCTACTCATTTTCCCCATCGCTGTACCCTCCTGCTCATCTGCTCCACCGCTGTACCCTCTTCTCATCTATGATATGCGTGATATGCAGAGTTGGGAAAGGAAGCAGAGATGAGACACATCTACCTGTCCTGGCACACTCATCCTGCCGATCCACCTCTCGCATCCAGTCCACGTGCTTGTATGTGATGTATGAGATTTATGTGATGTATGTGATGTCACATACAAGCATCTGGAATGGATGTGCAATGATGAGCTCAGGTCAGGGGTATTTTCTGAAAGCAGTGGGCCTGTGAGCAGCATCATAAGTTGGGCCCCCACAGCTGAGAAAAAGTGAGGTGCAGCAAAAGTTTGGTGTTATTTTAATTGCGCTGAATACTGGCTGTGGCTTAAAGGGACACAGAGTGCAGGGGTTCAGTAGTAAATGACGCAAAGGTTCAGGAATAATTTCAACAAAATTCCCAGAAACTCAACAGTAATTACACAAACTCTCACCTGATTGTGGTTGTCTCAATCAAATTCCTGCTTTCTGAGATTGATAGTGGCAACCAAGCGTGTCATCTTCCTCCCAGATGGTGGACAGTGCTAGCAGGACTCTGATTGTCTTTAACAGTGGTCAATGACAGTCCTCCTGCTCCTCCCCCCCAGCAGAACTGCACCCAATCACTTCCCCTTCACAAAAGCTGACAATCACAGCTACAGCAAAGTTAGAGAACCAAACAATGTTTCCCATCTTTTAAAATGTTTGGGGGCACAGTGCCTCCCCATCAGGGCAGATGCAGCGTGGGGAATTCTGAAATTGGAATGCATTAGTGTCTCACTGACACTTCCCTGTGCTGCTGGGGAAGGAGTGCCTGTAAAAGAGGCTTTGAGTGCCACTTGCAGCACCAGTGCCGTGGGTTGCCTACCTTGCAGACTCACCACTTCAAATTTGTTACAAATTGGAAAAGTGTCAACTAGAACTTGTGGTTCAAGTGCTCTACATGTGTACAACTTGCCAGTGAAAATGTGCAGTAAGTTAACAAGACTTACAGTTCAACACTACCACAAATTTGTGGCAAGTTATCCTCACTATCTGGCTTGTTGCTCCTTACCCTGAATTATGTAGGTTATAATGAATCTGCTAAGGGAACATCATTAGAGTGCCAAATGCTTCCCTTGGCATCTTTGCATTTGATCTAATGCTTTATTCCTGTTTCTATGATGCCCTAAGCTCCCTTGCTGAATAAACAGATAGTTGATTAAAATATGTTCAAGTTCAAGTTTTCTGGCATTTTCAGTATGTAAGACCCTGAAACCTGTGAGACCGAAAGAGTGAGCTAATGAGAAGAAAAGACTTGTAGCACCCTGGGAGCCAGCTTACCATTAGAACACATGGAATGAAATATGTCTTTCTTCTTATTAGAAGGTCTTCCCCCAGAGACTGAGTGCTCTGGTCATTAGGAAAGATCAGAAAAGATGCTAAAAGTGAGACGTGGCTCTGAATAATTGAGTGGGGACAGGTGAGGGGACGCTCTATAACTTTTGTATAGAAGAGGTTGTGAGCTTGGTGAAGAGGAGAGATGGAAAAAAACAGGGAAATGCTAAGGATGTCATTCATAGTTGATTTTGGGACACGCTGGAACACAAGTTTGCATTTATGGCCATCTCATGAAAACAACCCCCTTATTTGTAAGGTCAGTGTGTATGAACACCATGTGTTACATTAACGTGCTGTGGGATTTTGTGGACTTGTACGTGAACAACAAAGGCTTATTACAATGGCGTTCATACCGTATTTCTTTGTATGCAATTCCTTTGCATATCTACAGTATCTATTCAAGGACTGCTTATGTATATATTTTTATAGAACTTTTTGGATTGAATTACAACTTTTTCATAGTGCTATTGCAAACATGCAAACATCCAGATGTCCTAACACCAGTCCCAAGGACAAAGAGCTGAGTAATTTACAGCTTTATAGAACAAACAGTCTTCAATATTACATTTAGTGACAATTCTCCTTAAGCCACAACCCATAAACCTACCCACAAGTTGACATCTGCACATTGCCAGATCCTGTTTCTAAGTTAGAATAAATTATTCATGTGCACAGCACACGAGTGCTGCTATTTTTATCAGGAGAAATTAAAATATGAATTTTGCCTAAATGTGAAAATCTGTGGAACGGGCTTGCTTTCGTGTTTGTGCTATATATCTGACAATAGACAGACCATATTTTGGGAGAGATTGTTAATGGATGGCAGCTGTTTGTGTCTCATTTTGTACTGTGATACATCACACAGCACATCTTTATTTTTGTGTTTGTAGTTTATGTGTAGCGTGATGTAAAACCATTTTTTTTATTATTTCCTTTGAACAATCTAAAATACATATGGGGAGCTTCAGATATCTATTAATATATTGTTTTCTGTATATGAAGATGTACTCTACTGTCATGCACGTTTCACTTTATTACACTTTAATTTACAGATATATTTTTTTTATATATATTTATTTAATCTTCACCCAAACGATTTTATTACTAATTCCCTAACTATTTGGTAGATTAGCCAATTAAAAACATTAAAGGTAATAGTGTGCAAAGAACCCTGCAGTATAAAACTGAATGAAAGGCAAATGATGAGTTACGTTATTGGGCAGAATAGAGGCTTTATAAAACCATCCTCTGCTAAGGGCTAAACAACAGGTTTGCTTTAATCCTCCCCTCACAACAGCATGTACTTACCTTCCTTCACACCCCTGCTACTCTGTTCAGCACTGAAGGTACTGGAGTAAATACCAGGTACTTCTGGGTATGGAGGCGCATGTTACCCACTCCATATGACAGCACATGTCACATGGTCCAATGTAAGTTATGAATCCATCTTACAGATAACTTTCTTTTGTTCTTGTTGGCTGAACAGAGCAGTGGGGGAATGAAAGGAGGGCGAATATATGTTTCTGCATTAAACTGAAACTGTTACTTTTTCCTGCATAGGCAAAGCACAGGTTCAATTAAAGTGAATATATAGTGATTTGCTATATACTTGCTTTATTTTTTATAGTCGGGACTAAAAAAATAAAATTTGTAAAAATATATCTTTTTTTTTTCGTCAAACACATATTGCATACTACAATTTTGTGTTCTCTTTTCAAGCCAACAGATGATATTTTAGGGCCTGTGTTGACAAGCATTTGTTTGCTTCAGAACTGCTTCTCCCCATACAAGTCTAAAGAATTACAAAAGCAGCTAGAGCAAGTTAAACCCAGGTCAGAAGCAGGTCAACAGCAGGGCAGATGTACCTGTCACTGAATTCTGACTGATCAAAAGCAAGTTTAAGTAGAACTATTGGCAAAACTTTTTTTTTTCATTTTGGATTTATTAAGAGAGGGCTATAACCCCAGTCAGATTTTTTTTTTCACCATTTGTTCCCTATTGCATAGATTTTACTTCACTTCCTGTCCCTTAGCCAAACAGGAAGTGTGAGAAAATCCCTACAAATTAAGAGCATTCCGTTGGGACCCCCAGGTCACTAGAACTTGTGTCCCCATTGGAAGATTTACCCTCTATTACTTTTTTGGGAACAACCCAAATTTAGGATTTTTTTTTAACTTTCACTTTCAATGATAATGGTAAACAGGACAAATAGAGAGGGTGAATCCCCTTAATGGGGACACAGACAGCAAAAAAACTGACAAGCGTTCTAATCCCACTCTACTCTATCCAAAACTAAAAACTATTTTTTGCCTGTAGTTATACTTTAAGCACCCCCTTCTGATGAAAAAATGCCTATTATTTATAGGGATCAGGAACTTGGAGTGTGAAAAATACACAAAGAACATACTGGTTCATTGCAACGACTTACCTGTTACCAGACAACTGTGTGCACAGTGAGAGCCACCTTGCCAGAATAGAAAATAGTCACCTCTGAAATGTCTCTCTAATAACCTATAGTGCTCTGGGAATCATTTGATATGTATCAGCTGTTCAATTGTAAAACAAAGATTGTGTACTATCTATCTATCTATCTATCTATCTATCTATCTATCTATCTATCTATCTATCTATCTATCTATATATATATATATATATATATATATATATATACATGTAAAAAAAGAAATGTTAAAAAGTTTATGAGCCAAAAAAAAAGTGACTTCAGGGAGTGGGAGAGAGAATTAGGGCAAGAATTTGCACCACCTCAGATTCAAAAGATGGTCAAAATGGCACACTCCACCCCTATTAGATCCTGTGTCCAAGAAATGTTCTATACATTTCTTACTAGATGGTATAGGACCCCATACTGCCCCATACTGCCCCATACTGCCTGGCCCAGATGTATCCCAGCTGATGCTCAGTGTTGGCAGGGTTTGCGACTAATGGGGCACGTTCCTTCACATGGTGTTCATGTCCAAAATTGAAGGCCTTCTAGGAGGCCATCACACCATGGATCAAAAAAAACGACTGTCAGACTCAAAGAACTTTCTCAGGTACACTTTCTTTTTCATGGGACCCCTTCCTCCATTAAATTGTACAAAAACAGTGTCACTCCACACTTATTAAACGCAGCCAAATCCCTGATCCCCAGATTCTGGAAACAAACATCGTGCCCCTTGTTACTAGATTGGAAAAAGAGGTAGATCCTATTATGGAGGCTGAACTGTGGATTCATATGGTCTTAGACCAATAAGAGAAATTTAAAGACACCTTGTCAGGTTGGATGTATTACTCTTCAGAGATTTCCAGGAACTAAGAGTACTCCTTGTACCTTACTCAAGACATGATATATCTGATGCATGATGCCCCCATAGCCGTGCCCAGTGCTAGTTAGATGGAGTTGATGCTTGCTCTCTAGCTATCCTTTCTTCCTATAGTTCTGTCCCTTCTTTCCAATACCTGCTTTCCTTCCCATGATAGTAATGCTCCATGTGCGTTGCATCTAAATATTGTTTGCACATTACACACTTCAGGTTTTTTCTTGTTTACAAAAGTTTATTTGAAAAATTTGAACATACAATTTCAGTATAATAAAGGAAGTTTCACAAGATAATACAGCGTGGTACATTGTTTATACATTATAAAAGAAGAGAAGGTATCTGACATGGTAAATGTTAGAAAGGATAGTAGAGGTATATACTTATCAATTGAAGACTAATCAGATTGAGTTTTGTGTGTTATGGTAACAACCAGAAGTTCAATTTCTCACTGAAGATATGCATGCTATCATGTAGGGTGTCATAAATTCTTTCAGACAGTCTAAGCATCTCCATCCTAGACAGGACCTGCGTCCAAGGTAGGTTATTTGTTCTTCAGTTGAATGCCACCATCCACTGGATCGAACTGGTTAATGAGTGAAAGAGTCTGTTACAAGGAGTAGGGATATTTGGTACATTGGCATATAATAGGCATGTTTGTGGGGAGAGGGGGATTTTATGCCTGGATGAGTCTTCGAATCTAATTATAGCTGCATTCCAGATTGGTTTGAGTTATTCACAGCTCCAGAAAATATGTATGTATGTGCCGGGTTCTGAACATCCCCTAAAACAGTTTGGGGAGATTTCAGGGTAAAAAGAATGTATTTTGGTTGGAGTCAAATACCATCTGGAGAAAAGTTTAGTAGGAGACTCTCTAAATGAGATTGCTCTATTACTTTTACGAAGGTTGTCAATCATTACATCCCACTCCTTGGTGGTAAAAGAGGAATCTAGATCAGCCTCCCAACGTATCATTGGTGCTGATTTTTCAGGCATAGAAAGAGAATTTAAGTGTCTATATAATAAAGATATGAGACCTTAGTCCCTTGAAGTGGTTAAGCAAATTTGTTCAAAAGTGGTGTTTGGTGTATGGTTTTGTAGTGCATAGTATTTTGAGTAAAATTCTTTAATTAGGGTATAGTGGATAAGTTCAGCATGAGGAAATTTATACTTCTCTTGAAGAGTGGAGAAAGGGAGGAATCCTGTTTTGGTGGTAAGGGAATCTAATGTAGTCAGATTGTTTTTAATCCATAATGTGAGTATATTATATTAATTGAAATTTCGTGTGAATCTAATGTCTCCTAAGTAGGAGGAGCTAGGGGTGGAACTTTTGAAGCTAAAGAATATATATCCTTGATTTTTAACCACAATTGGAGAAATTGGACAACTATCATATTGTGTTTAGTTACAGTACAGTGATGGTACATGTTCGACCATAGAATACCTTGAAGATATAGCGGTGAAATTGAGGATGATTCCAATATTTTCCAGGGGAAATTATTGGTAGAGGTGAACCATTGTGATAGTTGTGTAAGTCTAGTGGCAAGGAAATAGTGCCATAAGTTTGGGAGGCCCAGGCCCCCGTTAGTTTGTGGTCTGTGCATAAGAGCAAAACTACATCTGGGTTTCTTGTTTGCCCAGATAAATGTATTAATTTCTCTTTGGAGAGATTCTATCCTGGTTTTGGGGACATTGATAGGGAGGGCTCTAAAGTAATAGAGAATTTTTTAGGTTGATTGACATTTTAATTGCACAGATTCTTCCTAGGAAGGAAATATGATAGGTGGACCATCTCTTAAGTAGGGAGCTAATATGGAGGAAAAGTGAGGGCTAATTATCTTTGTACAAGGATTTAAACAAAGTAGTGACTTGGATGCCTAGGTATCTAAAGGATTGGGAACACCATGTGAAGGGAAAATTTTGTTGAAGAAGGGATTGAGTATCCTGAGGAAGATTGATGGGAAGGGCCGAACATTTATTTATATTGATACCTAAACCTGAAAGGTTGTGAAAGGCTTTAAGTTCTATGAGAAGATTGGGTAGGGATATCAGTGGATTGGATAAAAATAGAAGGGCATCGTCAGCATATAGACTTAGTTTATATTCACTGTGGCCTATCTTGTATCCTTGTATGTTATTATTTTCCCTCAATGCTACAGCCAGGGGCTCTATTGCTAGAACAAACAATAGAGGGGATAGGTGACAGCCCTGTCTTGTTCCTCTACTTAGAGAGAAGAATTCTGAATTGTTACTTGGGATTTTGATTCTAGTTTGTGGGTAGTGATATAGGGCGTTAAAGCCAAGTAGGAAGTTATCTGATATTCCATATTTAGGGAGAAGATGATTGAGGAAGGGCCAATTAACACTATCAAATGCCTTGTGGATGTCGAAACTAAGGAGGCAGAAAGGTCGCGAGTGGAGATTTGCATCTTGAATGATATTTGTGACAAGTCTAATGTTGTCAACAATATGACGGTCAGGAATGAAGCCGGTTTGATCTGTATGAATGAGGTTAGTAATTACCGTTGAGAGCCTGTCCGCCAGCACTCTTCCAAAGATTTTAAGATCATTATTTAAAACCGATATGAGGCAGAAATTTTGTGGTAAGGAATGATCTTTGAGTGGTTTTGGGATTAATGAAAGATTAGCTAGCAGCATTTCTTTGGGGAATTGGTTGCCTTGTAGTATATGGTTAAATAATTTAGTGAGCTTGGGAGCTAAGAGAGGAGCAAATTTTTTATAGTAAGATGTGGTGAAACCATTGGGCCCTGGAGCAGAGGAGGTTTTGAGGGATTTGATTACATTAAGTATCTCTAGGTCAGTGCATGGGTCATTCAGAGAGTTGGTTTGTTCATTAGTAAGTTTTGGTAGATGGAGGTTGCCAAACCAAATGGTAGAGGGGGTTTGGTTTTGAGGATGAGGGTCAGATAGAAGGTTTTTGTAAAAGGAGGTAAATATTTTGAGGACCTCTTTGGGGTGAGTCACCATATTACCTTTTGGGTCTCGTAGTTTATATACATGAGGTGACTTATAGTCCTGTTTGAGTTTTCTTGCAAACATGGAGGAAGTGTAATTTCCATATAGCATGAATTTGGCTTTAGAAAATCTAAGAACCTTTTCATAGTTTCATAGTTTCATAGTTAGTAAGGTTGAATAAAGACACCAGTCCATCCAGTTCAACCTGAGTGAGTGTCCACAATGGTCCCTTTCCCTGTACATTGCTACACCCACATCAGTCCCTATCCTCAAGGAGTCCACACAATCCAAGGTCCCCATTCATATACTAGGGCCAATTTTGGACAGAAGCCAATTAACCTACCAGCATGTCTTTGGGTTGTGGGAGGAAACCGGAGTACCCGGAGGAAACCCACGCAGGCACAGGGAGAACATGCAAACTCCAGGCAGGTAGTGTCATGGTTGGGATTTGAACCAGTGACCTTCTTACTGCTAGGTGAGAGTGCTAACCACTACACCACTGTGCCGCTTTTCTGTGTTAGCCGATAGGATCGTGTCTAAGGCTTGACGTTTGGTTTGTATCTGTTGATTCAGTTCATTGGAGGGTGAATAGCTTAATTTTTTATATAGCTGGTCAAGATCTCTAGTAAGGCACTTGATTTCTGTGAGTCTTTCTTTGTTCTTGGCTGCCTCTATACTAATCAAATGACCTCTTAGCACAGCTTTGTGGGCTGACCAAAGTGAGGTAGGAGGAGTCTCTTCAGTAGAGTTTTCTTTAAAATAGTTCTCTATGAGGGTAGAAATTTGTTGAATGTTTGAAGGATCAGATAGCAGAGAGTCATTCAAGCGCCAGTTGAATGGTGTTGGGGACATTCCTATATGAGATGTGACAAAAAAGACTATATCATGGTCAGACCATGGGCATGGATGAATATGCACTTTAGATGAGTTAGCAAGTAGTATAGGTGTGCAGAAGACATAATCTAACCTAGCGTAGCAATTGTGAAGGTGAGAGAAGTGGGTGTATGCTTTAATGCCAATGTTGTGGGCTCTCCAGGAATCTATTAGTTGGAGTCTATTGAGGTTCATGGTTTTAGAAAATGTTTTAGAGGAGGGGACTATTTTGCTTCTATCTAGGGTAGGGTGGGCCGCCATATTAAAGTCACCTCCTAGTATCATGTGTGGGGAGCTATAACGGTCAAGGGTATTGAAAAATTTAGAAAAGAAGGAGTGTTGAGATTCATTGGGGGCACATACTGATGCAATGATCGGTTGTTGATTGAGCCTTTGAGATTTATAAATCTGCTGTCATCATCTTTTTAGACGTTTTGTATGCGGACAAAAATAGCAACGCCTTGGGTTTTGTTATGAAATGTGGTGAAGTATGATTGATTGTAGGATTTATCAAAGAATTTGGGGTGGTTTGTATTAGAGAAATGGATTTCTTGTAGCAGTATTATGTCAGCTCCTAGTCTTTTATAATTTTGGAAAGCTTTTTTGCGTTTGTTTGGGGAATTGAAACCCTGAACGTTATGCGAGAGGATTTTGAGACCCATTAGTAATTCAGAATAATATATTCTCTAGGACTGGTAAGTATATTGAATATTCCCTGAGATCTATAAAATATAACACATATAGAACACCTCTGATACCTGAGTAGTTTTGTACCTGTGCAATAATAACACGTAAATACTTGTTGAGTGACAGTATGGTGTAATCTACCTAGATATACCACATCATTTGAACAGTAGGGACAATAAAGTAGTACAGTGAAGCTTCCGTAGATTAAGTGTCATAAGGGCTAAGAAAAAATTTAAGAAGATCAGAACATTAAAAAAAGGGGGTCATAGGGCAAAATGCCATATGACCGCGCAAAAGAACTTAGAGGACATACTTATCCTGAACCCACCAGCGGGGACCGACGTCGTATCTCCAAGAGGAGGGTGCAGCAATCGGTCATCGTGGTAGGTTGGGGGTCAAACCAACGACGGCAGAAATGCTGAGCCTGTAGAAACATACATGTAGTTTACATCCACTTTAACTCCTTCAGATTTGCGTGAATCACGGCTACAGCGTGGACCTACATTGCCAGGAGGCCGTCTACAGACGTCCTCCCCTTTGCACACTCCCCGCGTGTGCTGTGATCACCAAGTCAATGAGACTCAGGTGACCGCAGATCGGAGTAAGGGGTCAATCACGGCCCCTTACCACATGATCAGCTGTCAGCCAATGACAGCTGATCACCTGATGTAAACAGAAGATCGGTAATTTGCAAGGGACTTGGTCCCAAAGAGGAAGCGGCAAAGCCGCCTCATCTGTGCCAACCAGTTCTGCCTGCCAATGCCAGTGCCCACAGTGCCACAAATCAGTTCCCACCAGTACATAACAGTGCCATCAGTGCCACATATCAATGCCCATGAGTGCCACCTATTAATGCCCACCAGTGGTGCCAATCAGTGCCACATCTCAGTGCCTATCCGTGTCATCTACCAGTGCCAATCATTTCCCATCACTGCCACCTATCAGTGTCCATCACTGCCAGCTATCAGTGCCACGCATTAGTGTCCTTCAGTGCCACCTATCAATGCCCTTCAGTGCCACCCATCAGTGCCACCTCTCAGTGCCCACCAATGCCACTTATCTGTGTCCACCAGTGCCACCTCATCAGTGCCGCCTATTAGTGCCCATCAATGCAGCCTATCGGTGCCCTTCAGTGCAGCCTATCAGTGCCCATCAGTGCAGTCTCAACAGCGTACACTAATGAAGGAAAAAAATTACCTGTTTGCAAAATGTATTAACAAAATATAAAACGGTTTTGTATTTTTGTTTTAATTTCAGTCTTTTTACAATGTATTAACAAAAACCCAGGGGTGATCAAATAGCACCAAAAGAAAGCTCTATTTTTGGGGAAAAAAATGCTAAAAATGTAATTTGGGTACAGTGTTGTATGACCGCACAATTGTCGTTCAAAGAGTGGCAGCGCTAAAAGCTGGGCGGGGGGGGGTTAGGTGCCCAGTAAGCAAGTGGTTAAGTTCCCAATAAGTTACACAGGTTTCAGCAGCCTACAACTTATAAGCAAGTGTGTCTAAGCAACCTAGCGGCTTAAAGAGTCGTGGAAGAGAGCAGGGGACCCATCATGCCAAGCAGCTCCTGTGGGGGTAGAACTACACTAAAAAAGGATCAAGTTTATTTTGGCAGTTCATAGGCTGCCCTATTACAATGCACATTAATGCCAACATGCACACAAAATGGATTGCTTAAGTGTGAATGAGCCCTTATTATTTTTGTTAATGAATGTATTATATCTTATTATTTTTACTTTTTCTTATTGATCTGTTTTACTATCACAAGGGGGTGATATGCGCCATGTGGTGCACTATGAAAGTATGTTGGAATACCATTCAGAATGTAGTAGTAACAGTTACTTCTTTTTCCCATTTGTAAATGCAATGCAAAGTATGACCGAGCTTAAAGAAAAGGAACATATTAGTCGAATACCTTGTACACGCGTTTGGAAATTCCAGCTGAACATGTCCGATCGGATTATATTGTCGGAAAATCTGATCGTGTGTGGGCTCTATCGGACTTTTTCCATCCGAAATTCCGACGGAAAAAATTTGAGAGCAGGATCTCAAATTTTCCGACAAAAAAATCAGATCAAACTTTTTCAGATCGTTTGTAGAGAATTCTGATTGGACAAAGTGCCACGCATGCTCAGATCAAATTATGAGACCAAAGCTATTGGCTACTAGCCTCAACGTAGTCCCGTCGTACTGAACGAACGTCATCACTTTCGGAATGATTGGATTTTCCGACAACTTTGTCCGACCGTGTGTATGCAACACCAGTTTAGGGCAAAATCCGTTTGAAAAAATCAGACAGATTTTGTTGTCGGAATGCTTGACCGTGTGTACAAGGCATAAGTGTGTTCAGGGAAAGATGGTCATGTACTAAACCACACAATTATAGCACAAAGACAGAATGATGGTTAGGTTGGACAAGAGTGTGGACAAGTATTTTGAACAGCAGCCAGAGTAGGTTAATGCCTGAGTGTTTTAGTGTCTGATGCATGCACAGGCTCCTTAACACTAGATCAGAGAAGATATTCTGTAATGCAGCTGTTAGCACTTGTACTGTCAGACCTTCAAGCATTTGAATGAAAATAGTGTTCAATGCTTTCTGCTGAGAAGGAACATACAATTTACCACCACAAATCTGAAAAATCATTACCCTGAAAAGCTTTTATCAACATTGGCTCTATTCTAGGTAGTCATTGTGGAAGGTGGTTTATCTGTCTCAAACTGGCCCACTCATTTTCAGTCTTCAAATTCTGTTTAGGTAAATGGAGGATCCAGACACTAATTTATTTCAGACCCGCAAAGGACACCGAATAGAACAGATGGTTGTGAGATGGCTACGACGGTCACGAGACAATTCATCCCGGTAAGCTTAGTATAATCTATTTATTTAAATGTTAACTCCTTGGTCTCCACTCAGTTACCTTTATGACACTTGCAGATGCAGGGACTGGATAAAAATCATGAAAAAAAGAGTATAACTTTGGAATAAAGAAATACCAAAGACAGAACTGCAAATGCTAGTCATACTAGGCTATTTGAGAATCTGAAGTGCTGTGCATTTTACTAAAGTACCGTATATGAAAGATGTGTAAATAACATTTTAATGTGTGAGACAAAAAAAGAAAAGAGGACACATTACAGGTGTATTTGTAAAAAAACTAAAAACTAAAAAGTATGCAATGGGTTTGATAAGACCGTTCACTTACAGCTATGCTACAGCCAGGAATCCACTGTCTACAAATAATAACACCCCCCCCCCTCCCCCAAATCGCTGCTGCAGCAATATGAAGAAAGCTAAAAGCCCCTTGTTCTTTTGTTCTTTCCTAAAGACCAGACACCTAAAGTGATTGCAAACAACCCCATTCATGAAAGATGACCTAAGCACATATATATATATATATATATATATATATATGTGTGTATACCGTCATAGCATTAAATTGTTAACTTTATTGACTCATTTGCTCTGTCTAATGTTCTTTCACCTAAAACATGCCTGCTTGATCTGTTTGAGAACCTTCCTCCAGTCTTATTTTGTTCTTCTATGTAAAAACTGAATGCTACTCAAATGGGAGGATTGTTATTTCCTAACATTCACCATGTGGGTGCAATTGATCAACTCCATCCTCTCCATGTACAAATTAACAGGCACAGTTCTCCACCCCCAATACCATAACAGACTGCCCCCCGTAATTCAAGTCTTGTGGCTTGTATATATATATATATATATATATATATATATATATGGACTTTGATAAGGCGAAACATGTCAGCCACAGTCACTACGGCAACAACAAGCTTTACGATCCACCCACATCTGAGATACCTTCCGCTTTTCTGGTTCCTTTGGCTCCGGTATTGATCCCTGTTTTCGGCGTGTGTACCTGTATTACCAAGGGCCCCCTGTGGGACGCTATTACAGTCTTATCAGCCAACCCGCTCAGCCCTCCACAATGAGTTATGTAAACACACATTCCCTACAACACAGCGTGATGGAATATACTGCAATTAGAGCCATTACCAGGAGCTGAGTCTATTCTGATCATTACATCCTGCCTTGCACATTTGGATATTTAATCATATATTTCAGGATTAGAACTTGGAGCCAACTCATGATGTTAACCCTGTGTCATCTGGTGGTATTGTATATATTATATGCCAAAGTGTCTCAATTCACACAATGAGATGTGTGTCATCATGACAATTTTTAATCATTTTTAACCATTTTTTATACTGATAGTTGTGTGTTTTCTAGAATTAACTTTTGGTGCATTCAATAAATTAACTTGCTTGAACATATTAATTTGAATATTTTTTATATTGGTTCTGTCCGAGCACTGCTATTGTGTCTTTCGAATATCTGTTGGTATACTGTATACCTCCCTTCCTTGTTTCTGTGAAAGATTGGTTTCATACCAAACATGTTATGTACCTCTAATATTTTCAGCTTCACCAGAAACACCACAGAACACCTACATGTTTTTAACTGCATTCACTGACCTTTCTGTTGTTCTTTTCTTGTTTTTTGTAATTGCCCATTATGGTAGATTTACCTCTACCATTGCTGACAACTCTGCATTTTTCCTCACTGCTCCATTGTGACTGTTGCCTTGTTCTTTAACACTTCTTCTGCATCCAACATTTTTTCTTTTTGACGCTTGGAAGTCCACCAATGGTACAACTCCTGCACAGGTGCACTAAAGTTACGTTCCCTCATTCAGTGTTAGTTATTCACAGAGGCAGGGCTCAGAAACGTCATTGTCTTCTTATACTTCAAAAGACTGGAAAAACATCCTCTGTACTGCAATTAGCTGAAGTAAATTGTGTTGGAATTAACATCTGTGTCTAATTAAAAAGTTAAGCTGCCTGTGGATGGTGCCAAGTCAACAGTTGGCCATACTGCTTGGACAGACTGAGTATAAGGAGGTCTGTCAATGCATAAAGTCAAAGTCTGTCAAAGTATTCTACCTATTAGCAATTTTCTTTCAACTTTAATTCCACTTTGGTTTCAATGTGTTTTTTTTATTTATTAACCCCTTCCCGCCGAGCGTACGCAGATCTGCGTACTCGGCTTCCGGGGGGTATACCGGGATGATGCCCGCACCTGCAGGCATCATCCCAGTACCGTTTTTTACAGCGGGCGATTGGCTTTCCAGCCATAACAACCGATGCGGCTAAAAGCCGCTCGGCTGTTATGCCGGAGGAGCGGGAGGGGACGTCCCCCCCTCCCGCCGCCTCTCGCCGCTGTTACCGGTGCTCCCGCTCGATCGGGAGCACCGATTAGCTATCCGTCGGCTCTGGCTGCTGGGGAGGAACTGGAACGAAGCCGTAATTGGCTTCGTTCCAGTCTCCTCGTCGTAAACACGGAAGCGACGTCATGACGTCACTTCCCGTTTACTCGGCTGCCAATGGCGCCGGTTTTAAAAAAATATCCGGTATTCAGAATCGCCGTTTTCGGCGATCTGAATACATTGAAGTGTAAAGGAGGGGTGGGGGGTCTTTTAGACCCCCGATCCCTCCATAAAGAGTACCTGTCACCACCTATTACTGTCACAAGGGATGTTTACATTCCTTGTGACAGCAATAAAAGTGATCAAATTTTATTTTATTTTTTTAAAACAATTTAGTCATTTTAAAATAAATAAAAAAAATAAAAAAATAAAAAAAAAAATTTCAAAGCGCCCGCCGTCCCCGCGAGCTCGCGAAGCAAAGAAAACGCATACGGAAGTCGCGCCCGCGTATGTAAACGGTGTTCAAATCACACATGTGAGGTATCGCCGCGATCGTCAGAGCGAGAGCAATAATTCTAGCAGTAGACCTCCTCTGTAACGCTAACCTGGTAACCGTAAAAAGTTTTTAAAGCGTCGCCTATTGAGATTTTTAGGTACCGTACTTTGTCGTCAATCTACAAGTGCGCGCAATTATAAAGTGTGACATGTTTGGTATCTATTTACTCGGCGTAACATTATCTTTCATATTACGCAAAAAAATTGGGCTAATTTTACTGTTTTGTTTTGTTTTTTATTCATGAAAGTGTTCCTTTTCCCAAAATGTTGCGTTTAAAACACCACTGCGCAAATACCGTGTGACATAAAATATTGCAACAATCGCCGTTTTATTCTCTAAAAGCCTCTGCTAAAAAAATATATATAATGTTTGGGGGTTCCAAGTAATTTTCTAGCAAAAAATATGGATTTTAACTTGTAAACACGAAATTCCAAAAATAGGCTTAGTCATGAAAGGGTTAAATTCAGTAAATACTTTTACAACCCTATGTCTTTTGGTCAGTCATGAAAGGCATAGCAAAAAGACAACTTTAATAGACCATTTCAAAATTGGACAATAAACCATTAAATCAGTACTGGCAACCATCTACAGCCAGAATGGACTATGACAAAATAGTTCAACTGCCAACCTGGAACCCAAGGCCATACAAGTTTAGAGATCCTGCTTCTAGATGGTGCTCATGAGTGATTTACATTAAACCGTAGAAAAAATAGAAGGTCTCTGAAGAAACAAAAGCACAGAACGAAAAGCAAAAACAAAGAAAGTATTAGAAAGAAAAAGACCTGCCCAGCTGTAATACAACTGTTTTAATGAATATCCTTTAGGGGCATTTACTCTATTATATAAAGATGCGGTGTTGGCAACTTATTCATATATTACTCAGTTTAGCCTTCGAAAAAGGACCTTATAGACTAAATTAAAATTTCCTAAACTGAAAGAGCAATTATAATCTCTATTTCATATTAGGTACTCTAAAAATAATTTGTAGGGTTAATGAACCAAGATTGGAGCCAAATCAGAGTGTGTCTTAAGCACTCGTTATGGAGGTGTGTCTTTTAATTTATTTTCAAATTGTGGCTCCGTATTGGTACCGTGTTCATTGGTTGCTATAACTGCTTTTGCTTATCTTTCTGATGAATTCTATTTTATTAAAAATTACATTAAAATTTTGTCTATTTGATTTTAGTTTTCATTTTCTTATTTGCGGAAAGAGATATTTGTTGTTTACATTGCAGTATACAGTATATATGTAATTCAAAAGAGATCCTAATTTTAAAACTAGGTACTATATTGATTACAATAGAATTTCATTCAAATGTTGCTGCTAATTCATCTAGCATGATTTTTCTTATATTGTTTTCTACACAGTGCAAGGGTCTCTACTGGAGAGGGTCCTCCTATTGGACCAAATCAGTATGGTTGCTCCTTGAATCTAACGTTAGAGATAAAAAAAGATCCTTATTTTGAAAACTATGGCTTTGATATATCTCAAAATCTACCCCTTACTGTTACCGTTGTCAATACAGGTAAGCGGTTCTATTCTTTTGAATAAATTAAAGGTTTCCTGATCCTCAAGCATTATATAGTTGAACTTCAAATGTATAAAGTGGTGTTGCGCTCCTTAATTAACTATGACAATAAAGGTGTAAGTACACAGTGTACAAAAATTAAAAGTGAATATTCCTACAGACACTTAACTATAAACACATAATATAACATCCAGAAAGTGCATTAAATAAAGTGCATTTAGGTGCCAAGATAGGTATATAATATATCTCAATCCAAAGTGCACAAATTGCAGTGATAGCAGGATCTACAGCGTGACTAAAACGCTAGATAATATAATGTCCAAAGGTGCAGCAGGAAAAAAATATAAAGCAATAAAAATATAAGAAATATAAGAAATCTAAAAAAAAATTATAAAAAAACAAAGAATAAAAAATATATATAAAATGTATTCCACAGTCCGCATTAAATCATGCACTGAAAAAAATCCACTCTGTGTGCAAGTATCTGATAATCCCGTGAGTGAATCGTCATTCCATAGGTGATAACGTGCAAGGTGTCCACACACTGGTAGCAATGGCTACCTTACCTTACTGCTGTAAGGTAACAGCATATATCCTTTTAAGCAGGTGGTAGATGTAAACAGCAATGGGTGCCCCCCTCTCTAGGTCCTCAGTCACAGATAGCATATACATCCATAGGGGAAGAGAAAACGCTAATAGTGAAGTATGCAATGTAATCCAAACTTTATTTTAAAAGGACAGTCCAGGGTACTCACATTTTAGCATAAAACATGAACGCAGAAAAAAAACTTTACACGAAGCAACAGCATCAAACGAACGAGCAGGTACCTGCTTGATGCTGTTGCTTCGTGTAAAGTTTTTTTCTGCGTTCATGTTTTATGCTAAAATGTGAGTACCCTGGACTATGTCCTTTTAAAATAAAGTTTGGATTACATTGCATACTTCACTATTAGCGTTTTCTCTTCCCCTATGGATGTATATGCTATCTGTGACTGAGGACCTAGAGAGGGGGGCACCCATTGCTGTTTACATCTACCACCTGCTTAAAAGGATATATGCTGTTACCTTACAGCAGTAAGGTAAGGTAGCCATTGCTACCAGTGTGTGGACACCTTGCACGTTATCACCTATGGAATGACGATTCACTCACGGGATTATCAGATACTTGCACACAGAGTGGATTTTTTTCAGTGCATGATTTAATACGGACTGTGGAATACATTTTATATATATTTTTTATTCTTTGTTTTTTTATAATTTTTTTTTAGATTTCTTATATTTCTTATATTTTTATTGCTTTATATTTTTTTCCTGCTGCACCTTTGGACATTATATTATCTAGCGTTTTAGTCACGCTGTAGATCCTGCTATCACTGCAATTTGTGCACTTTGGATTGAGATATATTATATACCTATCTTGGCACCTAAATGCACTTTATTTAATGCACTTTCTGGATGTTATATTATGTGTTTATAGTTAAGTGTCTGTAGGAATATTCACTTTTAATTTTTGTACACTGTGTACTTACACCTTTATTGTCATAGTTAATTAAGGAGCGCAACACCACTTTATACATTTGAAGTTCACTTACTCAGGGGAGGGTTTGAACCCCTGTCGGTGCTTTGCTGCAACCATAATCCTTGTTGTTTTTATTAATTTTGTGTACTTTCCTTTTTCTATAAATACTGTGGCGCGAGGGTAATCTTCTTACATTATATAGTTGAATTGTGCAAAAATGTGTCCCTAAAAATGCATTCTAATCCTAAAGTTTTTTTTGGTTTGACTTTCACTATTTGTATCTACTTGCTCTTCCATTTTTTTTATACTTGTAAAAAAGTGTGTCAATTTAAAATCAGCAACACAGAAAGTATATTGTTTTCAATGGCTCTGCTAGTGAGAAGGCGCATCAAAGCATAACCACTGTGTAATGCTGCAAAGCAGAGCAGAGTATGGCCACACTCTATGATTAAAAATATTTTTTTCAAATAAAGCATGCCGATAATATCATTTATATTAAGCCAATCTCTTACAATTATATCTGAAAAACATTGGAAGAATTCAAGCTCAGTTTGCCCTGGTAGCATGTGAGTAGCAGGTAAAACTATGTGCTTACATCAGGGAACTTCAAGCCCAAAAACACCTTGGCACTATTTATTCTAAAAAAAAAAAAATCTACAGTTTTTTGATTTATAATAATAAAGTTATAATGAAATACTATAAAAGTAAACCACATTCAGGAGTTCAGCCCCCAGAATTTTGAAGAGTTGCCTTGATTCAGTGGAAATCTGTCCACCGTATATCTTATATTTTGGATGTGCCTGCGCAATGATGCTTTTGGTATGATCTAATTTCCATGTTGACATTCTACGCACATTTTTCAACCTTTTAGATACTGGATGGGAACCTAATATCACATAAAGGTTTCAACATATGACACCGCTTGACTGAGACCTGTTTGCAACAACACCAAGCTCTTTTGTGTTGTATATATGCAAACTAGCCACTGCACACAATACAGTCTAACTCAATGACAGTAGCTTTTCAGGTTCTCATACTGTGAATGTAACCAACTAGTCACCCTTTGAGAAGAGACTTGTAATGTTTCTTTTGGGCTGCTAGAATTCACAACTGAGTAGAATCAGCAGCTGCTCAACCAGATATCATGTGCATGTACTGACAATTTTATCCTGACTGAAATTCCTGATTAAAAGTACACTCAAGGAGTGTAAAAACTAAACCTTTATATCAGTGGTCTCCAAACTGCAGCCCATGGGCTGAATATGGCTCTTTGCTTGCTTTTATCCTGCCCATTCCATTCCACCCACTGACACCAACCATGGGGCACTATTCATCCCACTGACACCAATGATGGGGCACCTTTTCTCCCACTGACACCAATGATGCAGAATCATTCCTCCCATGGAAACCAGTGATGTGGCACTATTCCTCCCACTGATACCAGTAATGGGGCACTATTCTTCCTACAGACACTGGTGATGAAGCACTATTTCTACTACTGATACCAACAAAAGGGGACTATTCCTCCCACTGACATCAATGATGTGGCATGGCTTACTCCCATTGACACTTTAGCATTTTCTGCTTTCACTGGCCACAATCTAGCCCTTTAAAAGCCTGAAGGAAAGTAAACTGGCCCTTCGTTTAGAAAGTTTGGGGACCTCTGCTTTAAAAGCATACAGGGAGCATGGGTCACATTCTCAGTACCGGTACTTTGTTTTTTCATCCAGGCATTGCTATAATGTACATATTTATCCCACTCTCTTTTTTTTTTAAATCTGGTGATCCGGGAATACACCTGTTGCTAATGTCAGCACAAAGAGCCTTCTAATAGCTACCAATCAGATCCAAATGTGCCATGGAAGTCTAAATGTGATTGGTAATGCAGGATGCAGACAGACAGAAACTTACACATACAGAGTCCAGGAAATACACTCCTTTTGCCCACCTACTGACCCTGTGAGTTGCTCTCTGTCATCTGGTTGAGGTGGATTACACAGAATTTAGATTACAGTTAACCACTTGCTGCTCACCATATAACAAAATGATGTCGGCAAAGTGGTTGCGATATCCTGACTGGACATCATATGACGTCTTTCAGGATATCAAGCCGCTGTGCCTCCCCGGGGGCACGCATCGCGGTGATCGTTGTTGCGGCGTGTCAGCCTGACACACCGCAAATACGATCACGGTAAAGAGCCTCTGACAGAGACTCTGAAAGAGCCTCTGGCTGATCACAATGTAAACAGGAAGAGCTGTTGATTGGCTTTCCCTCACTTGCGTCTGTCAGACGCGAGTAGAGGAGAGTCGATGGGCTGCTCTCCTGATGGGGGGGTCTGTGCTGATTGTTTATCAACACAGCCCCCCCTCAGACGCCTTCCCAGGACCACCAGGGATGCCATCAGATCACCAGGGACAGCCACCACACTGGACCACCAGGTATGCCACCCTAAACCACCAGGGAAATGGCAATCAATGCCCAGGCAGCTGCCAATCAGTACCACATCAAAATGCCTGTCAGTGCCACCAGTGATGCCTGTCAGTTAAATCCATCAGTGCCCATCAATGCCCATCAGTGCCGCATTTCATTGCCCATCAATGCCCATCAGTGCAGCCTATCAGTACCCAGCAGTGCCATCTATCAATGTCACCCATAAATACCCATCAGTGCAGCCTTTCAATGCCCATCAGTGTCGCCTATTAGTGCCACCTATGAGTGCCCACCAGTGCCACCTATGAGTGCCCATCAGTGCCGCCTATCAATGCCCATCAGTGTCACCTATCAGTGCTGCCTATCAGTGCCTATCATCAGTGCCAACTCATCGGTGCCACCTTATCAGTGCCCATCAGTGCAGGTTTTCAGTGCCCATCAGTGAAGGAGAAAAGTTACTTATATACAAATTTTTATAACAAAAACAAAGAAAACCTTTTTTTTCAAAATTTTCGGTGTTTTTTTATTCGTTTAGCAAAAAATAAAAACCGCAGAGGTGTTCAAATATGACCAAAAGAAAGTTCTATTTGTAGGAACAAAATGATAAAAATTTGGTTTGGGTAAGGTGTAGCATGACCACGCAATTGTCATTTAAAAAGTGACAGTGCCAAAAGCTGAAAATTTGCCTGCGCAGGAAGGTGCGAAAGTGCCCTGTATTGAAGTGGTTAATATGGTGAATGTTCTGCTTTTAGCATAGCAGTTTTTACTTAATATTGTTATAAGCTCAACCATTGTAATTTCTGGCCCCAGGTTGCTTTTTAAAATTTAAGCTCAACAGGGAAATGGTATATGTAAATAAAAACTACAGATGACCTACAGTAAGCAAACAACTTGCACAAGCTATGGCACAATTATTGTATCAAATGGCATAATCTAATGGGAATCTATTGACACGTATGTATGACCTTTTCCACTTTACATTTCACAGGAGGTCCAGCTGAAGGGAAGCTTTTACCAGGTGACCAGATATCTGCAATAAACAATGAAAATGTGGAAAACATTCATGCTCAGAAAGCAGCCGACATGATCAGGTAATGTATCCTGTATGTTGCCATTGTATAATGCTAAGTGCAGAGGAGCATGCTTTTAGCAGTACATTAACCATGCTGGATTATGCATGACGGTGGAAAAAGAGAATAGATACCACCACTACCTACTCTAGTTATTGTGTTGTAAGATGTTTATACAGGAATTGGGATAAAACGTTTTTGTATGTTAACATCCTGTTATTAGACAAGTCAAATTTTTGTAGCAATTGTGTTCGATATATTGTGCATTGATTAAAAGTCCTACTACGCTTCAATGCTATATGCAGTATATTTGCCCATGTTGGCAGAGGGGTAACTGCAGACCATAAGGCCCCATAGGAAAATTTTAATGGGGCCCTCAGCAACCTCTCTTTATGTCATCTGGCAGTGTCAACTCTAATGATATGTGTCACTGAGCTTAACGTGAAGTAGGCCAAAATCAAATATAAGCAGAAGGATAGCTGTCAGCATAGTCTGCTGTTTGTAGGCAGGTGTAGTATATCCTCCATGCTGTAGTTAGCGCTGTATTGCTGTGCCACTGTGTCTGTGGAAGTTTAGGCTGGGAGGAACATTGTTCCTCCACAGACTCTCTAGGTGTCATCAGTGGAGCTGTGGTCTGATTGGACACTGCTGCCCTGAGTGAACTTTGGAGACCATCTTTAGTATGGGAAGTGCTAAAAATAAATGTAGTGTCCTTCTGGGGTTGGCATGCATTCTGCAAGTAATTAAAGTAGGAAGAGGAACCATGATTGTCAGGGACAGTGACTAAAGCTTGTACACACGATACAAAAATCAGATGGCTAAATTTGTACAACGAGCTGTCTGCCTATTTTCAGCTCGTTAGTACGGTGCTTTCGACAGCCAATTTCACTTCTTCGTCAGACAAAAGCTGGATGTGCAGACTAAAATATTTTTGTCGGATGTGAACACAATGTCCAATTTTCGTTTCATTAGTATGCTTTTTGTACGAAAAAAAAATTGTAAGAGCAAGACTACGTATGCTCAGAAACGAAAGAATACATCATGCAACACATTACATCACTTCTGATGTGGTATTCTGTCATGTGAAAATTTTTGTGTTGTTAGTAACCTCTTCACTTTCGACATGAGACTAGCATGCTACAAAAATTGGATGTTTGTCGACTGAAAATCTAAGCACGTGCACAAGGCTTTAGCCTCAGTGAAAGGTTCCTGCATGAGGAGGGAAAGTATAGAGACAATACTATATGCTCTGCTGCCCTTTAACTGGAAGATTCTTACATAGGTTCCCCTACTTCTCCTCAAGAGCCGCTTGTGCCACTACTTCGCCAATTAGCCTTCCCTCTTGCAGATGTAGCATCTGGTAATGTAGGCAATGCAAGTGTGACATATGCAGTACTGAGAGATGTGGGCCACCAAAGTTTCTGTATTTGTTACTGTGCTTGTTCTTGTACCACCAGTGAATACTGAGTTGCTACCCTGTTTCCCTAAAAATAAGCCCTACCCGAAAATAAGACCTAGCGTGATTTTCTAGGATGGCTGCAATACAAGCCCTACCCTGAAAATAAGCCCTAGTTAAAGTCATTGTAAAAACATGTAATGCATTTTGTAAAAATATTATATAATCTGCAGTGTGTCTCCTTGTGTAACTTTATTGTGGAAAATACATTATTTACAGCGTTGCTGGCCCCTCCCTCTGCAGTATACGGCATGGGGAAGAAGAGCGCCAGTGGGTTCCGTGAGACACTGTACATTATCTACTTAAGGACCAGGCCTCTTTTTCAGACTCTGTGTTTACATGTTTAAAACATTTTTTTTGCTAGAAAATATTTTTTATATTGTGAAAGATAATGTTATGCCGAGTAAATTGATACCCAACATGTCATGCTTCAAAATTGCGCCCACTCGTGGAATGGCATCAAACGTTTACCCTCAAAAATCTTCATAAGCGACATTTAAAAAAATTCTACAGGTTGCATGTTTTGCGTTACAGAGGAGATCTAGGGGGAGAATTATTGCTCTCGCTCTACAAATGTGTGGTTTAGCTACCATTTTCATATGCGGGCGCTACTCACGTATGCGGTCGCTTCTGCGCGCGAGCTCATCAGGACGGGGTGTTTTAAAAAATTTATTTTTCTTATTTATTTAAATTGATTTTATTTATTTTTACACTGTTTAAAAAAAAAACGGATCACTTTTATTCCTATTACCAGGAATGTAAACATACCTTGTAATAGAAAAAAGCATGACAGATCCTCTTAAATATGAGATCTGGGGTCAAAAAGTCCTCAGATCTCATATTTGGACTTAAATGCAATAAAAAAAAAGTCATTTGAAAGAATGACATTGAAAAAATGTGCCTTTAAGAGGTATGGGTGGAAGTGACGTTTTGACGTCGCTTTCGCCCTCCTATGGTATAGAGATGAGTGGGGGCCATCTTAGCCTCACTCGGCTCTATACCCAGGCACTGAAAGGACCCGATCGCCTCCGCCGCTACCGACGGCTCCGGTAAGCGGCGGAGGGCGCAGGAGAGCGGCGGGAGGGGGGGGTGGCACCTCTCCTGCCGCCGATAATGGTGATCACCATTATCGTACACACAACCGGCACCTGAAGAGATGGATATCTCGGTTGTGGCAGCCGCTGCTGCCATTACGAGATATCCCTCTTCAAAAAATCGACGTACAGCGTAAAGTGGTTAAATAATCTTTTAACAGAACAGATTACATCATTTTACAAAAACTTTAACCAAGGTTTTGGGATTACAGAATTTCATATTGCTGACTCACTGAGCTGACAGGTGGAAGGGGGGAGAGAAGACAGGGGACACAGGAACTTTTTAAAAAACATTTTTATTGTTTTATTCTAGGTTTTTTAGAACATAGAGAGGGATAAATGACACAGCACAAGCACCATGCTGTCTGTCATGCTTTAAAGGATCAGGATATATATTTTTTTTTTCCAGAAGAAGATGACATGACTGTATTTGAATAAATGTAGATTATTGTACATACCGTAAATAAAGACATCCCCTGAAAATAAGCCTTATGCCACGTACACACGATCAGACTATCCGGCGGACCAGAGTGGGCTCCGGCGGACTTTTTTTCCCCAAAAGTCCGGCAGACTTAGAAAGAAGTTTTGACTCAAAAATTGTCCGCCGGACTACAATCCGTCCGTCTGTGTGCTAGTCTGCCGGACTTTTGAAATGAACGGACTTGCCCGCACATGGAGAAAAGTCCGTTCATTTTGAACACGGCTCCAGGTAGACGGGACTAGCGAAGGAAGTCAATTTTGCCGCCTTCGGAGGCGAGATTGACACCTCGTTAGCCCCGTCACCTGGTATGGACTTAAAGAGGAAGCGATACGCCGAAAAAACAGAGTGGGGGTCCCCCCCAAAGCCCATATCAGACCCTTATCTGAGCACGCAGCCCGGCCGGTCAGGAAAGGGGGTGGGGACGAGCGAGCACCCCCCCTCCTGAGCCGTACCAGGCCACGTGCCCTCAACATGGGGGGATGCTTTGGGGAAGGAGGAGCCCTGCGGCCCCCCACCCCAAAGCACCTTGTCCCCATGTTGATGAGGGCAAGGGCCTCTTCCCGACAACCCTGTCCGTTGGTTGTTGGGGTCTGCGGACGGGGGCTTATCTTAATCCGTAAGCCCCCTTTAATAAGGGGGCCCCCAGATACTGGCCCCCCACCCTATGTGAATGAGTATGGGATACAATGTACCCCTACCCATTCACCTGGTGAAAAAAATGTGAATAAAACACAACACAAGGTTTTAAAATAATTTATTGCACAACTCCGGGGGTCTTCTCGCCGGACTCCTCCGCTATCTTCTGCTAGCTCTTTTACTAGCGGAGGAGCCCAGCTTTCTTCTTCGTCGCCGCCGCCGTCCGGGGGTCTTCCTTTGACTTCGGGGGTCTTGTCCCCCTCTTGGGGTCTTCTTGCCGAGCCCTCCGCTTTCTTCTTCCAGCTCTTTTACTAGCGGTGGCCCGGTCTTCTGTCGCCGCCGCCGCCTCTTCTTCTGACTTCGGGGGTTTGTCCCCCTCTTCGGTTCTTCTTGCCGGGCCTCTGCTTTCTTCTCCCAGCTCTTTTACTAGCGGTGGCCCGGTCTTCTGTTGCCGCCGAAGGCGGCGACATTGACCTCCTGCGCTAGTCCCATCTACCTGGAGCTGCGTTCAAAATGAACGGACTTTCCTCCCGCCATAGTCCGGCAGACTCCCGCCATAGTCCGGCGGGTTGGTCCGCCGCACCTAGTCCGCTGGAAAAGTCCGGTCGTGTGTGAAGGAAATGTAGATTGTCTAGAGGTCATTAACCCTTCAATTACCTCTGGTAAAATGTGACGATCAATCCCCCACACAGGCCTGGGAGATTCGCCCATTGAGACAATGACACAAAACAACAAAGTCTCTCCGAGCAAATCTAATCTTTATTCTTTGGTATGAATATTTAAAGGGGGCTTTCAGAAAGTACCGCCCTTTGAACGTGTCATACAGATTATCCAATCATATACAAGTACAGCCTACAATAAAAGTGAAACTAGCAATTCCTCAAAATCATGTGCTTTCCAAGAAACGAAACAACTAAATAAGATAACAGTAACATGGGAAACGAAACTAGACTAGCAAAACTTGAGCATACATTTTGTGAGGTGGATGTTAGAGAGAGACACAAAATGGAAACCAAATTTCTTAAAGAATGAAAGTGGTTAAGCTAAATATCCCTTCAATCCCCTCTTAGATCATATAAGATGATCTCTACATTCTATGTTGTGTCTTAATACTTCTTTGGGATTGTGGCATTGATTGCCTGATGACTCTTCATGTATGTCATGTAGGATAGAACCTTATCGGGAGATTGAAGGCGTGCAACTATGCAAGTGCAACACTTAAAGCAGAGGTAAAGAATCAGAGCAAGGATAAATATCATAACAATAACAAGGACAATGTCTTTAACCATGAAAATATACCTCCAAGCCCAAATCCTGCATTGGCAAATGGGCTCCATGTTTTAGCAATGTCCCTAGCTTCCTGCTGGAGCTGACTTCTAAGGGATGTCCCCTTTTATCATCCCCTACCACTCCCATGACAGGTACCAAGTATGCAAGGTAACACCATCCCTTAATATGAAGGGGCACCCAGGGATAACACACTTTCCCACAACATACATAAATACTTTGTCCTAGTGCAAAAGGTCTCTTAGCGACAATGTACTTGTCCTGTGTCGCGATTATTGGTGCAATATTTCACCTAAATTTTTAGGGAAAGAAGAAGAGTTATGCAAAGTTCAGTTTAGCCCTGGGTCAGATACTTGAAACAGTGAGCAGGCATTCCCACATCTTGATGTTAAATATTGACCTGCTGCAGAAAGAAGGGTTAGTCTGTGTCTCATTCCCTAAATTAAAACACCAATCAGGGGAAGGACTTCTACCTGCTATTGGAAAGGTAACAAAGTTGTTTATGTACAGAGTGGATATGTTAGTCAGGAATACCGGAGGAGGAGTCTCCTTGAGAAAGGAGGAAATATTTAAAGGTACAGACAAAAGGGAAATTCAGGCAGTGCTAGGATGTAATTTGTTACATATCCTACATTCTTCATACCCTGATTTTTTCCCGAGCATAAGCATACTTAAATTTTAGCAAAAGCATCTTATCAGTAAAACTATCTCCAGTCTCTCTCTTGATTCTAGCTTGTGTCACTGTAATGCTCTCTTGTGTGTATGTATGTGTGTGTGTGTGTGTGTGTTCCCACAGATACTTTTAATTGCACCCAAATCTTCAGGTGGGTAGGAACACTGTCAGAGAGATCAGGATCAGGAGGCAAAATGCCTTGCCAGAAGTCTGTGGTGAAATAAGCGAGGTCATCTTCTCTGGCCGGACCTGCTTTCCCAGGAACTCCTCCACCGCCTGCTTGGACTTCTGCTTGAGGGTCCCCGGTATCCAAGGTCTCCTTCCTGCTCTTGGGGCTTTGGGCAACCTTTTTTACTCTGCTGGCATGGATCCAGGACTGGCAATTTTCCACTAGGATGGCTGTTCTGGTCACTGCAACCACTGTGGTAGGAGGTCCATAGGGATACTCTTGCTTCTTACTTCTGTTCAGCTATTGGACCACCACGGTGTCTCCCACCTTAAAGAGGTGAGTAGCTTCCTGTGAAGAAAAAGAAGAGGTGCGAGCAACATTTCTCTCAACTGTATCCAATGTTTCAACCAATTTCCTTACATATTCTTCCTGTATTAAGTCTAAATCTACCTTTTCCATCATTAAAGGTGCTCTGGCCCATGGGGTGGGGAAAGTTAGACCCATCAAGACTTCAAAAGGTGAATACCCTGTTGTCTTGGAAGGGGTCATTCTTATTTCTGCCAGGACTGCTGAGAGGACCTTCTTCCAGTTGGCAAAGATTCCTCCTGTGGCCTTTCTTATTTTGTCTTTTTTTAATTGTTCTGTTCGTTCTTTCTATTATCCCTGAGCTTTAAAGGGTGGTAGGGAATGTGAAACTACCATTCTATCTTGAGAGTTTTTACCAAGTCCTGGCAGACCCTTGATACAAATGTAGGTCCATTGTCTGAGTTTATTTGAAGTGGGCATCCCCATCAAGGAATGATTTCCTGAATGAGGATCCTCACTACTGTTTGTGCATCTTCTTTTGTGGTTACAAAAAGTTCAACTCATCTTGAGAAAATGTTCACAATTACCAAAAGATATTTCTGTCTTTTGCCTAGTTTGGGCATGTGTGTGAAGTCAATCTGCAAATGTGTAAAAGGAGTGTTTGGCCTTGTGTGGGTTGCTCCTGATGCATGTGATGCATATTGATACATAATCTTTAATCCTTCAGGAAAGTTCTGGAAAATAAAAATATTTCTCCAATAGTTCACAAGTGGCCTTCCAGCCTCTGTGACCTATTCCATGGTACTGGGAAATAAAAAGTGATGCACTAGCTACTGGTATACATGGCTTCCCCTCTTTGCAGAGAAGTCCAGTCTTTGGATCTTTCTGCACACTTATTTTGTCCCAATCCCTGAGATCAGCTTCTACTGCACATCCCTGCAAATCTGAAAGAACCTGATTAAAGAAGGGCAATTCTGGGGCTAGCATGGGCATTTAGATCTGTGCATTTTGTGAAATATCAGCTTGTTTAGCAGCTAAACCAGCCAGAGCATTTCCCTTGGCTATCTGTTTGTTGGCCTGTGTGTGTTCTGCAGTGCTGTGAAAGATAAATCAGACCTGGGTGATGTGTCTTGGTGAATGAGGTTTATGCAATCATGTTGTGGCACAACCTCATCCTGCTCTCCTTTTAATTCTAAAGGGCATTTAAGATTGGTGCTGGTCCTGCAGTGGGAGAAGCATATTTGATGTGCAATTTTGGATTAGATCACCTCATAGCCGCTCAACCTCTGAGCAGACATGTGCTGTGTATGTACATTTTTCAATAGGATTGATACATTGTTGGTGGTGTGAAGTGTCGTGCCGTGCCCCAGAGTGAAAGAAGTGGTCATCTGAACCATCATCACACAGGAAACGAGAGCTCCGAGACACACAGGCATGCCCTGAACCTGCATCGGAACCATCTTTGAGGAAAAAAAAAATAGGGCGCAACTTGCCTCCATACTCCTGAGCGAGGACACCTGACAAAGTCTTACAATTTTCCCTTGCAAACAAATAAAACATTTTTCCATAATTAGGGAGGCCGAGCCCTGGAGCCATTACCATAGCATTTTTCAAATACACAAAAGCATTGCACATTTCATCTGACCATTTTATACAGTCTGGCATGTCTGAACCTATGGCTTGTCTCAGGAGATTGTCATAGTAGGAACAGTCAGGTATTCATTGGCGGCAGTAACCAATCATACCAAGAAAGGTAAGCATGTCTTTCTTAGTAAGTGGGCGGGGCAGACCCACAAGAACCATAGCTCTTTTGTGATTGACTTTCCTTTCTCCTTTTGAGAGTACACAACCAAGATATGCAACCATTTCCTGACACCATTGCAATAATTTCTTTGACACTTTGTGACCACTTTCAAAAAAACATTTCAAAAGATCCTTCCCATCCTCCAGGGCGGCCACCGAGTAGAACTGCAGATGAGGAGCCACATACTGCAGCAGGGATGAACAGTGTCCTGGTATCCAAGCTCTGAGAGTAGTTTGGAGGACAATGGGATAGACTGCAGAGGAGTCTACATAGCCCTGGGGCATTCTACACCATGTTAGTTAGAAAGCAAAGATTGGCTGTGTCTCCTCATCCACAGGGACGGAAATAAAAAAAGCATTCAATAAATCAATCACAGTAAAATACTCTGCATCCTGTGGTATGGCAGTATTGATGACACATCAGGCACTATTGGGGCAATTGGCACCATTAGGCTATTGATGGCCCTTAGGTCTTGTACAAACCTATAGTCACCATTTGCCTTCTTACTGGGTTAATGTTAATGTAGGGCGAGACAATTTCCCTATTGGTTGTCTCTGTGTGTAACCCCCTCTTTGTCCTTGCCCCCTCCCTTTTATAAAAGTTACCCCTTTTATTTCCTGAGAAATCATTTTGATAATGTGTCTGCACTAGTTTGTTTAAGGATGTCAAAACATCCTGCAGCATCCTTCGCTGTCAGAAATCAGTTATTGTGCTTGTAGCCCACTCTGATATTTACTGTGTGTCCTCATGTAATGAAGTCTTTCATGAAACTCTTATCTGGTTGTGGAATGTAAGGGGGAGGAGGGGGGCGCATGGTACATGCATAGAAAACATTGATTTAACCCTTAAATCCACCATCTCATGTCTCTGTTAAACCCATCGTGGACAGTGTTTTGGCTAGGATGCTATAGGGAGCCTCAGTCCAGCCGGGGATCTCCACAGCATGTTTATTTTCATCCTCATTTTTCTTTCTAAACATTCTGACTTTTATTTCCTTTACTTTTTTTAATTTTATTTTTTCTTCTTGGCAAAATGCCAATAAGCACTCCTTATGGCCAGAGGTTCCCCTGATCACAAGCAAGCTTTGTGCGTTATTACTTTTCTTATTTTTTATAACCAAACAATTTTTATTTATATTTCAATTTTTTTTTTTTTTTTTTTTTTTTTTTGGCAGAGTGCCAACAGGTTCAAACAGTACTTTCAATTGCTGTAGTACCAATGCCGCAAACAATTCCTCACTATCTATTACGGTCAGTGAGATATTAGCACTTGAACCCTGTTGGCAAAAAGCCAAATGTCCAAATTTTGCACCTGGCTTCCCATGTGCAAGAGATGTCAGTAGCAAAAAGAATTATTCAAATAGCATGTTTTGATCAAAAGTTAGCCTCAGAGTATACTACCGACTATGCCAATTCATGTATTACCTTAAGAGAGTGTTATTAACACTGCTACTATGCTCACTATCTCATACATTGGAGTCAAAACATTCATATGTAAATCATTAAGAGAAAACATAAATACATCACCGGATACTGTAGCATCGCTCTACGTCTCGGTTGGGGAACTTCCATCAATCACAAAAAGGAGCCGGGAGTTCACCGCAAGACGCGTCTGTCGCCTTTTATTACGTACCCTTATAACACAGTGCAGTGGAAAGCGTCGTCTTACCTTACAACGCTGACAAATTCCACACAAACAGTTAACAGATCATCTTATAAACTTCTACAGGCGATAGGAAGATAAGCAAAGAGAAGGGTTTTGTCCGTCACACTTTAGCAGACTTTTTTCTTATAATTACAGTACTGTATAAATCATTTTCCTACGAACTTCTCAGAGTCCGTGAAAGCCCCCCCAGAGCTTTCTCCTTGTTCACACGGGAACAAGTGCTGCTTCTTAAAGCAGTCTTATTACATGAACTTCTCGGAGTCCATTAAAGCCCACCCAAGGCTTTATCACTGTTAACTCAGAACAGCTTTTTTTTACTGCTTCTCAGAGCAGTTAAACTTATCAACGAGGTCTGAAAACAACTTCTACATAAATCACAGGTTCAAAGAACGATTTCTGAATAATGTCACAGTGAGAGATACATATATCAATTCAACTCACCATATAGACATATATTATAATCGACCCCGGACGAGCCCCCAAACTGAAGGAAATGTAGATTGTCTAGAGGTCATTAACCCTTCAATTACCTCTGGTAAAATGTGACGATCAATCCCCCACACAGGCCTGGGAGATTCGCCCATTGAGACAATGACACAAAACAACAAAGTCTCTCCGAGCAAATCTAATCTTTATTCTTTGGTGTGAATATTTAAAGGGGGCTTTCAGAAAGTACCGCCCTTTGAACGTGTCATACAGATTATCCAATCATATACAAGTACAGCCTACAATAAAAGTGAAACTAGCAATTCCTCAAAATCATGTGCTTTCCAAGAAACGAAACAACTAAATAAGATAACAGTAACATGGGAAACGAAACTAGACTAGCAAAACTTGAGCATACATTTTGTGAGGTGGATGTTAGAGAGAGACACAAAATGGAAACCAAATTTCTTAAAGAATGAAAGTGGTTAAGCTAAATATCCCTTCAGTGTGTGGGCAGGTCCGCTTCAAAGTCCTGTGGTTTGTCCGCCGGATAGTCTGATCGTGTGTACGCAGCATTAGTGTTTTTTTGTAGCCCAAATTAGAATAAGACCCAGTCTTATTTTCGGAGAAACAAGGTAGAATATCTGGAACTGTTCCCGCAAGAGTGTGTTGCAGTTATTATAACAATTGTACTAGTGTTGTGATTACAGATTGCCATTTGCTTTGTTGACTGTTTACCTAAAACTCTACAATTCAAGAATCTTTCAACCCCTTTTCTGGATTCTGTGCTCTGTTCCTCCAGTTTGGGTATTAACCTCCTGGTCCCACACCACATGTTACTGCCACACTAAACTCATCCAACTAAGCACAGATCAACATGATTTATTCATATGAATTATAGATGGATTGGAGAATTATTTTTCATTTCTGATCTAAAATTTAAGGATAGTGTTGTAATAATACATCTTTGGTAGCATTGTTACAGAAACCAGTAAAATAATTCTGCTTTAAGTCAGCAAATATGTAACTGCATCCATTAAGTACTAGCTGTAAACAGTATTACATGTTAAATATTTTTCTGTTATGAATACAGGGTGTAAAAAACATATATGTGCTTTTGTTACAGAGATTCTGCTGACACCCTTAATATAACAGTTCTTCGAAGTACCTCAGTAAGTATTGCTCTGTGTTTTTTTTGTAGTCTACTTTAATTATACATATGAGGGCCACATTTATGTTTAGCATTGTGTGGTTTATTTTATCAGAATGGTGTATCCTTTGAATTTAATTAATTTGACTTGGTGACTGGACTAGTCAGGTTAAAAAAAAAGACACACAAACAAGAAGTTTAACCAATATACAACTATAAAAACACCTGTTTTAATTTGTGAAGCAAAACTGCACTCCTGTTGCCAAAACAAAACCCAACCCATCTACTCTCCTGGATCTCAGTCTTTACCATGAACACCATGAACACGTGCAAAGATATTGGACATTTTTTCAGAAGTCCTGCTTTTATTTTGTACATTCTAAGATTGGCCGTTATAGAAATATAAGGGATGGATGAGAGGCAGACTCCTGGTGCAAAAAATGCAATCAGTCTACCCCATTTAAAGTTTTAAGTAATCCATGGAAGATTTGACTTGGGGCTCTCATGTATGAGCAAGGAGCCTGCTGGTGGGGCAGACAATATCTGACTTGCAAATCCACAAGGCTTACCAATTTATTTCCCCCCCAAAAAAACACATTACCTGCAACAAGACAGGAAGAAAGGGATACTGTCACATTAAAGCATTTCTTAACCTCTTCACAGCTGCACTCACAACAGGTAAAACTAATGGCAAAACCCATAAATGTAAGCTGTCATTAGAAAAGAAATGGAAGAACATAATTTCAAAGAGGGCTCTTGTGTGGAGGCAACTAAGATATGGTTCCCCTTCCTTTGGAGAGATTTTCTCACTTTCTGTTGTGTCTACAGCTCTAAAATGAAATAAAAACCCAATGGGACACAGATGTTAAAGAGTCTAACATTGCTTCTGACCATTTCATTCTATTTATAAAATTGAAAGGTTTTTTCTTTAGTTCTCCCGTTTGCCACTTGGGTGTATTACTAACCCCTGTGACTTAGTGGAAGCAAGAGTTAAATATTGTTAGAAACAGGAAATGGTAGAAATTAATGAAATACACAGATAAAGTGTAAAGACCACATGCCACTTGTATATAACATTATATGATAGTTTGTTTTCTTTTGGGATAGTGTGCAGAAGAGAGGGAAATTCCATTTACGAGTACACTCGGAAGTTACAAGGAATATACTTTTCTTAATCGCACAGTACAGAACACAGGCTTAGTCATAGACTACTGGGTTACATGCTGCCACAGGTAATTTAACACTGTCAAACAAAGTTGTTAGAACAACATCATATAACCTCTCACAGTCCCCAACAATTCCCAGTTTTTCGTTAGGGGTTAGGTAATGGGTGTATGCTGTCTACAGTGATAAGGGAATGGCTTCTCTATCGGGACATTGTCCTTCCTTCCCTATGTCCCTCGCTGAAGCATTCCAAAAAGTTTCTCTTCACTGTTTGGATTTGGTATGTGCTGTGCGAGTTTACCTATGAATTTCCTTTAGGGAATCGAATTGTCTCTGTGTTTTTCCTGCAGGCTCATTGTTTAAGTTTACACTTTAAAGATAGGGTTTCTCCCTTCCCTGTCAGGACACAGACAGGGATCCAGTGGGCCTTTCAGGATGAGGCGAATGTTTCCCCGATTTTCAGAGCCTGGTGCTCTGTTCATGCACTTGTTACGTTTTACCAGGTAGATATTCAGACTTCCTCTGATGCCAGCTTTGGCTGCAAGGTGCTTCAAGCTGCTCTCCGAGCTTAGGGTTTTTGAACTTTTGTTCCCTGGGCCTGTTGGTATTTATTTGCTGTGTCAAACCCTCAGTCCTACTTCTTTTGGACATCTCAGTAGTCTATGACTAAAGCCTGGTACATACTATGAGTTTTTTCATGTCAGCAATCTCCCTGAGCTGTTGTATTCCGACAGGGGTACCCCCCACCAGAGCACTCCAGTCAGCGCTCTCAGCTATTGGCTGGGAGCGCTGATTGGGAGACAGTCATCTGCTGGTTTTCTAGAGTGTTCATTTAACAGAAGGCGGCCAAACAGCCAGCTTCTATCACACCAGATTCCATACACACGGACCAAACGTCACACAGTTTTTATTGAACTGCCCGATGTCACCCAGAATTCAGTCCATCTGTACGGGGGCTTAAGTCTGTGCGCTGTACTGTAATAGGATTTTTGACTTACCTGAAAAATGCTCTCCTCGATTTCTGTGATTTCTTCTTATTGCTTGCTAAAAAAAATGAAGATTGTTGGGAGTGGGAGGAGTTATATAGAGCTGACAACTTTGTTTGTCGGTGTCCAAGCACCTGAAGGTGGCAGCATATAACCCAGTAGTCTATGAATAAGCTGGTGTCCTGTACAGTACTCCAAGAAAGGGGTGTAACAGAAAGGGATTTTAAAGGTAAGTCAAAACTCCTATTTGCCACTGCAACATACAACAAAGCACAAAACTTCAGCATGGTAAAGGCAGACTTGTGAATGAAGCAAGATTCCACGGACAAGATGCCAGTAGAGCTCAATTCCCCTTCATCGCAAGCAGTGATGGGGACTTGTCACATTAACGTGCAGCTTCATGTGACCACACAGAAGCCTTGTCCACATTACTATACCAGCCTTTTTTAACTTAATGCAGCTAGTTCACACCAGTGTGTTGATTTTTTTTTATTTTTTTTTATTCATTTTTCATGAGCCCCCTGATAAACCCAGACTTTACCCAGGTTGATAAAGACTGATCTACAGATTAAATACATTGCCTTAGAAAACATGGTACCTTTGACAATCTTTATATTTTTTTAAAATAAAGGGCCACAAATTTAAATAGAAAGATGATTTTCAAAACATTAAGCTAAGACAGAATTTTTCCTACATTCTAACTCAAACTGCAACCTTCAAGAAACTATTATTAACTGAAGTTTAATTACAGCAAAGTCACTGACTCCAAACTTTTGGACAAGCAACAACCTACCAAACCCCAAAAATGGCCTAAATAATATGCTAACTTTATAAACCTTGAAGACATTTTTTTAGGACAATCCAAATCAATTTTATAAACTTTGCAAGCCCTGGAATAAATACCTAACTCATCTCAAAGTTTATTATTCAGTTGAACTGTATTTTACAACTTTTCTTTCTTTATATCATTGCCATCAAATTAAAATGCTTAACTTTCTACAAAGCAGCTCTTAAATAACTACGGTAAATAAAAAAACATTTTGATAAGGTTACTAGGAATACACTTTTAGTAATTAACAGAATTACTGTAAACCCAGCTCTTACTTCCTTTTCCTATTTACTTTTTTCTTAATTCTGTTACATTATGAAGTTTTTTATTTATTCTATCATGTGTCGATAATAGGTAATGTTCCTTACATATTATATCAAACGTATTGTTTCTGATACAGATGTATATATACCTTTTCTACCGCTTAATAACAAAAGCAACATAAAATTAGTGATGAGGGGATTATTTTTCTAGGTTATAGCTGTTTCACTCTTTAGTTTTCCTCATTCTACATTCTGATTAGTCTCCCTTGTGATGTTATATTATGGGAATTTTGGGATCCGGGGATGCTTGTAGTATAATGCTAGTGCTATTGTAAAAAGTGAAGTGAGCCCACATGTTCATTTTAAGTAGTGTACATTTTTTTTAGAAGTTCTCTTATCTTTATATAGTTACAACATAATTTGGCCATACACATTATTGATTAATTGTAAAATCGTTGTATAATCTTCTCTATATTTATCAAATATTTGGACTACAAAGTTGTTAGATCTAAAAATTTGGTATATCTAAAAGATATTGTACAGTCAAACTGTAATGTATATGGTCAGCATAAGATGTGAATAACTAGGTAATAACTTCAGGATGAAAGCCCATGTTCACTAACCTTATTCTGTTTTACGCAGAGCCCCAAGTCTTCCTTTCTTACTGCGGAAAAGAGGGCCAGATTAAAAAGTAATCCAGTAAAAGTAAGATTTGCAGAAGAAGTGATTGTCAATGGACATACTCAGGTGAGTGAGTTTTCGTACTATAGATACATATATGCCGCACGTGTGTTTAAAAACTGTGTATATTTGTTCTTTTTATTTAAAAAGTTTTATTAACCACTTGCTTACTGGGCACTTAAACCCCCCCTCAGTCCCAGACCAATTTTCAGCTTTCAGCACTGATGCACTTTGAATGACAATTGCGCGGGCATACAACACTGTACCCAAATGACATTTTTATCATTTTTTTCCCACAAATAGAGCTTTCTTTTGGTGGTATTTAATTACAGCTGGGAGTTTTATTTTTTGCTAAACAAACAAAAAAAAGATGCAAAAAAAAAAAAATCATGTTTAATAGTTTGTTATAAAATTTTGCAAACAGGTCATTTTTCTCCTTCATTGAAGTGCGCTGATGAGGCGGCACTGATAGGCTGCACTGGTGGGCACTAATAGGCTGCATTGGTGGGCACTGATAGGCTGCATTGGTGGGCACTGATAGGCTGCACTGGTGGGCACTGATAGGCATAGTTAAGGCAGCACTAATAGGCACAGATAAGGCGGCACCGATGGGCACAGATAAGGCGGCACTGATGGGCAAAGATGGGCACAGATAAGATGGCACGGATGGGTGGCACAGATGGGTGGCACGGATGGGTGGCACTAAGGGGCACTGATAGGTACCACTGATAGATGGGACTGATGGGCACTGATAGGTGGCACTGATAGGTGGCTCTGATAGGTGGCACTGCTGGGCACTGATGGGCGGCACTGCTGGGCACTGATGGGCACTGGTAGATGACACTGATGGGCACGGATATGTGGCACTGGGGTGCAGCACCTTTGTTGAGGCAGATTGTGGGCACTGCTGAGTGGCACTGTGGGCACTGCTGGGTGGCACTGCTGGGTGGCACTGTGGGCACTGCTGGGTGGCACTATGGGCTGTCAGCGTGAGGAGGAATAATAGCCGATTACCGGCTCCGTTATATCACATGATCAGCTGTCATTGGCTGACAGCTGATTACGTGATAAGGGGTCGGAATTGACCTCTTGCTTGGATCGGTGATCAGGCGAGTCTCATAGACTGGCCGATCACAGAGCACGCAGGCCGCTCGTGCAAAGGCAAAGGAGATCCGCGCTGTAGCCGTCATTCGGCTATAGCGCGGGTCTCAAGTGGTTAAAGTGCAAATGAACACAAAGCACTGGAAGATACATATGCATTCCAAAACATACACAGACAAAATGCTGTTCCATGTTAATTCGGACATACAATGAATTACCAACACATACAATACATTTTAAAAACAATAAGCACAATTTAGTCCTCAGCTATCCAAAATAAACTGGCAAAGGAACCAAAAAGGAAGCAAAGGGAGAGGGGAATGCTTGCTAGTAGGGAGAAGGAAGGGGTATACAAAGAAAAGGTTAAGGAAACAGAAAGGGGAGGGAAAGAGGAAATGAGGAGGGAGGGCAGATAAAAAAGGTTGTCCATGGTTGAGTAAAAGTAAGACCCCAGAAAAGGGGATACTCCTCTGTAGTACCTCGGAAAGGAAGAAGGAGGGGTGTTGTTGCAAAAAGAAAAGGGGAAGGTGTTTATCTTGATAAAAGCACCAAGGTTAGATTATTATGGAGTCCATCTGAAAGGAGGCACGTACCTGTGAATTAATGGGATCCAGAGTTTTGTTAAATTTGGACACTGTGAGAATATGGGTGATCAGTTTAAATTGAGTAGAGGTAAAGACTTAAGGTTTATTATTAATGAGAGTTTCGTAGGGGTCTTTATGGAAAGCCATGGTATAAAGCAGTTGAAAGAGACTAATCCAGAATCTTTTTACTTTGGGGCATTACCACCAGATGTGCAGAAAGGTTTCCTACTCCTGACAAACATGAAACCAGCTAGCTGGGTAGGAACAGAACAAGAGATCCACAAAGGAACTAAGTACCAGTGCATTAGTAGCTTACAGTTAGTCTTTTATATGAGGGTAGGGCATTTTGTAGATTCATAAAAAGTAGGTTGTATAAAAATGATGATGCCAAATCCTGCAGGATTTGCTTTAAATGATGCTCAAAAACTGCAAGAACAGGGGGCCTTAGATATGGGAATACGCTTCAAGGAAAAATGTTTTAGTAGTAAGTACTAAAAAGGGGCACCAGGCACCAAGTCAAGTGAGGACTGTGGGGTTGAAAAGGATATCACCCCAGAAGTCATCACAAAATGTTTAGTTAAGCACAGTCCACTTCTGAAGCGTGGGGGCTTCCAAGGATGGTCAACAAAAAAGATGTACATTCTTCAAAATCTGTGGATTCATACCCTTTTCATTTTTAATTTGGCACAGTGTTTTTTTAATGGGCTTTACATGTGGAATCATTTATCAGTAAGGAAGCTGCACTTTCTGTATACCACATAAAAAATTAAGCAAGCAAAACTTAAAAGAAAATGTACCATGGTAACATGTTTTGAAATGTGCCTTACTGGGCCAACTGTATGTTAAAGTTCCAGCCTCACACACATTTATCTTAAAGCGGGGTTCCACCCTAAAGTGGAACTTCCGCTGATCGGAACCCTCCCCCCCTCCGGTGTCACAATTGGCACCTTTCGGGGGGGGGGGGTGGAGATACCTGTCAAAGACGGGTATTTACACCCACTTCCGGGCATAGACTCCCGTGGGAATCTATGCCTCTTCCTGTCCTGCCGTGCTGTCTGCTGGGACACACACGGGTCCCAGAGACAGCGCGGACAATTCCTATTGAGCTGCGCGACTCACGCATGCGCAGTAGGGAACCGGGAAGTGAAGCCGATTCGCTTCACTTCCTGATTCCCTCACCTAGAATGGTGGCGGCAGCAGCCGAGAGCCGAGCGATCGATCGGCCTCGGCATCGCTGGAACCCGGGACAGGTGAGTGTCCATTTATTAAAAATCAGCAGCTGTAGTATTTATAGCTGCTGGCTTTTAATATTTTTTTTGTAGGTGGAATCCCTCTTTAAAGAAAATGCACAGCAAACATATTATTGTTTTAATTTTTTTAATGAGGTATATATTTAATCTTTCTAAAACCAGCAGAAGTTGAGGTCCAAAAAAAGAGCTGTAGTTTTATCCAGCTCATTCTACTGGGATTGCATTCAAAATATTTATCAAATAGTTACATTTTGTTAATCTACACTTTTAAATTAAGAAAATTAATAAAACTGACTAAAACATTTTACATTCCCTCTAAGCCCTTGTACACACGGTCGGATATTCCGACGGAATGTGTCCGATCGGACCGTTTTGTCGGATATTCCGACTGTGTGTAGTCTCCATCAGACTGTTTCCGTCGGAGTATCCGACGGACCAAGTTTTCCAACTCGTTGGTAAAATTTTCCGACAAAATGCTCCGATCGAACATACTCCGATCATGTGTAGAGAATTCTGATCGGACAAAGTGCCACGCACGCTCAGATCAAATTCCTACACCAAAGCTATTGGCTACTAGCGTGAACAAAGTCCCGTCGTAACAAAATAACGTCATCACGTCGGATTTTCCGACAACTTTGTCTGACCGCGTGTATGCAACAGTTTCGGACAAAATCTGACGGATTTGGTTGTCGGACTCTCCGACCGTGTGTACAAGGGCTTAGAATGAAATTTGACGTATTTTTCTTGCATTATTTTACCCTGTAAAATGTGTCGACTTATTTTACTTATTTTGTGAGACTATTGTGAACCTCTGCCCCCTGTGAATTACCATTTACTTGCCAGTACACAACATTGCAATTTACTGTAAAATTGTTTTCCTAGTATTGCAATCTGTAAACAATGTGGTCTTCTCTAAGGATCTTCCTTGCATGTTTACATGAATATCTTGTACCCCACCTTGTCTGTTTCTAAAATGGTCTTTCTGTTGTAGGGGAATTCACTTCTTTTCATGCCTAATGTCCTTAAAATCTACCTAGAAAATGGTCAGACAAAGGCTTTTAAATTTGAGAAGAAAACAACTGTGAAGGTATAAATCAATTTTAATATTTTTAGCTATAGTTGAATGTAAATATTTTTCATGTATGTGTAATAATAATAAAGGAGTACTCACATATTTCACAACGCATATCAACACATCATATGTGTGTTAGTGCATTGTGGTGGCATTTAATGTGTCTCAAACACACATGCTCTGCAGCTTACCACAGTGCACAGTAATGCATTCGAAAAAAGTGGTTCAATTTTGGTTAGTTTTGGTGTGTTGGCTGCCCAACAGAACTCGTGCTTACATTAGCCTGTACACGGCTAGGCTCCAAAAAAGTCTCACACATGTGGTGTCTTCATACTCAGGAGAAGCAGAAGAATGTATTTTGGGGGTATAATTTCACATATGCCCATGGCATGTTTCAGCAATAGATCATTTAGTGACAACTTTGTGCAAAAAAAATAAAAATTTTCATTTTCCCGCAACTTGTGGCAAAATATAAAATATTCCATGGACTTAACATGCCTCTCATCAAATATCTTGGGGTGTCTACTTTACAAAATGGGGTCATGGGGGGGAGCTATCTTGGCATTTTATGGCCTTTGAAACTGTGATAGATAGTGAGGAGTAAAATCAAAAATTTACACCCTTAGAAATCCTGAAGGTGGTGCTTGGTTTTTGGGGTCCTGTACTAGACTCCCAAAAAGTCTCACACATGAGCTATCTCCATATTCAGGAGAAGCAGCAGAATGCACTTTGGGTGTAATTCCACATATAACCATGCCATGTTTGAACAATATATCATTTAGTGACAACTGTGTGCAAAAAAAAAGTGTAATTTTCCCGAAACTTGTGGCAAAATATAAAATATTCCATGGACTCAACATGCCTATCAGCAAATAGCTTGGGGTGTCTACTTTCCAAAAAATGGTCATGGCCCCCCCCCCCCCCCAGGGTTTGAACCCTCCTGGCTTTTTATGCACAACATTTAGAAGCTTATGCCACACAACACCCACTCTTCTAACCGCTTGAAGACAAAGCCCTTTCTGACACTTTTTGTTTACATGAAAAAATATATTCTTTTTTGCAAGAAAATTAATTTGATCCCCCAAACGTTATATATTTTTTTAAAGCAATGGCCCTACAGATTAAAATTGTGGGTGTTTCACACAGTATTTGCGCAGTGATTTTTCAAACAAAATTTTTTGGGAAAAAACACACTTTTTTTTAATTTTAATGCACTAAACCACACTATATTGCCCAAATGTTTGATGAAATAAAAAAGATGATCTTATGCTGAGTACTTGGAAACCAAACACATGGATTAAAATTGCACACAGACGTCCAGCAGCAACAAACTACATACATTTTTAAAAGCCTTTAAAATTACTGCCCTCAATCTAACCTTTGCGTTGATATCTCACATGCATACATGCATGGTGCAATTGCTGTTTACATATGACACCAGACCGACACTTGCGTTTGCCTTTGCGCGTGAGCATGGGGGAACAGGGGTGCTTTTTTTTTTTTTTTTTTGCTTTTTTATTATATTTTTAAACTGTTCCTTTAATTTTTTTTTATCATTTTTATTGTTATCTCAGGGAATGTAAATATCCCCTATGATAGCAATAGGTAGTGACAGGTACTCTTTTTCGAAAAAATTGGGGTCTATTAGACCCTAGATCTCTCCTTTGCCCTCAAAGCACCTTACCACAGCAAGATCGGTGTCATAAAATGCTTAGCCAATTTTCCAATGGTGCTGTTTATGTCGAGGGAAATCTAAGTCATGAAATTAGCTAATTAGCTGCTAGGATTGCTTTTACATGAAAGCCAACTGCTGGCTGAAAAGAATGATACCAAGATGATACCTAAACCTGCAGGTATCTTTCTGGTATAACCACTCAATGTCCAGCAACATACCAGTACATTGTTGGTCCTTGTTGGGCATACATTGTAAAGTTCTTTTTTTCATGCAGCCTGTGGGCTGAACAAAAAAAAGAGATTGATTGGTGGGTATGCCCACCATTGGAATACCGCCCTTCATCCACCCACTTCTAATGATGGGCATACATGCACCATTTTTTTTAACTGTGGTGGTGAAATCACCTTCAACAGCGCTGGAGTCGCGACTTTATGTATCTTGGGAGCAAACGCTGTTGCTGTCAAGATAAATAAACCTGTGCTGCAGCTGAATGGCGTACCTGCTAAGCAAATGATGGTTAACAATAAATGAAAGTAACATTACAGTGTAACAGTAAGACTTACCATACCTGCAAAGCAAATACAATAAAAATAAAACATTGCAATCTGTGCCTAAAAAAATATATGCCGAAGCATGGGGGCAATCCGCCCCTAATGTTAGGTGCAAATCTCTCCTCTACTCCTGCCCCCATGCTTCGGGACATATACTCTTTTTTTTTAACTGTGGTGGTGAAATCACCTCCGACAGCGCTGGAGTTACCGCTTTATGTATCGTGGGAGCAAACGCTGTTGCTGTCAAGATAAATAAACCCGTGCTGCAGCTGAATGGCGTACCTGCTAAGCAAATGATGGTTAACCACTTTCCTACCAGGCACGAACACCCCCTTCCTGCCCAAGCCATTTTTCAGCTTTCAGCGCTGTCGCACTTTGAATGACAATTGCGCGGTCATACTACTGCTGGGTTGTTTTATTTTTTACAAAAAAACAAGTCGAAAAATTTTGGGAAAAAACTTTTTTTGTCAGTAAATTTTGTAAGTAATTTTTCGCCTTCACTGTTGTGCGCTGATGAGGCAGCACCAATGGGCACTGATAGGCTGAACTGGTGGGCATTGATGAGGTGGCACTTATGGGCACTGATGAGGCAGTACTTATGGGCACTGATGAGGTGGCACTGACGAGGAGGCACTAATATGCTGCACTTATGGACACTGATAGGTGGCACTGATATGTGGCACTGATTAGCACTGATAGGCAGCACTGATGGGCACTGTTAGGTGGCACTGATGGGCACTGATAGGTGGCACTGATGGGCACATATAGACAGCATGGATATGCGGTACAGATGGGCACTGATGGGCATTGATAGGTGCCATTAATGGGTGACACTGATGGGCATTGATGAACAGCAGTGACGGGCATTGATGGGCAGCACTGATAGGCGCCACAGATTGCCACGACTGACTGGCATGTCTAATGGGCACTGATTTGTGGCACTTGTGGGCAGTGTGGGCACTAATTGCTGCCACTGGTGGGCACTGATCACTGGCATTATTGGGCACTGTATGCTGGCATTGGTGGGCACGGTGTTATAACACTTTTTTTCTATATTGATCATCAGTGCCCTGATTACTTCCCTAGCTGTCCCCCTGTGAGGAGATGCCACTGATCGGCTCTCATATCCTCACACTCTGTCAGTGTGAGGCGAGGAGAGCCGATTACCGAAATCTCTATGTTTACATGTGACCGGCGGTGTTTGAACACGGCCGATCACATGGTTAAAGAGCCGTGGAGTCGCGCCATGTCCTAGCAGACACGTGGGAGTGGCCGTTCTGAGCCGCCATCAAATGACGACGGGCAAGAACAAGAGCTGTACCGCCCGCCGTCATTTCACTGTGGGCGGGCGGCAAGCAGTTAACAATAAAACAAACATTACAGTATAACATTCCATACCTGCAAAGCAAATACAATAAAACATAGTAAAAATAAAACAGAGAGAGAATGAGAAATATAGAACAATAGTGAGCGGACAGTAGAGCGCAAACATAAAAGAACAATATAGAGAGAAAAGAAAAATACAACCACAATTATTTTTGGATTTTTTTATTTTATTTTTTTGTGTTTTTGTGTGTTTGTTTTTTCACTTTTTTCACTTTTATAAAAACCTGCAAAAAACTGTAAACTGAACGTTAAAGATTAGGGTCTCCCAAAAGTCTTTCGGACCCTATGTACGTGTGGCTAGGACTTTGTGGTGCTGTACCCTACGCTAATACTCAACTAGAGTAGAGTGTGGTAGCGTTTGAAACAGTCACCAATGCAGAGACCAGGTTGGTCTGGACAGGAGGGACAATAAAAGCGGGTGTCATGCCTAGATCCACATTTACTGCAGACACGACATCTTCTTTGGGGTGTTCTTTGCGTAATGGTACCAGGGAGGACATAAGGAAAATGCCTCTCATGCAGCCGGCTCACTGCATTTGCATTGGGAAGGTGGGCCAAAGCACTGTCTGGAAACAGAAGAGCTGTGACATTCTGTTCCTGGAATTTTAGGAAGGATCCTGGCCAATTGAAAGAAATATACAGATACTTTTTTGTACCGGCGTCTTGCCTCGTGGGTAATTAGGTACGGCGCCAACAACTGGTCGTTGAGATCCACCCCTCCCATGTTAAGGTTGTATTCATGGACACAGAGGGGTTTCTCCACAACACCAGTCGCCATAGGAATTTGGACTGCCGTTTCTGCATGAAGCGAGGACAGAAAGAAAACATTCCCTGAACCCCGCCACTATTACACCTCAAGCATGCTCTCTCCCCCCATCTAAATCGGCATTCTTCAAGCCGTTGAGGAAAGCCCCGGCAGTTAAATCGCACGGTGCCACATGCCCAATACCATAATCAAAAGGTGACTAAAAAGTGGCACGCTCATGTAATAATTGTCCACGTACAAGTGGTACCCCTTTCTGAATAAGGGTCCCACACTATCTTACCAGCGCTCCCTATGTAATCTGGGAAGTTCTCTGGCTCTATGTGACTATATTTTCCCTTGTAAACCATAAAACTATATGTATAGCCTGTTGCCCTGTCACAGAGTTTATACATCTTGACCCTGTATCTGGCACACTTGCTGGGAAGTTATTGTTTGATAGACAAGCGGCCAGAAAACATAATCAGGGACTCATTAATGTAGACAACTTGATTGGGAGTAAATAAGGATGCAAACTGTTGGTTGAAGTGGTTTACGAGGGGCCGAATTTTGTAAAGCTGATCAAATTCAGGGTCTCCCCAAGGATGACAGAGTTCATGGTCGCTGAAGTGCATGAACTGCAAGATCTGCTCATATCATGTCCTGGTTATGGAGGCAGAGAACACGGGCATATGGTGAATTAGGTCAGTGGACCAATATGACCGCAACTCACTCTTTTTAGTTATGCCCATGAGGAGGGATAGGCCCAGAAAAGTCTTAAATTCAGAAACCGTAATTGGTTTCCAATCTCTGTCAAGGGTCAGCATGGGATTAGCGCTGATGAATTGACCAGCATACAAATTGCTTTGGTCCACAATAGATCTATAGTGATCTTTGGTGAGAAACTGCAAATAAAAATCAAGTGACGTAAAAGCAACTGTTTCCACCTGAATTCCGGGTTGGCCAGTGAATGGGGGAAATACGGATTCCCAGTTAGGATTGGCGATTGCAGCAGGAAGGGCAGTATGGGGTCGACAGGCCTGTGTTTGTCTTCTTCTTGGTGGTAGTGGGACACTACTCGTGCTTGCCACCTCGCCAGCTTGAACTGCACTTATGGGACATGCCATGTCACCAAGTGTTACTGCAGTGCTGGATGTACGACCAGCATGTACTAGGCTGCTGGTGCTTGTCAGTTCACCAGAAGTACTGGCTCTCTGCTCCATACGAGAGCCCTGCGGTTCTTGCACCTCAACGACAGCAGAAGAAGAACAGGGTCTGGTACGCCTGACCTTGGCAGGGACCACAACTCCGTTGTCAGAGCTATCTGTCAGGTTGCCGCTGCTGTCTACAGGTTCGTATTCTGAGCCTGAATCTGACAGATGAGGGTCTTCCTCTTTACTCCTGTCATACTCAGAAACGTGTAGACCTCTTCACTAGTGTACCTTGGATTTGACATTTTGGTCTCTAAATTTACTGGTACACTAGTGACACAAGAAAAAATGCACCTGACTGTCAGTGACTGCTTCAAATGCTGCAAAAAAAAACTGTTAGCGTTTACAGGGATCAGGCCTGACTCTGCGAATGCTGCAGTTATGTGTTTAGTGTTTTGTAAGTGACAGTGATCGATTGACACCGTACTTGAGTGGGCTGGGCTAGGCTGGGCTGGGCTGGGCAGAGGGGCTAAATGTAGGTGCTAGCAGGTATCTGGGCTGATCCCGCTAACACTATGTTTTTGGGAACCCTAAACTGCTGGGGACGCTAGTATAGATCTGATCATATCAGATATTGATTCATTCAGGCACTATACTACTAGAGACGCATGGTGCGTGCGTGAGTGTTAGCGCTACTGGCACTAATCTGACGCTGTCTGGGGCAATGCAGACCCTGACTGATGCTAAAACCTAACTTTGATCACCTGCTGGGTGATCAGGGGGTTAAACCTTTATTGGGTAAAATATGGCGGGTGCCCTGACGCTATAAAAAATAAAATAGATAAACTGTGTCACCTGTGACACTTATAAAGTGATCACTGGTGACAGTTGGTGATCAAGGGGTTAAATCTTTATTAGGGAGGGGATCCCTAGACCTATCTGGTGGGCCTAAGACTAATTACCCTAACGCTGATTTTTTACACTAATGACACCAGTACAGCGATCAAATAAATATCTGAATGCTGTACTGGGTGATGCAGTGACAGGTGGTGAAGGGGTTAATGGGGGGGCGTGATCAGGGGGGGGGTGAAATATGTGCCTACGTGACCTGGTGTCAGTGTGGTGCTGGTGCACTTACTATTATATGTTATCTCTCCTCGGTCTGGAATGGAAAAGACCAACAAGAGGAGAGATGACATCACTTCCCCTGTCAGTGTTTACAGTTACACAGACAGGGGAAGGATCTCATTCACCAAGACCGATCACCAGGTCCAGGCCAGATTTCATTGGCCTGGGCCTGGAGATTGATTGGTTCTGGATCTAATCCGATGGTCGAGGCTGGCAGTATATCTGTGGCAGCTGGTCCGGAACCGGTTAATAATATCATGTAGTCCATCCAGAACTGAACTGAATGACAAACCCCACTAACAAACACCATGGCAAAACAAAATTTTTCTATATATTAGGGAGGGAGGGTGGGAGCAGCATGGGGCTCCGTCTTCAGCGGGGGTCTCCTCAGGCGGTGAACAGAGCGGGAAAGCAGCCGGCTTTTATAACTACAGCTCAGTCACGCCCGATACAGCCAATCGGGACCAGTTACCATGCCACTCAAACATCTGCCATAACCTGGAGCAACCTAAAACGAGAAACAGAGGGGGAGGGGACCCAGAAAGTTTGCAGCCCTTTGTACTGTCCCATGGAGCCCGCATAAGCGCTAGGGGCTCAGTCATTCTGCCTGTGCTGTGAATGATTGCCTAGCATAGACCAACAACCCTGATGTGAACCCTTACCCATCCTTATACTGAAATATGAAAATATAGCTGGCTGACTTTTTTACAATTATTCTGGCTCCAGAAAAATAAAGAATAACGTTTTAGTGAGCAAGAATTTAGTAAGTGATAATGTCCAGTAATATTAATCTAAGCTCAGATGAGAAAACCTTTTTTATGTTTACTCCTTTATGCTGAAAATGTGTGTGGAAGGAAGAAAAGACTGTAAAAAGACAGGAGAGACAAAAAACAAAAAAAACAAAAAGGAAAAGAAGAGAGAGAGGGTTGGGTACCAGCCCGATACAGGAGTTAATTATGCCTTTTGGCCATTAAATGGAAAGTAGAAAAACCCCATTGTTTAATGTTTGTTGTATTTTGTCTGATTTTGCACAAGCAAAAGACCAGGAATGTATAATCACAACTGCTATTAATTAGACTAATCGCATTTTAAATAGACCCAGATGTGCTTAGTGTTTCTAGTGTAAATAAATTAATTTTTAATTAAATGAAAAGTTTTATTGACTTCATAGTATTTATTTGTTCTAGCAATACATTTTAAACCAGTTATATAGCATGTTATCCATCTCAAAATTTTGCTGGTGACAGCAGTCTTATGAGTCTCCCTTGTTCAGAATCTCTTTGATTACAAAGCTAATGCCGCGTACACACGAGCAGTCTTTCCAACGGACTTTCGGCAGCGTTTCGAATGAACGGGCTTGGCCACACATAATCACACCAAAGTCAGACGGATTCAAACGTGATGGCGTACGACTGTACTAGAATAAGGAAGTTCATAGCCAGTAGCCAATGGCTGCCCTAGAGTCGGTTTTTGTCTGTCGGACTAGCATACACACGAACGTATTTCTCAATAGGAACTGGGTCCAGTGGAGTTCCGGTGGAAAATTTTTAAACATGTTCTATTTCTAAAGTCCATCAGATTTTTGGACAGCAAAGGTCCGATGGAGCCCACACACGATCTAATTGTCCGCCAAATTCGTTCCGTCTGAGCTTTGCTGTCAAAAAGTCCAGTCGTGTGTACACGGCATTACATACAAAAGTCAATAGCTGCTGCTTTTTGGGCGAGAATGCCGCAAAAACAGTAATGGGCATATACGCAAGGTGATTAAACTTAGTTAATAAAGCAGTGGCAGAAACTATAATGTCATACAAAGAGTGATAGATCACAGCAGTCAATCAAATTCTCTTAATTGAGATCAGTGAAATACAAATTCTCTTTGGTTACTTAACCTCAAATTACTGCAATTTTCCATATAAAAGTGAATGTAAACCAGAATAATGAGCTCCTCTTATTTTCTTCCTTTTAGATAGATGAATATGAGTAAAACCTTTTTGCTATATCTGGTCGATGATTGCAAAAATTCCCGTGTCCTGTGCACTTTGCCTATATTATCTCAAGGAGTCTAATTAGCTGGTCATTACTGGACTGCAAAATAATTAGTCTCTGTGCTGTGAATGGGAAAAAATAGGGGGAAAGTTTGAGTAGTTTAGCACAAGACATCTGGGCAGGGCTGAGGCCGCGTACACACGCGCGGACTGTTGGCCCAACTTTGTCCGTCCAACAGTTTGAGCGAACAGTCCGCTCAAACTTAGCATGGACGGACATGGCCACACACGACGAACGAACAGTTTGCTGAAACCGTGCGCGATGACGTGAACGGCATGTACGACGGGACGCAAAATACGACGTCCTATACACTGCATTATAACTTTCGGCTTGAAAATCCTTTCTGAGCATGCGCGGAACTTAGTTTGACGAACAAGCCTACACACGGGCGGACTGTTCGTTGAAACAAGGTTTCAGCGGACAGTTTTTCGGAATTTCCGTAAAACCTTGTCCGTCCAACTGTCCGCTGAAACTGTCCGCTGAAAGCCCACACACGAGCGGACTGTCCGCCCAAACACTGTTCAGCGGACAAGGTTGGGCCAACAGTCCGCGCGTGTGTACGCGGCCTGACACTACTCAGTCCACAAAATTGCTGTGCTTGTTAGACCAAAACAGGACTTAGTTGCAATCCTTGTGAATTGACAGGAAGTTTTCTGTACTTTCAGGTTCTTTATAAGGATAACACATAAGAAATGTGCATGTTTTTCAGAAATGTACTGCATATTTTAGTTTTTTATTTTGCCTTGATATACACTTTAAATATATCTATACATTTTCTTATCCAAGCTTCTAATGGTAATAATCACACACCAAACATATCTGGCACTGTACTTATCTGAACTTTTGCTTTAGATATATCTAACAATATATAGTGCTAAAATTGTGTTTCATTTCAGGACATGATCATGACCCTCAAGGAGAAATTGTCGATCAATATAATTGAGCACTTTGCACTAGCTCTAGAAGAGCAATATAACATCTCAAAGCTTTACCTTCTTCACGAAGAGGAGCTTATCGAACAGGTGCGTTTGGAATAATCACAGACAATGGCAAAGAAAATGCTATTTTATTCCTGTCTTGTAGAAATTTCATTTTTGACATGATAGTCTAGTTCCATCAAAGAATGTTTGTGCTAGACTATAAGACTGACTATTAAAAAGAGAGAACCCTTTTTTTCTCTTCCTTATATTCAGCTTAATGGTATAGTCCCGGCAAAAACCTTATTTGTAGCTTCGGATAAAGTGGGTTAAAAGTTCTGTCTCGTTTTTATTACTGTCTTACGGTCTGTGCCCTCATTGAAGGTGTTCTGTTCCTTTGTCCACACAGGAAGTTTAGAATGTGCCCAACAGGCAAACACAACCAACTAATCTCTTCAGAGTAGGTTCAGCGTACATATGGGCCTTGTGATGATAATAAGGTCTGAAGAAACCAGAACTGCATGGAGCGAATGGGGACGTCAAAAAGTCACAAGTCACAAGCTGGAAATAAACACAGTTAGATTTAAATTTCATGTCAGTGCTAGGCATTCATGGAAGATCACACATTTTATGAAGCACAGTCAACTTTAGAAACACTTATGTAACAATAAGCAGGTGTGTCATAAAACCACACTGAAACAGTCCAAGCTAGAAGCGAAGCAGAGATGTTCTAAACAAAGACTGCAAAAGACTCCCAATAGACCTCTCATAAACAGTTGTAAACTAGTGAGTAATATACATCTGTCAGACTGTGGGCTAGTGATCTATATTGAACTAAAGCTGAAATGTCATCTTGAATAATCAACTTGAATGAATATTCCATAACTCCTACTGTCAGGGCCGGACTTAACATTGGGCTCGACTGGGCTCAAGCCCATGGGGGGGCCCCACTGAGATACATAGCCGAGTGTACTCAGCTCAGCTCCGTTCACAGCCACGCCCAGTCCCGCCCTATGATGGGCATAACACGGGGACTGGGTGTGACTGTGAGCCGAGCCGAGTACACTCTGCTACTCTCGGTTTCGCTCGGGACTGCGAGAGGAGCCGAGAGCCGCTGTAATGACATATTCGGTGACCCATCGCAGTTTGCTACGGAAGTGATGTTCCGTCACCGCCATCTTGCTACACCCCACACTCATCCACTGTAAGGATACACTAAGAAGGGGTAAAGCGGACACGTTGTAATACACACACCGGAGTTTTGCATTTTAGACGTATTTATAACATTAAAGTTAATATATAGTGAAATACAGTGCTTACAACTCAGTCTGACTACTTAGATGTTGAATTTTAAAAACAGCAAACTTCTGTCAGATTAGCAAACCTGTGAGCAGGGTTGCCGCACACCAGGTGCTGGAATCCCTGAGCAGCAGCAGGAGTGGGAAAATGTTACATGTTTCACCCTAAAAAGGGGCAAAATGTGTATCATGTTCACAAAGGTGAACTTTAAGTATTTTTTCACATTTAATACTTTTTATTTTACTGTTGCTTTTTTTCTGTTTTGCATTTTTTTTCTTGTAAATATTTTCTTGCATTGTTTTTTTCTTATCGTTAAAATTATATTTAAATGTTGTTAAAACTCAAATTCATGAACTACAAAAAAAACTACCCTTACAGTTGGCCCTCCAACTGCATGGGTTAAATGTTCATGTACTTCAGGGGATGTACGTTACTTCTCACTTCTGCGCTCTCCTTCACACCAGCTAGTCAGCGGTCCCCCACCATCCTCATATACAGTGTGGGACTATTGGCCCTACATTGTACTTAAAAATGTCACCCTGCAACCATGACCCAGAGCCCCTAATGAAGAAGGGAACCTGCCGAAGCGGGGGCCCCACTGCAATGGTAATATTTTGGAATTCCTGGAGGTGGGCTTTACCCACATTAACACCGCGATATAGCCAATATACAGCTACAGTGCGGCTTTCCAGTTCTGGGAGGTTGTTACTGGACACCCTCCCAAGAACGCGCTCCATGCGCACCCCTGGGGTGTGCATCGGGAAGCGTCTATGGGACACAGCGGATCATTGATCAGGGTAAAGGGCCAATCACAGTGGCACTTTACCATATGATCAGCTGTGTCCAATCAAAGCTGATCACATATAAACAGACTTTATGGTTATCAGCTCTCCTTTCCTCACACAGAGGCAGCGTGTGAGGAAAAGAGAGCCAATCAATCAGGGCTAAGTGAGTACAGCATTTTCACTGATAATCAGTGTAGCCCCATCAGTGCAGCTTATCAGTGCTCATTAGTGTAGCCTCATCAGTGCCTCCTCATCAATACCCGTCTGTGCAGCTTATCGTGCCCATCAGTGCTGCCTCATCATTCCCCATCAGTGTCCATCAGTGCGGCTTTATCAGTGCAGCCTCATCATTGTCCATCATTGCAGCCTAATCATTGCCCATCAGTGCAGCCTTGTTTGTGCATCTTCATCAGTGCACATTAGTGCAGCCTCATCAGTGCCCATCAGTGAGGAAGAAAAATTACTTATTTGCAAAAAAATTTAACCACTTGCTTACTGGGCACTTAAACCCCCCTCCTGCCCAGACCAATTTTCAGCTTTCAGCGCTGACGCACTTTTAATGACAATTGCGCGGTCATACAGCACTGTACCCAAATTAAATTTTTATCATTTTTTCCCCCACAAATAGAGCTTTCTTCTGGTTGTATTTAATCACAGCTGGGATTTTTATTTTTTGCTAAACAAACAAAAAAAAGTTGGAAACATTTTGAAAAAAAAAAATCATGTTTAATAGTTTGTTATAAAATTTTGAAAACAGGTAATTTTTCTTCTGGTGGGCACGGATAGGCTGCACAGGTGGGCACAGATGGGCTGCACTGATGGGCACTGATAGGCACAGTTAAGGTGGCACTGATAGGTACAGATAAGGTGGCACTGATGGGACAGATAAGGCGGCACTGATGGGCACAAATAAGGTGGCATTGATGGTCACTGATAAGATGGCACTGATGGGCCCTGATGGGTGGAATGGATGGGTGGCACTGATAGGTACCACTGATAGATGGCACTGATGGGTACTGATAGGTGGCACTGATGGGTAGCACTGATGGGCACTGATGGGCACTGGTAGGTGACACTGATGGCACTGATAGGTGGCACTGATGTGTAGAACTGTTGAGGCACGGATTGTGGGCACTGATAGGTGGCACTGTGGGCACTGATGGTTGGTGCTGGTGGGAACTGATAGATGGCACTGTTGCCTATTGCTAGGTGGCACTGGCAGGGGGCACAGGTGGGCACTGAGGATCTGGCAGCAGCTCGCCGTGATCGGGACTGATGTCCCTCTCACAGCCGCCGGTGATCGGATTTTTTTTTTCTCCTCACACTGTCAGTGCGAAGAGAAAAAATAGCCGATTACCGGCTCTGTTGACATCACATGACCAGCTGTCAGCCAATTGGCTGACAGCTGATCACATGGTAAGGGGTTGGGATCGACTCCTTACTCTGATCTGTGATCCAGCGAGTCTCATAGACTCACTGATCACAGAGCGTGCCGCGAGCGCCCTGCAGGGGGCATGCAGGCCGCTTGGGCACGGAAGGATGTCAATAGACGTACTCCCGGGAAAGCAGGTCCGCGTTGTAGCTGTCATTTGGCTGTAGCGTGGATCTGAAGTAGTTAACAGAAACAAATAAAAAAAATTTTTTCCAAATTGTTCTGCCTTTTCTGTTTATATGCCAAAAAATAAAAACTCCATCTGTCTCAAATTTTTTTAGAAATTTTATTTAGGTACAGTGTTGCATGACTTTGTAATTGTAATTCAACGTGTGACAGCTCTGAAAGCTGAATATTTGCCTGGGCAGGAAGGGGATGAAAGTACCCTGTATTGAGGTGGTTAAGCTGAATCTCTGATAACTTTAATTAGAAATAAAAAAAACTTTTGTCTTTTTGAAGTGTTAAAGTAGAAATATTAGTGTAGCGATACCTCCAAAGGAACTGCTTAAAGAGGAAGTAAACCCTGGTGGGTTTACTATCTCTTTGATTCCCTGCAAAGGTAAAGCATTATGGATTACTATGCATCGCATAGTAGCCCATTATGTGTCACTTACCTGACACAGGAGCCAGCGAAGTCACCGCTGTCCCCTTGTGTACAGAGCCTCCATCTTCTTGGTGGGTCTCGCTGCTCCGGCGCTGTCATTCGACAGAGCCGTGATGACGTCACTCCCGCGCATGTGCACGGGAGCCGCAACTCATGGCACATTGCTGTTAACAGCGGCGCTCAGTGCGCCTGCGCGCCGCTGTCTACTGTGTATGCGCCGCAGACATCGGTGCCTGTCTTTTGGCAAATATCTCCTAAACCGTGTAGGTTTAGGAGATATTTCTTGGACCTACAGGTAAGCCTTAATCTAGGCTTACCTGTAGGTCAAAGTGGTTTGTAAGGGTTTACAACCACTTTAAACTGGTTCAGTCCATTACTCTGCCTCTCAATCTCAAAGAACTGTCTCAGCTTCTCTGGCACACCTGGCAAACAGTGTACTTGCAAACAGACACAAATGTAGTGAACATAAAGTTTGTTTACTGGGAGACCTTCCACAATCAAATGAACAGTGATCTGGTAAAACAATAGTAAAGAATGGCAAACTGTGGTCTTAAATGGTGTAAATCAAAAACCAAATGCAGACTTCAAAATATCACGTTCACCCGTCCTGCGACCAAAGGATCAAGCGATAGGTTCCCTGAAAGGCCTGACTGGCCACCTTGTAACCGGATTGACCCACACCCTCAGGAACGCCTGGAGATGTGCCGGGATCCCTCTCAGATGGGATGTCCGTCACCGTCTGACACCTGGAACTGTGGCAGGATCAGCACACCGACCTCTGGAGCTGTGGCAGGATGGATCACCTCCGTGGGTAACAGCAGCCCCTCAGGTCACATCTGTCTTTCTCTCAGCCTTGTGGAGAACTCCCCAGCCTTCCAAAATGGAGTCATTAGCCAGCCCTCTGCTTTTTACAACCCCTCTAGGATTTGTAGTCCCGCCAATTTAAGAGTCAGTTAGGTTAGTCTTTGCTGGGACTTCATGACCCATGATCCTCTGCTGCTGTTGCCTCTCATTGGCTCTGTCTCCCAACCAATGGGGTCACAAGGGAGAAAGCAGAGCAGACTGATGCCTGTGTGTGTGAGAGGAGAGGGTGGGGGGAGTGGCATCCCCCGCAGAAACTGACAGGCAGCTCTCCTCTGTGAAAAGCCTATGTACCCGCGACGGTCAGCTTGGAGAGGTTGCAGGGGACAGAGTAGGGCATCTGCTACACAAGGCAAAACTTTTAACTTTTTTTTTCATTTTGCATATAGTAAAGAAGGATAATAACTCCTGTAATTTTAGTTTCTTTGCCATCTGTGTCCCATTGGGGTAATTTCCCTTCTCTTCTGTCCCAAAGCCAAACAGGAATTGGCAAGTAATCCAGCAAGATATGGGAGTCCCCATATGAAGATCTCCCCTCTGTTACTTTTCTGGGGACAACCCAAAATTTGGGATTTTCTTTTACTTTTAATGATAATGGTAGACAAGACAAATAGAGAGGGGGGATCTCCCCAACAAGGGCACAGACAGCAAAAAAAAGCTGAAAGGTGTTCTAATCTATATCCACTCTATCCAAAAAGAAAAAAAAAAAAGTCTTACCTTTAATTATACTTTAAATCTCATTCTTAACAGCAACAGAAAACACTGAGATGCAAAATTAAATGTGTCCTTTATTAAAATAGCTAGCAGGACACATCATTCCTGCTGGCTATTTTAATGAGGGAAGAATATTATTTTGCATCTCAGTGTGCAGTGTTCCTGTTGCTGGTAAAATTGATTGTTTCGGCGGAGATGAGCCAAGCCAGCACCGAAGAGGTGATTGTGGAGTGTTCTGATGTTGCCTGGAGCTGCATATGAAATATTTAATTTTGGATGGATTCATAGTGTAAACATTCCTGCCTGGGCATGGCAGCAAGTGATGCAGGCAATTTCCTTAAGCCTAGGTTCCCATTGGTACAATTTGGCATGCCATTTGACTGTTGCTGGCCGTGGCATCGTCCGAATCGGTGCTGCGCTGCACCGGTTCCCGAAATTAGTTCCTTTACTACTTTTGCCGACTTCGCAGTGCGATTTGTAGATATCTGTGCAGGAACCCGTGCAGATGTCTCTCAAATCACCGCTGAAGTCAGACTGCATTGCTAGGTTAGAAATCTTGCGAGTGCAGCTGAACTCACACGATTTCTAGCCCGCAGCAATGTGAACCCAAGCTTAAGGTCAGAATTACAACAGTAAATGGTGTGAACAGTGTGAGTTAAACACATTATGAGGACTGCTGTGTGTGAAGGTTTACTGCTCAGTTAACCTGCTTCAGTGATGATCACACTTATGCCCCGTACACATGATCGGAAATTACGCCAGAAAAAGTCAGATGAGAGCTTTTGGTTGAAAAATGCGATCATGTTAATGCTCCATTGGACTTTTGCTGGCGGAATTTCGGCCAGCAAAAGATTGAGAGCATGTTGTCAATTTTTCGGTCAGAAAAAGTTCCGATCGGAAATTCCAATCATCTGTACAAATTCCGACGCACAAAATTCCTACGCATGCGCGGAAATAATTTGACGCATGCTCGGAAGCATTGAACCTCATTCTCTCGGCTTGTCGTAGTGTTGTATGTCACCACGTTCTTGACGGTGGAAAGTTCAGAGAACTTTTGTGTGACCATGTGTATGCAGACAGCTTGAGCGGAATCCCATCGGAAAAACCATCAGAGCTTTTTCCAACCAAAATTCTGACCCTGTGTATGCGGCATTAGTGTCGTGATACTTGATTGTTGCCCAAGAGCTGGAAAATTCCTGTGCAGCAATTATCATTTTGCAGTAAGAAAATACACGAACACTATTTGTCAACACTGCATCTGGGTAGCACAAACCAAAAACGCTGTTTAATTCATTTTTAATATTCAAAGCAAACTCACCCATCCATTCATGTCTCCATGCTTTATTTTGTTGAGTCATTTTGAAAAACACCCTTCCTAGCATTTCTGACTGTGGCCATCTTTAATAAGGGCAGATGATTCATGTAGCATTTACTTCCTGGAATCCATCTGCCCATAGCTCTGGCATGCAGGCAGGAGTGTGAGCTTAGCTGTGAAAACCCCTCCTCCACTCCTGAAAACTCCTGGCTTATATGACATCATTTGCCTAGGCTTGGAAACCAAAAAGTAACTGAAGAAATGTAAAAAAAAAAAGTTTATGACAACTAAATATGATTTACCTTCCTTTCTATTCTCTAATGCTAGCAGCATAATAAGTCAAATTAGTCAATAATGATTGAGAGATGAGGCTCCGCTCTGTGTGCTTGATCCAGGTCAGTGACTCAGAAATTATTTAATCCATTACACATCAGCATCATAGCCAGACAACTAGGACAGGTGGGTAATGAAATCTTTCATGTTTCTCTACACAATAACATATAATGTTACCACATTTTCCATTTTTCTCCACAATTTTCCATATTTATTAAGTGTAGCACCCTCTAGTTAGGTAGGTGTTAGAGTGGGGATTTTTTGTTGGCAGAGTAGGTAAATTTAGGCAGGCCTAGCTGGTTGCTAGGCCTGTTTGTTTTCATTCTGGGCTGGGAGTGGCTCAGGGTATCAGCTGGTGACCCACAGGTCGCATCACTTCACTGTCACCTCCCTCTTCCTTCTAGAAAGTGCTAGGAAAGGGAGGTGGTGCTGCCTGGGGTGTTTTAGGGAGCCGTGACTAATCCCCAACTTGGATCGGCAGGGGGCCGGCCTCCTTAAACACCTGGGGTCAGCCCATCTTGGGAGGAGTTGTCGGGTGGAGGAGCTGGAGTCAGAGAGTGTGGAGGCTGTCAGAGACCACGGGGAGCTCCCCAGTCTGGGGAGGGGGGGTGACCCTGGGCTGGGACTCGGGTGCATCCAGAAAGAGTGACAAGATTCTGGAAGGAGAGGCACATGAGAGAGCAAGTAAAGGACAGTGGGAGAGAACACTTCTAAGAGTCTCCAGGGAGGACTACTGGTCGCAGCCAGGAGGGCTAGTGAGTGAGCAAAGTCGGGAGGACTGGGAGGCATGCCTGAGAGAACTGGGAGATTGCAGTTTGAGATGGGGGGCAGAACGAGGAGAGAGGACTGTGGGAAGGGCAGTGGAAAGAGTTCATTGCAGGAAAGTGTTGGGAAGAGTTCTTTGCAGCCAGGCTGGCTGGCAGGGCCTGAAGAGAGCTATCTTGGAGTGGTAGCTAAATGGAGGATAGCTAGCACCTACATCACAGGGGCCGGAGGTCCCTGCCCACAAAAGGCAATTCATTGAAGCCTGGCTGAAGTAATGTCAGGCCTACCCATGCGGTGCTAGCTAGTTTGGAGGAGTAACAGTCTGCAGCAAGTGTAGGGCTGGAGGAGGAACAGTCTGCAGCAAGTGTAGGGCTGGAGGAGGAACAGTATGCAGCAAGTGTTTGTGCTGGAGAGAAGGTTGAAGTGTATATATACTGGAGTGTATATAGAAGTCCCAAGCAAGTTTTCACAGAATATCCCATGATTCCCCATTTCCCATCCAAGTTTAATCCAATCAAATAAAAAAACAAAAAACAAAGCTGTGGACTGTTCTATGTCTCTGAATGACTGAGAGATGGATGTCTGGCTGGCAGGGGACAGGTAAACCACTACATTCAGCAACCCTACAGGGGCATGGCTACATAAAATACATAAAAATAAGGGTTGTATTCCAGCATATCGAGTTTTCCCTGTGCCTCTAGTTTCATATCATTGTTCTGTAGTAGGGATGAGCCGAACACCCCCCGGTTCGGTTCGCACCAGAACTTGCGAACGACCCCCACGTTCGGTACGAACGTTAGAACCCCATTGAAGTCTATGGGACTCGAACGTTCGAATTGGAAAGTGCTAATTTTAACAGCTAATATGCAAGATAGTGTCCTAAAAAGGGTTTGGCGACCTGCCTCCTGCCTTAGGGGACATGGGTCACTGCAAAAAAAAGTTTTAAAAACTACCGTTTTGGCGGGAGCACTGATTTTAATGACGATTAAAGTGAAAAAAAAAAGTGAAATATTCCTTTAAATATGGTGCCTGCGGGGTGTCTGTAGTATGCCTGTGAAGTGCCACGTGTTTCCCGTGTTTAGAACAGTCCCTGCACAAAATGACATTAAACGGCAATAACACCATTTAAAACTGCTTGCGGTTTTAATGTTATATCTGGTTCCTGCAATATGGTTGAAAATCATTGAGAAACATGGCATGGGTAGCCCTCCCTGCCCATTACCAGCCTATTTGGGTCTTGTACGCATATTAAGGGGAACCCCGTACCCATATTAAAAAAAGGAAATGCGTGTGGCCCCCAGGCCCTATATACTCAGAACAGCAGTATACAGGCGGTGCAAACAAGACAGGGACTGTGTAGGTTTGTTGTGTTAAGTTGAATCTGTTTGTCATTTTCAACCGGTACATTTTTAAAGTGTAGCTCCAGTCAAAAAAACTATCTTTAAGCTTTTTGGAAAACATAGGGAAGGGTTATCACCCCTGTATAATTTGTTTTGTCGTCCATCTTTTTTCATCTCACTTGCTGCTGTCTCCTTGCGTTTGCAAGTAGGAGATGTTTGTAAGTTGGATGTTTGAAAGTAGGGGCCTGCCCTATATTATAGCGGTATGTACTGAGTACAGAGCACGCAGACAGCACGCACTATCTCCTAACACTACTGACTGCAAGCTCTATTATTAACCACTTGTTAGCCCAATGTTTGCATAAAGTGAAAGATGAAGTTATGCTGAGTAAATAGATATCAAACATGTCACTCTTCAAAATTGCACATGCCCGTGGAATGGCGCCAAACGTCGCTACTTAAAAAATCCCCATAGGCGACGCTTTAAATATTTTTTTACTGGTTACATGTTTTGAGTTGCAGAGGAGGTCTAGGACTAGAATTATTGCTCTCGCTCTAACATTCTCGGCGATACCTCACATGTGTGGCACATGCGAGCACATGGGGACATGGGCGCTTTAATTTTTATTTTATTTTTTTATTGTTCATTTTACTTTATTTATTTTAGTTTGACATTTTTTTTCCCAAAAATATATTTTTGATCACTTTTATTCCTATTACAAGAAATGTAAACATCCCTTGTAATAGGAATATGGGGTGACAGGTCCTCTTTACAGTGAAATCTGGGGGGTCAATATGACCCCACATCTCACCTCTAGGCTGGGAAGCCTGAAATAAAAAATAAAAAAAAGATTCTGGCTTTGATCGTACTGGCGAGTTGGTAGAAGCACCGGAGGGCGGTGAGGGGTGGGGGGCGTCTATGGCTGGGTATTTCAGGGTATCACCGAGTATGGCTGGGTATCTCTGAGTATGGCTGGGTATGGCAATTTATGGCAGGGTATTACAGAGTATTGGCGGGGTATTGGCGGGGTACTACAGAGTAATAGCAGGGTACTGCAGAGTATTGGGGGTACTGCAGAGTAATGGCGGGTACTGCAGAGTATTGGGGGTTACTGCAGAGTAATGGGGGTTACTGCAGAGTAATGGGGGGTACTGCAGAGTAATGGCAGGGTACTGCACTGCAGAGTAATGGCGGGGTACTGCACTGCAGAGTAATGGCGGGGTACTGCAGAGTAATGGCAGGGTACTGCAGAGTATGCACTGGTATTGCAGAGTATTGGCAGGGAATTGAGGGGTTAAATTCGGTGAGCAGCGATGTGGGCACTGCAGATGCAGCCCACATCGCTGCTGACACCGATCTCTTTCCCCTCCGCTGTACCGATCGGTACAGAAAGGGGAGGGAGGAACAGGCGTCATAACATAACATGACATCATTTGACGGAGCAATCACGTGGTAAACGGCCGCTATGAGCGGCCGTTTACCGTGATGCGCCGGGTCCTATGGACCCGGCGGTCACGGATGCTCTCGAGTGCGCACACCTCGGGGCACGCGAGAGCAGAATTCTGGGAGGCCGTTAATTAACGGCCTCTCTGAGTTAAACAACCGCCCTGAAGCCGTTAATCGGCAATGGGCAGTTGTTAAGTGGTTAAAGCTAGATCACTAGCTATATAGGTGAGGTGAATATAGTGGTGTATACTGCAGTCAGGGCACAGACAACAACCACTACACAGCAGCAAGATAGGAAATCAGCCAAAAACGATTGGTGTGTACTGTGTTGAAGGTACACAGAACACCCATTGCTTCAGATGCAAAGTAACACACTACAGGAGGCCGCCTTAAAGGCGGCCTTATATAGTGTGGGGCGTGCACTACACAGCCTGAGCTATGATTGGCCACAGGCAGGATGCCTGTGGCCAATCATGGCTCTCCTCGCTGCCGGCGCTGCGATTGGCCAAGCATGCGGGGTCACAGTGCATGCTTGGCCAATCATCGGGCAGCAATGCACTGCGCCAACGCAGTGCATTGTGGTCCGCGCGCGCGTCACTCGAATTTTGACGCGAACGGCCAAAACGTTCGGAATTCGCCGAACGCACGAACAGCCAATGTTCGAGTCGAACGTACGTTCGACTCGAACACGAAGCTCATCCCTATTCTGTAGTTGTACAGTTTTTTCCTTTAAAATAGTGCCACCTGCTGGCAATAATTATAATAATGATAATATCTGTGTGTATTAAAAAAGAAAATGTTCATTAGTATACTGTACTGTATTTTTCATATTTTGTGATTAGATGCTATTTGTAAATATTAAAATATTGGTTTATAAGACTGTGTCCTATTGCAGACTACTGCAGGCATATTTTTGCATTGCAGGTAGTACAGAAGAGAGAGTCCCACGACTACAGGTGTCTTTTCAGAGTTTGTTTTGTACCCAAAGATCCCTTTGAGCTTCTGCAGGAGGATCCAGTTGCCTTTGAATACCTTTACTTACAGGTAAACATTTGCTATTTTATAAAATACGAACATGCAGATTATTATTTTGAATTTCAAGGGAAACCATTCCAAACAAAAACAATATACTTTTAAAGGGGTCGTAAATCTATGCATCCTATTAAGGTGAAAAAAACTTCTGACAGTGACCAACCCCCTAACCCCCTGTTTTACTCACCTGAGCCCTGTAATTCCCACGGCGGAGACGCGCTCTTCCTCTCTGCCCAGGGTTCTCGGCTCTTGATTGGATAGATTGATAGCAGCGCAGCCATTGGCTCCCGCTGCTGTCAATCAAATCCAATGATGCAGGCACCGGGGGCGGGGCTGAGTCCGGCATTCTGTGTCTATGAACACAAATGCTGGACTCGGGAGTGCGCCCGCAAGGTAACCGACCGGGAGAGCGCTTCTCATAGGGGGTTATGGCGCAAGGAGGAGCCACGGGAGCCGCCGGGGGAACCCAGAAGACGATGTTTGGGGCTACACTGTGCAAAAGAACTGCACAGTTGAGGTAAGTATGATATGTTTGTTATTTAAAAAAAAAAAAAACACACAAAGGTATACAATCACTTTAACGACTTCAGCCCCAGAAGAATTTACCCCCTTCCTGACCAGAGCACTTTTTGCGATTCGGCACTGCTTTGTTTTAACTGATAATTGTACGGTCGTACGACGTTACACCAAAACAAAATTGAGATCTTTTTTTGCCACAAATAGAGCTTTCTTTTGGTGGTATTTGATCACCTCTTGGGTTTTTATTTTTTGTGCTATAAACAAAAAACTGTGAAAATTTTGGGAAAAAAAAACAAATATTTTTTAATTTTTGCTATAATAAATATCCCCGAAAAAAAGAAAACACAAAACAAATGTTTTCCTCAGTTTAGGCCAATATGTATTCTACATATTTTTGGTAAAAAAAAAATCGCAATAAGCGTAGATTGATTGGTTTGTGCAAAAGTTATACCGTCTACAAAATAGGGGATAGATTTATGGCATTTTTATTATTATTATTATTTTTTTTTTAGTAATGGTGGCGATCTGCAATTTTTATTGTGACTGTGACATTGCAGCAGACACATCGCACTGATTACTGTGTAAATGACACTGGCAGGGAAGGGGTTGATTGCTGTATAAATGACAATGGTCCCAAAAATGTGTCAAAAATGTCTGATGTGTCCGCCATAATGTCGCAGTCACAATAAAAATCGCTGATCGCCACCATTACTAGTAAAAAAAAAAATTATTAATAAAAATGCCAAAAAACTATCCCCTATTTTGTAAACGCTATAACTTTTGCGCAAACCAATCAATAATCGCTTATTGCGTTTTTTTTTTACCAAAAATATGTAGAAGAATACGTATCGGCCTAAACTGAGGAAAAAAAGTGTTTTTTATATATTTTTGGGGAATATTTATTATATGAAAAGTAAAAAATAATGCGTTTATTTCAAAATTGTCGCTCTATTTTTGTTTATAGCGCAAAAAATAAAAACCGCAGGGGTGATCAAATACCACCAAAAGAAAGCTCTATTTGTGGGAAAAAAGGACATCAATTTTGTTTGGGAGCCACGTCGCACGACCGCGCAATTCTCAGTTAAAGCGACGCAGTGCCGATTCCTAAAAAGTAGTCTGGTCTTAAGCCAGCAAAATGGTCCGGTCTGAAAGTGGTTAAAGTGATTGTAAAGGCTTGTTTTTTTTTTTTTTTTTTAAATAACAAGCATGTTATACTTACCTCTTCTGTGCAGTTGGTTTTGCACAGAGTAGCCTGGATCCTCCTCTTCTCGGGTCCCTTTTCACTGCCCCTAGCCTCTCCCTCCTTTGAGTGCCCCTCAGCCAGCAAGCTTGCTACAGGGGGGGCACCCAAGCCGTGTCAGAGCTCCATGTATCCATTCAAACACGGAGCCCCGACCCCTCTCTCCCCTGATTGGCTGACTGACTTTGATTGACAGCCGTGGGAGCCAATGGTGCTGCTGCTCTGTCTCTACCAATCAGGAGGAGTGTCCTAGATGGCTGAAGGGATTGTGGACATTGCTCGAGAGAGAAGGGGCTCAGGTTGCAATCTGGTTCCAAAATTGGTGCATGTACGACTGAATTGTATATGAATTGAAGAGGAGTGTGGTGCGGCTTCTGTGTGAATTATGCGTGATTCACAGTGTGAACTGGCTAAATGAGATTGTACAATGAGACTGCAATTTGCATGGCACTGACCAGCTATATGGTGAACCTGCCAAATTTTTACATTTTCAGATTGGCTTTACACTTAAGAGGAAGTAAACCCTGATGGGTTTACTTCCTCTTTCATTCCCTGCAAAGGCAAAGCATAATGGACTACTATGCATCGCATAGTGGCCCATTATGTGTCACTTACCTGACACAGGAGCCAGCGAAGTCACCGCTGTCCCCTGTAGTCCAGCGCATCCATCTTTTTCGGTGGGGTCTCGCAGCTCCGCCGCTGTCATTCGGCGGAGCCGCGATGACGTCACTCCCGCGCATGCGCAGGGGAGCCGACACGCGCGGCAGCTCCGTTCTTGGAAATGCCGCGCTCAGTGCGCCTGCGCGCCGCTGTCTACGGCGCATGCGCCGTAGACAGCGGTGCCTGTGTTCGGGCAAATATCTCCTAAACTGTATAGGTTTAGGAGATATTTCTTGGACCTACAGGTAAGCCTTAATCTAGGCTTACCTGTAGGTCAAAGTGGTTTGTAAGGGTTTACAACCACTTTATGGATTGTAGTAAAGAGTGGTAAAACTAGCATCTTACTGCACATTACTGCAGTGTGCGTAACCAAATGTCTCTACAACATGTGATTCAATGCCATTTATTTAGAATGGTAATTCAATGCACAAACACACTAGGTGCCAACAGTACATTACAACATGGTACTTGTGGAGCATTGCAATAAAATAAAATGCAGGTGCAGTTTTTTTTTTTTTTTTTTCAATATTCGTTAACACACCACAACAGAATGGCCAGGTATGATGGGGTCCTTATAAATAAAAGTACAGTCCAAAGTTGGTTACACAAGTTACAGTCTGACTTTATCATCTCATTTAGATCTACCACCACTTATGTAGTGTATGGGTCTGCCTGATTGGTTCCAAAAAGAATAGACTGATTGGGTGGACCCTAATATTACACACTGCTTTGGAATAGGAGATTTTTCAGAGACTGCACAACCAGATTGTAATGTGTATATGTGTATGGCCACCTTAAAGTATAACTAAAGGCAAAACTTTTTTTTTTACTTTTGGATAGAGTGGAGATGGATTAGAACACCTCTCAGGCATTATTGCTGTCTGTGTCCCATTGGGGAGATTTCCCCTCTCTACTTATCCTGTTTACCATTATAATTGAATGTGAAAGTTAAACAAAATCACAAATTTTGGGTTGTCCCCAGAAAAGTAATAGAGGGGAAATCTTCTGATGGGAACACTAATTCTGGTGACCTGGGGATCCCCAAGGGATTCCCTTAATTTGCAGGGATTTCCTCTCATTTACTGCTTGGCTAGGGGACAGGAAGTGAAGGGAAGTCTCCCCAATAGGACACAGATGGCAAAAAAAACCACAAGAATTATAACCCTCCCTTGCTCTATCCAAACTAAAAAATAAAAAAGCTTTGCCTATATTTCTACTTTACGAGCAGACACTACAGAATGTCTTCTATTACCACAATTACCCTGAAAACCCTCCTCTATGTGCTGTATTGGAAATGGCTTAATTTTTTTTAACAAGTCAATAAAATGGTCAATAAAGGTTTTTCCATTGGACTGGAAATAAAATCCTTAGTTACGTATTAAAACTAGTTTCAGAGTGGTACACTCATGAGTAGGGATGAGCTCGGTGTTCGACTCGAACGCATGTTCGGCTCGAACATCGGCCGTTCCTTTGTTCGACTAATTCAGAACTTTGTGGACCGTTCGCACCAAATTCGTGTGGCACGAACGGTCCACAATGCACCATCGCAGTGCATTGCTGGCTCATGATTGGCCAAGCATGCACGGTGACCCCGCATGCTTGGCCAATCACAGCGCCGGCAGCGAGGAGAGCCATAATTGCCCACAGGCAGGATGCCTGTGGCCAATTATAGCTCAGGGGGTTTAGTACACGCCCCACACAATATAAGGCTGCCAGCGCGGCGGCCTTGTGTAGTGTGTTCCGGCGTGCAGGGAAAGAGCTAGATAGGCAGGGACAGTGTGTTCTTTTCTCAAGCATCTTAAAGTTAAAGTAGTGTTTTGTTGCCCCAGCACAGCATACACCTGTATCTACCCTTTATTGCTGTTTTTCTCTAATTAAGGCATCTGCAGGAGTTAGTGGGTGTTGTGTGCCTCCAGCACAGTATGCACCTGTATATACCCTTTATTGCTGGTGTTCTATAATAAAGGCATCTTCAGGAGTTAGTGGGTGTTGTGTGCATCCAGCACAATATACACCTGTATCTACCCTTTATTGCTGATGTTCTCTAATACAGGCATCTGCAGGAGTTAGTGGGTGTTGTGTGCCTCCAGCACAGTATACACCTGTATCTAACCTTCATTGCTGGTGTTCTCTAATACAGGCATCTGCAGGAGTTAGTGGGTGTTGTGTGCCTCCAGCACAGTATACACCTGAAGATACCCCTTATTGCCGGTGTTGTCTGTTGCATATCTTGCATATTAGCCTTTAAAATTAGCACATTTGATTTTGAACGTTCGAGTCTCATAGACTTTAATAGGGTTCTAAAGTTTGTACAAATTTTAGGTCCGTTCGAAGGTTCTGATGCGAACCAAATTGGGGGGTGTTCAGCTCATCCCTACTCAGGAGGATTTTCTGGCTAACATAAGTAACAGGAGGCATCCAGCAGTACTTGTTCTTAGGCAAAACCTTTCAGGTTTAAAAAAAGTCTGACATTTTTGGTTTTAAGCTGTGATTTAAAGAGTTATTTTGTATGATTTGGTCTCATACTGTTCTGTCTCTGAAGAGCTGCAGTGACGTGCTTCAGGAAAGGTTTGCGATGGAGATGAAATGCAGTGTTGCTCTACGCCTGGCTGCCTTACATATACAAGAGCGTATTCACACTTGTGGACAGCCACAAAAGATATCATTCAAGTATATTGAGTAAGTATTCATCACTACATCTAAGCACATCATGATTTTTCTGTGATTGTATACAGAAATGTTACATTATTAAAAGATAATTATTTTAAACAGTGCTTTAAGAGAAAAGAAGTATTGGAATCTCCGTTGCTGACTTCTTTTTAAAGGTACAGATTCCAGTCCATTATTTGCATCCTGGCTTGGCTAGCTAGTGATTCAGTTACCTGAAACAAGTATACAGGGTGGGAATTTGGACTTTTTTGTATTAGCTGCCCTTTCAGCTTCAAAATTCTTAAAGTCCAACTCCAGACAACCGTTTTAACAAGGGAGTAGAATAAGCCCTTGTACACACGGTCGGACATTCCGACGGAAAATGTCCGATCGGACTGTGTTGTCGGATAATCCAAATGTGTGTGGGCTCCATCGGACTGTTTCCGTCGGAATATCCAACGGACAAAGTTTTAGAGCTGGGCTATAAAACTTTCCGACAACATTATCCGATCAGACTTTGTCCGATTGTGTGTAGAGAATTCCGATCGGACAAAGTGCCACGCATGCTCAGATCAAATTCCTAGACCAAAGCTATTGGCTACTAGCCTGAACGTAGTCCCATCGTAACGAAATAGCGTCATCGCGTTACGTACGATCGGACTGTGTTGTCGGATAATCCAAATGTGTGTGGGCTCCATCGGACTGTTTCCGTCGGAATATCCAACGGACAAAGTTTTAGAGCTGGGCTATAAAACTTTCTGACAACATTATCCGATCAGACTTTGTCCGATTGTGTGTAGAGAATTCCGATCGGACAAAGTGCCACGCATGCTCAGATCAAATTCCTAGACCAAAGCTATTGGCTACTAGCCTGAACGTAGTCCCATCGTAACGAAATAGCGTCATCGCGTTACGTACGATCGGATTTTCCGACAACTTTGTCCGACCGTGTGTATGCAACACAAGTTTCGGACAAAATCCGTCGGACAAAATCCGACGGATTTTGTTGTCGGAATGTCCGACCATGTGTACAAGGGCTAAGACATTCTGTCAAGTATTTATTGCTGTCTGTATATGGGCCAATACTGTCCAATCTTGTTTGATCCCTTTCCCAAGCAGCATAGCTCAGATCCCTCCAAGATCCAAATCTATGGCAGCACTGTTCTCTGATTTCTGTCCCCAGCCACATCCTCCAATCCATACATGATGAAGCACCATACTCTGCACCCCTGTGTACAATGAGCAGTCAGTCTCCTCTGCTGTCCTTAGTAGTCTATGCCACGTATAATAAATAGAGTTGGGCCAAACCCCCCCCCCAGTTCGGTTCACGGCAGAACTCTCAAACATGGCAAAAGTTCGGACCCGAATCACGAACCCCATTGAATTCTTTGGGACCCAAATTTGAAGAATCAAAAGTCCCCATTTTGAAGGATTATATGCAAGTTATTGGCCATAAAAAGGGTATGGGGGACCGGGAACTGCCCTTGGGGACATGTATCAATGCAATATTTTTTTTTAAAAAGATTGTTTTTACAGGAGCAGTGATTTTAATGATGCCTGGGGCGTCCCCTTAGTCTGCATGTAAAGTGGTGCATCTGTACCTTGTATAGAACCTGCTGCAGCAAAACTGACATTTATACAGGAAAAAAAAACATTTAAAATGATATCCCTGTAAGCTGGCTTTATTTGGACAATTGCCGGGAATCCAAAAATGTTAAAAAAAATGGCGTTGAGGGTCTCGTATGGATTTTAAGAGGAACCCCACACCAACATTAAAAAAAAAAAAAACTATATGGCCTCCCCCCCTAAAATCCATACCAGACCCTTATCCGAGATTGCAGCTGGCAGGTCAGGAAAGGGGGGGTACGAGACAGCACCCCCGTCCATGAACCATGCCAGGCCAGGGGGGTGCTTTGGGACGGGAGGCTCTTCAACTGAGCAGAACATTTTATTAAACAACAAAAAATTGATCTTTCTAATCAAAATTAGCATAAGCATCTCAATGAGCAAAATTGAGAATTTCTGTTTTGGCAATATCTGCTAACAGCAAAATTGTTAATTTCACAGCAAAATCTATTTAGACAAAATCAAATTCCTCATTCCTAGATGGCAACTTCCATGTTTCTGTTATGCCGCGTACCTACGACCGGACTTTCTGGCAGACTAGGTCCGACGGTCTTCCCAACGGACTTTTCAGCGGAGTTCCGACGGACTTCCGACCAAACAGACTTGCCCACACACGAACGGACAAAAGGCCGTTTGTTTTGAATGTGATGACGAGACTAGAAAAGGAAGTTTAATATCCAGTAGCCAATAGCTTACCTTGCGTTGAATTTGGTCCGTCAGACCAGCATACAGATGAACGGTTTTCCCGATAGGAATTTAATTCCTCGGACAGACTTGAAACATGTTCTATTTCTAGGTCCATTGGATTTTTATAACGAAAAACAATCGGATTAGCCCACTCACGATTGGATTGTCCGATGGACTGATCCCATCGGACCTAGTCTGCTGGAAAGTCCGGTCGTGTGTACACAGCATAAGAAATATCAATACATTTCTTCAAAAGGTAAATTATATGCAGGAACCGAGACCCAAGAACTGCAGGCTTTCTGTTGTGTTAGGTTTATAAACACATTCATTTGCTTTCAACAAGTGTCTACACTGAGAATTCATGCATGAAAGCAATCATTCTTTCACTGTTCTTTTTTGTTATAGATTTGAACTTGGTTCATCGCTATTAGTATTGACAGTTCTTATGTCTGACATTTAGATAGTTGCTGCCCATTGCTTGTATCTTTTTAGCCTCATTTGTAAAATAGTCAAACAGCTGGTAAGATAGTAGCTATAAAACGCCCAGATTATATAGTTTACTCACAGCCCTGGGTCAAATTTGAGAAAACAAAATGCTTCTCCGCCTATTAAAGGGGAACTGCAGTCTTCTCACATGGTTTGTAATGAAACATCTTTGTCATACTGAAGCTTCCCTCCAAACACTTTGCACATTATTTTATATATACTTTGATTCTGTACTTGCCAAATATGCTGCAGAAATCTCCCTCCACTGAGTCTGGCTGTAATCATTTTAAAGCGGTTGTAAACCCTTACAGATCACTTTAACCTACAGGTAAGCCTAGATTAAGGCTTACCTGTAGGTGCAAGAAATATCTCCTTAACCTAAACGGTTTAGGAGATATTTTCCTAAAATTGGGCACCGATGTCTATGGCGCATGCGCGCTGTAGACAATAGTGCAGGCGCACTGAGCACGCCATTAGTGAAGGCAATCATGCGCATGCGCCGGAGTGACGTCATTGCTGCTCTGGCCAGTCACAGTGCCAGAGCAGCGATACCTGGAAGTTACTCTGGGTAGCATGGTGGCAACGGAAGATGTGAACGAGGGTTGATTTGGGGGCTTCGATCTCAGGTAAGTAATTCATAATGAGCTATTATGCTATGTATACTAGCTCATTATGCCTTTGTACTGCAAGGTGGTTTTTTTTTGGACAGGCTTTACTTCCTCTTTAACTGTGGGCAGCTGAAGCTGCTGCCTGTTTATTTCCTGGATTTACGCAGACACACAGAGGCACACCTCCAGTTCTGCAGCTCTCATTGGCCCTCCTATGATTCAGCCCCCTCCCTCCCTGGCAAACTTTCACAGTGAGAGAGAGAGCCGTACATGATATCATAAACCTAGGCTTTTTACCAGACAAGAAAGAGGAAGTGGGCTGTATAAGATATTTACTGGCAGAAAAAAAAAGTTTTACTATCCAAAGTTAAAACAACAAAGGGCAGACGATTTAATAGATGGAAAGATGAAGAAATTACTGAAGTTGCTCTTTATCCCAAATTTACCAATACATATATCTTGCCCAATAAAATTTCAGGATCCCCCATTTCAGGACCCCCCCCCCCAAGTTTTGGTTTGGTAATGTTTGTTTGGAAATTGTATTCTCCAGTATATTTTTAACAGCGCTAACAACTTTTTTTTCCCCTGTAGGAAAGACTGGGGAATAGACAATTTTCTCTCTCCGACATTACTACGTAATATGAGAGGGAAAGACATAAAGAAAGCCATCAGCTTTCACATTAAGCGGAACCAGTGTATTCTTGAACCAAGACAGAAGGTAAATATCCATAATGCTCCCCTTACAAACAGAGTCATTTAGTAGGAAACCTGGTCATGTGAGATAATTCATATTAAGCATGTGTGATACTGTTTAAACCAACCCTGACGATGATGAATAAAAAATAATCATCCAAACAGCATCTATAGAAGAAGACAGTCTGTACTTCTCTGGTCCAGTGCCTCTTCATGAATTCTTCAATCTGCAGCAGACAAATGCCGACCTACGTATGAGATATGAAGATCATTTGGGCAGTGCAGCTCTGCTAAAGAGCAAAGATTTAATAAAAAGGCATTGGACAAGTTTAACTGTCATTTTTTACAGGTGCTATTTGGCTAAAGTTATTTAAAGTGGAACTTTAGGCTTTTGTATTAAAATGGGTAGACATACAGGATTTTTAATGCAGAAGAGACATGCTTTGTCTCTTCTGCATTAAAGCTACTTACCTGCCTTTCCGCCCTTGTACAGTGTGGCCAGGTGGGGAGCTCGAGGATGCCACATCAATGAAGCTGAGGTGAGTATTGTTCCACTTTAAGGGTGTGTATCTACTTTTTAACTATTATCCTAGACAGAGGGTCATGGGTCTTGCAGCCACATAGGACAATCAGGGGAGAATGAAAACTCCTCCTTAAAGCTTTAACCACACACTGATAAAAGTCACAAGACTGCTCTAACTGCTGATGAGAAAAGGTATTTAGCAGTTTATATTTACTAAACTATTGAATTTCCATGTCCTATGTACTGTGGGAGACCAGATATAGTGAATGCAGGGTCCTGGGTAATTCTTTGATTATTGACTTCCCTGGTTCCTCATTCCCAATTTATTAACATGCTAACTACATTTTTAAATAAAACATTTCTGTTTTCATTACGTTCATTTAGGATGTGGATTTTAGGATGAAGCTTTTTAGCTTCCTGAAAGGGTGGCATTCCGACCTCCAATGTAAGGCTTGCATTCTTTAATGACCAGCAGTGTGAGGGGGGGCATTTTTCTCTCTGATTCCCAATGACCTAATTTTAGCAGAGTTTCCCTGAGACCTGATTATTAATTGAATTACCCTCTGGGGTAAAAAATGTTGAGAAAGGTACTTCAATATGTAATGCAAGCAGATCATAGCTGGTGCGAGGTACCACCAGGGTGTTGTACATTTCCTGAAAACATCACAGTGCCTTGCCTCAGTACTTCTCTCAAGAGCATTCAGTCCTGATGCAAGCAGTGAGCTGATTCTTCAGAGGAATTATGCAAATACCGAAATGTTTTGATGGGTAGATGTCAATTTTGAGAAGTGGATATTCCTTGGCAGGCTGCATTTGCAGGCAAAGTGCCATGTGCAATGCCATCATGTGATGCTGAGCCTCCATAACTGAAAGATCTGAAATCTATTGCATGAAATGGGTGGGTCAAGGATAGTAAAGCTGGTGGGGAAAGAACTAGAGGATGCTGGATGTCCTGCAGTCAAGAAATTAGGTGAGCATTATCTGACTTGCTTCAGCTTCTAATGAACACTGTTAGAAGATGCCAGACCAGTTCCAGACGTTCATCTATCACCGACACGTTTTGTGAAACTACTTTCTCAAAGGATGCAGTGTCAGACTAGGAAGCACTAATTATTGCAAACTTCTGCCCTTTTTCTCTTTATTATCGGCGCCATTTTAACTCATGGCAAACCTCGCTCATCCTAATGGAATTTGGTACCATGTTTTGTTTGTGTTCATGCTGGGGAGATTTGACTTCCAGGATTTGTCCTGGTGACCATTATCACTGAGACAAATTGCACAGAAAACCAGAAGCAAAATAGAGAGGTAATCTCTCAATGTGGAGCAGTGTTCCAGTGGCAACTGTTTAGGAGGGCAATTCACCTCTCTTTTTGGAAAATTTCCCCTCACTTCCTGTTGCATCTCTGGACACAGATTGCAAAAAAATAACTTACAAGCAATTTAGCACAAGGGCGGGGGTGAACGTGGAACAATTATAAGCCTACATAGGTACTCCCAAACAGATACAAAATCAAGGGTAAAGATAAGGTGGGGTGGAACTTTGTATGTACCTCTGTAGGGTTTAATTAAAGATATATAGCACAAGTTTAAAATATGAAATCAAACTTCATTTTTCATCTATTCATGAGAGCATGTTACAGTTGTAAGAATAGAGTTACTGTTATTTTAGTCCAGGACATGTTGATAATGTATGGCCTACACATTTCGTGGGAAACCCCACTTCATCAGGGCCTTAGAATAGCATAAATACAATAAGAGTATTGTAGTAACCTAAAAATACAATATTGACAGAGTTATAAAACAATATTAGCAAGTATTGACATTCTTTATAAAGAACATATGAGATTTCTAAAAGTAGTGTAAAAGTAAAAGTAGGGCAGCATAAAGTTTTTTAACAGCTCAAGGTTGCATTCAATCTAGATCGAATGCAACCTTGAGCTGTTAAAAAACTTTATGCTACACTACTTTCATTATAAAACTGTTTGGGCAACTGTGAATGCCCTATAAATATATATTGTTTTAGAAATCTCATATATCCTTTATAAAGAATATCAATACTCGCTAATATTGTTTTATAACTCTGCCAATATTGTATTCTTAGGTTACTACAATACTCTTATTGTATTCATGCTATTCTAAGGCCCTGACGAAGCAGGGTTTCCTGTGAAATGTGTACCCAATACATTTGATCTATCTCACCAGGATCAGCATGTCCTGGACTAAAATAACAGTAACTGCATTCTTACAACTGTAACATGCTCTTAACTAATCAATAGATGAAAAAGAAAGTTTGATTTCATATTTTAAACTTGTGGAATATATCTTTGTTTAAACCCTTCAGAGGTGCATGCAAAGTCCCACCCCACCTTACCTTTACCCTTGATTTTACACGCAATTTAACCCTCCCTACTTTATTCAAAACTAGAAAGAAACATTTTTGCTATGCACACTTTAAAGATGAACTATAATATAAATAAGCCACCGTCTAATCCAGCTCTGGATTCAAAATGAAATGAAATGAAATTAACGTAGCTTTACATACAGCTGGCAGAAGTACCTGAATCTACCTTAATAAAATAGATTTGTGTGACTAGATGAGGTTGCCACCATCACTTCATCATATACCAAAAAATTTGAAATACTCATAATGGGATTTTGAAGGCAACTTACTATCAAGATTGAATTAAAATATCAGGTTTTTTTTTTTTTTTTTTTACAATTAAAATTGAACTCCTACATATAAATGGAGCATCTTCTCATATAGTTACATAACTTGTTTAAAACGAGTGTAAGATCTCCTTCAATGAAAGTTATAAAATTGTGTGATACAAATCCAATGGTATCCACCAAAGCTGATTGTCAACCCACAACCATATAGCTCGTTGGTCTGTTAAACTAGGGAATCCAACACGTTTTGACAGTTAAATTCTCAAAAATCAGGACCACCAACCCATGTGTCATCAACTGTCATAGAAATATATATATATATTTATGGTCGGAGCTGGTGCAGGGTGGACTAACTGGTGTTCTAACTGGCCTAAAAAGGGGAAAGCGACAGAGAAAATGAGCAGCCGTGTTGCTACTGGAGATGATGAGTGGCAGTTTGAGCCACTTGCTGAAATGCTTGCAGCGATTGCAAGGAAGTGGCCTTATTTGAATTATGAGGTGAGAATGAATGAATGGATGAATGAGGTGAGCAGCTGTGTTGCTACTTGAGATGAGTGGCCGTATTAAGCTATTGCAGAGATGCTTGCAGCTATTGCAAGAAAGCAGCTTTATTTAAATCTATAAATTAAATTATAAGTGTGTAGGAATGAGGAGAGCAGCCATGTTGCTACTGGAGATGAGTGGCCGTATTGAGCCATTGCATTGATGCTTGCAACGATTGCAAGGAGCTTTGTTGAAAGTCGAAAGAAAAGGTTATAGAGGAAATGTGATTATGTAGGAATGACCGTGCGCAACACTGAGCAAATTGGTGGAGAGAATTGTGTATGATCATGTATGGATAGACTGAGAAAGTCAAACGTAAGTACTGCTGAATTCGTACAGTCGATGTGACTAGTTTGAACTGGGTTATAGCTATGGAATAGTCTGGGAAGATTTGACTTATTTGAGTCGGTGATGCAACAGGATTTGGCTTGGTTGTTAGAGTTGCGTTTGGCAAGGACTGGAATCGTTGCGCCGATGCTGCGACTAGACTCAAATCCTCCGTAGATGCGACTGAGAGGCTCGTATATGGGATCCGACCGTATCGCTGAGGATATGGCTGGGTTCGGAATGATTGAATTGTGATGGTGGTTGAAGTGGCTGGTGATTGCCAATGATCCGAAACATAGAAGCGAAGTTGCGACTAGATTCGAATCGGCCGTAGATGCGAGGTGACTACAGGGCTCGTATGACAGATCTGCCCGTATTGCCGATGATATGGCTGGGTTTGAATCGACTAAATGGTGATGGTGGTTTGAAGGGGCTTGTGATTGCCGAGGATCCGAAACATAGAAGCTAAGTTGCGACTTGATTCGAATCGGCCATAGATGTGAGGTGACTACGGGGCTCGTATGACAGATCTGACCGTATTGCCGATGATATGGCTGGGTTTGAATCAACTAAATGGTGATGGCGGTTGAAGGGGCTTTGTGATTGCCGAGGATCCGAAACATAGAAGCGAAGTTGCGACTAGATTCGAATTGGCTGTAGATGCGAGGTGAGTAAGGGGCTTGAATGTCGGATTTGACCGCATCGCCGTGAAGTGAACGGCTCGAGTTAACCCGCGTTGGGTAGAAAGCATGAAATACATGAAAGATAACATAACATAGAAAGACTTACGGTGGCGTAAGTGCGACTTTTTGCAAAACGAACATGATAAACGAACATGATAAATTAACTATTAGAGTTTAGAGGAGCGGTAACAACAAAGTCCTACCTGCGACAGTGAGTGTGTAGCGGTCCGAGCGTGGGACAATCGATGAAGATATATGACCGATCTCGAAGGTACAACTACGTGGACACGCAGTGAGTTGGCAGAGTCAGCCTGTGCAATGCATTTGACACGAATCAGCTTAAAAAATGTATGAGATGAATCTGATATAAATTGTCAGTAAGGAGTATCTGATACGAATTGGTTGTAGAGTGTATGCCATTCCTTACTGTGAAACCAAACACCTATCAACCACCCATCCCCCCAGGCTAGTCAAGTGCAGGAAAGACATCAGGTGGGTTTAATTGCACCTCAATCAGCCACAGAAACCCATACAAACAATACCTGTTTATCTCAAAAGAGGATGAGAACAGTGAATCTTATAACCAGTGAAGCCTATGGCGAGTGATATTGGAGAACGACCAACAGGGACTCGGAGGCTTGGATCTATGAATGAATCGTATGTTTGGTAGAAGGAATTTACGAATGTACTATGCCTGTGCCGAAAGATGTCAGGACATGAGTGTCAACAACTCAGAGGTAGGTTTTGCGAAAGGGGTGCAGGATAGTAAGCATGATAAGCTGCAAGTTTGCACATGATATGACAAGATTCAGATACTACTTATCTGCGACCATGAGCGGGAACCGCCGACGAAGACCACGAATGAAGAAGCCGAAGTGCACCTGCGATTGGATGCACAGATAGTCGACCGTGAGGAAGCTGAGAAGAGTCGGCCCCTTGATGTGCAGTACCTTGCACTGGAACCGACACAGACCGTGTGGGTGGTCTGATTAAATACCCTCCGGGCTCCTCCCATAATTACGGGCCACCATACTGGCCCTCTTATATATATATATATATATATATATATATATAGATGAGAGAGAGAGTAGTAATAACCACTTTAAAACAAAGAGTTTCAAGATAATTAAGGTGATCAAAAAATACATACATAGGGTCTGTCTTTGAGATAAAACTAAATTATTTAAGTTATTAAACCAAAGGCATTTTAGAGACTCCCATTATTGTCCCAAAATATGCCTCCCAAATTCCATGGAAAACTATAAAAATAAAATAGGATAGAAGATAATTTGTAAAAATTATTTCAAACATGTTGGATTCCCTAGCTGACTGGACCAACAATCAAGCTGTATGGTTGTGGGTTGACAATCAGCTGTGGTGGATACCATTGGATATGTACCACATGTTATAACTTTCATTGAAGGAATTCTTATGCTGTGTACACACGACCGGACTTTCCGGCAGACTAGGTCCGACGGTCTTCCTGACGGACTATCGGCAGACTTCCGACAGACTTTTCGAATGAATGGACTTGGCCACACACAATCACACCAAAGTCTGACAGATTTGACTGTGATGACGTACACCCGGACTAGAATAAGGAAGTTCATAGCCAGTAGCCAATAGCTGCCGTAGCATCGGCTTTCGTCCGTCGGACTAGCATACAGACGAACGGATTTTTCAACCGGACTCGAGTCCGTTGGAAATATTTGAAACATGTTCTAAATCTAAAGTCTGTCTGATTTTTCGACAGTAAAGGTCCGATGAAGCCCACACACGATCGAATTATCCAACGGATTTGTTCCGTCAGACATTTGCTGTTGGAAAGTGTTGCTGTGTGTACACAGCATTACATGCGTTTTAAACATGTTATGCAATTATATGTGAAGATGCTCCATTTATTTATTGAGTTCAATTTTAATTGTAAAAAATAAATACTGATATTTTATTTCAATCTTGATAGTAAGTTGCCTTCAAAGTCCCACAATGAATTTACTTTAGTATCAGTCTAATGTAATTCCCTGCACAGCAGCTCTTAGACTAGCAAAGAGAGAAGTAGCATTGTAGATATGTTATGTTTCACTACAATCATAGAAAATATATAAAAAGCTCAAATCCTAAAATCAAGAGTACACTAATTATATATAGCAGCGCTCAAACATGCGAGTCTTGTTCAGAAGACCTTCATTTTGTGCTCATGAAACAATGGTGATTGGATACAGTCCAGTTTGTGAAAAGGAGAGAGATACAAACAGCTTCCACCTCATGTTCCACCTTTCGTGCTCCAAAACAAGAGCCCCCTTTGGGGATGCACTCACCAAAATTCTAAAGTATTTGAGCCTTCATGATATCAAACCAATTACTCCTTGGCCGCTAGATGTCTCAATAATGGGAGGTCCAGTGTTTTTCATATAAAAGACAAGATTATACCAACATAGTGTGATATTGTTTTAACCTTTTTATTAGAACCACCCATATAAATAAATTATGCGTACCAAACAGAATAAAAACAATCGCTTTAAAAATGTGTGTACTGTGCCTTTTTCCTCGTTATGATCTACCACGGTCACCGCGGACGTCCGCTCTATAGACTGGTTTACTTCCTGGTGCCTTGGTTATTCAAAACTCGGTGCATGGAACGCACACGTCACCGAGTTTTGGACCTCCCATTATTGAGACATCTAGCGGCCAAGGAGTAATTGGTTTGATATCATGAAGGCTCAAATACTTTAGAATTTTGGTGAGTGCATCCCCAAAGGGCTCTTGTTTTGGAGCACGAAAGGTGGAACGTGAGGTGGAAGCTGTTTGTATCTCTCTCCTTTTCACAAACTGGACTGTATCCAATCACCATTGTTTCATGAGCACAAAATGAAGGTCTTCTGAACAAGACTCGCATGTTTGAGTGCTGCTATATATAATTAGTGGACTCTTGATTTTAGGATTTGAGCTTTTTATATATTTTCTATGATTTTATGTTTTAAACAAGCAGCAGCTACTATTTTTATTTTAATTTTATTTTTATTAATTTGTATTATAATTGTTGGTTTAGTGTTTAAGTAGTGCTTACTCACTTAAGGCATATCTCATCCTGAAGCGCTGAGCAGTGTGCAACTGTAGTTAGGGATATAGAATTTTCAGCACGCAGGCTTTGAATATGTTTCACTACAGTGTACAAAACTGTTTATGTTAAGCCTGGTACACACGGACCGAATGTTGGGTGACATTGGCTGTTCAATAAAAACCGACCGACATTCGGCCCATGTGTTTGGAAGCCGGTCTGACAGAAGCATGCTGGAAAACCAGTAGCCAACTGGCTCCCAATCAGTGCTCTCAGTCAATGGCTGGAGTGTTCTGGCAGGGTGGGGCGTTCCCCTGTCAGAACACAACAGCTCAGCGGGGGAGATTGCTGCACTAACATTAGATTGTTAGTACAGCGGCTCCAACCTGAGCTGAAAGTTTATTTCCCTTCAAGCCACTGGGTTGAACGGAAAAAAAAAAAAAAGATAGTGTGTATCAGTCTTATTAATGAGAGCTTCCTAAGATGAGGCAAGAGGAGAATAATGATATTATCAGTGTGCTGTATCCCTTCATTGTCTAGAAATAGACTGGGAGGAGTCCTATGGAAGGCTGCATTTGGCCAGTGCATTTGGCAGAAAAGTCTCTTAGAACATAGTACTTAGCTGTGCTGCGTGGCAGGGGTTTCTGAATTACAAGACTGACGGGATATAATTCTTTGACAGTACTGATATACATATTTTGTGTTTTTATCTGTTTACATAGACATAGAATAAGGGAACTACATACAGTATTGTTTTTTTGACAATGGTGTATTTCTTCTGAGCTATGTCACCTATTGTCATAAGTTGCTTGTTAATCTGTACTTACTTTAACCCCTTCAGATTTGCGCTATAGCCGAATGACGTCCTCCCCTTTGCATGCTGTGATCACCGAGTTAATGAGACTCTGGTGATCACAGATTGGAGTAAAGGGTTGATCCCGGCCCCTTACCACGTGATCAGCTGTCAGCCAATGACAGCTGAACACGTGATGTAAACAGAAGATCGGTAATTGTTTTTTTTTTAAGAGAAAAAAAAAGCCGATCACCGGCTTCTGTTGAAGGGACAAAGGTCCCAAGAGGAAGAGGCAAAGCTGCCTCATATGTGCCCACCAGTACCGCCTGCCAGTGCCACCTGCCAGTGCCCACAGTGCCACGAATCAGTACACATAGTGCCATGAAACAGTGCCCACCAGTACATAAAAGTGCCAACAATCAGTGCCACCTATCAATGCCCACGAGTGCCACCTATCAGTGCCCACTAGTGGTGCCAATCAGTGCCTCATCAGTGCTGCCTATCAGTGTCACCTACCAGTGCCGATCAATGCCCATCACTGCTACCCATCCGTGCCCATCACTGCCACCCATCAGTGCCCATCAGTGCCAGCTAGCAGTGCCACCTATTAGTGCCACCTATCAACGGCCCTTCAGTGCCACCCATCAGTGCCACCTCTCAGTGATCACCAATGGCACCTATCAGTGCCCACCAGTGCCGCCTATTAGTGCCCATCAGTGCCACCTTATCACTGCCCATCAATGCAGCCTATCGGTGCCCATCAGTACCCATCAGTGTAGCCTCATCAGCATACATCAATGAAGGAGAAAAATTACCTGTTTACAACATTTATTAACACAATATAAAATGGTTTTGTAATTTTTTTGTTATATTTTGGTATTCTTCAATTTTTTTTTACAAAAAATAAAAACCCAGAGGTGATCAAATACCACCAAAAGAAAGCTCTATTTGTGGGGAAAAAATGATAACAATTTAATTTGGGTACAGTGTTGTATGACTGCGCAATTGTCATTTAAAGAGTGACAGCGCTAAAAGCTGAAAATTGGTCTGGGCAGGTGGGCAGTTTAGGTGCCCAGTAAGCAAGTGGTTAAAGTGATAAGCATCATTTCAATACAAAGCAAGTGTTTTGGTAACAAGAATATTGATGTTGTAGCAAGAAATAAGAAATACTTTTAATGAGGCATAAAAGCAAGATATAAATGAAAAAGAAGCAAGCTATTATTGGGGCATGGGAAGGGAATGATATGTGGGTTGTTTTTTCATTCACTATGGAAAGCTAGTTCAGCTAACCTTCTGTAGAAAATAGAATAGTAACTATCTTTCTTATGTATTTTGACTCACTTTAGCCACCTGTATCTGCAGCTCAAATCCGGTTACAATATTTAAAGATTCTTGGAGATCTGAAAACCTATGGAGGGAAAATTTTTCATGCTACATTAATGGTATGTGTTTTAAAATTTGAACAAAGTTTGTGGAGTATACATATTGTATGCACAAAGGTGAAGGCAATTCAGTTTAATGTGTAAAGCAAGATTTAAATTCTTTGTGGAACTACGAGCACACTGGGTAAGAAACACATATTATATTACCATGCAATTATCCATAATGGACACAAAGCATTTTATTTTCACTTATAGTTCTATCACAAAGATTTGCGTGAAGGCGTATGCCACTAAATATGGCTCTTTTGTCTCACTTTACTTTCCTGCTGTCACAACCTGGAGGATTTGGTCAAGGAGTGACCCCTTACCTGCACACATCACTAAGATGCCCAGAACCAACATAATATGCTGTGCGTTACAGTCCAATCATACCTGTGTTTATACACAGATTATTTAATAACAGGTATTTTATTTTGATCAGTACTTACAGTATATAGCACAGTCACGGTTTCTCTGGGAATAGTCTTTGTAGCTACAGCCCTATGCCTGGAACAGCAGGCTGATCCTCTAGTTGCAAAGTAAAATGCACTGCATCAATTAGAGGATCAATCATTTCTTGTGAAGTTGAGTCATAAGGGACTTGCTGAAACACAGGCTCTTTAGAAGTCTGTGAAGGCTCTAAATGGGAATCAGAGATTATATTGGAAACCTTGGGCTCGCTTGGAGGTGGAGGTACACTACACTAGCAGGTTCTGTGGTAGAATGCACAAAAGTACTCTTAAGCCTCATACACACGATGCGATTGTTAGCCAGCATTTAATCTTTGGCGAAAGGGCATGTGCCTGGATCTTGTCTTGCATACTAACGGTACACAATTATCGGCCAACAAACACGAACGGAGTGATCTCCCCCAGGCTCTGGGAGTCATTATTCCAGAGACATGTTTAGCCATTATTCAAGTCCTGCAGAAGGACTATGTTAGGGTAGGTTTTTACCTTTAAGATCACATTCTTTGTATTTATGTTTATGTGTTGTATTAATTTGTTGATTACATAATTCTCAATATTGTAATATGCTGTGAATGTCCTCTTTGTCCTCATGTATGCTGTAAGCTTTTCCTGCTCCTTTTTTGGACTACATGCATATTTTCCTTCAATAACCTTCCCAGCATGCTATCCTGGGCAATACACACCTAGCCTAGTAACTTAGCAATGTTTTTTGTCAGCTACATTTTGGGGCTTACCCTAAACAACCTCTAAAATGTGTACAAATATTATTGTTGTCCTCAAATTCAGGCAGAGTGCAAGAGACAATTTTTTGTGGCCCAAACTCATTTGGAACCCTCCCTCCCCCCAAAAATGCTAAGTCAACAGATCCAAATACTCTGTCTGCTTACTTTCAAACCCCATACACTCTATCCCTCTTTTGTGTTCATATTTCTGTATAAATTCCCCAAACCATGTAGTGCAAGGGCTGGCCTGATTACCTACAAATTGAAACTTGAATTTTTTTGACTCCTATTATATTGATTGGTTAAATCATAATGTCAAAATGTGCTGCAATTTGGACAGTGTGTATCCAGCTTTTTCGATTATGACACTTCTTACCTGTCCACTGGGCTGCCAATAGTGTAAGTAAGGTGGGGCTGGCCAAAGTATCACTGATTATTTATGCAAACAGCTCTCATGGAAGTGGAGAGGGTTACCTGTCCAAAACATCTTCCCATTACCTCCCCCCTAAAATGTGTCTAATGGCCACCAGAGAGGGGGGGGATCAGATAAGTTGACCTTCCTTTTGTCTTTAAATACCCATTTAAGTGTATCCTTTGTGTCAAATATGCTTGCAATGTTATGTGCAGAAGTAGTAGTTTATATTTTCTTATTTTAATCCACTGTTTCCTTCCAACCCAGAGTAATGGTAGGACGTTGCTGCCCAGTTCCATCATCAATGGGATTTTCTCAACTGTGGTGGTGCTGTTGATGGCAAGCATGTCCAGATTGTACCACCAACCAACCAATTGTACCACCAACCAACTCTGGCTCCTATTATTTTAATTATAAGAGCTTTTTCAGCATAGTCATGCTAGCTGTAGTGTCTGCCAACTACAAGTTCCTGTATCTGGATGTTGGGAAGAACGGCCGCAACTATGATGGAGGAGTGATTATGCAAACAATGTTCTACAAGCGGCTCCAGAATGGTACCTTAAACTTGCCACCTGCTGAGGAGAATGTTGAGGGCCTCAATTTTGTTTTCGTAGCAAATGAGGCCTTTGTTCTGGGGGAACATCTGATGAAGTCGTTTCCTATGAAGAACCTCGCCACAGAGCAGAGAATCTTCAATTACAGGCTCTCTCGTGCCAGAAGGGTGGTTGAAAACGCCATTGGCACCCTATCGAGTTGTTTCAGGCTGTTTCTGACTCCAGTCAACCTGGCACTCTACAAGATAAATCATATGGTCCTGTGCAGCTGTATTCTCCATAATTTTTTTTTAACGAGGAATGCTACCAGCTACCTAGCCTCACTGCCAAGTGATGTGGACCCTGCAGTGGCAGGCCCAGCTGAAGAAGCTGTAACTTGTCCGTCTGTGGGCGTGCTGACAGCTATTGAAAATGCCAGTGCTGGATTGCTGGTACAAATTGCCAGAAATACCTGGAATATTTGGTGGGTAGAGGGGCAATGTCTTGGCAGCAAATTGTAGCTGATAATTTTTCATTTTTTTGAGGTTCATAAACCCCTATTTCATTTGAACGACTGTTGTCTGTGTTTCTTATATGTCTAATATGTTCCCAAATGGGTTTTATTTTGGCCACTTGCTCCATTATTGCAAATGTACCTTAATTGCTACATGAGGTGACAATATCTTCTTCACCTGTTATTGTGTACTGTGGGTCTGCTACACACAAAAACACACACAATGTTTTTGTTCCTAATGGATCTAATGCATGAAGTTCAAAAACATTATGCCTTTTTTTATTTTTATTTATTTATTTATTTATTTGAGAAGACTTCACATTTACAAAATGTGAACGTTTGGCAGTACATTCAGATAGGTAATAATAAAAAAAAAGGAAAAGGGAAGGGGTACAATTGAAGAACATCTACATGAAAGCGTAAACTTTGTTTACAGTGCACTACGTATACACAGCATTGGGGTTCATATATAGAGGTAGCTCAGTTGGTGGATACGTTATAGAGGGTAGTAGCGCATTTGGTTATAGGTTAGTTTTCGTGGGGGTTCTCGGTCATGGCATTACATGTGGCTGCGTTGCCCAACCAGGAGCCCCAAATTTTCCCATATTTGGCTGGGCAGCCCCTATAAACATAAATTTCTTTCTTGTAAGGTAGGACATTGTTGATGGTGGATATCCATTCCTGAAGTGTCGGAGGTAATGCCCACATTTTTTTGCTATTAGTAATCTGGCTATGAATAGTAATTCCTGCAGAAAAGTGAAATGGAACTTGTCAGATTCTGGTTTGGGGAACACACCCAGTAAGCATTGTTTGGGGCATAATGTCAGGGGGATCCCATCTCGTCATGTATGAACTTAACTATGTGAGACCAGTAATCTTGTATTACTGGGCATGACCAAATAAGGTTAAAGAAGGTACTGGAGGGACTGTCACATCTGGGGCAAAGTGGATTCTGAGCCGGTCTGTATTTGGCAAGGCGACCGGGGGTACACTCTGTGTACACTCTGTGGATGATATATATTTGTGTTAGGCGATCAGAGAGTTTAGTAGAGACTGTTTTACAGGTGCCTAGTGCGTCCTCCCATTCCTCGTCCTCCATCTCCCCCATGTCTCCCATCCACCTATCTTTTAGAGTATAGGCTAGAGCAGTCACTGTAGTTTGGATAAGGTCATTATAGAACATGGTGATGAGTTTTGAGGAGTCCTGTCCTATTAAAATACTCAGAGTGGCCATACGTTCTAGATTTGGTGGGTTATCTCACGAAATTGAGTTTGGAGGGCGTGACAGAGCTGGAGGTATCGGATAAGCATGGAATTGGGGAGGTTAAATTTGTTTTTGAGTTGTTGGAATGATTTCAAAGTGTAATCTCGGTAAACATCTGAAAGGTATGTCACCCCTCGGGAAAGCCACAAGTTGTGATCAGGTATAGATATTAATTCTTTCAGGCCTGGGTTATCCCACAGTGGTGTATGTGAATGTGTGGGTGGTGTTTTCAATCTGCGTCTCACTACTTCCCATATTTTACAATAGTTATACAGCAGCCCCCTGTGACTTCCCAGCACCCACGGATCCATTGGGTCTCTAAATAGTATTTGGAAGGGGTGGGTGTATGTGCTGGTATGGGGGGAGCAAACCAGGGCCAGGTATCGATCTTTATCCTGCTTATCTAAGTAATAAAGGTGGGATAATTGTGCTGCTAGATAGTATAGGTTAAAGTCGGGTACTGCCATGCCTCCTAAATCAGAAGGATTTTTCAGTACTTGCCATGACAGTTTGTGTCGGCTTGCTCCCCACACAAAGGAGTTGAGGATAGCTTCAATGATTTTGAAAATTCTAAGGGGTAAGTATATCGGGAAATGCCACAGTATGTATAAAAATTGGGGGAGTATGACCATTTTTATAAGGTTTATATGGCCCATTACACCTAGGGGTAGTTTAGCCCATGTTTGTGTTTTTGGTTTTTAGTGTCGCAATCAGAGGTTCTATGTTAAGTTTCACAAAATCTTCAGGGGAGCGGGTAACGACTATGCCTAGATATTTCATAGATCTAACCCGGATAAGGGGGGAGGAAGCCTGGTTTACTGTGGGGGGACCTAAGTCAATAGGGAGGATCTGGGATTTGTCTCAGTTTATCTTTAAATCTGAATAGTTGCCGAATGCATGAATTGTATCTAATGCTGCCAGTAGGGAAAGGCCAGAATCCGCAAGGTATAAAAGCATATCGTCAGCGTATAAACTTATCTTTTCAATTAGATTCCCACATTGCAGTCCCTTGATCCCCGGGTGTATTCGCAAAGAGGACGTGAGGGGCTCCACTACTATGGCATCAGAAAACCTCCCATTGACCAAAACCCTGGCACTGGAGCTCTGGTAGAGGTGTCAGATCCATCTGATAAATTTAGGCCCAAATTCAAATCGTGCCAGGCATTCCCAGAGGTAATCCCGCTCAACTGAGTCAAACGCCTTTGCGGCGCCTAGAGACACCACCACTCTGGATCCCATCTGGTCATGCTCGGATTGTAGATTCATGTTAAGTCTGCAAAGATTGTATGCTTTACTTTTTGATAGCATAAACCCTGTCTGGTCCGGGTGAATCAGGGTTAGAATCACCTCATTCAAACGCAACGCCAGGATTTTAGCCAGAATTTTAATATCCAGTTGGAGAAGGGATATTGGACGGTAGGATTCAAAAAGTTCAAGATTTTTGCCAGGTTTGGGTATACTGCACTCATTCTGCCAATAGTACATTGTGGAAGATCATGGCCTAGTAAGCAGAGTCAAAAGTAAAAGTAAAAAGACAGAATACATGGCCGATTGAACGGCCGATGGAACGGCCGATGGAACGGCCGATGGAACGGCCGTAGGAACGATCTTGGAGTGGAGGATGAATGATTGCCAATTGTCTTGTGTTCTGTCTTACAGGTATCATATCATTTATCATGATGGTTAAATTTACTTCCCCTGATTGTAGAACCCAGTTCATTGACCTGTTCCTCGAGCTGCCCTGTCTCTAGAACGTCAAGAGTAGAGACTACTCCAATAAAATCCTGAGGAAGACAGCTTTAGAGAAAATGGTGGAGTTGGTAAAACCAATGTACCCCAGGGCAGACATCAACTATGTAAAGCAAAACATTGCTAACCTGAGGAGTACATTTAACAGGGAGCTCAACAAGGTCCTGGAATCTGAGAGGTCAAGAGCAGCAGCGGATGACATATGTGTTCCCAGGCTGTGGTATTACCGCGGTTTTTGACCAACCAGACAGAACCCAGGCCATCATTGTCTATGTTCCCTTTGACATCTGCTGAGGCCACAGCTCCTGAGGTCCGCACAGGTCCTGATGCACAGGATGAAGATGTGGATGAGCCCAGATTGACCCAGGTATAGCATTGCTGAACGTATTTGTATCCAAAAATACAATGATAATAACTAGAAGTTATTGGTAAAATATTTCTGCCTTAACAAAGTGGTTTCCATATCAATAAACAGTATTGACCAAAAATTATTTGAACAAGAATGAAAAATGCTGGGGTCAAAATGATAGACTTTTCTGTTTCTCCACATTCAAATTTCAACAGTGAGGAGATCAAAATTGAAGGTGATTGATGACCAAACCCTAAAAAAGATTCTAATTATGTCCCATTTTCATACACAGTAAAGTGTCAGTCTGGAGGAGCCAGCGGCCAGTAGCCAGACGGAGTCGCAGATCCCTCCCCTACGCCCTCCTGCTGCTAAAAGGGGCAGGAGCAGGCCATAGCTTCCTTCCTCAGACAGGCCATAACTGTGCTCCGTACTGACCCAGATGAGGCTGAGGCATTTGGGTGTGTGACTGCCAATAAATTAAGGCATATTGCCGGTGAGCAAAGGAGCAGGTGTGAGGAACGCATCCTGCAGCTCCTCAACATGAGGGTGAGGGGTCAAATTTCAACACACATTTCAGATTTTGTGGCCCCACCTCCACAGCCAATTCAAACACCACACACCACAGCCACCCCACCCACCACAGCAACATGGTAGCCAGTGGAAATATCAGCCCCAAGACCCCCAACAAAGCCTCTGGACTGTAATTTTTACCCCTTCACCACTTACTAATTTCTATTTATTTTTTATTTTTTTAAGAATGATTTCATTTGTTATATTTTCTATATTTTTGTATGCATAGAATGCACCTTTTGGTTAAGTTCTTTGTATTTGGATGGCAGATAGCATCTCTAAATTAATTTGTTTTATTTTTTTTCTGCACAATAAAAAAATGATGTAGAATAATACTTGGCTATGTGTTTTACTTCAAATGACAGTTTGGGAGTAGGCAGTTACTTTTTGAAAAAGACAATGTAAAAATAACAAGGAACACCAACATAGTTGTATCTTTTATCTTAAAAACAAAGGGATAATGGTGTTGTAGTAACTTGCCCAAAAAAAAAAAACTACAAGCATAACTAGAAAATGCATTTCCTGGAGAAAATGTGTGGGAATGCTGAATAGCATCAAAACTGCCTCATCATATTGCCCCCATCAAAACTGCCCCATGATATTCCTCTATTATACATCAGTACATGGTGTGTCTGTGCTCTCCCCCACCGCCCACCACTGTGTATAAGAAGCTTTGGTAACCATGAGAACAAAACAGACAACAAAAGCCTGGATTCCCTAAATGTAATGAAATTTTCGGAAATGATCACTAAACTTAAACAGCTTTTTCACAAAAACTGTAAATGATATCAAACTGAAAAGCTATAGCCAGATAGCTGAATATTTTAAAGTTTGTTTGGCGTCTCTAGGTGAAAGTATGAAGGAGCTTAAACTTCTGCTAGCGGAAGAAGTTTTTAATGATTTTAAGCATGCTCTCATTGACGTCAATGTTAAAAAAGTATTATAAAGTTTAATATTTTAAAAAGTATAAATAGTAAAAAAAAAGTTGAAGAAGTCCCATCATCAACTGAAAGAGCTGAACATTTTAAAAGCTGAATGGCTTTAATAGCTGAAAGTATGCAGAAGTTACGCTGAGCCAAAAAATGTACAGAATAAAAAGATCATGATGATTAATAAATAAAAACAAATAACAATAGTGGGACTGCTAAAGCATTCCCACTAATAAATAAACAAACAAATAACAATAGTGGGACTGCTAAAGCAGTCCCACTAATTAGAATATTCTTGATATCACTAGAAAACAGAAGCCTTTTAAAATACTTTTGCCATAACTGCATCATATTCACCAGCACAGCAGTTTCATTATTATCCCATTAAATAAGAAGAGAATGTGCGCTGCATTTAGACATTTCATAATTTGCCACGTCACAAATGTTAATTCCCCATTACGAACGCTAGTTTACAAGACTGACCTTGCTTCCGATCATACGTGTTTGTACTTTCGACTTTTTTGTGATGGACTTGTGTACTGACCATACGAAAATCAGACAATTGTTGGCCGAAAGCTGGACAACAATTGTCAAAAGGAGCGTACTAACAGTCAGATTTTATAACAACAGTCTGTCAACATACAAACCCCTGCCAACAATCACTGTGTTCATTCATAACTGAAGCATAGAAAACTATTTTTACTATGCTTCAGTTTGTAGATGAGTAGGAAGCCACTCAGCACAGAGCACTTCCCTTTCATTCATTGTCCCGTGCAGGTGAGGCTGCAGAGAAAGGCATGTGTGTTTGAGCTTTGGGGTGCACACCCTAATGCAATAGGCGGCGCACATCTATGGCCACAGCTCTAGATCTGGAGAGCATTCTGCAGCTAACACAGTACAACATTGTCTGGAAAGTGCCTGTGCCTGAAGGTCACATTCCTGGCTAGCCACACAAGTCTCAATCTAGTGGGGTCTGGGTACAGCCTCCAAAGCTGTTGCTGAGGGAGAGCTGATGTGAAGTCTTGTTAGAAGTTAACAAAAATTGGTGGATGCTTGAGTGAATCATATCATAGATGAAGGTTGTTGACTTTCTACACGTGCTCCCCCTCTCGGGTCCACACTCACCAAAAAGATGTACCCCTGCATGGGTGAAAAGCCTCGCACTGGAATCAGGTCCCGTATTTCTTCCTCCTCATCCATGATGAAACCAATCAATGGGTTCGATCACATAGGAATGGGTAAAGAGAAAAGGCATCTCATTGTGTAAATCCGTAAAGTCAAGTTTATTGAGTAAGACCGGGTTCACACTATTCAACTTTTGTTGTCTGATTTCCTCTAGATTTACCAAAACCATGTAGAGCAAAGACCTACCTGACTGCATAATACAAATTGAAACTCTTATGCCGCGTACACACGGTCCGAGAATCTGTCGGAGTGAGTCTTATCGGACCGTGTCGTCAGATAATCCGACTGTGTGTGGTATGCATCGGACTGATTCCGTCCGAATCTCCGTCCGACCCAATTTTCCAACATGTTGGAAAGATTTCCCGACCAACTGGGCCGGACGGACCTAATCCGATCATGTGTAGAGCATTTTCATCGGACCAAGTGCTACGCATGCTCACATTCAAATTCCGACACGGAAGCGCTCGTTCAGGTAAAACTACTGCTCGTAAGCGATATAGCACATTCGTCACGCTGCAATGTTAAAAAATCATTCATCAAGCGCATTCTCTTGTTCTTTACAATGCTGCAAGAACCAACTTCTTTTGATGCTCATAGTCACACACACTTCTCCCGAACCGATTTCATTACTCTTTTTTAACCATTTCAGCAATACAATTTTAGTTTAAGTCACATCTACACAATGTTTTTTTTTGTTTGTTTTTTTTGGATGTTTTTTTTTGGGGGTGGGATTCCCTAAAAATCTCCTTTAATGACACTGGTCATTTATCCTTTTTTTTTACTTTTTTTTTTGGGGTGTAAACTTACAACAACAACATTATTGTATTTTTTATATTTTCTTTTTCTTTTTTAATCTACAGGAGGTTGTTTAGTGTTGGTACCCCTTGTTCTTTAGTTCACTTTGTATTTTGGAAATGTACCTGCCTGCTCACAAATAAACTCTACTTTATGAAGGAAAACACATTACACAAGTATTTCATCAAACAAAAATAAAATGTATTTAGTTTGCTCCCAAATAAAACTAGGAATGCAGCACTGGAGAAACTTCTTAACTTTGGTGCAGCCTTTGGCCCCCAGGGCAGACATGACTAAATGAGATATAAAAAAATTGGTGGCCTGAGGAGTAGATATCTCAGGGAGAGAAGTCTGCTCCTGAAGTCCTAGAGAGCAGGAAACTCAGATGCCATTTCTGTCCCCAGGATGTGGATCTTCAAGAGGCTGCATCTTCTGGCACACCAGACTCAACCCAGGCCATCACTCTCTGGTCTTCCTTTGGGACTTCCCACCAGGCATCCTTCCAGGCTGTGGCTGGGCTCCTGTAGCTGGGGCAGGAGGAGGAGGGCGTTGGTGGACCTCCTGGCTGCCATTTGCCACAGCCTCCCCCCGACTGAGGTCTTCCTGTGTATGAAAAGGGGACATAGTTTTAGTTTTTTGATCAATCACAACATTTTGTGCTCCTGGCTTTTGCTATTTGACTGTTACCAAATAGAACAGACTATCATTCTGACACCAGCATTTTTCTTTCCCGTCCCAATCATTTTTGGTCACTACTGTCTATTGAGATGTAAACCACTTGGAAAAATCTCAACTTACTGATCAATAAGAACATCTAGTTAACATCATTAAATGTAACACAAGAAATATGTTCAACAATGCAATACCTGTCTCAAGCTTGGCCCCACCACTTGGTGCTGCCTGGAAGGCCCAGGTTGGTCATCAGAAGCCTCAGCTGGGGGTGAAGGATGCCTTGGAGGAAGCATGGAGAGTGGTGGCCTGAGTGGTGGCCTGGGTACCCCTTGGTCTACCAGAAAATGCAGCCTGTCACAGTGCACCATCCTGGGGTAGTAAACAGCATCTGGATCTCCTGCTCTCAAGGACTCCAGGGGCTTCTTCCTCTCCCTGAAATATCTAAGCTTCATGGTCACAATTTTGCGATTCAGATATGTCATGTCTGCCGTGGGGACCCTGATCTGCACCAAAGCAAGCAGTTTCTCCAGTGCTGCGTTCCTCTTTGATCTGTCATTATAAAATTTGTTGTGGAACTGCCACAGGCAGGGCATCTCCATGTAGAGCTTGGGGAACAGCCCCATAAAGTTGGCATTGTTGAATGGGTCCATTTTTTCTGCAAGACACAACACAAGACAAACGCTCAAATATTAATAATAATTAAAATCCCTTCTAATCTTGTCCCAACAGCAGCCTAGATACAAGCAGTCTAGTCTAGTGAAGCACAAAGTTAAAAATGTTACCTTCGTTTCCACGTTCGCCGCGTCCGTGACTCACACTCTCCTCCCAGATCGTACGGACGATACACATGTGTGGCGTTTTATATACAGTGCGCATGCGTGAAACTACGCCCGCCCCTGACGTTCTTTCCAGACTATTCCCCGCCCCTTCGCTTCCAGCGCAGTGGGGAGAACACATGGCGGAGAGAACGCAGGTGCGCAATAATAGTTCCACTAACGAGGAGGAGGGTGAGGAAAGCCCGGAGCCTGAAACGTCCCGATCCAGCAAGACAAGATTTAAGGCCTCAAATATGTCTTTTGGAGAGATGTTGGAGATGGTCGACATATTGAACAGGACTATGGTGGGAAGTATGGACCTTACCCAACCCCAAATATCAGAAAGGCCAAGATCATGAATAAAGTTGTGAAAAGTCTTCTGAAGAATTTTGGGGTACACCGATCCAAGGATCAACTGAGAAAACGCTGGTCAGACCTGAAACTGAGGGAGCACGAGCAGTACCTAAGGATCAAGCGTGTTCTTAAAAAAAGTAAGTAGTTGTCGTGTGTTCATATGATTATTCTTGCTTGCATACATGCTCCATGTGCTTTGATTTCATGTTGTGCATTTTAAAATGGCCACTTTCAAGGTCATGGTTTCGTTTGTTCGTAGGAAACATCGTTCTGCAGGGAAGTATTCCAGCTTAACAAAGTGTTCTTACCTTGGAACTCGGCCCAAAAACACATTGTACAACACTTCCAAGCAATGTTTCATATTCCTATTTATGCCCTCTGTGTGCTAATTAATCTTTGTTTACATTCTCATAGGGGAGAGAAGACTCGGCAAGTATGAGGACACCAGGGACCATGAGGACACCAGGGACCACACCCCTCCCAAAGAAGGGCAACTTCCAAAAGAAGAAACAGAGGAGCAGGAGCAGGAGGAGGAGGAAGAAGGAGAGATTGTGGAGGTTGGCCAAATTGTCACCACAACAGGTGAGTGTCGGAGAACACAGCTTCCGGTAAGCTCATCAATGTATATCACCATATTTGGATTACATGGTGTGTTTGTTTGTTTTTTTTCTAGGTGATGTGGAGGAAGATTCCCGTTTTACCAGTGAAAGTGCCCAGATCTTGATGGGGGAGATAATGGGGTGCAATAGGGATTTGGAAATTGTACAACAAAACATCAATGATGTTAAAAATAAAATGAAGAACATCATTGATGTTTTGGGGAGAGTGTGAAAACGAAAAAACTAGATAGGGTTTTATTTTGGATTTTTTTATTTTATTTTTAATTCTTTATTTTAAAGATGTGACACAGATACCAGCAATAAGACAACTTCACATTACATATAAACACTGCACATAGGCTATGGTAAGCTTATCCAGTAAATCAACTATACAAAATAAAAGCAGGTAAGCGAATGAGGCCATGTAGTCTGGCCCATATCACTAGTTGAAGTCTAATACAGGGTGGATAGAAGCTTCTGTGCCCATCACTTTTTGTGTTTTCATTGAAAAAGGAGAGATGGAAACGAAAGAGAAAGATAAGAAAGAAAGAGAGAGAGGGAAAAAAAGGGCTAAAAAGAGGTGGGGGGGGGGAGACAGACAGGTTGGGGGTCACCCCCGGGGAGTCAAGATCAATAGTACTGGACAGGCGGTGGGGATTCTAGGTAGTGGGTCCTAGAGCGTATTGGTGGAACTCGTCAGAGAAGCGAAAGAGATCCCAGTAGAACCATCTGGACTTATGTTCCTCTGACTTATCCCACAAGGCAGAGGTCATGTCTTCCATTTGCTCAATATCCTTCACTCTCGCGAACCATTGGGCCAACGTTGGCGCAGACTGTTGTTTCCATAGGGGTGGGATGCTTGCCCGTGCAGCATTAAGGAGATGTTTGAGAAGGGATTTATGATAACGTTTCCTTGATAGGGGGGTAAGGTTGAGGAGGACCGCAGCTGGGTTATCATGTAGGGAGATGTCTGAGTTTCTGTATGAGCTTGAGCACTGGCTGCCAGAAAGTTTGAAGCACAGGGCAAATCCAGAAAATATGTAAGAGGGTGCCTGAGTGTAGGCCACACCGCCAGCAACGGTCAGTTTGCAGAGGGAATATCTTAGCCAGCACAGAAGGGGTTCTGTACCAACGTGTCACTATTTTATACGTAGTCTCTTGATATTTGCTGCATAGAGAAGATTTTTGTGCGAAAAAGAGAATACGATCCTTTTTGGGGTTCTGTAAAGGTGACTTGCAGGTCCCTCTCCCATTTTGCTAAGAATGGGGGGGTCTTCAGTGGCGTGAAGGTCTAGTAAGGATTTGTAGGAGGTTGACAAGGACCTCCGAATCGGTCCCTCACCCAAACATGATTCCTCAAAAGGGTGGAGCTTTCTGCTGAAATGGGTTGGTTTAGGCAGAGAACCGAGGAAGTGAGATAGTTGGTTAATCTTCCAGCGATCTAATGAGGAAGGGGTCAGCCTACCGAGCAAATTCTCCGCAGTGAGCCATCCGGAAGAACCCACTAGCGAAGAGGCTCTCATGAGTCCCTGCGGGGCCCGCGAGAGAAAAAATGGGTCAGTGAGGCCAGGTATAAAGTCCGGGTGCCCGATAAGTGGGGATGGAAAATCTCTTAGTGAAGATAGACGGAAGAACCTTTTCAGTTCCATAAGAGTTGGTCCAATCAGTGGATGAGTAGTCAAGTGGGTGGCAGAAGTTTTCCCTGCCCAAGGTAGACCTTCAAGTGGGGCACGAGCCGCCTCTCGTTCCAGCGACACCCAGAGTTTCGAGTTGCTGTGCCGACACCAGTCCACCACCCTGGTCATATGTGCTGCCGTGTAGTATAGAGCAGGATCCGGAAATCCAAGTCCGCCCTTGGTCTTTGGTTGTAGTAGCAATGCTCTGCCAAGACGTGGGCGTTTACCGCGCCAGATGAATCTGATAAATATTGAGCGCACAGCGTGAAAGAACGTCTGCGGTATCTTGATGGGCAGAGCCTGCAATAAGTACAGAAGTCTGGGCATTGTATTCATTTTCAGTACATTACAACGGCCGAACCAGGAAAGGGCCAGCGAGTCCCACTTTTTAAGGTCAGCAGTGAGCGTAGACAAGAGGGGCTTGTAGTTGAGGGTAAAAACCTCATGCAAATTTGCAGGAATTTTTGTACCCAGGTATTTAATTGAGTGAGTAGCCCATTTGAACGGGGAAAAAGGGGCGTAGATTGGAGATGGTAGAGTCTGCTATGGAAATATTCAGGGCTTCTGATTTTTGTAGATTAACTTTAAAATTAGAGAGGGTGCCGTAGCGCCTCATCTCCTGTAACAGGGAGGGTAGGGAGGTAAGGGGCTCAGAAATGTAAAATAGAAGGTCATCCGCATATGCAGCAACTTTGTGTTGAGATTTGCCTGATTGAATGCCTCTAATGGACTGATTGCCTCAGATATGGTGTAAAAAAGGTTCCAGGGAAAGGACGAATAGCATTGGGGACAGGGGGCAGCCCTGTCTGGTGCCATTCGAGATAGGAAAAGAGCAGGAATCATATCCATTTACTCTGACTGTTGCTGTGGGATTATCATAGATGGCCGATATCCATGACAAAATGGGATCTGGCATTCCTATAAATTTTAGTGTCTCCTGGAGAAAAGACCAGTCCACCCTGTCAAATGCCTTCTCAGCGTCTGTGGATAGAAGCAGCAGGGGCACCTGGGATTGTTTTGCTTTTTCTATAATATTTAGTGTCCGAATGGTGTTATCTCTAGCCTCTCTAGTCTGGATAAAACCGACTTGGTCTGGTACAATGAGGCGTGGTAATAAGGCATTCATCCTAGAGGCAAGGATTTTAGTGAATAGTTTCACATCACAGTTCAGATGTGAAATAGGCCTATAACTGGCGCATAGTAGTGGGTCCTTGTCTGGTTTAGGGATCACAGATATAGAGGCGTGTAGCATGTCTGTAGGGAGGCTGTGACCTTCGTTCACCGCATTGAAGGCCGCAAGAAAGAAAGGCGCCAGAGAGTCCTGCTACATTTTGTAGTAAAGGAGGGTGAATCCGTCAGGTCCGGGGGCCTTACCGGCCTGAGTGTCTGCTATGGCGGATGTGAACTCCTCCGTAGTAATGGGCTTAGACAGTTCTTCTCGCTCCTCTATTGTCAATGTAGGGAGGTCAGTTTCTTGAAGGTAATTGCGGATATCTGAAGCGTTTTGGGGCCTTGGTCGGGAGGTGGACAGTGGGTCCAAATTATATAAATTGGAGTAAAAGGCGTGGAAAGTCTCCACTAGTTCTGGGGAAGAATGGATTTTGGAGCCCGATGACGAAAGAAGAGCGGGAACACATTTGTCACCATATTCATAGAATGAACGACGGGCTTTCAATAGTACATGTTTCGCCTCGTACATGGAATGATCTCGAATAGCCTCCCGGAGCCGGGCCAGTTCCGCCTCCGTGGCATTATCTGGTTGAGTCTTGTGTTGACGTTCCAATGTGTGAAGTTGTGCCAGGAGGTCAGACAGGGTTTTAGTGCGGCGTTGTTTTTCCGCGTGACCGTGTTTGATTAGAATGCCTCTGATAACGCACTTGTGCGCTGACCACACTGAGGCTGGATTAGTCACAGAGTCAACGTTGATAGAGAAGTAAGACTTAAGTTCTCTAAGGATGTCTGTGGCAATTTCGGGATCTTTCAAGAGCGCCTCATTAAGGCGCCACGTAGAGGTCCTGGGGGACGCTTGCGAAATAGCCAATTCCAGCAAGATTGGGGCATGGTCGGAGAGTGCAATGTGACCTATATCTGTCTTGTTGACCAGGGGAATTGCTGAGTGTTTGAGGAGAAAAAGGTCAATTCTGGAGTAAGACCCATGGACGGGAGAGTAAAAGGTGTAGTCCCGCTCTTGTGGATGGACTATTCTCCAGATGTCGACTAGCTGATGTGAGTGTAGAAGATCTTTGAGGAGAAGTCGAGTTCCCCATGGAAGGGAAGACAAGTTCGAGGAGGAGTCTTTGTGTGGGTCCAAAGTCAAGTTAAAGTCACCTCCTAGGACAAGGGTTCCCTCAAGGAAGGAGTCGAGGGTGGACAAAAAGCCTCAAGGGTGGGAAGTGGGTTAGAGTTCAGGAGGTATATGTTCGCAAGAGTGAAGGTCTGGGAATAAATTTTCCCCTTTAGCAGCAGGAATCTGCCCCCTTGGTCGCGGTACTCATCAATATATTGCCAATGGAGGGACTTAGAAATGAGTATGCTCGTCCCTTTAGACTTAGAGGATGAGGATGGACTATGATTAGCCGTCGGGAAGTGTTTGTTTGTTAGTTTGGGGATCTTATCTGCCCTAAAATGAGTCTCTTGGAGAAATGCAATGTGCACCCTCTGCCTCCATAGCTCGGCAAGACAACTGGTACGTTTCTCTGGGGAGTTCAATCCCTTAATGTTCCATGAGAGGAACTTGACAGTCATGTTGCCCCCCTTTATGTCTACTCGCCCTGACTCCCGGGGTGTGATAGAGAGAGGGGGAAAAAAAAAAAAAGGGTGAAGAAGAGAAGTGAGGAAGAGTAAAGGTTAAAAACATAAGAAGAGATCTAGTCAGGAAGGTAGGCTCCGCAGAGAGAAACTACTGCCACCAGGGCAGAGCGTACCTAGTGTGGGGAGTGGTAAGGCACAGCTAAGTTCTGGGCCCTGGTCATTGGATCCCTCGCAGCCATCATAACTGTACGTAGTAAGGCACTAAAGTAACCCGGGAGGGGAAGAAAAAAAAAAAAAAAGGGAAGAATAATATCGACATGGTGAAGACAGATCCACAAGCCACTACCACACAGTAGTTGCATCAGCAGCAAACTGGGAATCCCCATGGGCATACATGGGATTAGCACTGATCCAATGCACCAGTCCCGAGACGGCCCGGCACCACGACGCCCAAAATCAGGATGCCGCATGGCGCCGGGCCTCCCCCGGGGCGGGACAACCCGGTTCCACTTGAAAAACTGAACACCCCAATGCCCCTTTCAGTTTCAACTTTAAGGTAAGGCATTGGTTAAAAGATCATGTACAAATATACACAAATACCCACACATATATATTTGCTCCCAGACCTACCCACTCGTATGAACAATACAAACATTATAACAAGAACTTTAAGTGAGTGTAGCCGATAGTATACTGGCAGGTCGTGGTTATAATAGCAAGCTACCGCTATTCCCTCATTGGTGAAATACTCCGAGCCCGGGGGGGAGAACGTCAGCAAAATACCATGGATATAGGGATATACGGCATCTGAGCCCAACCCCAGAAAGGGCTACCGCCCTTAGGTATAGCCTGGTAGCCATTGCTCCAACAGGACGTTCGGAGTATACCAGTGTGAAGATGTTATTCTGAAAATGAGGACGGTAGGCATAACACAGAGTCTGGAGGAGAACACAAAAACAAAAAAACACCAACACTCGTGTGGAACATTTGTAGCATAGGGGAGGCCTTTGGACCTGGGTGAACAAATGTAAACCGGTAGCTAAGCCAGAGGTTCCTCAGATTTCAGGCCCATCAAACGTTGTTCCTGGCATGTCATCTGTGGCTAACAATAAAGGCAATTTGACTCTACGTTCCATATAACAAAACAAGAAAATCGAAACGCTGAGCTGGGTATGTTAGCAAATTGTGCGTAAGGGATCAGCCAGCCCCCTCTTCATTTGGCGGTTGTGGACGAGGATTACCCGCCCGCCTTGCACGTGAATAGCTCCCACGGCCACGGTTGCTATAACGGGCCCTTTGTGGCCTACCCGTGGGGGCTTGACGTTGCTTGACGTTGCGGATCCTTGGCGACAGCTGTCGTCAACCAATTGGGTACTGAGATTGGATCCATGTCAGCAAAGGCGAACAGGTCTGGAAGCTCCGAAGGGTGACGCAAAGGGAAGGTATCCGGGCCTTTGTGGACAATGAGGTGGAATGGGTGACCCCACTTGTATGTGAGGCCTTTCTCTCCAAGGCCATCTAGGAGAGGCTTGAGCGATCGTCGCATTAGGAGGGTCTTCCTGGAAACATCCGGTAGGAGGTGGACAGCTGCGCCGTCAAATTCCAAAACTCCTACCTGCCAGGCCCGCTGTAAAATATCCTCCTTAAGGGTGAATGAACGTAAACAGCAGAGGACATCTCTGGGTCTGTCAGATGGGTTTGATCGTGGGCCCAGGGTTCTGTGGACTCTGTCAATAATAATCTCAGTGTCCGGCGGGCGGTCAAGGTAGCGGTTAAAGATATTAACTACTGTTTGGCGTAATTCTGAGTGTGGGACAGTTTCAGGTACACCCCTTAAGCGAATGTTCTGCCTGCGACTACGATTCTCCAGGTCATCCTGAAGTAAGTGCAGCTGTAAAATTTGATCAGTGAGTTCAGAGTGGGAAGTTTGCAGGGTTTGTACAGATTGGGATACTATGCCCTGTTCCTGTGCTATTACAGTGACCTGGGAGTCCAGCACAGACACTTCCTGCCTGATAGTGAGTATCTCACTCTTCATGGCTGTTTCCATTCTCTGAACAAGGGACTCCATATCAGATCTTGTGGGTAGCTGCTGCAAAAAAGCCCATAGCCTCTGTTCAGAGGAGGCACTGAGAGGGAGTCCCTGTGTTTGGTGTGGGTTACTGAATGTACTCACTGCGGTCTGATGTGCAGGTGTCATCCTCTGCCCCTCCATGTCTGTCAGGCTGAAACACAGAGCGCTGGATGGGATGGGAGCTGAAGGAGAGGCTGTAAGCACTGGGCTGAACAAAGCATCTTCTAGCTCTGGGGAGGCTGCCAGCGATCTGGGGAGGCAAGGAGAGAGGTCACTGGAGGGTGAGAAAGGCGGCATTGTGTGATCTTCCGTCGCCTGTGGAGGAAGGTGAGGCACGCTGGGGGCCTCCGCGGCGTCTGCATGTGGGGCCGGCGCCATCTTGGCGGCTGCTGGAGTAGAGACTGCCGGCTGAAGTGGCCGCAAATATCGATCCATGCCGGTCTTAGAAGCGGGTGGATGGCGGTCGGGTCCCCCTGGTGTCTGAGGAGGCTAGTCAGTGCGGTTAGTGCTCGGTATTGTGACCCGTATTTGCTGCGGGAGAGCCGCCGGCCGGGAGCCCTGTGAGAACGCGTCTTCACGCTGCCATGCCTAGGCCACGCCCCCTGGATTTTTTTTTTTTTTTATGTTGTATTTTGCATAATTCCAAATTTGGAAGATGCACAGAGTGTGTAAACATGCGCTATCTCCCATCATGGGGGATCAATGTACATGTTTTGTGGAAAGTGCCTGAGATGAAGGGGTTGCAGCCCCAAAGCATGTACATTGATCCCCCATGATGGGAGTTAGCACATGTTGACACACTGTGTGCATCTTCCAAATTTGGATTTTTCAGGGGTGACACCCCATGTGATGAAGCAGGGGCGGACTGACAACTCATGGGGCCCCCGGGCAATAGGAGATTATGGGGCCCACATAGTATACACAAACACACACACAGTATACAATCACACACACAGTACACACAGACATGTTTCTATTGGCTGAGAAGGTACTGGAGAGGTGGGGCAGCTATAATCTCAGGATTTACACACTGTCCCTTGTTTTACTGAGGCTGGCAACCCTGATGGGGCCCCCTAGTGGCATGGGGCCCTCGGGCAGTGCCCGAGTAGCCCAATGGTCAGTCCGCCCCTGTGATGAAGGCAATATCAGCCCAGTTTGTTCATACTCATGTCTGATATTGTCTTCACTTTTCCAAGTTGAACTTTGTAAGTTCCTGTGTTCTGTATTTTACGCTTTGATACATGCCTGTTTACACAAAAAAACAACTAAAAAATAAATATTATTAAAATGGGTTTTGGATCCCAAAATATCTTGGTTTGTTGTAAAAACCTTTACTAAACGCACATATGAATGTGCTTGTATTAAAAAGTTGAATTCTCAACAATGTGTGGCTTCCTTTTTCATTGGGCTTAAAATGTATTTGTAGTGAAATTTGAGTTTGTGCTGAGAAGGAGTGCAATTTACTAAAGGCAACTCCACTTTGCACTCCAAGTGCAGTTTCAGGTGTACTTTTGCAGTGCACTTGTAGTGCATAGTGGATGTGCCTTTAGTAAAAAGCACCCACAGTGATGTGTCAATTTGGACAATCATGCCATTTTCCTGCCATGGTGCTGAAAATGAGCATGATTAAGATCAGTAATGCACTACACATTAGTTAACAAAAAGAAGGTGTGTGTGTAGCAGACCCACAACATAATAAGATTATCTGAAGAAGAGACTGTCCCCTCATCTCACTCTGAACTTGGGTTTGCACTGTTGGTGAAAAAGGCACAACTTGACGAAAACTGGCAAAGTGGGAGGCCACAGTCTGCCATTCCTGTTGCGTTGAAGGACACTGTGTAGTGACACAAGAAAAAAAAACTAGTAATTTTACAAATCAACATTGCATGCAGATTAGACACCCACATTTTTGGCCAAAATTAGTATAACATTTTTTTAAATGAGTATTTAAAGCCTAAAGTATAAGGTCCCCTTATGAGAGTCCTAACCCCCCCCCCCATCCCCCCCATCTGATGGGCCCTTGCTAAAAAATGAGGGGGGATGTTTAGGACAGGTAACTCTCTCCAATTGATTGAGAGCTGAATGCCTAAATAATGTGTGATACTTTGTGAAGCCCCTCCTTAGTTACACTATTGGCAGCGCACCGGACAGGTAAGAAGTGTCATAATAACAAAATGGAAGCACATGTTGACATTCTGCTATTACATAGCAAGAAAATGAATGTGTTAAAAAAATCTAAATAGCATTTGAAAGTATTGAGGTCCTTACACTACATGCTTTGGTGAATTGTTCCATAAATGTTATCATGAAAAAGGTATTTAGAGTGTGTATTGGGTTGGGTCAAGTCATCAGATAGAAGATTGCTATCAGCTGAGGTAACAGTTGGGGAGAGGGGGGTTACTAATGAGTTTGGCACAACTCCAAAAAACACAAAAAAGGTCACTTTGCATGAATTGAAGCACACACATCACATTCGTAGAGATTTTAGGGGGTGTTTAGGGGAAAGCAATACTATGAAGCTACCAAAAGACATTGTCAAGTGACTAGACTATAGTTTTAGGGGCCAAGAAGAGCATGGTGGGGAAGTTAGTGAGGCAAATCTGCATGAGGACAAAGGGGCAGAGCATATGAATTAGAGCATATTGCAATGATGGTAATTAGGGAATGAGGAAAGAAATGCAAGACTTTAGCAATCATGAAATACATAGAATGTGATGTTTAAGGTTAAAACTTAGCATAATATAGTCCTTCAGCAGGAGCTGAATGATGGCAGAACAGGAATAATGATCCCCAGAGCCTGGGGGGAGATGCCTGTAGAGAACTTGAGGTCCTGAAGGCTTCTCCCTGTGGCCAAGTAGCGCAACGTGGCGATGAGCCTCTGCTCCGGAGTGATGGCTTGCCGCATGCAGGTATCCTGCCTGGTGATATAAGGTGACAGCAAAGCCAGCAGACAGTGAAAAACGGGGTCCGTCATCCTGAGAATAATCCAGAAATTATCAGGATTATTCTCGCGGATCTCACTGAGCAAAGGCATGTGGGAGAACTGGTGACGCTGGCGCAACCAATTCTTGGTCGTCCAAACATGTTTCATAAATGTACTCATCGTACAGTTTTTGCTGTGCAGGGCTTCTTACTTTGACTTTGACACAAGCCCTTTGGCTTATGTCAAAGTCAAAGTAAGAACCCCTGCACAGCACAAACTGTAGGATGAGTACATAGACTAAACATGTTTTGAAAACGGTCGGGTGGTCAGAACGGACACCAGAAAGCAACGCTAAACAGCAAGGCCTGAAAGGACGACCTGAATAGCAGAAGCAAGCAGACAATAAAAAATGCCTTTCAAAGTGTACTATACCAAGATAGAGTCCACAATGAGAAGCAAATACTTAATGACTGCACGCACTGATTATCAGATATGCAAAGACAAGCAGAAACTGAAGAGCAGTAGCGATCTGAATCACTAATCTGAAAAGCGCGAATCGTCTTTCACCAAACTTCTACTAAAACACGAGATCGGCAGAAGGAGCCCAAAGGGTGCCGGACGAGGAGCTGAACTTCCTTTTTCTAGTCCCGCTGTACACGGCTTACGTCACCGCGTTCTTGGCCACCTGCGAAATCAGACAACTTGGCCCGACCGTGTGTATGCAACAGTTTTGGACACAATCCGTCGGACTAAATCCGACAGGCAAAATCCGACGGATTTGGTTGCCAAAATCTCCGACCGTGTGTACGCGGGCTTAAGGTTTGACCTCATATTATATGGTTTTGGTAAATCTGAAGGAAAAAAACTGCAGAAAATTGTATAGTGTGTATCCAGCTTAAAAGTTAATAAAACTTAAGGCAGTTCCCCCAGCCCATAAGACACAGTGTGCTCCCATTAGGGTGTCTGGGCTGGCAAGAACCACGTATGGAATGTTACAGGTTTCATACACTGAATCAAATGGTATTGACTTGTTTTTCACATATTCATGCATACTATTTAGAATACATTACTAACAAGTATACAATCCAAGCTTAATATGCCAGTTTAAAAATTATTGTTGCAATGTAACTAAAGCACTGATGTGAATATAAAAATAAAATGTGATACTGGAAAAAAGTGAAGAATATTAAAAGAAAATCCGAATACATACATAATAAGCACTGCAATTATTGTCTTGTGTACTGATATCACAAAAAAATTGTTATATATAGGGTTAATAATGCACATTTTTTTTTATTCTATTTATTCTAACATTAGAATTATCTTGAGGTTTTTTTTAATCAGTTTCAATTATCCTTAACTTCAATATATTTTGAGCTTAACCTGAATTCTACTACCTTGCATTACAGTATGCATTATTTTTACAGTTATGTTAAACTAACATTATACTTATGACTCGTTTTGTTCAATAATTTTACTTAATAACACGCAGGCTGTCGTAGTCCCAGAGACAGCTCACTGCACCTCCACTCATTCCTCGAGTGCCCAACTTAGATTTGTTTTAAATTGTTTTTATTTTATTTTTACACATTTAAAAAAAAAACTACATACTTTGCAAAACAATTTGCAAATCATTCATAAAAATACAAGACATTTTCAAGGTACACATAAATACATTGAAAAATACATTAGGTACAAGAATGGATCTATCCTCTAACACTCGCTTAAATACATAAATAGAACTACACCGCAGCATATACTCTTGATTCTCCTATGCCATCTGAGTTACCAACAATCAGAAAGGAGGAAAAAGAAAAAGAGAATAGGAGAAACCTGTAAGCATGCCCATTACCCTATCTTCACCCCTAAAAAAAAAGGGGGGGGTGGGGATTTTGAAGATCAGTATCCCCACGTAACCCGTGTCTATCTCTACTTTCAGGGAAGGAGAGAATTCAATCTCTCTATCCCAGTGTTGTCCACCTTCATGTTGTGAAAAAAAGGGGGGGGAATGGGGGGGGAAGGAATCCCCCCCCCCCCCCGTGAACTAAAGACTAAAGCCTTCTGCTGCTGCCTCTGTGAGCAGAGAGAGAGGAGAGAGACACTGCTGACTGGTACAATGCTGGATTGAGATTGGACTCAGATAAGTATGCAGGGGAATGAGGGGGAGATACAAATATAGGGATATCCTACAGTAAGGTAAAGAATGCTCTGTGGATCCTAAGCATTGTGTTCCAGTCCCATGTTCATACTTACATTTGCACCAGTAGAGGCATTAGGCGATGGTGTACTATTTTTAAAAACCTATGGATTTTTTTTTCATTACGTTCTGTAACCTATCAATAAACTACATTTACACTCAAAGCTCTACTGGACGGGTGTAATTAGAACCAATAATAATGTATTTCAGGTCAATGTTCTAGTGGACCCCATTCCATGTATATTGGGAATCCTTGATGACTTTCCAATTGAAGACAACCCGAAGCAGGCGATTGCCAGGGTTCTCTATCAAGCCTGTAAGCTCATTCTTAGATGTTGTAAGGCGACTGAGCCTCCTGCACTAAACGAATGGATAGCCCAGATGGGAGTCACCCTACATTTGGAAAAATATATTTTCCAACACCATGGTTGCCCTGGCAAATTTGACGTATTATGGTCCTCATGGTTGAACACCCCTGGCCTATCTTCACTGGATCTAATGCTGGATAGATTGCTTCTTTAATTCAACTACCAGTAGGTTTAACTGTTTGAACAGAAATGTAATGCTGCATTTACTTTGAAGTATGGAGGGGTGGGGAGGCGGGGTATCTGCTGTGCGTTATAATCTATGGATACTAAGATCTTGTATGCATATACATGACATTTTTAACTGGAACCTGTATCGTTTGTGTGTTTGCTATGTTTCATCTAAATAAAATTATTTTGCTGAAAAAAAAGAAAATAAACTACATTCACTGGTCATATGATCGATTCCAGGAAAAATGCAATGCTGTGTAACTTGTTGACCAGCATAGCTCTCTGTAGGTAGCTGTGATCTATGTTCCCTTTAATTATAATTCTTATGCCACGTACACACGGTCGGATTTTCCAAAGGTAAATGTTTGATGTGAGCTTGTTGTCGGAAAGTCCGACCGTGTTCATGCTCCATCGGACATTTGCTGTCGGATTTTCCGCCCACAATTGTTTGATAGCAGGTTCTCAAATTTTCTGCCAACAAAACTTTGTTGTCAGAAAGTCCGATCGTGTGTACACAAGTCTGCGCACAAAAGTTCACGCATGCTCGGAATCAAGTACAATCAGGAAGCACTCGGTCTTGTAAAACTAGCGTTCGTAATGAAGATATCACATGACTATTGAACTTCCTTTTTATCGACTCGTCGTATGTGTTTTACATCACCGCGTTCTCACGTTCGGAATTGTTGGCCTACATTTGTGTGACTGTGTGTATGCAAGTCAAGTTTAAGCCAACTGGCTTGTTGCCGGAAAGTCTGATCGTGTGTATGGGGCATTAGAGAACCAATTTGTCATTGTGGATTATTTCTTCTTAACCCTTTCCCGCCGAGCGTACGCAGATCTGCGTACTCGGCTTCCGGGGGGTATACCGGGATGATGCCCGCACCTGCAGGCATCATCCTGGTACCGTTTTCTTCAGCAGGCGATTGGCTTTCCAGCCATAACAACCGATGAGGCTAAAAGCTGCTCGGCTGTTATGCCGGAGGAGCGGGAGTTGACGTCCCCCCTCCCGCCGCCTCCCGCCGCTGTTACCGGTGCTCCCATTCGATCGGGAGCACCGATTCAAGTTGCACTGCCTCCGGCCACTGGGGAGGAACTGGAACTGGAATCGGCTTCGTTCCAGTCTCCTCATAGTAAACACGGAAGCGACATCATGACGTCACTTCCCGTTTACTCGGCTGCCAATGGCGCCGGTTTTTAAAAAATATACGGTATTCAGAATCGCCGTTTTCGGCGATCTGAATACATTGAAGTGTAAAGGAGGGGTCTTTTAGACCCCCGATCCCTCCATAAAGAGTACCTGTCACCACCTATTACTGTCACAAGGGATGTTTACATTCCTTGTGACAGCAATAAAAGTGATCAAAATTTTTATTTTTTTTTAAAACAATTTAGTCATTTTAAAATAAATAAATAAAAATTTTTTAAAGCGCCCGCCGTCCCCGCGAGCTCGCGAAGCAAAGAAAACGCATACGGAAGTCGCGCCCGCGTATGTAAACGGTGTTCAAATCACACATGTGAGGTATCGCCGCGATCGTCAGAGCGAGAGCAATAATTCTAGCACTAGACCTCCTCTGTAACGCTAACCTGGTAACCGTAAACATTTTTTAAAGCGTCGCCTATTGAGATTTTTAGGTACCGTACTTTGTCATCAATCCACAAGTGCGTGCGATTATAAAGTGTGACATGTTTGGTATCTATTTACTCGTCGTAACATTATCTTTCACTTATGCAAAACAATTGGGCTAATTTTACTGTTTTATTTTTTTTAATTCATGAAAGTGTCCCTTTTCCCAAAAAGTTGCGTTTAAAACACCGCTGCGCAAATACCGTGTGACATAAAATATTGCAACAATCGCCGTTTTATTCTCTAGAGCAGGGGTGTCCAAACTTTTTTCAAAGAGGGCCGGATTTGATGAAGTGAACATGCGCGAGGGCCGACCATTTTGCCTGACATTCTTTGAATCGTTAAAATTCGGTCTAAGGGTGTTCGTTCGGGCTCTAATACACTGCCCAACAAGAATTCTCTTGCCTTTGTGGCTGTGTGTGGGAAGAAATGAGCTTGGGCGTATTTGTACATACTGTATTAATTAGCGTATAACACGCACCTTCACTTTAAGAGGGAAGTTTCAGGAAAAAAAAATGTTTAAATAAAGAACTGTGAAGCAAAATAATGGTCAGTGCCCACTAATGCAGCCTAATCAGTGCACATCTTCAGACCCACCTTTGCCAGGAACACACCCACCACAGCCAGGAATGCACTCACCATAGCCAGGAATGCCCCCGCCATAGCCAGGAATGCCCCCCCCCCATAGCCAGGAATGCCCCCCCATAGCAAGGAATGCCCCCACCATAGCAAGGAATGCCCCCACCATAGCAAGGAATGCCCCCACCATAGCAAGGAATGCCCCCACCATAGCCAGGAATGCCCCCACCATAGCCAGGAATTCCCCCACCATAGCCAGGAATTCCCCCACCATTGCCAGGGACGCAGCACCATTGCCTGGGACGCAGCACCATTGCCAGGAATGCCTCCCCAAATGCCTCACCATTGCCAGGAATGCCTCCCCAAATGCCTCACCATTGCCAGGAATGCAGCACCATTGCCAGGAATGACTCACCATTGCCAGGAACGCAGCACCATTGCCAGGGACGCAGCACCATTGCCAGGGATGCAGCACCATTGCCAGGGACGCAGCACCATTGCCAGGGACGCAGCACCATTGCCTGGGACGCAGCACCATTGCCAGGAATGCCTCCCCAAATGCCTCACCATTGCCAGGAATGCAGCACCATTGCCAGGAATGCAGCACCATTGCCAGGAATGACTCACCATTGCCAGGAACGCAGCACCATTGCCAGGAACGCAGTACCATTGTCAGGAATGCAGCACCATTGCCAGGAACGCAGCACCATTGCCAGGAACACAGCACCATTGCCAGGAACACAGCACCATTGCCAGGAATGCACTGACGAGCGCCAAAGGAGAATCTCCTGTTTACACGGCGGCTTCTTTAATAGAAAGTCCCGCCTCCTTTGATGGACAGAACAGTCGTCCAATGGCAGTGCAGGAGAAGGACTTCCTATTACAGAGGCCGCCCGTAAACAGGAAATTCTCCTGTGTACGGCGCTCGGTCCTGTCCTCCCTGTACCTTCCGAAGCATATATATCTTTTGTGGCCCCGGCGCTGGGAGATCGTCGGGGGCCACAAAAGATATGTATGTCCAAATAACCAGGCGGGCCGTTCAAAACCGGGCCGCGGGCCGCAATTGGCCCGCGGGCCGGACTTTGGACATGCCTGCTCTAGAGTCTCTGTTAAAAAAATATATATAATGTTTGGGGGTTCCCAGTAATTTTCTAGCAAAAAATATGGATTTTAACTTGTAAACACCAAATGCCGAAAATAGGCTTAGTCATGAAAGGGTTAATGTAGTATGTCATGACAACATTGTATTTACTTTACCCTTTTCTCTTGTCAGCTGCAGGACAGAGAATCATACGTCACACTTCTTGTTGGAGCAAAGTATGGCATCAGTCAGATCATTAATAACAAGCTTAACATTATGATAACTTTAGCTGAATTCTCTAACATCAGCAGGATAGAGCTGACACCGGAGTCTGAGAAAGTGAGCCTAGTAAAGGTTTATCTACAGGATGTCAAGGTAACTTCAATGTATTACTGTTACTCAATGACTGACCCTGAATTCACTTCTATTTTAGTGCTGTGTACAGTATTTCTAGTCTGTCACAAAAGATAATAGGTGGAAGAAGAGAGCACATCTAAGTATTAATTTGTACTGAATAATAAAGCTGAACTCCAGGCAAACAACCACATACACATTCCATATACATTATGAAATGCATACTGTATATAGGAGCTGTTTTCCTGCCAAAGGATTTGTGTTTCTGTCTATCCATTTCTCGGATTTCCACGGCTCTGCCACACAGCACAACCATGCTGAAGACTTACAGTGCCTTGCAAAAGTATTCACCCCCTTGGCTTTTAACCTATTTTGTTACATTACTGTCTTTAGTTCAATGTTTTGTTTTGTTTTATCTGAATTATATGTGATGGATCAGAACACAATAGTCTAAGTTGGTGAAGTAAAATGAGAGAAATATATACATAAAACTATTTTTCAGAAATAAAAAAATTATAATTGGCATGTGCGTATGTATTCACCCCCTTTGTTATGAAACCCATAAAAAGCTCTGGTACAACCAATTAACTTCAGAAGTCACATAATTAGTGAAATGATGTCCTCCTGTGTGCAATCTAAGTGTCACATGATCTGTCATTACATATACACACACTTTTGAAAGGCCCCAGAGGCTGCAACACCTAAGCAAGAGGCACCACTAACTAAACACTGCCATGAAGCCAATGAACTCTCCAAACAAGTAAGGGACAATGTTGTTGAGAAGTACAAGTCAGGGTTAGGTTATAAAAAAACATCCAAATCTTTGATGATCCCTAGGAGCACCATCAAATCTATCACCAAATCTATCACAACCAAATGGAAAGAACATGGCACAACAGCAAACCTGCCAAGAGGCGACCGCACACCAAAACTTACGGACCGGGCAAGGGGGAATTAATCAGAGAGGCAGCACAGAGACCTAAGGTAACCCTGGAGGAGCTGCAGAGTTCTACAGCAGAGACTGGAGTATCTGTACATAGGATGACAATAAGCCATACGCTCCATAGAAATATGCTTTATAGCAGAGTGGCCAGAAGAAAGCCATTACTTTCAGCAAAAAATTTAATGGCATGTTTTGAGTTTGCGAAAAGGCATGTGGGAGACTCCCAAAATGTATGGAGGAAGGTGCTCTGGTCTGTTGAGACTAAAATTGTTGTTAGAGTTGTGGGAAAGTTGGATGGTGCTAAATACAGGGATATTCTTGAGCAAAACCTATACCACTGTGTGTGATTTGTGGCTAGGATGGAGGTTCACTTTCCAGCAGGAAAATGGCCCCAAACACACTGCTAAAGCAACACTTGAGTGGTTTAAGAAGAAACATGTAAATTTGTTGGAATGTAAGCAAAACCCAGACCACAATCCAATAGAAAAAATGTGGTCAGGCTTAAAGATTAATGTTCACAAGTGCAAACCATCCAACTAGTTATGCACATTGCCATTTTCTGTTATTTTGGTTATTTTGCCCTATTTGTTGTTTGCTTCACAATAAAAATAAATCTTCAAAGTTGTGGACATATTCTGTAAATTAAATTCTACAAACCCTCAAACAATCCATGTTAATTCCAGGTTGTGAGGCAACAAACATGAAAAATGTCAAGGGGGGTGAATACTTTTGTAAGGCACTGTAACTTTTCCCAACTGCAGGTACTGTAAATAACCCAACCAAGTCTTGTTCCTCCCCAGGCTGTGGTTGGACAGTGAAGGAGATGCAGGAAGATTAGGTCAACTCTCTGTCAGTTTGTTCTCTCCTCCTATCACCATGCTGCTTGCACTTTAGCTGTTTGGCTCCTAGTGCTGCTTCTCCTACTTCTCGTCTGAGCTCTGCTGGAAATTGAAAGAGTGAAAGAATTTGATACAAAGTCAAATTCAGGTACTTACGTTGCTTACCTTTAAAAGAATACATTTAATTATTTAAAGTGGAAGTAAACTCCCATCGCTGACTTTTTACCTATAGGTAAGCCTATAATAAGGCTTACCTATAGATGCTGTAAATATCTCCTAAATGTGCACCGTTTAGGAAAAATTTACTGTACATGCAGCTGTTCATTCAGAGACCTCACTCACACAGCCTGAGTCTGCAAACCGAGAAGGAAGACTGGGTAAAGATGGAAGCCGTCTCAGCAGTGACAGAGCAGCACTGGATGGCTTTGTTTTAAGGTACATTTTACATAATGTGCTAGTATGCAATGCCACATTATGGCTTTATCTTGCAGGCTGCAAAAAAAAAAAAACACATAGCGGTTTACTACCGCTTTTAATATGTCATATTCATATAGGCTGTATGTGATTCTAATGCACTGCAGTGCATCGTTTGTGATGCATTACAGTTCATTGGTACGCATTGTGCCAAAATGCAACATGTCCAAATTTCCATACTCTTGCACTGGGATTGTGTTGGACATGGCTGCCCAACACAGCTGGCAAAACAACACATTTATGAATAAAGAGATGCATTAATTTGTGTCTTTTAAAACTGCCTGGAGTTCAGCTTTAAAGCAAAATGCTGAAGGAGAGGCTAAAAGTTTTTATACTGTCATCTGTAAACACGAAATTCTAAGAAGGTTAAAAGTTTATAGCTTATACAAAATACACTATACCATAACACATTTACACAAATAAATTTCAAAGCAGGGGGTAACTTACAAAAGGCACACTGTGACACAAGGGAGTAATTTACCCACATGCACATACATAATATTTGCATGTGCAAATATAAATGACACACCAAGTTTATAGGGAACCTTTCTCAATAAAAACATGGGACTTCCATTTCTGAGCCCCTTGTGAAAATGCTAATTGTCTAGCTTTTGTGCTAACCCACTATCCATAACAATACACAATACTTTATTAATCCCAAAGGGAAATTGGGAAATTGTTACGACACAGACACACTTAACAAAGACAACACAAGGTCACAACGATATACTGAACAAGATGCAAAAACACAACAAATTTACTAATAACAGCCTTTAACACCAAATAGAAAAATTAAACCTACACTACAAATGAAACATCCATACAATTAAAATACAACATAGAATACATAACACAGATACATCAACCTGTATTGCTTCTAGCTTCTCGCCCCCAAAAGATCCGGCCTGATAGTATCAAAAGCACTGCAGAAGTAAAAAAACATTACCCTCACAGTGCTTGCTGACTTATCCAGGTGTGCACACACATGCATTTACCATGAAAATGATGGAATCCTTAACCCCCAGTCTTAGCTGGTATGCAAACTGCAAAGGGTCTAAACATTCCTCTCCTATAACTTAGTCAGGCCAGCTAGATCCTTATAAACAATGATCAGATAAACAATAAACTGATGCAGTTTCATTATTTTTTACTAGTTAAGAAGTAAAAAAAAAAAGTAGAACTTAACACCATACTAACTCTCTATTTTTTCCAAAGCCACTTTCTCTATTATTGGAATCAAATAATGCCAAAGACATCGCATGTCTCATTTCTGGGTATTGTAAGCTGCTAGTGAGTCCTGCTGCATCTATATTTGAATGGTGTCCTCACAGCCAAGTTCATCGCATTTCTACCGAAGAAGGTAAACATACCAAAAAAAAAATAGGATGGATGATGCATCCAATCACTTCCACAGACAGCATTATGTTTCATAAATTGAATTGTGTCACTTGTATTGGCAAGGCATCTACTGCCTTTCTCAATGAATTTTATACAGTGGTCAGGTTGATGCAAACTGCAGAAATTATAGTCACTGCCCACTGGTCCTAGGATCACCACTTTTTGGTCCATGGAAAAACAAACTGAATTGGAGACTGTTGCACTATGACCTACCTACACTAACCTACTTGACCTACCTACACTGACGGTAGTGACCTACCTACACTGACGGTAGTGACCTACATACACTGGCCTACCTACACTAACCGACCTGACCTACCTACACTGACCTGACTGACCTACATAAACTGACATTTACATACACTGACCTACATACACTAACAGAAGTGACCTACCTACACTGACCTACCTACACTGACTTGCCTGACCTACCTACACTGACCTACACATACACTGACATTTACATACACTGACCTACCTACACTGACCTACCTACGCTGACATTTACATACACTGACCTACCTACACTGACTTGCCTGACCTACCTACACTGACATTTACATACACTGACCGACCTGACCCACATACAGTGTCTGACCTACCTCAGCTGTGGTGTGCGGTGTCACAGCAGCCAGCCCTCAGAGGAGGAGGAGGAGGAGAAGAGGAGAGGAGAGCGGCCCGCCCGAGCGCCGAGCGGGGATGTGCCGCGGCGGCCGCTTTTGTAATTCCCGCCTTCTGGAGCGTGCAGCGCCTATGATGGACGTCACACATCCCGTGGTCCCGATCCATCATAGGTGTTGCAGGCTCCAGAAGGCGGGACCTGCTGTGGCACTTGGCCGCACTTGGCCACACTTGGCGGTGCTCGGGATCAGATTGGTCCCGGCGCTCGCCGCGGCACTCGGGGCTAACAATGGAGAGCCTGCAGAGCTGCAACTTGGGGCTTTAGGGGGTCGCATTCGGGGCTTCAGCCCCCCCTAGCCACCCCCTCCCGACGCCCCTGCAGATTCCTCTATATTTTTTTTTTTGTCCTGTCCCAGGCCTTATTACTATATTAAATATAGCAGAAAGATAATAATACATCTTCTAGAGTTGGTAAAATTTATAAATTAGTATTATAAAATCCCCAGTTTGGAGATTGTGAGCTGCATGTCAAAAAAATTATTGTAAAAATTTGATAATTTGTTGACAAACATTTAGAAACCTTCATGTATAGATAGCTTTAGTAAAGATATCAAAGAGGAGGAACAATTTGCGCAGTGTTGCCAACAATCAGGATTTTTACTGGCAGCCAGTAAAAAACTGGCACTTTTTTCCTGTCAGTAAATGCCTGTGACAGGAAAAAGTTGCAAGTGAAAAATATGGCTGTGACACTCGGCATGGAACTGCGCATTTGTGCAGTTCCAGTCTGGAGCCAGCCAAGGCCATCTAAATGCCTATTTTTGTTACTTATTATATATACGTCTGCTTTTCTTTTTTAATGTACTGCTCATAGAAAAAAAAATAACATCAACATTTTTTTTTTTTTAAGGATATGAATCCAGAGCGTGCAGTGATTCTGAGGAGTCATCAGATATTGATTCGTCTTTAGACCTCTCATCAGAACGCCAGTTTTTAAGACAACGCAATATTAAACCTTTGCTGGAAGAAGAGGAAGAGGATGAAGAAGTGCAAGTGCCGAAACAAGATGAAGAATCACAAAAAAGTGCTGTCATTGAGGAGAGCCAATGTGATTGTGGAAACGATACCGACAGTATTTCTGAAGCTTCTGATTCAGCCAACACAGGAAGCCAGGGTTACAAAATTAGCTGGTCCAGTGACTCGATCGATGCTTTGGAAGAAGATGACCTAGAGACCTGTTCTTCTAGCCGGCCAGAGTTCTTCCAATTCTATACGCCCATCTTAAATGATGTAACTACAGAAGATCAGGGAGTTTTTGCTGATAATTCAGATGTGAAATGCAAAGGAGATGGGTGTGAAGAATCAGATCCATTGCTTTGTTTTTTGCAGATGGCCAATAGCAGAGAAACCACTATAATGGATACCAAGGAAAAACCTAGATCACCCAAAGATGCAGACTGCCGAGAGGACAATGAAATCCTCTTTTTTCCTGGATGTCAGCTTACAGAAAGCAATGTTATGGAATACTATAGTCTCTGCTCAAATGTCTCCCCTGCTAGTAGTGTGGACAGGAACATCCCTAGTAGCCCTGAGAGCAACTGTGTTCAAGATTTATTACCAGAAAGTAAACTAAAGGAAAAGGGCCGCAGGCGGAAATCATATAATGAGGTTAATACGCTTATTCTTGAGCCTCCTCCGGGTTTTGGTGACAGTAGTTCTGAAGAAGAGTTCTTTGATGCTACAGACAGATTTACACCGACACTAACCTCTCCAGGTAAAATATTATTAATTTGTCAGAAAAAGTCCAGCTATCTTGTGCCTTACCCCTAACAACTGCATTAAAGTGATTGTAAGATTTTTTATTTATTTATTTATTTATTTTTAACATGTTATTCTTACCTGCTCTGTGCAATAGTTTTGCACAGAACAGCCCTGAACCTCCTCTTCTGCTCCTCACTTTCTGTGTCTGCCCTCCTAGAAAGCCCCTTGCTAGGTGGGCAGATGTGGGGGCTAGATCTCGAGCATGGCTGTGTGCATCTTTTGACACACACAGCATGGCTCACCCCTGTCCCCCACGCTCTCCTCATAGGATCTGATTGACAGGAGCAGGAGTCAAAGGCTCCTGCTGTTGCCTACATGTCCAGTGAGAAAAGAAAGAGAGCAGCATCGCTGCTTTTGGGCACAGAGCTGGTTTAAGCTCAGGTAATTATTTAAGGAGCAGGTGACCATGGAAGGTTTTTTTTTTACCCTAATGCAGAGAATGCAAGTGATCGTAAAGGTGTCATTTTTTTTAAAATAACAGACACATGCTCTGTGCAATGGTTGTGGACAGAGCAGCCCTGATCCTCCTCTTCTCAAGTCCCCTTACGGTGCTCCTGGCTCCTTCCCCCTGTTGAGTGCCTCCATAGCAAGCTGCTCACTATGGGAGCACTCGTGCATTCTCGCTCCTGAACCCCGATCTGTGTGTTCATAAGATACACGGAGCAGGGCACAGCACAGCCCCCGCTCCCTCCTCACTGGATGTGATTGACAGCAGGAGGAGCCAATGGCAGTGTCTGAGCCTATGAGGAGGGAGAGAGCTGAGAGAGCCTCTGCTCTCATGCACATCATTGGATCAAGATGGGGCTCACTTAAGTACAAGTGGGTAAAGGAAAGAGGTTTGGGACTTTGTGTGAGGCCAAGGCATAGAATGTGAAGTGCCTCCATCCCTAATTACTATTAACATGAAGAGAAGGTTTGGGACTTTATATGAAGTATGCGACCGAATAGGCAATGTGAACATGGAGTGGCTGGCGAGTATGAAGTAAAAAATATTTTTCCCCCCCGGCAGGTTTCAGCTCCTGGTGCCCTTCACCCACACACACAGGTCATCTGTAAGTAACAAGGGATGATTTAAGGTTATCATCCTTAATCCAATATTTATTCTTGTTTTCCCCTGCCTGTCATCTGGATAGCCCCTAAGATATTCTACCGATTTTTTATAGATAGTGATACTGCATCTGCTCCTGAAGATTGAAGGTTATCCATTAAACGGGTCGAGCTATATAGATGCTTTTATGATCATCAAATCAAGAGTAACATCAACCTTTTCTTTTAATATGCTATACTGGCCTATACCAATATGTTATGGTTTTTCTATTATCATGGATTCCGGTGGTTTCATTACCATTATTGTGTCATTATCATTAATTTACATGCTATTATGCTACCATGTTACTATGTGATGTATATTTAATAAATCCAACTACAATTTTACATAATGTGTTTATGTTATGCCATTGTATATATGAGATGACACAATGTTACTAGGTTTATTTTTTACTTCATACTCGTCAGCCACTCCATGTTCACATTGCCTATTCGGTCACTTACTTCATATAAAGTCCCAAACCTTCTCTTCATGTAAGTACGTAAGTAAGTGGGGGCTTGGGGAGCTGCCACATCCACATGTAAAAAATGTAAGAACAATGAAGGAGGCAGCAATGTGACAATAGACAAAGTGGCTGGATTTTATGGTGGTCTCCTGGAAATGATGGCACTTTAGGCCAGTCTCAACAGTGTTAATACTTAGGAAGGAAAAACAAAACCAAAACCACAGAAAGCTGTTATTTTTTTACTTGCAGAAGACCCTTCCTGGTCCCATTAGTTGCTGTTGGATTAAGTTCCTGGAAAGTAATTGTTTATTTTAAATGAATATAGTTGGAGATATATTTTTTTCCAAAATGTACACTACTTTCCTTGACATAAAATAGCAATCTTTGACTATTTCTTTGTTATTTGACCAGTATTAGGGTTGAAATCATAGACAAGTGAAGTTACCCTCCCTAGCAGTGTATGTGATAACCCATATTTGGACCCAGGCTATACTGAATATTTAATATGTGATTCATATATTGACCCCTTACATTTTTTTTTTTTGTTTATTATTATGCATATTGTATTTTCTTGACTATTTGCAATTGGCTGGTCCAAATCCTGTAAAAACTGAATGAATATTATGTCTAAGCCTCTTTGTGAATGAATGAGACAGACCATAATATTAAAAGACTAATAAGAAAGGAGGTTCTGGAGCCGAAAAGACATGGGCCAAGCCTTATTTTTACAGGAAAAGTTGAACTTTACTTTTAATATCAGCTGCCTATTCTTCTTTATCTACTGACCATTTAGATGGTGGGGCAACCCTTGCTTATGCATTTATTTCATTACTTGGCAGGTTTCAATTGCCTATGTTTGTACCCGGTTTAACTTGTCAAATTTGACCAGTCTTTTTTAATTCATCTGAAATTTTCATTATCCTAATCTATTTGTATGAACCTATAGTGTCTTGAAAAAGTATTCTCACCCTCAATAATATGTCTCCAGGAAACCCATTTAAACTCTGACACGTTGCATTACTTAAAATGGAATCAGTTTAACCACTTGCCGACCGCCGCACGACGATGTACGTCGACAGAATGGCACGGGCAGGCATATGGGCGTACCTGTACGTCCCTGCCTTCCCGCGGGTGGGGGGCCCGATCGGGCCCCCCCCCCCCGGTGCCAGCGGCGGTCGGTTTTCGTTCAGAAGCGATACGGGATGAGGGGGCGGCCATTCATTCATGGCCACCCCCTCTCGATCGCTCCTGACGAATGGAAGTGAGGCGTGACATCACTTCCTCTCCTGTAATGTAAACACAGGAGAGGAAGTGATGTAATCTCTCCTCCGTGTCGGTATTTTTCGTTCCGGCACTGAGGAGAGAGGATCGGTGAGTTGCACCAACACGACACTTCACCCCACGATCACCCCCCCAATCACCCCTGCACCCCCAGTCACAGTGACACCAATTGCATTTTTTTTTTTATTCCATTGGTGTCATTTGTGACTGTAATAACTGTTAGGGCAGTTAGAGTTAGCCCCCTTTAGTTCTAGGGTACCCCCCTAACCCCCCCAATAAAGGTTTAACCCCGTGATCACCCCCCGTCGCCAGTGTCACTATGGCTGGGTTCACATTGCAGCGGTTTATGAGAACGGATGTGATTCGCACCGCACTGCAGTGCAAATCACATCCGATCTCTGTGCGATTCGAGTTCAGCCATACAGATAGTATGGCTGAATTCGCGCCGCACCCGCCGCAAATTCGCACGGGACCCTTTTTTTGGTCTGCAGCAGAATCGGATCGCATGGGTGTTCACACCATGCGATCCGAGTTTGCAGATCGCACTGCGATATGCGAACTGATCTGGGGGTGTCATTAACATTTCACTGACACTCCCAGCAGTTCGTATAGGGCAGTGTGAATTGCCGCCGGGAGGCATGCGATGCGGGAACCCGCCGCGGATTCGTGGCGTTCCCGCATCGCTCCAGTGTGAACCCAGCCTAATAAGCGATCGTTTTTCTGATCGCTGTATTAGTGTCACAGGTGACGCTAGTTAGGCAGGTAGGTATTTAGGTTCGCCGCAGCTTTTTATAGCACCAGGGACCCCCATATACTACCGCATAAAGCCCCCTGATTGCCCCCTAGTTAACCCTTTCACCAGTGATCACCATATAACTGTTACAGGTGACGCTGGTTGGTTAGTTATTTTTTTATAGTTTCAGGGCACCCGCCATTTATTACCTAATAAAGGTTTAACCCCCTGATCACCCGGCGGGTGTCATTTGTGACTGTAATAACTGTTAGGGCAGTTAGGGTTAGCCCCCTTTAGTTCTAAGGTACCCCCTAACCCCCCCCCCAATAAAGGTTTAACCCCGGGATCACCCCCCGTCGCCAGTGTCACTAAGGCTGGGTTCACATTGCAGCGGTTTATGAGAACGGATGTGATTCGCACCGCACTGCAGTGCAAATCACATCTGATCTCTGTGCGATTCGAGTTCAGCCATACAGATAGTATGGCTGAATTCGCGCCGCACCCACCGCAAACTCGCACGGGACCCTTTTTTTGGTCCGCAGCAGAATCGGATCGCATGGGTGTTCACACCATGCGATCCGAGTTTGCAGATCGCACTGCGATATGCGAACTGATCTGGGGGTGTCATTAACATTTCACTGACACTCCCAGCAGTTCGCATAGGGCAGTGTGAACTGCCGCCGGGAGGCATGCGATGCGGGAACCCGCCGCGGATTCGTGGCGTTCCCACATCGCTCCAGTGTGAACCCAGCCTAATAAGCGATCGTTTTTCTGATCGCTGTATTAGTGTCACAGGTGACGCTAGTTAGGCAGGTAGGTATTTAGGTTCGCCGCAGCTTTTTATAGCGCCAGGGACCCCCATATAATACCGCATAAAGCCCCCTGATTGCCCCCTAGTTAACCCTTTCACCAGTGATCACCATATAACTGATACAGGTGACGCTGGTTGGTTCGTTATTTTTTTATAGTTTCAGGGCACCCGCCATTTATTACCTAGTCTCACTAGTGTACCCCTAAATTTAGGGGTGTCTACTTTCCAAAATTGGGTCATTTGGGGGGGGGTTTGTGCCATCTTGGCATTTTATGGCCTTCAAAACTGTAACGCCCTTAGAAAGCCTGAAGGCGGTGCTTGGTTTTCGGGGCCCCGTACGCGGCTAGGCTCCCAAAAAGTCCCACATATGTGGTATCCCCGTACTCAGGAGAAGCAGCAGAATTTATTTTGGGGTATCATTTCACATATGCCCATGGCATGTGGGAGCAATATATCATTTAGTGACAACTTTGTGAAAAAAAAAAAAAAAAAAATTAAAGTTTGTAATTTTCCCGCAACTTGTGGCAAAATATAAAATATTCCATGGACTCAACATGCCTCTCAGCAAATAGCTTGGGGTGTCTACTTTCTAAAATGGGGTCATTTGTGGGGGTTTTGTGCCATCTTGGCATTTTATGGCCTTCAAAACTGTAATAGGTAGTGAGAAGTGAAATCAAAAATTTACGCCCTTAGAAAGCCTGAAGGCGGTGCTTGGTTTTCGGGGCCCCGTACGCGGCTAGGCTCCCAAAAAGTCCCACATATGTGGTATCCCCGCACTCAGGAGAAGCAGCAGAATTTATTTTGGGGTGTCATTTCACATATGCCCATAGCATGTGTGAGCAATATATAATTTAGTGACAACTTTGTGAAAAAATAAATAAATAAATAAAAGTTTGTAATTTTCCCGCAACTTGTGGCAAAATATAAAATATTCCATGGACTCAACATGCCTCTCAGCAAATAGCTTGGGGTGTCTTCTTTTTAAAATGGGGTCATTTGTGGGGGTTTTGTGCCATCTTGGCATTTTATGGCCTTCAAAACTGTAATAGGTAGTGAGAAGTGAAATCAAAAATTTACGCCCTTAGAAAGCCTGAAGGCGGTGCTTGGTTTTCGGGGCCCCGTACGCGGCTAGGCTCCCAAAAAGTCCCACACATGTGGTATCCCCGTACTCAGGAGAAGCAGCAGAATGTATTTTGGGGTGTCATTTCACATATGCCCATAGCATGTGTGAGCAATATATCATTTAGTGACAACTTTGTGTAAAAAAAAAAAAAAAATTTTTTTTTTGTCATTATTCAATCGCTTGAGGCAAAAAAATAAAATATTCAATGGGCTCAACATGCCACTTATCAATTTCCTTAGGGGGTCTACTTTCCAAAATGGGGTCATTTGGGGGGTTTTGTACTGCCCTGCCATTTTAGCACCTCAAGAAATGAGATAGGCAGTCGTAAACTAAAAGCTGCGTAAATTCCAGAAAACGTACCTTAGTTTGTAGATGTGACAACTTTTGCGCAAACCAATAAATATACAGTTATTGACTTTTTTTTTACCAAAGACATGTGGCTGAATACATTTTGGCCTAAATGTATGACTAAAATTGAGTTTATTGGATTTTTCTAATAACAAAAAGTAGAAAATATCATTTTTTTTCAAAATTTGCAGTCTTTTTACGTTTATATCGCAAAAAATAAAAATCGCAGAGGCAATCAAATACCATCAAAAGAAAGCTCTATTTGTGGGAAGAAAAGGACACAAATTTTGTTTGGGTACAACATTGCATGACCGCGCAATTATCAGTTAAAGCAGCGCAGTGCCAAATTGTAAAAAGACCTCTGGTCATTGACCAGCAAAATGGTCCGGTCTGAAAGTGGTTAATATTCAGTATCATTCTATATATACATCATACTCCAGAGGAGTTTCTATACTTATATCTAATGGATTGGATTTTACACGTAGACACATTAAGAATGATAGTAAAGGTAAATTTTTTTTTTTTGTACTGTACATTTTCAGGCTGACCATATGTGATTGTAAATATATATTCCCCCGCCATATTCAACTGAAGTATTTAAAGAATATATTCAGTTTGTAGCTGATAAACTAGATAGTGCATGCCTATTGGTTGGTGACTTTAATAACTATATGGATTCTGCAATAGATAAATACAATATAACGGATAAGCAAACTTCATTGGGGCTTACAGCCTTCGCCAGATATGTAGCGGAATTGGATTGATAGATCTCTGGAGACAGCGTAATCCAACAAATAGGCAATTTTCATGCTTTTCTAGTAGCTATAAAACTTTCTCTAGAATAGACTTAGCATTGGAAACATATTCTTTGCTCCCATATCTTTGTGATATTAAGTATGAGGCCAGTTGTATCTCAGACCATTCCCCTATAGGGTTAATTTTTTCTTTTAGAACTAGTCCAGGATGTACTCTATGGAAGGTGAACCCATACTGGTTGTCACCTTTTTCTCCATCTGAAGGAACTATGACTGAATTAATTACTTACCATAATATAAACAGAACCCCAGTCTCACTTCTAATATATTGGGATGCATTGAAAGCATACCTCCATGGTCTTCTTATTGCGCAGATATCAAAAAATAAGAAAAAATCTAGGCAGTGGGAAAACAATCTAGCTGATAACCCAATGAAGGCCGAATTCCTATATATAAATAATCCAAATGAAGATACTAAAAAACGAATGGCTTCATAGCCAACTACATTATGCAGCAGTGGCTAAGAAGAAGGCAGAAAATAAAAGATTCTTCCTACAACAACCATATTATGAGGAGGGAGAGGGGACAGGACACCTATTGGCAACTGCTGTAAAAGCTCAGCGGCCAGCATCATATATAATTGAAATACAATCATCTTCAAATAAGAGGACTGATACTAACCCAGAGATATTGGAGGTATTCAGGGAATTTTACCAGGCACTATATAAGAGTAAGGTATCTTACCCAGAGGAGTCACTGAATAGATTCTTTAATACTATTGATTTACCAAACATTTCAAATGATGAAAGGGTGGCTTTGGAGGGCCCATTAACGAGCTAAGAAATGCAGAATCTAATTTAACTAATAATAAAGCATTAGGACCAGATGGTCTTCCAGGGGAAATATATATAAAATATGGGGATGTGTTGTTACCCGAATTGCTTGAAGTCTTTAATTATGCCATGGAGGTGTGTTCTTTACCACCCTCTATGACTGAAGCAGTAATTATTGTCTTATTGAAACCTGGTAAGGACACAAATAATCCTGACTCATACAGTCCAATATCGTTGTTAATGTCAGACATCAAGCTGCTGGAAAAGGTACTGGCAATTAGATTATCAAGATGCATTTCAAAATTAATTCATTGTGATCAGTCGGGCTTTATTCCTAATTGATCTACAGTGAATAATATCCGGTGTCTATTCTTAAATCTACAACTTCCAACAGATAACATGGGAAACAGCTATACTGTCACTCGATGCAGCTAAAGCATTTGACATTATAATGGGTCTTTTTGTGGAATTGCTTAAAATGATATGGGTTTGGCCCTAGATTTATTAAATGGATACAACTATTATATAACTCCACAAGTGCAAGGGTACAGGTGAATGGATGCGTATCGGCCCCTTTTTCATTGACCAGAGGGACAAGGCAGGGATGTCCCCTATCCCTGCTTCTTTTTGCTCTGGCCATTGAACCACTAGCTGAGGCTATTCGTCTCTTCTTCAAATGTTGTGGGATTTCGTAGATCTACAGGCGAAGATAAGATAGCACTCTATGCGGATGACACGCTAGTGTTTTTGGGGTATAAAGGCCCATCCCTGTCCGCAGTTATGTCCTTAACTTGTTCCCATCCACACTATAGCCGAATGACGGCTACAGCATGGACCTACATTGCTGGGAGGCTTTCAATAGGCATCCTCCCCTTTAAGGCTCCCCACGCACTATGATCCAGGCCCCTTACCACGTGATCAGCTGCCAGCTAATTACAGCTAATAACGTGATGTAAACAGAAGATCGGTAATCTTTGATCACTGACTTCTGTGTAAGGGACATTGGTCCCGAAGAGGAAGAGGCCATATCAGTGCCCACTAGTATAAATCAGTGCCCCCAATCAGTGCCAACTATCAATGCCCAGGAGTGTCACCTATCAATGCCCACCAGTGGTGTCAATCAGTGCCTCATCAGTGCCACCTAGCAGTTCTGCCTACCAGTGTCACCTACTAGTGCCCATCACTGTCCATCACTGCCACCCATCAGGGCCACCTATTAGTGCCCTTCACTGCCACCTATCAATGCCCTCCAGTGCCACCCATCAGTGCCCACCAGTGCCGCCTTATCAGTGCCTATCAATGTAGCCTATCGGTGCCCATCAGTGCAGCCTCATATTTTTTCATTTTTTTTTAACAAAAAATTAAAAACCCAGAGGTGATCAAATACCACCAAAATAAAGCTCTATTTGTGGGGAAAAAAATTATAAAAATGTAATATGGGTACAATGTAGCATGATTGCGCAATTGTCATTCAAAGTGTGACAGCACTGAAAATTGGTCTGGGCAGGAGGGGGGTTTAAGCACCCAGTAAGCAAGTGGTTAATAGACTTGTATGGATCCTTTTCAGGATTCCATATTAATTTGGACAAGTCCATAATGCTGCTTTTGGACCCTGCGTGTTTCGTGCATCCGCACCAGGCTCATCAGATGACCCTAGTTAAATCATTTAAATATTTGGGAGTGATAATTACACCAAATATTACAGAATATACAGATAAGAATATACTCCCACTTTTTGTCAAATTAAGACAACTGCGCAAAACATGGAGTAAATTCCAATTGTCCATGGTAGGTAGAGCAAATTTGGTGAGGATGGTGTGGATGCCCCAAATGCTATATGTATTGCATAATTGCCCCATATGGTTGACGTTACGATTATTTAGGAATATTATCTCGGTGTGGAAGAGTGGAAAACCTAGAATTAAATTTGAAACATTACAACAATCCATAGATAAGGGGGGAATTGAGAAACCTGATGCAAGATTATCTACTTCACTTTTACCCCCTTCCTGACCAGAGCACTTTTTGAGATTTGGCACTGCGTCGCTTTAACTGACAATTGCGTGGTCGTGCGACGTTGCACCCAAACAAAATTGACTCTTTTTTTCCCCCACCAATAGAGCTTTCTTTTGGGGGTATTTGATCGCCTCTGCGTTTTTTTCGTTTTTGTGCTATAAACAAAAATGAATTTTTTTTTTTTTTTAAAGCAATATTTTTTACTTTTTGCTATAATAAATATCCCCCAAAAATATATAAAAAACATTTTTTTCCTTAGTTGAGGCCGATATGTATTCTTCTACATATGTTTGGTAAGAAAAAAATCGCAATAATGTATATTGATTGGCTTGCGCAAAAGTTATAGCGTCTACAAAATAGGGGATAGTTTTATGGCATTTTTATTATATATTTTTTTATTAGTAATGGCGGCGATCTGCGATTTTTACCATGACTGCAACATAATGGCGGACACATCGCACACTTTTGACACTATTTTGGGACCATTGTCATTTATACAGCGATCAGTACTATAACAATGCACTGATTACTGTGTAAATGACACTGGCAGGGAAGGGGTTAAACACTAGGGGGCGATCAAGGGGTTAAGTGTGTGCTAGGGAGTGATTCTAACTGTGGGGGGATGGGCTACTACTCACATGACAGTGATCACTTCTCCTGATGACAGGGAGCAGTGATCTCTGTCATGTCACTAGGCAGAACGGGGAAATGCCTTGTTTACATAGGCATCTCGAGTGTAGTGAGGAAGACCATCATTCAGCTTTGCATAGTGTGCAGCTAGAGTAGGGACAGCTCAGATAGTTTTGCTGTAGTGTAGTGAGACTGTGTCATTCATACATACATTAGTGTAGCGTAGGGACAGCTCATATAGTTTCAGTGTAGTGTAGTGAGACCGTGTCAGTAATCTTGACATTACTGTATAGCTAGAGTAAGGACAGTTCCGAAAGCGGCAGTGTAGCTGAACACATCTATTTGATTGCGTTATTGTCAGTTTAATGCCATTTACTTCTGTGTGCATTACTACCAGTTTAACGCCATTTACTTCTATGTGCATTACTGCCAGTTTAACGCCATATCGTTTTGTGTGGGTTACTTACAGTTTAACGCCCTATTGTTTTGCTGCATTACTGCCAGGTTAATGACATATAGTTCTGTTTGCATTACTGCCAGTTTAACGCCATATAGTTTTGTGCGTTACTGCCAGTTTAACGCCATTTACTTCTGTGTGTGTTACTGCCAGTTTAACGCCATATAGTTCTGTGTGCGTTCCTGCCAGTTTAACGCCATTTACTTCTGTGTGCGTTACTGCCAGTTTAACGCCATATAGTCTCATACCCAATTCCCACCCCCAAAATATGCTGTCTACCTCCTCCAACAGTTGTAACGCCCACCTTCTCATCCCAATTCCCCTAATTCCACAAGTCGGCCCCCCTCTTTCATGTGCCCTCTGGAATGCCCACTCAGTCTTCAACAAACTAGCCTCTATCAATGACCTTTTCCTCTCCAAATCCCTTAATCTACTTGCTATAACTGAAACCTGGCTCCAGAGATCTGACACTACCTCTCCAGCTGCCCTGTCCCACAGTGGCCTCCTTTGGACTCAATCCACCAGACCCAGTGGACAAAAAGGAGGTGGTGTCGGACTTCTCCTCTCCCCACAATGCACCTTTCAGGTACTTCCCACACCTCCCTCTCTTTCCCCTGCTCTTTCGAAATGCACTGCATTCCTCTTTTCTCTCCAGTTTGTCTAAGGGTCTCAGTTATTTATCGACCTCCTGGACCAGTGTCATGCTTTCTGGATGATTTCTCTGCATGGCTACCCAATTTTCTCTCATCTAAAGTATCTGCTATCATCCTAGGTGACTTTAACATTCCAATCAATGTTAATACTGCTACCACTTCTAAACTACTCAACCTAACCTCCTCTTTTAACCTAACACAATGGACACAAACCACCAGTCACTCCAACGGGAACACACTCGACCTCATATTCTCCCATCGCTGTACTCCCTGCAATTTCTCTAACACACCCTTTCCTCTCTCTGATCACAACCTTATCCTTTTCACTCTCTCCTTGTCTCCTACATCCCATGCTGTCAACCTACAAACCACTACCCGCAGAATACTTCGCAACCTCAACCCTTCCCTTCTTCATTGTGCTACTGATGTCCTTTATGACAAAATCGCACCCCTGTCCTGCCCAGACCTAACCACTTCCATCTACAACAACACGCTGTCATCCTCCTTAGATGTACTTGCTCCTCTTGTTACACGCAGAACAAGGCCCCGTCTGCCACAACCCTGGCAAACAGACGACACCAGAAGTCTCAAGAGACATAGCCGTGCTCTTGAGCGAGCATGGTGTAAATCTAAGTCCCTGCAAGAATTTACCCACTACAAATCTGCCCTTCTAAATACAACTCCTGCCTCCACACTGCTAAACAAACCTATTACAACACTCTCATCAAAACACTCTCATCCAAACCTCGTCAACTCTTTTCTACCCTTAATTCCTTACTTCACCCCCCACTTCCCCCACCCACCAACTTGCTTACCACTCAACAGATTGCCAACCATTTCAATAGCAAAATTGACACAATTCGCAAGGAGATATCCAGCATTCAACTTCCTCCCCTACCTAACACAACAGGTCCAACACCACGCTCAATACTCTCCTCTTTTTTCCCAGTTACCACAGATGAAGTTAATAAACTCCTCTCCACAGCCCACCTCACTACCTGCTCCCTGGACCCTGTCCCCTCACAATTACTGCTACCACCTTCCCAGTCTATCCTTAACTCCCTAACCCATATCTTCAACCTCTCCCTCTCCTCAGGCACCTTTCCTTCCCTGCTCAAACATGCACTGGTTACCCCCATACTCAAAAAACCCTCACTAGACCCCACTTGTTTGAACAACTTAAGACCCATCTCCCTGCTCCCGTTTGCCTCCAAGCTCATCGAACGCCTTGTCAATAACCAAATGAGTCGTTACCTCATGGACAACAACCTTCTTGACCCCCTACAGTCTGGCTTCCGCCCACAGCATTCTACTGAAACTGCCCTACTTAAACTCACCAAATGACCTACTAACTGCCAAAACCAATGGCCACTACTCCAAACTCATACTTTTAGACCCCTCTGCTGCCTTTGACACAGTTGACCACCTGCTCCTCCTCAGCAAATTAGGCTCCCTTGGCCTCTGCGATTCTGCTTTATCCTGGTTTTCCTCCTACCTATCTCAGCGCACTTTCAGTGTCACCTACAACTCCATCTCCTCTGCTCCCCTTCCTCTCTTTCTGCTGGGTTACCCCAAGGTTCTGTCCTAGGGCCACTCCTCTTCTCGCTCTATACCTCTTCCCTGGGCCAGTTGATAACCTCCCATGGTTTCCAATATCACCTCTATGCCGACGACACCCAGATATATCTCTCCACTCCTCAACTCACCCCCTCAATCTCCTCACAGATCTCAAATTTACTGAATGATATATCAGTATGGATGTCACGCCACTTCCTCAAACTCAATCTTTCTAAAATTGTGCTTATTATATTTCCTCCTTCACAATCCCCGTGACTTCACCATTAACATCAACAACACAACCATTGGTCCCTCCACACAAGCCAGGGTCCTGGGTGTAATCCTTGACCTTTCCTTCAGCCCCCATATCCAATCACTGGCTAAATCCTGCCGCCTTCACCTCTGCAACATCTCCAGAATTCGACCCTTCCTGACTAATGACACCACAAAGCAACTCGTTCACTCCTTGATTATTTCCCGCCTTGATTACTGCAACTCTCTCCTTAATGGCCTACCCTTAAAGTGGTTGTAAACCCTTACAACCAACTTTGACCTACAGGTAAGCCTAGATTAAGGCTTACCTGTAGGTCCAAGAAATATCTCCTAAACCTACACAGTTTAGGAGGTATTTGCCGAAACACAAGCACCGCTGTCTACGGAGCGCAGGCGCACTGAGCAAGCCGCGGTCAACGGCGATATGCCGCGAGTGGCGGTTCCCGTGCGCATGTACAACATCGCCCCCATCTACATCACCAACCTCATCTGCAGATATCGCCCAAATCGTCCCCTCCGCTCCTCCCAGGACCTCCTGCTTTCTAGCTCCCTTGTTACCTCCTCCCATGCTCGCCTTCAAGACTTCTCCAGAGCCTCTCCCATCCTCTGGTACTCCCTGTCCCAGCCTGTCCACCTTTAGGAGTTCCCTGAAAACTCATTTATTCAGGGAAGCCTATCCCACACCCACCTAACTGTCCCCGAGCCACCCCCATCAAATCATTCTCTGCAGCTATTACCTTTTGTACCACAACCCCCTCCCTTTAGAATGTAAGCTCTACGAGCAGGGCCCTCCTGTACCTTTTGTATTGTACTGTTATTGTGTTGTCCCCCCCTATACATTGTAAAGCGCTGCGTAAACTGTTGGCGCTATATAAATCGTGTATAATAATAATAATATAGTTTTGCGTGTGTTACTGCCAGTTTAACTCCATATTGGTTTGTGTGCATTACTGCCAGTTTGACGCCATATAGTTCTGTGTGTCACTGTACATTTGGTGCATTATATTACAGTATATTATAGTGTATCCATGGAGTGTGTCTATGTAGCTTGAGTACTCAAATTAAAGTGCACCAAACATCTCTTTACATTGATTAAAGTGCATCTACATACAGATTTCAACTTCTTCTTTACATTTGATTATAAGCATCGCCCCCTCCATCCCAATAATGTCTGGGAGGACAACAAGAAGACGCGGATGTTCCCTTGGCACTGTAAGGGGGCCAGCAACAAATGTGTCCACAGGCAAAAGTCGATGTGGTGGTCACTCCTCAGGCAGGGCATCATTTCCTCTGTTTAGTGAGTTTGCCGGTGCTATCCAGCCACAGCATGCAGAGGTGGTGGATTGGCTTACTAAACCTTCCTCATACGCCTCATCCTTTGTCATGCAAGCAGGGACAAGGGTGCAGTCCCCTGCAGTTGCCCTAGTGGATAAACCTGCCTCCTTGTCCACACCTGCTCCTGCCATGGCCCCAACATCAGCCATTGAGGAGTCAGCTGAGTTATTTGACCACAGCATCAGCCACTTGCTCCTTGATGATGCCCAGCCTTTACTGGATTCAGATGTTGTTTCTGAGGTTCAGGATGACAGGAACATGAACCTAGAGAGAGGGAGGAACACTGGTAGACAAATGGGAATTCATGTTCCCCAAGCCACAGCATATTGCCAAGTTGTCTCCCGTGGTAATGATGAAGATGGAGGAGATGGAGATTATGATGATGATGATGATGAGGTCCCTGATGCGACTTGGGTGCCAGATAGAGTGAAGGAGGAAACTGAAGGTGAGGCAGCACAACCCTAAGGAGGCCAACATCAACAAAAAGTAGAGAGCAGCCACCCTATTCCATCACATTATGCAGCTGTTATGTCCCGGCCCACTCCCCAAAGCTCAGCTGTCTGGGCATTTTTCAGCACATCTGCAGCAGATCGCAGTGTTGGTATCTGCAAACTGTGTCTCATCAAGGCACATCAAACATGGCAAAAACACCAACAATTTGGGTACCACATGCCTAACAAGGCATTTAACGTCCAACCACTCAGCCCTTTGGCAAAAGCCTCTAAAAGCCACACAAAGGGGGCACAAATCTGTCCCTCCTCTTACTCCTCCTCCTTATCCACTTCAGTCTGCCTCTGCTGTACCAAGTCATTACCTCTCAGCAGCCTCCACTGACAAGAATGATTTCTCTACCATCACGTGGAAGGGAATATTCTGGCATCGTTGGGTAAGGCAGTCAGCCGTAAAATCCACCTTACTGCTGACACATGGTCCAGCAAGCATGAGCAGGAATAATATACTTAGTCCACAGCACCCTGGGTAACGCTGCTTGCGACTTGAAAGGATACAGGACAGGGCTCTGTGCTGCAGCTTGTTGTGACCAAATGTCTCCATACAGCTAGTGGTGATGATGCCAGACCTGTGAGCTCTACTCCCTCTACCTCCTCATCCGCCACCTCCATGCCCTCCTCTGCAGAATTGTCCTATGAACATCAGGTACCCCCTAAGCATTCAAAGGGCTATTCCATGAGTCAGGCTAACAGGTGCCATGCAGTGCTTCAGCTGTGTTTAGGGGACAGGAACCACACCAGAGTAGAGATTCTTGCAGCTCTGCAGGGACAGGCCCAGAGGTGGTTCACACCACACCAGCTGGAGCCAGGAATGGTGATGTCCGTTAATGGCTCAAACCTCCTGTCAGGCCTTAGACAGGGAAAGTTGACACATGTGCCATGCCTGCCACATGTCCTCAATTTGGTGGTGCAGCATTTCCTAAGTACGTACCCAGGGTTGCAAGATGTACTAGAACAGACCAGAAGAGTCTAGCTATTTCAGGTGGTCATACACAGCCAGTGCTCGGTTGGCTGAAATTCATTGGGAATGCCACCTGCCCATAAACCACCTGATTTGTGACATGCCCACCAAGTAGTACTCGACTTTGGCAATGCTGCAGTGGCTATAAATGCAGCAGAGGGCCGTCAACGAGTACTTGTGCCAGTACAGCACAACAATGGGCTCAGACCTCGACTTTTTTTTCAGATGACAATGGCTGATCATTTAGGATGCATGCACTGTATTGTCACCATTTGAGGAGGCCACAAGGATGATGAGCAGTGACATTGCATGCATCAGTGACACAATCCCTGTTGTGTTTCTGCTGGAGCAGACTCTGCGTGGCATTATGGACAGGGCACTGGAGGCAGACCAGCAGGAGGAAGAGGGGAACTTCCTTTCCTCTCAAGGCCCACTTTATCCAGACACCATCATTCCTGTGTCACAGAATACACAGAAGGAGAGAGGGGAGGAGGATGAGAAGGAGGATTCTGGCAGTTCCAGATGCTGTCATCCTGAGTGACCCCGAGGAGTCTGCTTCTCAAGCCTCTGCAAATTTGAGGAGCGTGGGCAACTTCATGCTTCAAAGCCTGTGAAAGGACCCAGGAATACGTGGCATAAAGGAGAAGGATGATTACTGGTTGGCAACCTTCCTTGACCCCTGTTTTAAGGGGAAGGTCTCAGAACTCCTCCTATCCCCACAGAGAGTGCAAAAGATAAAATCTCTTGAGTACACGTTAAAGAGGATTTTATTAAATGTTTTTCCTGACTCCAGTAGGTTACAGTGTGGTGGAAAACGTTGTTTTGAGTCTTCTGTTGGTCAAGTGAGGAGCGTTAGAGAAGGCATCCGCCTAAGTGAGGCATTTTAGAATTTTTTTAGTTCTTGCCGCCCAGGGCTGTCAGCTTCCACATCCCATCAGCAGCATCTGCATCGCATAGTGGACGATTACCTCGGAGCCAAAACAGAGATGGAGAGCTTTCCAGCTGATGATCCACTGACTTACTGGGTCATGAGAATAGACCACTGGGCAGAACTTGCCCAGTATGCTGTTGAGTTGTTGGGCTGTCCTGCATCCAGCATGCTTTCAGAACGGGCATTCAGTGCTGCAGGAGGTTTCATTACTGATCATAGAACGTGCCTGTCCACAGACTCCGTGGACCATTTGACTTTTATAAAAATGTATTAATCCATCCTGGATTACCAGCTATGAAGCCCCTGATGCCGATGTCACTGATTAAGTCTTTTTGGCATGTAGAATCTCAGCAGGACTTCGAGGCTGCCTAGCTTTGAGGGTGTTCAATCATTTCATCTAGAAGAATATTTTTGGTATAGGTTTCATGGGCACAATTAACACCCAAAGACCAATTTTTCTGCACCTGTTTGACAGGTGCATATCATTGCAATTTTTTACAGCAAGGCCAATTCTTGCTTTCATCAAGATTACCTCTAAAGGGTGGGAAGGCACCACCAACACCCTAAGACCAATTTTTACTCACTCGTTACTTCTATCCAAAGTCAAAATGACACCAGAATTTATCCCAAAAATCTCTAATCTTGTTTCCGGTGCAAAATTTAATTTTTTGGGCTTTATAAATGTAATTATTGCTGCAGTAGATTCTAGACATGGTACAGATCTGCCAATTTACAGGTAGACAAAGGGGAGCCCCCAGGCACTATATTGGGAGGATTTTTTTATTTTTATGCTTTCACTTTAAAAATCAAAAAATCGCTGCTCATTTAAAAATGAAATTATTTACAAACTTTTATTTTATTGATACATGTCCCCCGGGGCAGCACCTGGACCCCATAACCATTGTATGCCCAATTACTTGCATATAAGCCTTCAAAATGGGTACTTTTGATTTTGGACATTCGGGACCCATTGACTTTAATGGGGTTCGTTATTCGGGTCTAAACGCGGGCATAATATTTTTGTATCAGTTATATGAAGGGGATATTTTACTTTCCTTTTAATATATTAAAAGCCTGCTATCAATTAACGAGCAATAGGGGTTATTTACGAAAGGCAAATCCACTTTGCACTACAAATGCAAAGTGCACTTGAAATTGCACTGAAAGTGCAGTCGCTGTAAATCTGAGGGGTAGATCTGAAATGAGGGGAAGCTCTGCTGATTTTATCATCCAATCATGTGCAAGCTAAAATGTTGTTTTTTATTTTCCTTGCATGTCCCCCTCAGATTTACAGCGACTGCATTTCCAAGTGCACTTTCAGTGCAATTTCAAGTGCACTTTGCATTTGTAGTTTGCACTTGTAGTGCAAAGTGGATTTGCCTTTAGTAAATAACCCCCATTAACTTCTACCAATATCTCCAATTACGCCATGCATTACAAATTCAAAGCGCAAAAATCCAATTACAGTATATACACTCTAAAATACTATCAAAGGCAGTTTTGGTTACCTGCACAAAATGAGGATTAATAGGAGACTTTTACTCTAATTTACAAATAATAGAGAATACTGGAAACAAAAAAATAGTTTTGCCCGGTGGCAAGGGGACATAGAGGATCTAGATGAGGAGGATTGACACGTACCCTGGAAACACTTCCCAGGACATCTCTCTTGCTCTCCCAAAGGTTAACTCAGCTCTTAATCATACATAGGGCTCAATACACCCCACAAAAACTCTATGCTTGAGGAAAATATATAATACCATTATGCCCGAGATACTCTCTATTTAATGGATCTCTTATCCACATGCTCTGGCGATGTCAAAAGCTTCATCGTTACTGGAAATTTTTTTTTTTAGCCCTAGATTTATTATGCTCTACTGAGATAACAGGGGCGCCCAAACTTGCACTACTGGGAATAATCCCAGATGGAGTGTTACCAATAGAGATGCATACTATGTGGATAAGATCCTTATATTTAACACGTAAAGTTATTTTACAAAAATGGTCATCTGCTGATCCTCCAACCCATAAACAATGGGTTGAGAAATGTAACTATATACTTAAAAGAGAAAATTGAACATATAAGCATAGAGGTACACCCCAAAGGTTTGCTAAAATATGGTCATGTTGGATAGAACCTAGAAATCAACTATATGATGGTTTACCTCGTGGAAAGGAGTGAAGGTAGAGGAGATAGATGGGATCAAAGCGCAGAGGTGGAGGGGTGAGGAGTAGAAGAGAAGAAATGAGTACCTAAAAGAAAGATAATTTGATGCTGCATAGAGGAAGTTGCTATAGTCTGATGCTTGATATTAGGGGTGAACAATTCGATGTGAAAAATGTATCCATAGCTCTATATAATATTTTGTTATTATGTTTTGTTTACTGTATGCTAAGCTATTTTAGTCTGAGAGGTGCAAGGTTTGTTTGTTTTGTGTCCTTTCCTATTTTCAATACTTTATGGATTAATTTGACATAATATATGTAATTGAATGTATTTTCTTTTTTTTCTTCGGGGGGGGGGGGGGGGGGGGTATTTATCCCTATATTATTTAAATATGGTTATTTGTTTGCATGTATGTTTAATAATAAAAATTTGATTTAAAAAAAAAGTATTCATATGCCTGTGAAATTTTCCACATTTGTTACAACCACATACGTAAATTCATTTAATTGGGATTATATGTGATAGACCAACACAAAGTGGCACATAATTGTAAAGTGGAAGGAAAATTATATATTTTTTACAAATAAATATCTGAAAAGTGTGGCGTGCATTTGTATTTAGCCCCTTTACGCTGATACTCCTAACTAAAATCTAGTGGAACCAATTGCCTTCAGAAGTCACCTAATTAGTAAATAGAGTCTACCTGTGTGAAATGTAATCTTAGTATAAATACAGCTGTTATGTGAAGCCCTCAGAGGTTTTTTAGAGAACCTTAGTGAACAAACAGCATCATGAAGGCCAAGGAATATACCAGACAGGTCAGCGATAATGTTGTGGAGAAGTTGTACGCAGGGTTAGATTATAACTTCCATTTGCAGTTTGGGAGAAGCCATGTGGGGGACACAGCAAACATGTGGAAGAAGGTGATCTGGTCAGATGAGAACAAAATTGTGGTGGAAATCTAAGACTGCACATCACCCTGAACACACCATGAAACATGGTGGTGGCAGCGTCATGTTGTGGGGATGCTTTTTTTTCAGCGGGGACAGGGAAGCTGATCAGGGTTAATGGGAAGACGGGTCGAGCCAAATACAAGGCAATCTTAGAAGAAAACCTGTTACAGTCTACAAAAGACTTGTAACTAGGGTCGAGGTTTACCTTCCAGAAGGACAACGACTCTAAACATACAGCCAGAGCTACAATGGAATGGTTTAGGTCAAAGCATATTCATGTGTTAGAATGGCCCAGTCAATGTCCAGACCTAAATCCAATTGAGAATCTATGAATCTATGACAAGACTTGAAAATTGCTGTTCACAGATGCTCTCCATCCAATCTAAGAGAGCTGAAGCTTTTTTGCAAGGAAGAATGGGCAAAAATGTCACTCTCTAGATGTGCAAAGCTGGTAGAGACATACCCAGAAAGACTTGCAGCTGTAATTGCAATGAAAGGTGGTTCTACAAAGTATTGACTCAGGGGGGCTGAATAGAAACGCGCGCCATATGATATAATCATTAATTATATTTAATCATAATTAATATTTATATGTAATAAATGTTGAAAAACATTTATCATTTTCCTTCCATTTCACAATGATGTGCCACTTTCTGTTGGTCTACCACATAAAATCCCAATTAAATACATTTACTTTTTTTGGTTGTAACATGACAAAATGTGGAAAATTTCAAAGGGTTATGAATACCTTTTCAAGTCGTTGTACATGGCAAATGTGTCTTTTTTCTGTTTTACTCCCAAAGTACTTGGTAAATGATGATGATCTAAAGGCTTTCATGGATGGTAAATAAAATAATAGTTATTGCAGTAATTTTATTATTTATTTAAGCCTAATGCCGCGTACACACGATCGGAATTTTGGTCGGAAAAAGCACTGATTGTTTTCCTGGCGGAATTCCGACGGGATTTCACTCAAGCTGTCTTGCATACACACGGTCACACCAAATTCCGACCATCAAGAACACGGTGACGTACAACACGTACGACGGGACTAGAAAAAGGAAGTTCAATAGCCAGTACCCAATAGCATCCATCTCGTAGTTGAATCTGAGCATGTGTGAGTTTTTGCTTGTCGGAATTACATACACACAAACGCATTTTCAGATATGAACTTTTTCCGACCGAAAAATTGAGAACATGCTAACAATCTTTTGCTGGCTAAAATTCGGCCAGCAAAAGTCCAATGGAGCATACACACAATCTCATTTTCCAACCAAAAGCTCTCATCAATCTTTTGCTGGCCAAATTTCCGATTTTGTGTACACGACATTAGACCTCGTTCACATGTGTTTTCTGCATTGTATACTCGTGTGAGGGCCATGTTTGAACGATTGGGGATGCACAGGTGTCCTGTGCATCCCCGTGCAGGCAGTCATATTCATGTCATTTGGGACTCATCGGATGCACAGACACAGCTGCTGCTCCCAATTTGACAACCATGCCAGCGCAGGCATGGTGGGTTTAACACAGACAGTGTGTGCTTGGGGACATGCACCTGCACCCACACAGATGCCAGATTGGGAGCAGCAGTTGTGTCCATGCAGCTGCTGCATTCCAATTGACATGAATGGGACTTCCTGCGGGGGGATGCACAGGACACCTTGCACAGGGGTACTCTTATTTATGCCCATGTGAACAAGGCCTTATTCTAATTGATATTCAGCCTCAATTTTTTTATATTTTTTAATTCACATTTTAGAGTTTACAGCACACAACTCAAGTTCTTTCTGTCTTTTGCAGGTGCACAATTGGAAACATCATTTCACTACCCAGATAGTGCATCAAGTAGGTCAAATGAGGAAAATTCTTCTGAGAAATGCAGAAAAGAAAAGCCTTTAAAGAAACCATCAAAGATGTTACGGAAAAGAAGATCATACTTGCAGACAGACTATACCTCTCAGGTCACATTTCCTTTGTCCCCATCCAATTCTTTGGAGAACATGGACCATGTATGTTGCTTTGAAAAAGAATCTTGCCTTCCTACAGAGTCCCATTCTCCTACAGTTTCTTCATTAAAAGATATTGAGGCTGAACCAGCTCTGCTTGAAACTAAACCACTTTTACGCAAACCCATTTTAAAGTCCAAAAGTAGAACACATTCACCAAACCTAATGGAAATGGAGCCTGACACCATGGAGACCAAGTCAGTTACTGAATCTGTATCATCTTCCATATCAGCTATACGTTTTAAAAGTGACTCTGGAATCGTAGAAAGACCCCAGAATGGTAAACATGGTGTCCATGGATGTAGTAATGCAGATAACACACCCAACTGTTATATTTCTGAAGAAAATGGCCGAGTTAGTCCATCTCAAGTATCACTAGAGCTTGACAACACTGATATTTGTGGCCTCTCACACTTTGCCTTGGTACCTGATGATGATCACTCTACAGAGGACTTAACAAGACATACAGAGGACATCACAGGTGATGCTAAGGTTGTATTTGGAAACATATTTGAAAATGAAGTAGAAAAGGAAAAAAACATTGTTTCTATTTTGTTGTCCACTCCCAATGACAGAATGTTACCATACATTGCACAATCAGAACCTCCCCAACAGTCCAAGCACAAACCAATCAAAAAGGAGTTGATGAATTCTGAAGGAGACATTTCAGAAAAAGAAACAGTTGGTGATGAGAGTTCTCAAAGTTCAAAACCACGAAAGTTGTTTAGTTTTGCAAGTGCTACAGACTTACTTTCTGAGTTCAAGGGAATTGCTGACCTTTTTACCAGTTTTCCTATAAACTCCTTTAAAGATGGAGGGGTTGCAGTAACCAAAGGACCACCTTGTGAAGAGACAGTGCATCTCTTAACAAACCAAGAGCCAGACTACCAAACATCAATGGACTCAACAGATATGACAAGGAATTCCAATGAGAGGAAGGGCTGCTTCTCTCCATCGGTGTGTTCCTCTGGTACAGCAGGGGATACTCTGGAACTCTGTTATGATGAAAATCATGAAATAATAGACTCATGTGCTGAAACCATAAGCACAGATAAAGGCTTTGAGGGACATTTACAAAAAAAAAAGAACTGCATTTCAGAAGCACAGTTATTCATACCAAAAAGTCCAGATTCTGGTAGCAACAGTATTAGGCGAATGGAAGTATTAGAAAACAGGTGTGTAGATCTTTATGATTCAGAACAAAAGAGCCCTAAGATCTCCAAAGTAGGAAGCTGTAGCTGCCATTTATCGTACGCCAACTGTTTTCGCCCTATAGACAATGATGCCGAGGATGAACTTATTGACTTTGCTGGAACTGTATCACCATCACCTAGGACAATACCACCCAGATCTGGAAATTCTTTCTTTGGAAAAAATACTCTTTCTAGCAAAAGCTCACCCTCTATAGAGCACTGTGAAGCTCTGGATCTCTTAAGAACCAGAATACACGATTCCCCTATGGGCTTCGGCAAGCTGAAAGACATTGTCCTGGATCTTCAAAAAATTTTAGAGGAATATAAAAACAAGCGTAAACCACATGCAGAGAACAAATGTGCTGCTCTGTTCTCAGAACAAAAATCTAGTCTTTGTATTGTTTCTCGGAATGTCATGTCAGCATCACAGAATGTGCTTAGACCAAACCAAACTTCAGAGGAGATTTACCAAGCTGTGGAAGAAACATTCTACAGTTTAGTGCACATGACAGATGTGTGTCTCCAATTTTCCAGTTGTATGAAATGCAACAAAAGACAAACTGATGTCCAGACTAATCTCTGTGATTTAATATGCACATACCACCAGTTTGTACAAGCAGCTAAGAAGGCTGCTGAGAGGGAAGACCAGGAATTGCATCTCAAACTGCTTTCTCGCCAGTGCACTGCACTTACTGCTGCTATTTTTTGCCTGACTCAGCAATTTAGGACATTAATATCCCTATAAAATAAGATCAGTGTTTCTCTCTCCATAATGTGTCTATGAAAATATTTTCATTGACACTAGAAAATCACTTAAGATTTTGCACAGGTTTGTGTTGAGAAATGACTGTAGAACCTACAGCTTGAAAAAATTTGTTGGACATTTGCACTATAAAAATAAATTACCACTGATAATGTGTTTCCCATGTGTGGCTGCTGTTGGGTTTGATAAAATTCTTACTTTTATTCAGCCAGCACACTACAGCAGAGCTAGGTACACGCGGGCCAAAAAAAATTGTCAGTTCAGCAGACCCTCGTTCGATATCTCTCATGCCCTGAGACCAGCTTCTGTCAAACAAGCATGCTCATCGATCGTACCCAGTTAGCGCTTGCAGCCATTGGCTGCAAACGTTAACCAGTGTGTTCTGGCAGGGGGGCAGCCCCCCCATCAGAACACAGTAGCTCAGCAGGGAGATCACCACAGTAAGACCGGATGTGTTAGTAAGGCAATCTGTAAGTTTTTTTTTCATTTAGCCCCCTGAGTCGAAAAGAAAACAGAAACTTCCTGTCTGTACCCGGCACACACCTATCTGGCGTTGAGAGGTAAATTTCTGGCTGGAGTATAGTTCTCACTAGACATGTGCAGAGTGAAATATTTTGTTTCGGAATTTCGTTTTCGTCCGAAAAATTAATTTATTTAGTTACTCCCGAAATTCGTTTTTATTTATTTTGTTTTTCGTTCAAAAATTGCATTCGTCCGAAAATCCACATGAATTACGGTCGAATCTGTCTTTGAAGGTTCATGGTGTCTGTCGAATGTATAAAGAAGATTTGACAGAGCTAGTATATAGCATACTTCGTGTGAACTTTAGAACCCTATTAAAGTCTATGGGACTCCAACGTTCAAAATCTAAAGTGCTAATTTTAAAGGCTAATATGAAAGTTACTGTCCTAAAAAGTGTCTGGGGACCTGGGTCCTGCCCCAGGGGACATGGATCAATGCAAAAAAAAGTTTTAAAAATGGCAGTTTTTTCGGGAGCAGTGATTTTAATAATGATTAAAGTGAAACAATAAAAGTGTAATATTCCTTTAAATGTCGTACCTGGGGGGTGTCTATAGTATACCTGTGAAGGGGCGCATGTTTCCTGTGCTTAGAACTGTCCCTGCACAAAGTGTAATTTCTGCAGGAAAAAAATTCCTTTAAAATCACTCGCGGCTATAATGAATTGTCGGCTCCGTAATACAGAGAACACTCATTGAAAGTCATTGATAAAAAAAAAAAATTATTAATTTTATAAAAAGCGTGGGGTTCCCCCAAAATCAAATAACCAGGCCCTTCAGGTCTGGTATGGATATTAAGGGGAACCCCGTGTCAAATAAAAAAAAATTGACTTGGGGTCCCCCTAAAAATCCATACCAGACCCTTTATCCGAGCACGCAACCTGGAAGGCCGCAGGAAATGGGGGGGCGAGAGAGCGCCCCCCCCTCCTGAACCGTCCCAGGCCACATGCTCTCCTCCAATCATAGAATGCCCTGTTTTCATTGAAAAGTATAAGTTTTCTGAATGGAAGCGGTGCAAAGTAAGTGATCTGCTGTGAGAAATATACTCCAACCGGAACTATAATTCTCTGTACCTGATGTATAGTGCTTAATGTAGTGTGTGGGCTGAATAAAAATAAGATTTATACCAAACCCAGCAGCAGCCAGGCATGGGATACAGTTCATTTGTCGTAATTTATTTTTACACTGCAAGTGTCCAAATACAGTTTTTGGCTGGAGTTAAGCTTTAAGCCCCATAATATTTCTAAAGAAATGGCAGCCAATGTATATTTTATTCACACCTTCCACATCCATTCTGTCTAAATGCACACTGGCAACTGAGGCCATATAGCATAACATTTAGGCATTTTTCCCCACCCTGGAGCCAGAGGTGCTGCGTACAGCCACTCATAGAAATCAGTGGTGGGTATATGTTCATACGTGTGTAAACATGTGCATCCGTATGGATGTACAATCCCGGACACAGACAGTCTGCATCCAGGGTCATACATCCATACACATTATTGTGTTTGCGCAAGCACAGGTGTATACCCGCAAACAGGAGGTGGCTTTACACTGCACCTGTGGCTCCCTGGCAGGGAAATATCCCCACATTTTACGTTGCATTGCCTTAGGCACCTATGTGCAACATGATGAGGTTGATCTGACAAGGAGTACATTTTAATAAAGGAGCACATCATACTCCTTTATTAAATCACTGCCTGTGAGTAGTACCTTTAATAGCTAACCTTATAGAAGCTGCAAGCTGTGTCTCAAGGCACGGGGGGGGGGGGGGGTTTATTTACTAAAGGCAACTCCACTTTTCACTACAAATTCACTGAAAGTGCACTTGGAAGTGCAGTCACTGTAGATCTGAGGGGGTCATTCAAGGAAAATAAAAAAACTGCATTTTTGCATGTACATGATTGGATGTTAAAAATCAGCAGAGGTTCCCCTCAGATCGAAAGCGACCGCACTTCCAAGTGCACTTGTGATGCACTTGTAGTGGAAAGTGGATTTGCCTTTAGTAAATCAACCACATAGTCCCTTAAAATAGGTCTAAACCCAATCACTAAAAACTCATATAAGCTTTAACAGTATTTTTTGAAAAATGTAACCAATAAACTTATGCTGCATGAAAATAGTAAGGGTTGTATTTGTAAAAAATTTGCATAGCAAGTCACCCATGGAAAATACATGTACATTCGTTCTGTGTGATTGGGGAAAAAAATTGATGTTATTAGCTATTTTCTGTGCTGGTTGAATGCATTTCATTTATTTAAATTTGAAAATACTGCATTTGGCCACTGGATGTCGCTAAGTACCATTTGAATTTCCAATGATATTTAGTGTCATATAGTGACCAAAAGTAGTATTTTCCATTTTAAATCAATTGAAGTCATTCATACAGCACAGGGAATAGTGAAATAACGTGTTTGTTTTTTGCCCATTCACACAGAATGAATGTACATGCACATTCACTGGGTGACTTGCAATGCATATTTTTTATAAATACACTCCATAATTTTCCTTTTCAAAGTTCCCCCAGTCATACATAAGGCTCTGTGTCCACCATGGAGGTGCAAATGAACGCATTTGCTTTTTTGCGCTTCTCCACATGTCGCATTCAAGACAGCCCAATCATTTCAGTGGGTTGCCCTATGTGCAAGAAACGCACTAAAAACTTGCCTGCCTGCACTATTTAAAAAATGGTGCCACGCCAAAACGTATGTTTCTGTGTGTGCATTTGAAAAATGCGTGGGGGGGTGCTGATTTTGTACGTGTTCTCGCAATGCACTAGTGGGAATGAAGCCCGAAGCTTGCCATAGATGGATCTAATCCTTCCTGCAGATCCATTGTGTTCTCCCGGGCCAAGAGAACACACAGTGATTATTGCTGGCGGCTATAGCTGCTGGCAATAATCGCATTCAAAATCCAACAGGCTGGTTGTACCCAAGTTGATCAATCAACTTGGGTACAATCAGCCTGCCCATACATGGTTTGAATCCCTAATTCCCTCGGCTGAGATTCGAACTGTCTATTTTGACATACCCTTTGCTTGCCTAGAACTTCAGTGGTGCAGTCAGATGGAAGCATGAGCTTTGCATTGAGGAGTGCTGTACAGAGAACACAGATTTTTTTTTTTTTACTAAAACTAGAGAGTGCAAAATCTGGTGCAACTCTGCGTAGAAACCAATCAGCTTCCAGGTTTTTTTGCCAAAGCTTAATTGAACAAGCTAAAGTTAGAAGCCAATTGGCTACTATGCACATCAGCACCAAATTCTGAGTGCACCAGTTTTAGTAACTCTACCCCACTGCACTCATACAGATAGCAGGGGTCCTTAGACAGCAGCCTCCAGGCTAACAGTTTTCTTGCTGGGACTAGGGGAACTTTGAAAAGCGTGCAAGCCTGAGTTTATTGGTCACATTTTGTTCTAACATATAATTTGATTTTAATGTAATTTCAAATCGAAACTAATATTGCAGCTTTCATTAATTAATACCTGATGAGTCTGCCATTAAGATGTTGGTTTGCCTCCTGTTAATGAGTGACAACTCTTTTTCCATTGTGGTCCTGCATTGTCATCTTATCACATGCACGGCTTGAAGCCACAAGCTGCCATGATGACACGTATTGCACAGATTTGCTCCATCATTGTCATTATCAGGAAGCCACACCAGAACAGTGATGTGCAGCTGACACTGGATTGAGTGCATGTGCATGGGAAGTGGCTGGAACCGGCTGAAGGACATTAGCAGCTGTGAGATAAAAAAAAAAAATAGTAAAAACACAATTTTACACAATGCTTTGGCAAACTAAATTTGGGCCAGTTTGGACTTAGATCTACTTGAAGCAGCCAGGTGGAGACTTGTGACTTTGGCGTTTGTTATTTCCACGACAGTCAGCTATTAAAGACTAACTCTACCTAAAGCAGATATTGCAGTTACACGCGGTGGCTGGAAAGCTAAAACACATTGTGTATAGCTCTTGGTGTCTTCAGTGGCAAGGTATCCCCACTATAGTTCCATCCAACTGCCACAATCATTACAGTCAGGCATCAATGTCATGCCCCCTTAATGGACTGTCTATAAAAAGTCTATATAGTGTATATACTCTCAAATATACACTAAATAACTTGGAAATGCAACTGCAAGAGAGTAATTCTTTAATTTTGCGTTAATGGGTAAGGCAGATAACATCTAACATGGGAAGATCATACCACTGGAGTCTCAGATTGATAGAAGTTGGACGGTAATTTCAACTCACCGGTGCCCTCCCGAAACTTAAATGCCAATTTTGGTTAGAGATACCTTTCTTGCTAACCCACAAAAGTAATATTTTTTGGTATGTCTTTTGCATATGGGTATGTTTTGCACCATTTGTGGTTTGCTTTTTAAGCAATAATTTAGATTTTTTTTTTTTTACCACAATTGAGTAAACTAGGTTCCTTGAAATATAATCATTTTTCTTACAAATGCATTCGTACTGGGCAAACGAGCCTTGGACACAAATCATTTAGATTCATGCTTATTCTGTGGCTAGATTACTCAAACTCAATGGTTAAATAAAAGTTGTGCTAACAGTTTGATAGGCGGGGTTGAAATCACCTTGAGAAACTGCTGCTTAAATTACCTTTAATGTTGGTCATAAGGCCAAAAACCTGGGCATTTGGTCACATATCTTTTAAAGGGAGGTTCAACCTTAATTCTAATACTCCTCCTAAATAGGAGAAACCATGACCCAACACCTAGGTTTTTATGTATATGATCAGCATAGGATGGAGATAGCTTGGAGATGCTCTTCTTTTACTCTTTGTATACGGCAACAGGAATGGTTATACAGTCTTATGTTGACTTTTGAGAATGGGTCAGTTGTCACAGGTATTTTTGTTCTGCTTCTGACATTTTTACATTTGATGGATGTGGATAGCAGTATTCGAGGACTGAATTCGATCTTACAGAGCTATGTGCACTTGTATTTATTGCTGCTTTTCCCATCCATCACCTTCCTTTGCTTTTATTCCTCCATGTAAAATTCAATGTGTATATATCTCAGATGTATTGTCAAAAAGATAGCAAACACACCTCAAACCTGATGTAAAATGCAGGCCACGTTTCCATGTCTGGCTTGATACTAAGTCTGAAATCCTTGTACGCTAAAACGAAAGCATTACATACACGATTTGATCTTCTTTCCTTCAACCACAAGTGGAAGGAAAGAAAATTGCTCAATTATTCCATCAACACCATCGGTGTTGATGAGGAACCCCGCATTCGAAGCTTTTGCGTTCGGCCAGTGGGGAACCTTCCCTGCTGGCAGAACACAATGATTACTGTTAGCGGAAGTAATTCTATGTAAAAGATACAACAGGCTGGTTGTACCCAAGTTGATTGATGGATCGACTTGGGTACAACCAACCTGCCCATAGATGGATCAAATCTCAGTTGGTCCCTGCTGAACTGACCAAGATTCGATCCATCTATGGCCAACTTAAGGAGCTTACTGAATCTAACTGGAACCTGAAGTTAGATAGGAAAGTTGAATTGGCAACCCTGGGCTGAATAGATATCAATATTATCTATGACAGCACAAACATGATAGATGGGTGCTTGGCAACTATGGGGTCTATTTATTAATGTTACTAAAGATTCATACAACCTTTACCCAAGATTCATATATTTTAACTGAATCGTATGTGAAAAATGTGAGAATACAAGGTGAAAGTTGTTTGAATCTTGGGAAAAATCATTGGTAAATAGAGAATTGTATAGTTCTATGAGACCAACTGAATGTGTAACATGATTGTGAAGTCTGACTTTTAAATGTTACCATTTATACCACAAATTGTACCATTAACGGAGCACAATATCAGTATTGCCTTACTCTTTGTCTTCAAAAATCCAACATAAAGTGTTAATGTACTTCCTTGAGCACAATGTATAGCCCCTAACTACCTTGATCCTTAGATATTATAAAGCATATTATGATGACTGTAACTGTACAATAATTAGAATGTTTACACATATGGCTCCCAGGAGTATCTTTATTATCCTTTATATTTAAAGTATGCACCAAAGAAGTATGACATGAAAAAAGGAATAGTATATAAAACGGTTTATATTTTCAACATGAACAAATAAATTATATTGTAAAATTTTTTTGTTGGGGGTTGAGAGCAGACTAATTTTGCTATTACTAAATATAAAATATGCTTACTGTATTTTCTTCTATAAACATATATATTGTTATATCCAGTTGCACTATTATATGTAACATGAAGATATAGTGTTTCTTTGTGGCTCCCTAGAAAAAACACATATTACATTTTTTAAGAGACAGAAATAACTAATTACAATCACTTTATATCTGATATATTCACCTGACTGCACATGTTCTGCATTTAAGACGTTAAATACAGCTGTTGTATGATTCATTGTTGTTTTATCGTTCCTTGATCTATAGCATTTATTTGATCCTTAAATACTTTATAAAAAGTTGTTTTTCAATATTATAGTGTAACTGTATTATACCTGTCACTTTAAGAGTGATGGCGTACAAGTTGCCTTAAAGAGGAACTGCAGTCTGCTCACATCATTTGTAATAAAAACATCTTTGCCATTCTGAAGCTTCCCTCCAACCACTTTGCATATTTTATATATACTGTGATTTTGTACTTGTCAAATATTCTACAGAAATCTCCCGCCACTAAGTCTGGCTGCATCCATTTTAACTGTGGCCAGCTGAAGCTACTGCCTGTTCACTTCCTGGATTTACACAGACACACAGAGGCACACCTCCAGCTCTGAAGCTCTCATTGGCACTCTTATAACCTCCACCTGCCTTCCTGGCAAACTCTCACAAGAATGAGAGAGAGAGAGCTGTGCATGATGTCATAAGCCTAGGCTAATTACAGACAAGAAACAGGAAGTGGGCTGTATAAGGTATTTACTGGCAGAAAAAAATATGTTTTACTATCCAAAGTTAAAACAACACGGGCAGAAGATTTAATAGATGGAAAGATGAAAAAATGACTTAAGTTCCACTTTAAGTCCTACTAACAATCTTTTAATCAAGATTTAAAGTGGTTGTAAACCTCAGACATGAAATATGAACAAAGCATATCTCTATAGTGTGTAAGTGTCATTTCTGTCTTCTGCATCCTTCCTCTTCTAACAAGTTTTCCTGACATCAAGAGATAAAAAAGTGACAGGGGAGGTAGCCTGTGATTGGCAGCCTCAGCTCTGTTCCTGTGTGAAGGGGGAGGAAGGTGTGTCACTTCCCTCCAATCAGCTCTCACTGAATTCTGCAGAATGTAACTTTAGCTTCCTGCCCCCTGCTTTCTGGAAGTTCTGGAAAGCTGCATTAATTCTGCACCTTGAATGGCTGTAAAGAGATGCCTGGAATTTATGTAGGAGGATTTGTTTAATCTCTGTATATCACTTGAAGCCAGTCACTTCACCGGGTATATGTAAGGGTTTACAACCACTTTAATGGTGCAATTTTCTAAATGGAGGTTTCACCTTTTTGAGAATAAGCTTTACAAATGCCTTGTTAAATCTAGTAGATGGCCTACGTTTTGTGGCCTGTGATTATGTACAGAAGCTAAATTGGTAGGCAAATATTTAAAAAGTTCTGAATTTACCCAGATCTAGAGATTTTGGTTTGAAAACTGAATAATTGTGGAGATGACCTTGGTCTTGGTTATACTAAATATAAGACATACAAGATCTGACCTATACAGATTTGGTAGAGACAAGTGATGTCCAAATCTATTTCTCTCATAAATATCATTCACTGACTATGAAGTTTAGCATAAAGTAAAAAAAAAAATATATACAGAAATTCTGGCATCTGGACATGGTCTACAATCATGTTGCCAAAAGCATTAGCCAATGTACTGTTAGACTTTTAGCTGTTATATTAAAAGTATTAGTTTGTTTAGCCTGGCCATTAATTTCTAATTTTATGGATCAATTAAGCTTTTTCATTTGCCTGCAAGTAAAGCTTAAAGTGTTACTAAACCCACAACAGTAAAATCAGTCTGTATATGCAGAATAGTATGCTTGTTATACTCACTGTGGAACTTAAGGGGTTAATCTTCTGCATTGTATAAAAAGGATATTTGACCCTCTATGCACACATCCTTCCCCTATTGCAGGGTCTCTCTTGGCAAGGCCAGAGAAGAGACAGCGAGGGTAGTAAAGCTGCACATGCTCAGTTTGGTCCCTGTTGCTGGAGAGAACAGTTCCTTGTTGAGCTGAGCTTTTCAGGTCACGTGATATTAACATCACACATTTGGGTGTGTATACAGATCCTAAATGATAGCCCAGTCCCTCCCTCCTCCTCCATGCCCAGTAACTAAAAAAAGAACACAGTGGGTCACATCTTAAATAATGGATGATTCACCTCCCATAACAGCCTGAGGACACAGGCTGTAGTGGAAATCTTCTCCTACCTAAACACTTAGCACTCAGGCAGACCCTGCAGTTTATCACATGACCGTGATATACAGATCAGCCAAAAAGATATATAGTGGCAGTTTTTTTAATGTAAAAAGATTTATAAACTGTGGCCACTGGGATGAACTATTTTCATAATACTGGGTTTAGTAACATTTTAACACTAGGTATGGTTTTTATTGCATAGCTACATTGGTACAGTTAGGGGTCGCTCACTTGGCAAAGTTGCCATTAACAGAACGCCTTGCATATTTTTCAATGACTGCAAGGTGTTCTCTGATTGCACAAGGCAGAGACGCAGGGTGATGACATCATGATCTCCACCTTGTCCAGTCAGAGAACACCCTGTATTCATTAAAAAAATATAAGATGTTCTGTAAATGGTGACCATGCTGAGCAAGCAATCCCTTGTGTTCATGTCAGAAACCATGAAATCAGGCCGAGACAAAAGTACAGTTAAATCGAACTTGTTTAATAATAAAAGTAAAAAGAACAAATGTAGTCAAAACATAGCCAAAGTTCATTAACCAGAATGGATAGTCAGCCAAGCCAGAAGTCAGGAATCAATGTAGTGGAACAGCAAGCAGGATCTGGAACCAGAAGGGATGACAGCAAAGCAAGTCTTGAACAGGATCGCAGAAGATAATTTTTGTGATATTGACCAAGGTGAAGGTACAGACCCTCTGGACGACTTAAATAGGCAGGACTGAGGAGCAGGATATCATCAACAGCTGAGTAACTGTGGAGAGATAGGAGCTGGCAATTAGATGAGAGCTAAGAGAAGGAAGGGCTGAGCCCAGCCCTGACAGTTCACTATGCATTCACAGGACCTGGAAGACTGCAGTGATCACTGTAGTAGTGCTGACTGCTACAGTGATTCTCCACTTTCACAAAGATCCCACACGTATAGCATACTGTATGTATACTTACATTGGACCAGACTGGATGATGCAACTATGCAACAAAGACCATACCTGGGATTCAGCTTTATTTTGTGAAATACTTCTCTCTACTTACACTTCCCCAATAGAGCTACCTATACATTTTTAAGGGGTCTGGTTTAAATTTGAAGGGCAGAAATCAGATTTTTACACAAATTCTCATGAGCTAGACATTGTTCAGGAAATCACCAGTGGCAAATTATACTTATATAGAGGACCATGCTCTATCACACTAAAACCGACTATGGTCTTATCAGAGCTGACTGGATATATCTAACAAGAAAAGACAAGACTAAAGTATAATCCAATTTAGACATTATAGAAACTAATTTAGCAGTGCACGCAAAATCTGCAATAGCAGAAGTGGTGTCAGATATCCTCAACCAAAATGATCTTGTTTAAGTAAAACTATTATTCTGAAGCCACTCATATAGAGCATTCTGTCTCCCTTTGTTTAACACTGCCTCAATGGATGGGCCAGAAAAAAACAAGTTTCCTACAACTATAGAAGGGGTTGGGGGGAGTGGGTACCTGGTTTTGACAGGAACCCGCTCCCACTTCCTGTTGGATCACTACAGAGATCTGAACGAATGTTTGGCCACCCTCCTGACTCCACAGTCTACTGGGACATATCACAGGTCCCAGAAGACTGTGGGACCATTTACAAAGAGCAGCGTGGCTTGCGCATGCAAAATGGAAAACTGGCTGTGAAGCTGCAAGGCTTCACTGCTGGTTTCCATTAGTTAAGATGTTGATGCCTGAACCTGAAGTCAATCGAAGAATTGGCTCAGATGAGGGCAGTGCTGGATTCCTGGACAGGTAAGTGCCCTTATAATTAAAGTCAGTAGCTACAATATTTGTAGCTGCCGACTTTAAATTTTTTTTAGGGGGGAGACTGGAGCTCTTCTTTGACTAGTAAGAACTACTGCAACTAGCATATAATGTTAACCATAAGTACATAGATGCGCACCAGTATGGAAATAATAATCTTTTCTTATACAGAGTGTATTATTAGTACTTACAATGTGTGACAATTTAATTCCCGGAATGCACTGTAAAAAAAAAAAATGTATCAAAAGTATCTGCATTTTTCAAAAGATTGGATGAAATTTGAAGATGATGTTCTCTCTGATCTTCTATCAAGATCCGAGGCACCATCTTTGCAGAAATCTCTCTCATTCTGATATCCTCTGTTATAATTGTACAAAAAGTTTCAGCGCTCAAAAGAAATAATAAACTATAGGATATGAAAGTCTTATGATTCAAAAACAGTCCACAAATGCGTTCAAAATTGTTGAATATTATAACTTCTTTATGTACAGACCAGGAGAAATGGAAACTCACCAGAAACAGGTGCTGTCTCAATCAAGAGAACAGCAAGCTTGCATTATGCAGTTGAGTATAGGTATAGTAATCAACAACGCTCTCTAGTGGTGTCACCTTCTCTGAGCCATGTGATGTTACATCAAATAATAACATGAAAGCAAAATGCTCTAAGCCCTTGTACACACGGCCGGACATTCTGACGGAAAATGTCCGATCGGACCGTGTTGTCGGTTAATCCGACAGTGTGTGGGCTATATCTGACTTTTTCCGTCGGAATATCCGACGACAAAGTTTTAGAGCTGGGCTATAAAATTTTCCCACAACATGATCCGATCGGACTTTGTACGATCGTTTGTAGAGAATTTCCGATCGGACAAAGTGCCACGCATGCTCAGGTCAAATTCCTAGACCAAAGCTATTGGCTACTAGCCTGAACGTAGTCCCGTCGTAACGAAATAACAGCATTATGTTACGAATGATCGGATTTTCCGACAACATTGTCCGACCGTGTGTATGCAACACCAGTTTTGGACAAAATCCGTCGGACAAAATCTGACGGATTTTGTTGTTGGAATGTCCGACCGTGTGTACAAGGGCTTACAGTGTAATAATTAGTGATCACTGTGTATATAGTGAAAATAGACACCCGTGATAAAGGAAATAAACTACACTCATGATTCGGATTGCCTTCCTCATATCAGTGTTCATTTTGACTTCAAATTTCGATTTAGTTTTAGTCTTATGCCTTGTACACACAGTCGGAAATTCCGACGGAAAGTGTCCGTTAGGATTATGTTGTCGGAAAATTCGATCGTGTGTGGGCTCTATCGGACTTTTTCTTGAGAGCTGGATCTAAAATTTTCCGACAACAAAATCCCATGTGACTTTTTCCAATCATGTGTAGAGAATTCCGATGGACAAACTGGCACGTATGCTCAGAATAAATTATGAGATGAAAGCTATTGGCTACTGGCCTCTGTGTAGTCCCGTCGTACGCAACGAATGTCACCTCGTTCTGAACGATTGGATTTTCCGACAACTTTGTCCGACCGTGTGTATGCAACACAAGTTTTGCCCAAAATCCGTCAGTCACTCTTTTGACTAAAATGCCATTTTAGTTTTAGTCTTATTTTAGTCAACGAAATTGTTTTAGTCATATTTTAGTAGACTAAAATAGCATTAATTTAGTTGCCAAAAATATTTAAATTGACGAAATTACCACTGCCTTACATGCAATACGCACTTACCATACAGCATGTAGTGGCATACAGTATGCAGCTAACACACTTTGCAGGGATGGATGGATGCTTAAAGAAAGGTCACCATTTCCTCTGGTAGGAATCTTTACCACAAAGTTCTTTAGGGGACGCTGTGCCACTCATTCCACCAAATGATACCACCATACAACAAAAATGAGGTACACTATACTGTCAAAAGTATTGGCACACCTGCCTTTACACGCACATGAACTTTAATGGCATCCCAGTCTTAGTCCGTAGAGTTCAATATTGAGTTGGCCAACACTTTACAGCTATAAACAGTCTCAACTCTTCTGGGAAGGCTTTCCACAAGGCTTAGGCGTATGTCTAGTCTGAGTAAGAACGAGGCTCCTGAAATCAGATGCCAAAAGGCAAGCAGAGCTTGAAAGGCTGCTCTTAACTCCAAGATGTTTGACACTGTCCTTCTGGAGGGAAGAACCCAGGTGCCCTGAGCCACTTCCACCAGGGTTTTAAGTTGTTGATTCGCGTCACCCCTTTCCTTAGAAGCCTTGGCGTAGCAGAGATCACACAAGATTTCCCTGCAGGGACGTGAGCTCTACACCCCCAGCAGGCACTAGCTGAGTGACTGGAGTGACTACTCAGTCACTACGGTGTCCTGACCTTGAGGAGGAACCATAATGTTTTGATTTGGAAGAGGAGTGCCGGTGATGCGACTTGGAAGAGTCGCTCCCTCTGTGAGAGCAGCGATGCTGTACTGACCTGGAAGGGCTGAAATAGGAACAAGACAAGAAACCACAAGAGACAAGACATCAGGAAAAAGATAACAGATGCACACCCCTCTAATCACCGGACCCTCAGGTGAAAAGACAACATTAAAAATACCTTTTATGAGAGGGCTGGCCACAGACAGGCGACAGAGAATCCATGCCCTCAGCGATATCCATACGTGCTGAAAAGATGACAAGGGATCAGTGCAAGGGACAGGGAAGGGATAACTACCCTGTCCCAGAATGCCACTTACCAATAGATGCAACACAGAGGCAGGGGGAAGTCACTGCAACAGCCCACAAGCATTCCCAAAGCTTGCAGCCTAATTCCCAGTTTAAATAGCCCGCCCCTGTGATGTCATCACCGCTCCTGTGCGCATGCGCGAAATGGCGGCATTTTGCCACTACTGCACATGCGCGAAACCAAGCCTCGAACTCGTACCACACTCGCGCATGCGCAGTACGGCCGAGAACCCAAACCTAGAAGTAAAACATGCCTGCACAGACAAACAAACAGAAAAACAAGGACAGATAAGAAGATAACACAAACTGCTGCCATGATGAACAATAGAACCTCTCACCACTTCCACCAGGCCGAAGATAAGGTAAGATGACACCAGACTTTCCAGGGGACAAAACAGGTCACCTGCTAATAGCTGGCTATCCGACCAATGCGCAGCCTGCCTGCCAGTGGCCAGGACATGGGCTTCTTCACAGCGCCTCTTCCACTGCCCACTCCATACCCTGCTAATAGCTAGGGCTTAGCGGAGTAATGCGACTTTCCAGACCCAGACTCGCAGACCGGCCAACCTCAATCGTGGGAATGACAGATCTTCAGGTAGAAAGACCACCTCTGGGTCCTTTGGAGGAGGACAAAAAAAGAACACGGCCAGGGGCAGGGAGCAAAGATTTATGGGAGTAGTGTCCTATAGGGTAGTGGAGGCAGGACTTAAAGCGGGATTCCACCCTAAAGTGGAACCTCCGCTGATCGGATCCCTCCCCCCCTCCGGTGTCACAATTGACACCTTTCAGGGGGGAGGGGGGTGGAGATACCTGTCAAAGACAGGTATTTACACCCACTTACGGGCATAGACTCCCGTGGGAGTCTACGCCATTTCCTGCCCTGCCGCGCTGTCTGCTGGGACACACACGGGTCCCAGTGACAGCGCGGAGATTTCCTATTGCGTGGCGCAACTCGCGCATGCGCAGTAGGGAACCGGGAAGTGAAGCCGATTCGCTTCACTTCCTGATTCCCTCACCTAGAATGGTGGCGGCAGCAGCCGAGGGCCGAGCGATCGATCGGCCTCGGCTGCCGGCATCGCTGGAACCCGGGACAGGTGAGTGTCCATTTATTAAAAGTCAGCAGCTGTAGTATTTATAGCTGCTGGCTTTTAATATTTTTTTTTTTTGGTGGAATCCCTCTTTAACCCACACGTTGCTGCCATGGAGTCTGTCAGGAAATATATATTTTTGTACATTTTGTCTGGTCGTGCCCAAAAAGTCCAAGCTCCTTTTTTTTTTACAATTTTTCATTTAAGGACGTGGGGCTGGTTATTTATACAGTATCCATAGTGCCACTATGTGTTGCTACAGTTAATATTCAAAGTGGAACTAAAGGCACAAAAACTCACCTATGCTCTGATGCCCATGAGGTCTTTCGCTGGCGCTGGCATCTTTTCCCGGGGCAGGTTTTGATTGCCCACTGTGGGGTCACGTCACTCCTACACATGCGCTGCTCCTGGACTAAAATGGCCAAAAAAAAAACCATTATTACTAGTTGAGTGGGGAAAAGGCTAACACCCTGGTCAGATTTTTTTATTGCTGCCTGTGTCCCCATAGGTGTAATTTCCCTATCTTCCTGCTCCAGTGTCTATGTTGTCACCATAATAGAAAGTGGAGAGAATTTGTCCAAAAGCGACACAGCAAAAAAAAAAAAACAGCAACTTGTCAAGGGCTCCATCTGTTCCCTATGCTATCCAACACTAACCCTACGTTCACATCTCTATGTGTGGCTGTGGGAACCGCAGGGAGTCCCGCATCCACTGAGAAAATGCACTGCTCTGCGGATATGCACGGGGCTTCTATTCATTCTGAATGGCACCCCCACGCATGTAAAATTGCAGTGCGTGGGCAGGAGCTGCAGGGAAATTGCATGATCAAAAGGACCATGCGATTTCCCTGCGCCACTGTTTTTTTAAAGGTGCATGCAACTTTTTTTCAGAAACGCAGGCATGGCAGCCCATATTCATTCGAGTAGGCTGCACGAAACGCAAGAATGTGATCTAGGGTAAAATAATACATTTTGGATAAGTGTACGTAGGACAGGCGGACCTGATAGGTTCCTTTCTCACCCGGTTTATTGACCTACACTGACAGAACTGGAGGGGGGAAAAAAAAGTTCAGCACAGAATATTCTATTAGCGAGTGAATGGTTACTGCACTGATTTTTCCCAGGGACAACGTACTTTGTGCACACACCCAGGCAAGTAAAACCGCAGCAAAGAAACTAAAATGAAAGACAATAATTGTATTTTCTAGCACGGAAAAAAAAATAAAAAATCGTTGCCCTTTTTCAAAATGTCGGAAGCAAATGTTCACGTGACCGCAGGTACTGTATTTCCTGCTGTAGGATGATGAACGGAGAAGCGAGCCTGGGATTCAAATTGCCCGCCCGCCCATTCATGGGTCTTCTTTCTGTATGCGGCTCCTTTCAGTCTGCCCTTAGTAATGCCTGTACAGAGTGACTAAATGATTCATATTATTAGTCCACAAAGACAAAGGCTGTGGGGCTGAAAATTAAACATGTCACAGTAATAAAGGTGAACCAGTTCGCTGATATGGTATTTTGGGTTAATTTTAGTTTTTTTCTGAAAAATCGGTCAGGCGTTAGGGTGGCACCCTCAAACATCTTTACAACGTCTAGTACCTATTTACCCGGCGCGAAAGCAGCGCGCAGCTTGAAAGACTAGACCTAAGGGCTTCTTGGGTGAGTATGGCTTGCATTGCCTGTGTGATGGCTTTATCATGAGCACACCGGCTTCGGTGTAATAGGAGTATCATGACATGCTAAACCGACACACTGTGTGCTGTTACCCTGTCCTGTGCTGGTGAATGGGGCAGTGTTCTCACTCCTGTAGAGTAAACTGTCTGGAAACGCTGACTGATTGATATAAGAACTGTGTATCAGACAATTGCTGTTTTCACCTTTTTTCCCCATCCTTTGATGCATCTCATTGCTGTTGGTCTTCTGCAGCCTCTTTGGAGCAACTTCCTGTCTACGTAAATGTTCTCAAGCGGTGACACCATGGTGTTTCCCAAGATGGGTTCCTAATGGTGACGATAGTGGACCATGCTTGCGTAATGTGTGCTGAAACGATCGCTTGTAATCTACACTTGACAGTCCGTGGGACAGGGTGACAACAGAGCAGCATGGAGTAACAGACTGTTGTCACAATATAACAGTGATGGCGAACCTTTTTGAGCCCGAGTGCCGAAAACCGCAACGCAAAACCAACTTATTTCTTTCAAAGTGCCATCAAAGAATTAACTAGTTGCCACCCACCGTCAAATGATGGCAGGGTGGTGTGGCTCTCGTTCTGGGACGATGTCATATGACGGCGTCCCAGAATGGCTGCTCTTGCGGTGGCCGTGCCAGGTTGGTAGGACACGGCGTGACCCCGATCTCTATAAAGGACCGTGTCTGTGGCTTTTTCACCATGTGATCGGCTGTGTCCAATAACAGCCAGTCAAATGTAAACACGGAGATGTCGGTAATCAGTGCGCATGCCCTCACACTGATGGTGTGTGGCGAAGAGAGACGATCAGCGACATCTCATCACAGGAGACATCTATACGTGTAATCGAGGCACTGATCAATTCCACAAATCAGTGCCTACCACTGCCACCAATCTGTGGCATATTAGTGCCTCCTCATCAGTGCCCACCAGTTCAGCCTATCAGTGCCGCCTCATTAGTGCACATCAGTGAAAGAGATAAATTACTTAATTACAAAGTTTACTGACAAACTAAGTAAAAAAAAAAATAGTTTTTACTTTTTTTGGTCTATTTTCTACAAAAAAAAAAAAAAAATCTCAGCAGTTATTAAATACTTCCAAAAGAGCTCTATTTGTGTGGGGAAAAAAATGATAAAAATTTCATCTGGGTACAGTGTTGCATGACCGCAATTGTCATTCAAAGTGCGACAGCGCAGAAAGCTGAAAATTTGTCCGGGGCAGGAAGGGAGTGTAAGTGCCCAGCCAGCGGCTCTGTACAGAGGATGGGACTGATCATCCCTCTGAATGAGTCCTAAGGGACCAAAAAACGTATGATTCTGCCAGATACGCTCAGATTGCAACATACACTTGCCAACTGAGTGTACCTGACACATGTACTCACCTACCTGACACATACTTCCTGCACTACTCACATCGTCCAGCTCTCCCCAGGCAGTATTGTAGGAATCCCCACTATCCAGCCACTCCTCGATATTCCCACCACCAGGAGGTCAGCTAGTAGCCATTGCACCTCTCCCCATGGCCATTGATGATCTGCTCCAAGCACCGACCCTTCCACTGTTTCACAGGCTGCACTAGAGGGACAGACTGAACCAAAGTCATCCCGGAGCAGGGGGAGCTGGACTAGGGTGCCGGCAGAAAGGAATGCCTTACCGTAGGGGTTCGGTGGAGGCAATATGCTACAGTACAGCGTCTGGACCGCGGAGGAGGAATTTTACACCCCCCTAAACATCGCATATGGGACAAGATGACTGACTGCCCACCCCTCCGCTGACGTCACTGGGACTGATGCAAGGAAGGGAGCCGACTCCTCCGTGCCTGCACCTTCAGTGCAAGTGATTGCCTGGCTGGGGGATTCCCCTGGTATATGACAGAGAGGGCTTGGCATGCCAGCTGTCAGCCACGTGCCATAGGTTCACCATCACTGCCCTATAACGAGAAGTGCCTGAACAAGAACCTTCATGGCAGGATCACCTGGTGTTTAATATTCTTATTATACAGGATTTATATAGAGCAGACACTTTATACAGCACTTTACAACAGTAGGGCAGACGGTACAATACAATTTCAATACAGAAATAATCAGAGGATCCTGCTCGTTAGAGAGAGCAGTGTTATGTTAATGAAACATGCAGATTTAGCCCCCTTTCACATTAGCGGACCAGTGGGGTCTGCCTGCCTGTCAGTTTTTCAGGTGGACCCAGTGATGTAGAGTTGGTTGTCAACGCCCAAAGCCAGGCAAGTAATTGCACTCTGAGTCCCTTCAACTAGTACAGTATTAAACCCCTTATGGTACATTTTAAGATTATTCCTACATATATCTGGGGTCTTTTTAGTTTATTTAATAAATATACTTTATATTTATTATTATTAAGGCTCAGTTCACACTGCAGTAATGCAGGAACCCTGTCAATCCAATACGGGTTCCCGCAGGTAGTTCACACTGCCCTATACAAAACGCTGTTGATACAAAGTTAATGACACCAGATCAGTTTGTATATCACAGTGCGAACTGTCCATTTTGACAGGAATTCTGCTGCGGACCAAAAAAGGGTCCTGTGCGACTTTGGTGCAAATGTGATGAAAATTCACCCATACTATCCGTTGCTCTCATTGTCTGCGCTACGCATTTGGTATGCCGCCTCGGTGGAAAAGCATCTTTTGGACATTGTTGCTGGTGGTGATGAGACTGCACAGATGTGTGCTAATAAGCCTGCAATGAGGTGGAACAGATGTGTGCTAAGCCTGCACTGATGAGGTGGCACAGATGGGCACTGTGACAATGTTTGGGCACTGGTGTTGGCAGTATAGGCTAGTGTAATAGAAAAATCACTCGCCTTCAGCACAGATTCTCTCTCTCTCTCTCTCTCTCTCTCTCTCTCTCTCTCTCTCTCTCTCTCTCTCTCTCTCTCTCTCTCTCCATGCCAATCTTGGGGTGATTGGCTGTGTCCAAGGGATGCGAGGAAAGGGGAGTATGCTTATTGATGCCCTCCCAGAAATGTAGGTCTGCGCTGTGGCTGTCATTCAGCTATAGAGCGGATACGAGGAGGTTAATTGAATCTTAGATATCTCTGACTACAGTAGTCCAATATCTTCTCCGATTCAACCAATAGTAAAAGGCTGCAGGCAGCCAATCGGAGGCTCAGGCTGTAAATAACGAGGAGTCCTTATATATATATATATAGCCAGTCAGGCAGTCAATAATAACCCAGGCGTAAGTTTGGGGATACTAAAGTCTCGTGTGTGTGTGTGGTGTTTGTTCTTTTTAACATAAAAAAAAAAAGTCATACTTGACTCCTGTGTTGTGATTTTGCACAGAGCAGCCCCAATCTTCCTCTTCTCAGTTCCCACACCAGTGCACCTGGCTCCTCCCTGCTGTTGAGTACCCCCACAGCAAGTAGCTTGCTATAGGGACAGCCAAGCCACAGCTCTGTGTGTCCATTCAGACATAGAGCTGGGATTGATAAGTCACATTTGCTTGTGTCCTCAACCAAACTGTCAAACCATCAAATGGCTGGTGTCATAACTGATCACGTCCAGCACCATTGCAGTTGCAGATCAAACCGAAGCAGCTTCCTTGGCTGTAAAGGATAGGAGGGTTTAAGGCTGTCTGCAGATCGGCCTCTACAAACTCAGCAGTGCCTAGAAATGGAGAGCAACTGAGCATGCGCAGAGTAGGTTAGGACAATGTATTACTAGATTTGAAACCGTATAGGCACTTTTTTTTTTTTTTTTATGTTTTGCATAGCTATAACTGCAAAAGGGGCCAGCCTGAAGTGATCTAGCAGAAATTAATTATCCAACTAAGGCAGGGCTCGACAAAACCCGGGCGCCAGGTCGCATTTGCGACTAGAAATAGCGACCTGGGGCAGCACGGCTGGGGGTATCCTGTCTCCGTGGACCCCCCCCAGCGTGATCGCGTCGGGCCGTTCCGCCGGCGGCCGGTAATTGAGGCCGATATATCGGTCGACCTCTAGTCACAGTGTGTTAAAAAATGCCTCTTACTAAATACATTGGACTGTCTACTTTCCAAAAAGGGTCATTTTGGGGGGTATTTCTACTGTTAGGGCCTCAAGAAATGAGATAAGCCATCAATACATCAGGATTGATCAATGTTTAGATATATACCACAGTTTGTAAACTCTAACTTTCCTACAGATTAAATAATACACTGATTCTGGTTATTTTCACCAAAGAAATGTAGCAGTGTACAACCCAGTGGGTTGCGCAGAAAAAAAACCTGTCGGCTCCGGTCAGAGCCGCTGTACCAACCATGTAAGGTTAGTCCAGTGATCTCCCCCCCGCTAAGCTGGTGGGTTCTGCCAAAACATTCCGATCAGCCCTCTCTGCCATTGGCTGTGAGCACTGATCGGGAGTCGGTCGGCTGCTGGTTTTCCAGAATGCACGTCAGACAGACCATCTGGGGCGGCCGGCGGGCACACATATGACCGGGCTACTGATGTCTGTGTCAGTGTGCCGTGGCCAGCAGCCACCCCGTACTCTTCGGGAGTGGGTCTGTGATGGGATGTCCCCAGCTCGCCCGGATGGTAAGTTCAGCTCTCCCTGCCTCAGCGGTGTTGAGCAGCTGTTCATTCCCTGGGAGGTTGATTCGGGGGTCCCTCTCTTCTCTGCCTGTTCCTGTTATCTCCCCCTCCCCCCCCCCCCCCCCCGTGGGGGATGCTGCATGATGGTCTGGTGAGTGGTGTGTGTGCCTATAGCCAGGAGTTCCCTGGGGTGCTCTCACCTGGATGGGGGGCTGCGCTGGGTGGCTGTGTCCATGGGTGTCTGGAGGTTTGGATATACTGATCGCCATGTTGCTGTTCTGTTGCCATTTTCACTGTCTTTTTTCCCGTGTACAGTTTTGTCGGTCATGTTTGGTGTGCCTGAAGATTCAGGATACAGCAGGTCCTTCTGCTGAAGTAGCTGTCCCTTTTGGGTCCCATAAGCCAGCCCGTACACCTAAGATGTTTCCGTATCTGACTTATTTCGATACATATACAAGGAATGGGGCCGACTGCAACGGACCTTTTCGGACCCAAAAAGCATGGTGTTACCCCTTTGTGGAGAGCCGCCTTAAAGGTCGGCTCCTCCGGTCCTGGACCCCCCAGTATCCAGGTTAAATAAAGTAACCACGATCCTGGTAGAGGGGACTCCTGTGCAAGACCCCACGTGCAAGAAGGCCGAGGCAGTGGCCCGTTCCTCGTTTACGGTGGTGGGGTCAGCAATACGACCAGTACTGGCCACAGCACTTGTGTCGCAGACACTTACTGAATGGGCAAAACTTTTCCACCGCAAATTGGAGGAGCAGCAGGCTACTCCTATCTGCGTGGAACTAGCAGACCAGTTAGTGCTTGGCCTTAAGTACGTTTGTGACGCGGCTCTGGTAACGCTTCCTCCACAGTGGTGCTGAGGTGCCTGATTTGACTGAAATGCTGGTCTGCTGACCAGGCATCTAAGAAAGCCTTAACGGATCTACCCTTCCTCGGTGAACAGCTCTTTGGAGCCTCGTTGGATGACATTTTTAAGAATGTCACAGGTGGGAAGAGTACCTTGTTCCCACAGGCCAGGAAGACTAAGGAGCCATGCCGTAGGCAAGGGCCCTCATTTCCGTTCAAAAGAGGCTTTTTCGTCCATCCGGGACTTCGACTAAACGCTCCCAGTCCGACAGGCCGGCCTCTGAGGGACAAAAGTGTCCCTGGAACCGCAAGCCTGCGAGCAAAAGTGCTACCACATAAAGGTTTGCCCCTGCCCATCATACAGTTGGGGGGGTCGCCTTCGGGAGTTTGCAGCCTGGTGGGCCTCTTGGCTGTCCAACCAATGGGTCTGCAAACTGATTTCCTCTGGCTACAAGATAGAGTTCCTCTCTTGGCCACCAAACAGATTCTTTCCCTCGCATACCCTTACTCTTGGCTCGCTGGGAGGCCCTTGTTTGTAGTCCCCAAAAAAGGAAGGGGTACGTCCAATCTTGGACCTAAAAGCCTCAATTGCTTTAAAGTACAGAGGTTCCGAATGGAATCAGTTCGCTCAGTAGTCGCTGTCCTCTTTTGACATCCAGGATGTGTACCTGCACAAACCCATATGCCTCAGGCATCAGAGGGTTCTGCGATTTGCAGTTAGGGAGGCCCACTACCAGTTTGTGGCTCTCCCTTTTGGCTTGGTTCCAGCGCCCCGAGTCTTTACCAAGGTATTGGCTCCAATTTTGGCGTTGTTGCAACAACGCGGGATCGCAATCGTAAGTTACCTGGACGATCTCCTTCTGAGAGCAGCTTCCGCCTCAGAATTAAAGGAGGATGTGGCGATCACCTTGCAAACCCTGCAGGAATTTGGGTAGCTGTTGAACCTATAAAAAGTCGGTGCTTATACCGACTCAGCTCTTGGAGTACTCGGGATACTGCTGGACTCCATGGAAGCGTGAGTTTTTCTCCCCTCAGACAAACTGTAGACTCTGAGCTGCGGTAAACCTATTGATGAACTGCAGGGGTCGTCGCTGCGCTTCTGCATGCGAGTTCTGGGCCCCATGGTGGCCTCCTTCCAGGCAGTACCGTACGCCCAGTTTCACACCAGAGTTTTGCAAAAGGAGATATTAACAAAATGGGCAAATCTCCATTATCTCTGGATCGGCAGATTCGGGTGAGCCAGTCAGTCGGGGACTCCCTGCTCTGGTGGCTGAGGTCCCTGACACTTCAGTCCGGGAAGTCGTTCCTACCTCTACATTGGACTGTGATCACAAAAGACGCTAGCCTGACTGGCTGGGGTAGAGTACTGGGAGTACAGTCGACCCAGGGCCTCTGGTCGGGGGAGGAATCCAAGTTGCCGATCAATGTGCTTGAACTCCGAGAGATCAGGCTATGCCTCTCCACATGGTCAATGAGATTACCTGGGCGTCCGATCAGGATCCAGTCAGACAACGCCACGGCGGTGGCATATGTCAACCATCAAGGAGGAACAAGAAGCTCGGCTGCAGCACGGGAGGTCGCTCGCATCCTTCAGTGGACAGAGCGACATGTACCGGCCTTGTTGGCCATTTACATACCGGGAGTAGAAAACTGGCCAGTGGACTGCCTAAGTCGCCAGATGCTGGACCCAGGAGAAAGGGCATTGCATCTGGAGGTGTTCAGGCTACTCTGCCTGCTGTGGGGCACACCATATGGGGATCTTCTGGCCTTCCGTCTCAATCGGAAGGTGCCGAGATTTGTATCCAGGAAAGAGATCCTTGGGCAGACGCGTCAGTCACGTGGGTGGCTCCATGGGATCAGTACAGACTGATCTACGCCTTTTCTCCGCTAAAGCTACTACCACGTCTGCTCTGCAGAGTGGAGGGCGAGGGGATTCCAGTAATACTGATTGGGCTTGGTGTCCCTGTCACGCCAACCTAGTACGCCTGGTTGCGGATGCTCCCTGGCAACTACCGTTGTGAGAGGACCTTCTGTGTCAAGGTCCAATTCTCCATCCTGCTTTACCATCGCTGGTTTTGACGACATGGCTGTTGAGAGCCAGGTACCGGGGCCTGTCGGACTCAGTGATTTCAACTATGTTAAGAACACGGAAATCTTCTTCTCGGAAGATATACCATTGTACCTGGAAGGCCTGCCTCTCCATGTATGAAGAGAAAGTATGGTGTCCGTGCGCCTATTTCGTTTCCTGCTGTTTCTACAGCTATTGTCGCTTTAGAAACCGCCATTGGAGAACATCCGGAAATTCCTTTGTTGACTCTTTCTCAGAAAGTGGTCCTCCTAGTGGCCATTTCTTCGGCCAGGAGGGTTTCGGAACTGGCGGCCTTGTCTTGCAAGTCGCCCTACCTGGTTATTCATAAGGATAAGATGGTGTTTCTTTTCTGCCGAAGGTGGTTTTGGTGTTTCACATCAGTGAAGACATTGTGTTACCATCTCCGTGTCTTAAGCCGACACATCCTAAAGATGTTGCCCTTTATTCCCTGGACATGGTCAGGGTCCTAAGGGTGTATTTGTCTGCCACGGCTCCCTTTTCGGAAGTCAGACTCTGTTCATTTCAGTAGCTGGTCCGAAGAAAGGTATGGCGATTTTTGTCGGCCACCATTTCTAGGTGGTTTAGACAGATTGTGGTACAGTGAATATTATATAAAAGTGTAGCGCTTTAAAAACATGGCATATTTACTGACAATATTACAAATACATATGTTCAACAAATAATATCAATGTGAACACTTTTTTATATTTTTTCACTCACTTTTTTGATTTCTTTTGCTGTATAATTGTATACAGCAAATAGTATTTTGCATGGTGTGTGCACCAGTTCACATTGATATCATTTGTTGAACATATGTATTTGTAATATTGGCAGTAAATATGCCATGTTTTTAAAGTGCTACACTTTTATATAATATTCACTATGTCACATTCCATACCTTGATGTTGTGTTAGCAGCTGTGTATATATATATATATATATATATATATATATATATATATATATATATATATATATATATATATATATATATTCTAATATAAGAATAGCGCAGTGTTTTGTCTTTCCAAAAAGATTGTGGTACAGGCCTACGCCTTGAAGGGGCAGGTGGCCCCCTTTTTCTGTCACGACCTATTCCGCCAGGGCAATTGGAACCTCTTGGGCTTCCGACATCAGGGATCAGTCGCTCAAGTGTGTGAGGCGGCAACTTGGTCGTCTGTTCATACTTTTACCAAATTCTCCAAAGTGGGTGTAAGCACATCATCTGATGCCTGCTTTGGCCACAGTTTTGCAGGCAGCCGTGTAATGTAGCAATTCTGCACTCTTTTTTTTTTTTATTTTTTTTTTTAATCTGTTTAACCACTTCCCACCCGGCCAATGCATATATACGGCCGAGTGGGAGCCGTCTACTTCTGATAGGACGTTCAGGAACGTCCTTCAGGTGTAGCGGGATCGCGCGCGTGCCCGCGCAGCGGCGCGAGGCCGATGTGCTCGTGTCACCCGGACACGGCACATCTCAGATCGGCAGGAGGGCTCTGTGATTGGCCCTCCTGATCACATGACGGCCGTGTCCAATCACGGCCGTCATGTGATGTAAACAAACAGCCGGTTGCTAGGCAATCGGCTCTCCTCTCCTCACACGGAAGTCATCGCTGAGGAGAGGAGAGCAGAACGCTGCAGCCGGCTGATGATCAGTGAGTATGAGCTGTTTTTTACAGCTTTTTACTCACTGATCATCAGTCTAGTGTAAACACACAACACAGTGTAAACACAGTCCCCACACATGTCCCCAAAACACACATGTCCCCAAATAAAAAACACATGTCCCCCACATATGTCCCACTAAAATCACATGTTCCAATGATTATCTGCACACATATGTACGTGATCACCTGCACACATATGTACATAATCATTTGCGTACATATGTCCGTGATCACACAAACCAACTATTATACACTTAACGGAATTTTTTTTACCAAAAACATGTAGCAGAATACATTTTGGCTTAAATTTATGACAAAATTTGATTTTATTGGATTTCTTTTAAAATAGAAAAAAGAAAATATTGCTTTTTTTCCAAATTTCCGCTTTTTTTGCGCTTATATCGCAAAAAATTAAAAACGGAGTCGTGAATAAATGACACCAAAATAAAGCTCTATTTGTGCGAACAAAATGATAACAATTTCATTTGGGTACAGTGTAGCATGACCGCGCAATTGTCACTGAAAGCGCTAGAGCGATGAAAGCTGAAAATTGGGCTGGGAAGGAAGGGGGGCGAAAGTACCCTGTATTGTAGTGGTTAAAGAAAATATCTACTTTTGAGTATAATGCACTGTTGCATTGTTGACCACAAATTCTGATGCAACTAGATAAGGTGGTGACTCCCTTGTTAGGGAGCACTTCTGGTTGTGGGTGAAGTTTTTTTTATGCTGTTCCCACCCCTCGTTATGGCACTGCTTGGGGACGTCCCTATGGTCAAGATTAATGGAGCTGTGTCAGTCAGTGTCAGTCAGTGAATGAAAGATAAAATAGTATTTTTGTACTCGCCGTAAAATCCTTTTCTCTGAAGTTCACTGACTGACACAACACCCTCCCCTCCTATTGGTTTAAGTTATACTGCATGTTGACGTACTGAGCTGCAGGAGGCAGGCTGAGAGCATGTTACTGGAGGGACCGCCCCCTGGGCTGAACTGTAAAGCTCTGTTTTTTTTTTTCACATGTATAACATGTTCTGCCTAGTCCTCTCCTGAGGGTGGCGTAACAACCCTATGGTCAAGATTAGTGGAGCTGTGTCAGTCAGTGAACTTCAGAGAAAAGGATTTTACGGCGAGTACAAAAATCCTATTTCGCACGGAGCCGTCTCTTCTTTTTCTTTAGCAGTCCCCCCCCCACATCATCTTCCTGTGACTGCCCCTATAGCAAGCCATGTGTTGAGGGGCACCCATGCAGGTGTGCTTCCATAGGCACACACAGCAAGGCTCTGCCATGCCCCTTGCTCCCTCCTCACTGAATTAGATTAACAGCAGAAGTCAATGGATCCCACTGCTTCCTGTGGGTGATATGAAAGCAGGAGGAGGGGAGAATAGCTGCAGCCAGGGCAACACTGGGTCAATTAGATCCAGGGATGTGGGAGTAGAAGTGTTTAGGGATGGGTGAGTAGAAAAGGTATCTAAATGTTATTTTACCTTAATTTCTTGTTAACCTTGCCTCACAAGCATATTGCTGTGGCACATCTTGCTGTATGCATTGGGAGATGTGGTTTTATTGTCGCCAAGAGAATGGAAGACCTGTACAATTTCTGCATAGTTTCTGTTAACAATATATTTTAGGAAATGAGATTGGTTGCTATGGGTAACAGTTGCACACTTCAGTTTGCTTAAATCAGTGCATGTTGGTATGACATGAATTGAGAAAAAAAGTGTGTGTGTGTGTGTATATATTGATTTTTCCCTTTATTTTCACCTTGTGATTTCACCAGTAACACATTTCCTGTCTTGCGTATCTCTATTCCACTGTAGGACCCCTTGGACAGCAGTGCTGTCCATTTAGGGAGAGAATAGCTCCATGGACAAATTAAAGCTAATATTCAGCTAACTTTTTTTTTTTTTTTGTAACCCTTTTTTCTGGACAGCTTGGACTGTTAAAGCAGTAGTAAACCACAGTAGTAAACAGTCTGAACTGAGTTCCAAAAAATGTTTCTACACTCAACTGACTATAAATGAACCTGTGTACATGTACTGATAAGATAACAGAGGAGAGTTCAGGAGCAGCTGAAAAAAATGCCCAACTTCTAAACATCCATTTACCAGCAGCAGTGTACATGAAGCCTCAAGCATCGTACACGCGCTTAGATTTTCGGGCGACAGAACGTCTAATTTTTGTGCCATGCTAGTCTCATGTTCAAAGTTACTAACAATACGAGAATTTTTGTTTGACAGAATACAACTTCAGAACTGACATAATGACATAACGTATTGAATAGTTTTGTATGTATTCTTTCATTTCTGGGCATGCGTAGTCTTGCTCTTACGATTTTTATTGTACGAAAACCATACTAATGAAACGAAAATCAGACGTTGAGTTCACATTCGACAAAAATGTTAGTCTGCACATGGAGCTTTTGTCTGACGAAAAAGTGAAATCGGACAATTGGTTGTCGACCGCACATTTGATGTCTGAAAATCAAAGCATGTGTATGGGCCTTTAGGGATGAGCTTGAGCATCCTTCAAGCTTGTCTCTACCTGAAAGTTATGCTCTTTTGCAGTCCAGTCAGTTGTGGGGCCACTTGTTCACTACCCCACAACACATGTAAAATAAAGGGGGGGGGGGCAGCTGCTGATGTTGATGCTCCTCTTTGGACACAGTGGGGGAGTTTTACTAAAACTGTAGAGTGTGCAAAATCTGGTGCAGCTGTGCATGGTAGCCAACCTGATTGGCTGCACCAGATTTAGCAATTTCCAGTTTTAGTAAATCAATCCCGCTATGCTTATATTTAGTTATTCAACATTTAACTTTTAGCCTTGGTTCACACTGGAGCGTTTTGACATGCGATTTGACATGTCAAATCGGCGACAATTACCGTCAATAGCACCGCCCTAATTGATGCAACGTTGCATCTGCGGCGCTGCACCGATATATCAAAAAGTAGTTTCTGTACTACTTTTTGCAATTTCGGGCTGCGATTTACATTGACATCTGTGCAGAAACCTGCACTCATGTCTCTGAAATCACAGTCGAAATTGGGACTGACACGCGGCTTCATTCCCGCAGCTCAGTGTGAACCTGGGCTTAAGTTCAGAATAGACGTCCTCTAGTTACCACCTGATTTGACAGTGTCCTATAAAATGTATAATAAAATGGTAAGCATAACATTTGTTACATGCTTCTAGTACTATGACCCACACTGAAACTAACTTTTTTTCATTTTTTTTACTTCTAGGTACCGCAGAGAGGAAGATGCATATAAAATCTATTATTATAGAAGGCTTCAAGTCTTATGCTCAGAGAACTGAAATAAATGGCTTTGATCCACTCTTCAATGCTATTACTGGACTTAATGGCAGTGGCAAATCTAACATCCTTGATTCTATTTGTTTCCTTCTGGGCATCTCAAACCTTACACAGGTAAATTGGAAATGTAGGTAGTCGCAGCTTCTTCCAGCATCCAGGACCTCACAGGACACTGAGGAGATGAGTAATTACAACATGGTTTATGCTGCTGCCTTCAAGTGATTGGACAAAAAGGCACTAATCCCCACCCAGGCATAACCCCTCACAGCTCACTTAAGCCTCAGTTTTGCGCTAGTATCAGAAGATGATGGATGCTTCTTTGAGTCTTTCGGAAGATCAATTTTTTTGGGTGATTTGTTTGCTATACCCTGTTCCTAACACCCCTGTACAGGCAGAGGTGGGTCCTATCCAGATCAGTCATTATAGCCAGCAGGCCAAGAGCGACTGCACAATAGTGAAGATGATCTGTAATTGTCTGCTGTGTTCAGAGCTGGATCCTGCGAGCATCAAGCTCTGATGTACAGCATATCTTGTGATTTCATTGGTGGAGTGCTCTACAGGTCCTGGGCAGTAATCCTCCTGAAGGGGAGTCTCTGAAGGCCCTGTGGGTGTACTTGCCGCCATGCATGATGTTTGGGCCTACTAGGTCCTGCAGTGTGGACTGGTAAGTGCTTCTGTGTTTTCAGAGTTGTAACCCCCCCCCCCCCACAGTGTTCCCTCTGTGTGTTGGGTTTTAGAGGGCAAGACGTGCGTATTTGTTTTTTTCCCTATGGTGTGATATACAGGCTGTGGCAGTGTTTAAAAAGGGGGTCGGGTTGACTGTTGTGTGTCCTATGCACTTTTATAGGGATTCATTGCCTACACTGCTTAACAGCATCCACCAGATATCTCAGCCATCCTGCCTTACACAATCGCTAACTGAACTGACTTCATTCCATTGGAGCACAGCGGGATGTATACTTTTTGGAAGGGGGAGCTGGGCTGGGCTGTTGTCGCTTTAATGTTTTGTCATAGGTTGACACTCCTCAATTGAGTGGCAGTTTCCCTCTGGGTTTACAGCCCTTTCATGCCTCAGCAAGAGCTGGCTTCTCGCAGGCAGAGGTGTGGGAAGACAATGTGGGCTCCTAAGTTCCTTCATCAGGCAGGGAGGTTTTCCTGCAATATTCGCTGTGCAGTGGCTCCCCTATGGGTAAGATAAGATCTGAATCCTCTCCCTTATTCTCACTAGCCTGGGATGCCAATGTTGGGTACTTTTTTATCCTCTTTCCCATTTGCCGGAGGATGAGGTGTTGAAGGAAGAAGTGGAAGCCGTTGAGGATCAGGAGTCCTCTGTAGATGAATCCACCCAGGAGGAATCTCAAGGTCTAGGGTTGTTTCAGACACAGAAGGCCACATTAGGCTTCTTGGCAGATGCGTTGCACTAACCTTAAGTTGTTGCTACCTAAATTTTCTTCCCCTAAAGTGCCTGGTTTTGGATCCTATGGCTTGTGCTTTACCTGGAGAGAAGGTGTTTTCACCAATGGTTTGTGCTGGGGAAGATGGTAGTCTCCTTTGAGGCAGTCCTCTATGCACACTTGCACTCCAGAGCTCTGCAGCTCAATATCCTGGCAGTATGGGACAAGTATATATATATATATATAGACTAGGGCTGAAACAACTAATCGATTAATCGACACCTAATCGATTATGAAATCGATTATGAAAATGGTAATTGATTTAATCGGCCACTAAAATAATGGGGTTAAAAAAAAAACTAAAATTAGCCCTTTATGGTACAAAAAAGAGCAAATCACTACTGTAAGTATTACTTCACTGTCCCATGGTAAAAAAATTAACCCCTTACAGTAGCGATTTTTTTGCTTTTTTTTTGTAATAATTTAAAACATTTTTGACCCCATTATGTTACTAAACATCTCAGGCCTGGGTCACACCTCTGTTTTTTTGTGCTTTTTGCAGAAACACACTACAGTTCATTTACATGATTTCCTATGGAACATGTTCATATCCATGATTTTTTCAGCTGCTGCGTATTTGGAAAAGACGAGGACTTTTTTTTAACGGTGCTATTTTGGTTAAATATACTTCAGTGGAGAAGCTGCAGAAAAGCATGTAATAATGCATTTTTGCAGCGTTTTGCTGTGTTTTTTAATCTGCCCAACAAAATATTGGGCAAAAAAAATATGTAAAAATGCAAATTGCAGCAAAACTACTTTTTTTTTTTTTTTTTAAGGTTATTAACCGATTAATCGAAATCATAATCGGCCAACTAATCGATTATGAAAATAATCGTTAGTTGCAGCCCTACTATAGACAACTATATTCAAATACATATGTAACATTCCAATATCAAATGTAAACAAAATTGTCCATGAAAATATATCTGAAATAAAATATGGGAGATATACAATGTCGAAATGTGTCTTCAAAATGGGTAAAGGTATGCTGCTCCCAAGTATCTAAACTGATACATTCGTGAGTCTATTAACCGTGTTCCACCACTGCTCAAAAAAAAAAAATATAAGCCTCTTACCAGAACAATATGATCTCTCTATTTTAGGAGATCATATAAAAGCGTAAGATCAAGAGAAGTCATAGAAGCAGCCAGCTCTTGCAACCACACTCCTGAATAATTTCCCCGGCATATGGTGTCTCAACTGCCACAGGTCTCCCTTGTACTCCAGGATGCAGTGTGTTTTTTGCATGCAAGGCAGAGAAAGGCTTATTGTGTAGTATTTCCACACGAAAAAATTGTATTTTAAAATACCACACTGCACTTAGAAAAAAGAGGTTAAAATGCAGCAGTAGAGCGAAATTGGGTCCGACTGGAATACACCAGCAGGACCAGAACGTAGTGACATCACAGCGCCCATCTCCTGCAAACGCGTTTTTCCGTATAAGGCGTCATCTGGGAATGGAGGATGAGTATGTGTTTGGAGTCCTTGAATCAGCCAGTGTGAATCACTCCAATGAAGTAGAAGGTCTTAAAGCGCTACTAAACAACAGCTTAAAAAATAAAATAAAAAATCCCTCTGCAAATCAATATTATAATGTGTATACATGAGTGGCTGGGGCTGCGATATTGTCACTCACACATGCTCATGGGAGCTCTTGGCTACAGCACGGAGCTCTGAATATACTGAGTTTACTACTACAGATGACAGTGGAGGTTGCCAGTCAGCATCCTGGACCTTTGGGCAATTCAGCTGGCCCTCTTCCACTGGTCTGTCTGCTTTCAGGGTCTCCCTGTAAGAGTGCAGTCAGACAATGCCACCACAGTGGCATACATCATCCATCAAGGAGGGACAAGAAGTCATGTTGGATTTTAATCCTGTCTTGGGTAGAAAATAATGTTTTTGCCACCTCTCTCCCCTGACACACATCAGGGTTTGGATGTTCTTCGCACCCAAATCTCTTTGAACCTCCGAAATTCTGGGTCCCTAATAAGAGTTCATAAATCCAGAGAATAATGGAAATCGGTCCACTCCAGCCAAACTTAAAATGATTGTAAAGTCTTGTGTGTTTGTTTATAGAAAAAAAAATGTTATACTTGCCTGCCCTATGCAGTGGATTTTTACAGAGCAGCCCAGATCCTCCTCTTCTCAGGTCTCTCTTCTGTGCTCCTGGCCCCTCCCTCCTGTCAAGTGCCCCCACAGCAAGCGGCTTACTATGGGGGCACACGAGCCGAGTCACAGCTCCCTGCGGTCCCGTCCCCTCTCTCACCTGATTGGCTAACTGACAGCAGCAGGAGCCAATAGTGCCGCTGCTGTGTCTCAGCCAATCAAAATGGAGAGACTCGGAGGGCCGAGAGACTCGTGGACAGAGATGGGGCTCAGGTAAGTATTAGGTGGGCCGAGGGGGGCTGCTGCACATAGATGGCTTTTTATCTTAATGCATAGAATGCATTAAAGCGGCGTTCCAGTCTGAGTAAAAAAAAAAAAAAGTCAGCAGCTTCAAATACTGTAGCTGCTGACTTTTTTAATATAAGGACACTTGGCTGGCCTGGGAGCCGTGATGTAGGCCACCAAAGCCGATCCTTCCATCGACTTTGGGTGCCGGCATCCTTGCAGATTCACAGCCTGTTTCGTAATGCGCGAATCGCGCATCGCTTTCTGAATGGTCCCGTTGTCTTCTGGGACACGCACAGGTACCAGAAGGCGACAGGGACAGGTGACAGGGAAGGAGAAGGGCACAAAAAAAAAGTGGAAGGAATGTACCTCGCTGTGGTGCCATGGGATGGAAGTTCTGAAGAAAACATACCAAAAAGGTATGGAAAAAAAAATCCAAAAACTAGGTGGGCTGGGGTGTGCTTTTCTTTCAAACTGAGTTCAATTTTTTTTTTTCCTGGAACCCCGCTTTGAGATAAAAAAAAAAAAAAAAAAAAACCTTCTGACTTTACAACCCCTTTAACCTGGAAAACTTCACCCTGTGTCCTGCATGGGTGAAAATCCCTGAGTACCGCAAGGACCACAACCCAAATATTGGGGAAATGTACCTGCCGTCCAGGACACACATGGATCTTATATCTTAATATCCCACTTTTGGACGAAGAGTCTTACCCCCTTTTCCTTTTGGGCTTGTTTGCTTTGTTGCTGTATTGCGCCCCCCCCCTCAGATTCATTGCTTTGGGACATCCCATGTAGTAATAACTAGTAAATGCCTGTATCCGGTGATGTATGCTTAAGAATTTTTCAGATTTTTGGTTTACTTGTAAAATCCTTTACTTGAGTACATCACAGGACACAGAGTTCCCCCTCCCTTTAGGCTTGTGTTCCTTTTTTATTATATATTTTTTTTAAAGTAAAACAGGCTTTGGAGGGTTTATTATTTTTTTCTCTGTCTGGCCAGTGTCCTTTGCCTGAGGGTGGAAGCATAACCCATGTAGTAATGAATATTAACATCTTTGTGTCATGTGATGCTTATCAAAAGATATCAAATACATGCATTGCACATCTTAATCTTGTAGGCAATTTTTGTTGGTCTCCAAGTGTACAGGTAAAATTTATGATGATTATGTTCTTGGCTGTTCCAACGCAGTGCAGTTAACAGCCAAGACTGTTGCTTTAGTTTTGGCGTCTGACTAAATTTCCCAAATTTTCAGATATTTTTTTTTTCTAGCGATCTTTTTTTTTTATTTTTATATATGCATAAAATTTTTATTTTTATATTTGCCTGAACAAAATAAATCATACTGATTATTTAATGCCGATAATGTTTTTAAATGCAGTTTTATATTGATGTGTGGGTACAAATATTTGTGTTTTCCAGGTTAGAGCTTCCAATCTGCAGGATCTTGTGTACAAAAATGGTCAAGCCGGCATAACTAAAGCCACGGTTTCAATCACCTTTGATAACCATGATAAAAAACAGAGCCCTCTGGGATTTGAGGCACACAATGAGATTACTGTGACAAGACAGGTAATTATTTGACATTATTTATTTACACAGTACAACGGAGTGATTTATTATCCTTGTAACTAATCTATATATTTTTTAAATTTAGGTTGTAATCGGTGGCAGAAATAAATATTTAATCAATGGCGTTAATGCCAACAACACTCGGGTACAAGATCTATTTTGCTCCGTGGGTCTTAATGTCAACAATCCTCACTTTCTCATCATGCAGGTATGGATTGTTCCATCTGTAACAATGGTTTTGTGGAACATACTAGACACTCATTTTGTTTTTTTAAAGCAAACAATTCAACTCGGTCTATGGCTTTTAGCCTTGCCAATCCCCAACTTCTACTAGCCTTAAAGAGGAAGTAAACCCTGGTGGGTTTTCTTTCCTTTCTTCTTCCCTGCAAAGTAAAGGCATAATGTGCTAGCATGCATCGCATACTAGCACGTTATGTGACACTTTCCTGCAAACAAAGCCCGTGTGGTCATGCTGCAGGCTACATCCATCTTCGTCCATCTTCCTTCCAGGGCTGCCGGTCACGGCACATTCGCCTGTAGAAACTGCATCGACACAGTAAATATCTCCTACAGTACCTAATAGCTAAGCCTTATTATAGGCTTACCTATAGGTACAACTTTGAGAGGGAGGTTTACAACCTGTTTGTGTGAAACTACACAAATACCCGACATGATTGGCATAAGAATGTATTGAAAGGTTGGCTTTATCTGGCTGTCTTAGTACTAGTTAAGGAAGGGCAACTGTTATTTATGTTTGCTTTAATTATGCACAATGTGTAACCAAGAGTAACAGTGTGTATCATGATTTCTAAGGCAACATTTTTAGTTATGGTTTTCCTCTTCCATTTTTTTCTTTAATCTTTAATATTTTTTTTGGCACAGGGAAGGATTACCAAAGTTTTGAATATGAAGCCTCCAGAGGTAAAAACATGTCTATTAAATGCACTTGTTTAATGTATAGCTTTTGGGTTGTACTGTAATTGTTCAAGGCTGTGAACTGTTTTATTTTCAAGATGCAGCCACTCTACAATAAGTGTGTGAGGGACAGAATGGAGTTATTTTTTACTTTTGTCGCCTTACTTTTGATTGAAATTTGTGTGTTTTGCTCTTATTTATGTCCTTTTACCATAGTGCAAAATTATTGCAATATTGAGTGTAAAAATTAGCGTGATTTGATTTTTGTTACCACTGTGATATTTTGCAAATGGACAGAGCCAGCAATGTTAATGTGGAATACATGGGAAGTTGCTCTTTGATCCTCTGCCAATTGTCATGGAATCCAGTACCTCCTTAGAATACTAGTTGTCTAGATGTCTTGAACTGTAATGTTTCCCTGATCACGGATGTAGAACTGAGATTGCAGTCAAGACATCCTGATCGTCATTCTCCTGGGTCAGTGACTCAGAAAGTACTAAAGACTTTGGATCAGACGGATAACTAAAGTGGCAGCATTTTCTGTAGGACGGGTCAAAAATGGCACCCTCCGTTAAGGTCATAAAGCAGAATTCTTTATTATGAGATCTATCTTATTGCTGTCCTTTTCCATCTTAGTTGATTAGCAGATGTAAACATTTCAGTGCTTTTGAGCCATTGATCTAGTGCAAGGATGCAAACTAGGACTTCCGACCATTTCCATCAAACTCCTTCCAGGGCAGTGACTCAGTTTTGAAGCCAGGAACATGCTGGCAACTAGCAGTTTTCCAAGAGGATTAACAATGAGTTCATATATATTTCTCTCAATACAAGTTTATTTTTAATACTTGGAGCTTTTAAAGCATGGCTGGTCTTATTGATGTTGTATACTGCATACACATTCAGCCAGCATTTCCCGTATCGCAGATTAGCAGCTCATCTTGGCGTGCAAAAATTGTGTGTACCCATATACTCATTCAAAGTGAGACATGACGACTGTTACAACCCATATTTGTATGGGTGTTTAAGTGGCATACATATATTGGGCTATATTTAAAGACCTACCACTTTGCTATTGTAAGGGCTACTATTGTGATAAGCTCTGTACTTAGCTGGTGTATATAAAATATTTTAGAAAATGTTATAACTTCTGTGAAACATAATATTTAAGATGTAACAGATCCCCTTTACTTTTAACAGATTCTTGCAATGATTGAAGAAGCAGCTGGCACCAGGATGTATGAATGCAAGAAAATTGCTGCTCAGAAAACTATTGAGAAGAAAGAGGCCAAGCTAAAGGAAATTCAGACTGTAGGTTTTTTTTTCTTTTACAAATGTTTTATTGAAAGTCAAGCATAACATATTAGTAGTCATGTGACGGAAACATCAAACAGAAGAAAGAGGACAAAAAAGGGGTGTCTCAGTGGAGGGAGGGTACATAGGTGATATAATATTCTACACGGCAATAAAGGTAGCAAAAAAAAAAAAAAAAAGGCCTAGTATAAACAGGTAATCACAACGTTGATTCGATTGCGCCACAGAATGGGCCATATGGAGTGCAGCCTAGCTCAGGTATCATCAGAGATGTTGATGTAAAGACACATACGTTCCGGACTATGCTGCTGAGTGGACATAAAGAAGCAAAAGAAAAAGGATAAAGATAAAAAGTAGATGAAATTTTCTTCCCCAAGATGTGTCACCACGACTTCGAAATATCTCACGTCATTGTAACCGTCATCCACATGTCGATTCCTCAAAATGGGAGCCACCAGAAAAGACAGATAGAAAAAAGGAATAGATAGAGTACAGACCGTGGGTAAGAGTGCCCACATAGAGGGAGTACAGAAAAAGATAAAAAGCAAGAGGGGGGAAAGAAAAGAGAAGGGGTCCTCAGGGGCCGCGCCCACACGCCCTTAAATTGAAGAAGGCTGAATGTAAGTTATCCATGGTTGCTACACTCTGAGAAATTTGTCATGGGTGTCAGAAGTAAATGATGTCAGCTTTTCATTAACCATTATGTCATTCATGTGATTTTTAACAGCTTCAAAGCTAAGTATTGGAGTTTTCCATGCTCTCGCGATGGTAATCTTGGTGGCACTAAAGAGATGCTGAGTTAACTGCCGCTCCGGGCGAAGAAGTTCAGGGACGGGTTTACATAAGAGGGCTTCGAAGGGGTCCCTTCTAAAATTAGAGTGTAGCATATTGAGCAGTAGGGTATAAACCCTAATCCATAATCTGCAAACTTTAGGGCATGTCCACCAGATATGGGCCATTGTGCCTGCACTTGCACAGCCCCGAAAGCAGTTGGGTGAGTAGGAGGGGATAAAGCAAGCTATCCTGAATGGCGTATAATACCACCGGTAAAAAACTTTGTATGCATTCTCGAGGATGGACACATTCCTGGAGCTTTTCATAAGGGATAATGTCATGGTCTGCCAATCCTCTACATCCAACCTCCTACCAAAGTCCATCTCCCATTGAGGTTTTTTTTTTCATCACGATGGTGTAATTAAAGGGCAGCTCAGTATCTATCGAGATATCTATCTATCTAAAATAGAGATAAATAGATAAAGATATATATCTCTATCTATCTCTATTTTTTCTTAACAATACTCTTGATAGATGTGTGGGGTTTTCTTGCCATCTACAAATATCTGCATTTTGAATTTCTGCACTTCACAACATGATTTTGTTGAAATGCAATGTGGTTTGACCAGAATGTATTTTAGAGGACCTCAGAAAAAGAATTATTGTAGCTTACAGAACTGGTAAGAGTTGCATAAGAATTTCTTAATATTTAGTAGTCCACAGACAATGTTTATCAGTCCACGGTTAGGCTTTACTGCAATGCTGCATGGATAGATAGATCTGTGCATGCCTTTCATGGTTTGACAGAGCAGCTGTGCTAAAAACGAGCCTTTCTCTTTCGTTCATTGATGGACACAGTGTTCCCTTATTCAGAACCATAGGGTTGTATCGCCCTCTTCAGGAGTAGGACACTAGGCAGAAAAAAGACTTGGCTACGCCTATGGGCAGTCGTATGTAATATACACCCTCTCTCTCTGCTATAGGCCTTCAGTTTTTTTGTTTTTTTTTGCCTAGTCAGGAGTAAGGACCAAATTCCCTGCTGGGATCTCTGGTCCTGTCAATTTTTTGTTCTTGCTTTTTAAATTACTTTTTTTTTTCTCTTGGATTTTTTCCTGTGACATCTACAATCAACTGCCGGACTGGACACTAAGATACAGTGGTCTACCCAGTCTGGCCAGCGACCGCGCGCAGACCACAGCTACGTGCTAGGTCGGCCTGCGTCATAGCCCCACCAGACGGGGGCTGGCCCTGCAAGTTAAATGTCTTGCCAGGTCGCATATGACCGGGTCTCGGCCTGTGTCACAGCGTTCCTCATGGCCGACACTTCGGTGGCGAGGAGGATCTCCTCTCCTTCTCTGGAGTGGTGTGGGGCGTGGGTACTCCCTGGAATGGTCTGTTCCTCTGGGGTTCTCCTCCACACCCCCCACCCCTTCCCCGTGTGAGGCCCAGGCCTCTAGCTTAGGTGCTTCGAACACTGTCAAAGCCACACCCCCCCACGGGTTGTCACTCTGGGGGGTTAAACTTGCTACCTGCTGGATGGTTGGGCGAGTGACCAGGCATCTGCAGATTCGCGCCCCCTACGGTGGGCCGCCACAAATTTAGGCCGCGGCTTTGTGGCCTACCGAAAACTCGCAGTAGGCAGCTGAAAATTTAAGCCGTGGCCATGCCGGATGCCTTCTTCCAGAGGGACGGCGCTGTGGGGGTTCTGAGGGCGACCCCCCTTGTGGGGAAGTTAAGTGGGCCCTCCGTAGGCGCCCCCTGTGAGGGGTGTTAGTGGATGCCCCCTTTGAGGGGTCTCAGCCAGTACCCCCTGTGAGGGGTTCAGTAGTACCCCCTTTTGCTGGGTTTCCGTAGGCGCTGCTTTTGTGGGGTCTCAGCCAGTGCCTCCTGTGAGGGGTCCAGTGGTGCTCCCTTTGTAGGGTATCCATAAGTGCCCCCTGTGTGGGGTCTCAGCCAGTGTCCCTGTTAGGGGTCCAAGGTGCCCCCAGTGCAGGGTCTTGGCCGTTTCCCCTTGTGAGGAGCCTTGGTCAGCGCTCCCTGTGCAGTCCCTCAGTTGACGTTCCTCATGTGTGACCTCGGTGACGCCCCTGTGCAGGGCTTAAGGCACCAGAGGTCTCAGTCGGCAGCCCCCCTGTGTTCTTTGCATTTCCACAGGCGGTGCTTGGGCATATAGGCTAGTAAATGGTGACCTCCCCTGCCTCATCGGTCTCGACTGATCCTATGTCTGGCTCTGCCGTCGTGGATGTGGCCCACCTTGCGGGGTTGGTGGCCACACTCCCTGTCATGTCTGTTAGTGAGGTTGTTCCTCCACAACTGCAGTGATGCACAAGAAGGTGCTGGTTGCCTCCCTTTTTTTACATCTGTGCAGGAAACTTTAAAGATGAAGGATGTAGCTGAGGCGGGGGTGGCGGTCCCCTTGGCACCCATAAACTGTCTCGCATGGCAAAAGTGTTCCTTTCTCCCTCCTATTTTCGAATATTTGTTCGTAAAGACTGGGAGTGTCAAAAGCATCCCTTTGTGGTTCCAAAGACGCTTTGCTGTAAGGTACCTCTTTGTGGGGTCCTTCCTTAAATAGTGGAGTGTTCCACCAGTAGTGGATCCCCCTGTCTCTGGGTTGCGCAAGGTGACCATGATTCTGGTAGAGGAGTCTCTGGCTTTTAAGGATCCGGCTGACATACCTGGAGGGGGAGCAGATTCCCTCTGCTTTCGCTGAGTTGGCGGACCAGTTGGTCTGGGGGCTGCAGTTTGTATGTGATGCCACTTGGACGCAGTTCCCTTGGTTGCTAAGCTCTCTGTTTCTGCAGTGGTGCTTAGACATGTATTGGGGCTTAAGTGTTGGTCTGCGGACTGGACTTCTAAAAAAAAAAGCTCTGACTGAGTTACCATTTCAAGGCAGTTGTCTGTTTGAGGCTACCCTGGATGTCATCGTTACGAGTCTCAAATGAGGGAAGTGTAAGAGTCTTCCACAGTCTGAAATGGGGGGGGGGGAAAGGGCCTTGTAGCGGATGTGATCCTTCTCGGCACGCAATGGATCTGGTCTGGCGAGCTGAGAGCGGGGCTCCCTAGACCAATGGACAAGGCCCCTTCAGCATGAAGGCACGTCCTCACCTATGTCATAGTGTTCCGGCCTTGAACCCCCGAATAGGGTTTTTCCTTCCAATTGGCATTTGTCACCGGAAAGGGGGCAGTTCTCCTTGGGGCTGTGCAAGCCCTGTTGCTTCAGGGTGTGCTTTCCTGGTTCCAGTGGGTACAGAAAGTCAGAATGGAGTCCATCCACACGGTGGTGGCTTCCCTTCCTCATGGGGGCTTTCGGGGTTCTGTCGACATCACAAATGCTTATTTATGCACTCCTATATGTGCCCAGCACCAACACTTCCTCCATTCTGTGAGAAAAGAGCATTTTCAGCTCGTGGTGTTGGCTTTTGGTCTTGCCTCTACCCCATACATACTCACAAAGGTGTTGGCCCCAGTTCTGGCGTGGTTACATCAGTGGGGGATTGAGATCCTGGGCTGCTTGGACGATCTTCTTCTGTGAGCAGTCACCCCTACCCTGAGGTTATCAGTTGGCTTCTATACTACCTGAAGTCTGCTCCGGCTCCTTCCAGAAAATTGGATTATCTGGGCCTGACTCTGGTTTCAGCTCTGGCTCATCTGCAATCCCAATGTGAAAGCCCGAGTTTCACACTGAGATCCCTTTCACACTGGGGCGTTTTTCAGGCACTTTAGCTTTAAAAAAAGCACCTGAAAGAAGCCGCAACTGCAATCCCAATGCAAAAGCCAGAGTGCTTTCACACTGAGGCGCTGCAATGGCAGGGCGTCATAAAAAGTCCTGCAAGCAATCAATGGGAAGTGTCTTCAAAACGCCTGAAAAGCGCTTTTGGCAGCAGTGCTTTATACCCTTTATTTGGCCACTAGCAGGGGTTAAAAGCGCCCCAAAAACGCTGGTAAAGCGCTGCTAGTTTAAGCGGTGCTTTACAAGCATTTTTTTCGGCGCTGACATTGTGAAAGGGCTCTTAAAGCACTTGGGCTTTCACATTGGGATTGCAGATGAGGCTTCTTTCAAGCGATTTACAGGCGCTTTTTTTAACGCTAAAATGCCCCAGTGTGAAAGGGGTCTTAAGGATTTTTACCTTAACCCTTTCCCAGCCAGTTCTTTACGTTGTATGGACCTGACAGCGAGGGGTTTCACACACAATTTGGGCACACTTTGTCCCCTATGTAATGGGGAGGAATAGTTACACCCAAGCACATAAAATCCCACCACACATATACACACATGAACCTAAATGCTTGCGTCGTGGGTGCCTACGCGTGATAACTTTGACTGTGACACACGTTGCATATTGGCGCGTACGTCAGAGGGAGAGCAACAATTCTAACACAAGATCTCCTTGTAACACTAAACTGATACCCAATAAGAGGCATTTAAACTGTCGCCTATAGAAAATATAATGTGTCCCCTTAAGAGCCCCCCTCAACACTTATGTCCCCATCAAACACTTGTGCCCCCACCAAAGCACATTTCTTTCTCCCTGCACGGTCCTATATTTCCCCTGTAGAGTACCATTACCGCTGTGGTACTCCTCTAAAGGGCTGGCTGTAGTGCAGACATACAGCACTTATCGGCTCCCGCCTGGCTGTTGCACGGGCACACTGTATGTGACATGGCAGCGTTAAGGTCACTGAATTGCACTACGGGTGGGCGGCAGGAGGTGCAGCCAGTCTGCATTGAATGAATTTGAACTTCGTTGAGCAGAGACCGTCCCCGCAGTCAGTCTAATGAGTAGCTGCAGGCCGGAGGACACATGCTAGTTGGAGACCCCTGGTGTAATCTAATTGTGTAATCTTCAGGCCCAATTTTTTTTTAAAAATGTGTGCTAATAGCGGCAGCAAATAGGGTAATGCTTTCTATGCATTAAGGTAAAAAGCCGTCTGTGCTGGATGTCGACCTCCCCCCTCCTTTTCCTTACCTGAGTCCGATCCAGTGATGTGCGCGAGAGCAGCGGCTCTCGCTGCTGTCTCCATCCTCACTGGGGAAATTGATAGCAGCAAGAGCCATTGGCTGTGGGGGTGGGGGAAGGGCAGAGTCCCGCTGCCTGTGTCAATAGATGCAGAAGTGGGACTCGGGATGGGGTGGGGGCACTGGACAGAGTGGAGGAGCCGCTGGCGGGGGGGACCTGAGTAGAGGAGGTTCGAGGCTAATTTTGACTTTATGTGCAATTCCATTGCACAGAGCAGGTAATTTATAGAAGTGTGTGTGTTTTTTTTTTTTTTTTTTTTTTTTGTCCCCCCCCCCCTTCAAAATTCCTTTACAATTGCTTTCTAATGTTAACCCTTTCCCGCCGAGCGTACGCACATCTGCGTACTCGGCTTCCGGGGGTTATACCGGGATGATGCCCGCACCTGCAGGCATCATCCCGGTACCGTTTTTTACAGCAGGCGATTGGCTATCCAGGCATAACAACCGATGCGGCTAAAAGCCGCTCGGCTGTTATGCCGGAGGAGCGGGAGGGGACGTCCCCCCCTCCCGCCGCCTCTCGCCGCTGTTACCGGTGCTCCCGCTCGATCGGGAGCACCGATTAGAGATCCGTCGGCTCTGGCTGCTGGGGAGGAACTGGAACGAAGCCGTAATCGGCTTCGTTCCACTCTCCTCATCGTAAACACGGAAGCGACGTCATGACGTCACTTCCCGTTTACTCGGCTGCCAATGGCGCCGGTTTTAAAAAAATATCCGGTATTCAGAATCGCCGTTTTCGGCGATCTGAATACATTGAAGTGTAAAGGAGGGGTGGGGGGTCTTTTAGACCCCCGATCCCTCCATAAAGAGTACCTGTCACTACCTATTACTGTCACAAGGGATGTTTACATTCCTTGTGACAGCAATAAAAGTGATCAAATTTTTATTTTTTTTTTTTAAACAATTTAGTCATTTAAAAATAAATAAAATAAATAAAAAAATAAAAAAAAATTTTTCAAAGCGCCCGCCGTCCCCGCGAGCTCGCGAAGCAAAGAAAACGCATACGGAAGTCGCGCCCGCGTATGTAAACGGTGTTCAAATCACACATGTGAGGTATCGCCGCGATCGTCAGAGCGAGAGCAATAATTCTAGCAGTAGACCTCCTCTGTAACGCTAACCTGGTAACCGTAAAAATTTTTTAAAGCGACGCCTATTGAGATTTTTAGGTACCGTACTTTGTCATCAATCTACAAGTGCGCGCAATTATAAAGTGTGACATGTTTGGTATCTATTTACTCGGCGTAACATTATCTTTCACATTTGGCAAAAAAATTGGGCTAATTTTACTGTTTTTTTTTTTTTTTATTCATGAAAGTGTCCCTTTTCCCAAAAAGTTGCGTTTAAAACACCACTGCGCAAATACCGTGTGACATAAAATATTGCAACAATCGCCGTTTTATTCTCTAGAGCCTCTGCTAAAAAAATATATATAATGTTTGGGGGTTCCAAGTAATTTTCTAGCAAAAAATATGGATTTTAACTTGTAAACACCAAATTCCAAAAATAGGCTTAGTCATGAAAGGGTTAAGCAGGTTCAGATCAAAATAGAAATGTAACTGTTTGCATTATTTCCCTTAGATCCTAGAGGAAGAGATCACTCCAACCATACATAAGCTTAAAGAGGTAGGTGCGACAATTTCACTACTTAAGAGCTTGTTATATTTGCTACTTTAAAATTATTTGGGAAGCAAACTAATGGTGAAAACTCTTGTTTTATGTTATTCAAGCTGTAACGTGACATACATCTGTCATGTTCAACCCACCAAAAATAAAATCAAAAACACTGCATTGCTCTAACAGGGAAAAAAATGTATTTCTAAAATCGCATACTCTGTGGATCAACAATCTGCAATGTTTTCTCTTTTAAAAATGAATAGCCAGTTATATATTGTGCATTTAGAAGCAATTTACAGAATTGGCTTGAACTAGCTCCTTTTGAAACAGTATTCTGTGTTTCCTTCTACACATCCTCTTCAATTAGCAAAATCATTTTAAGGAGCTAGTGACCAAAACTGAACTTTTTACAGTGCATCTGGAAAGTATTCACAGCGCTTCACTTTTTTCAACATTTTGTTATGTTACAGCCTTATTCCAAAATGGATCAAATTACCATATTTAGCGGCGTAAAACACGTGCTGGAGTATAACACGCACCCCAAGTTTAGGAGGGAATTTTAAGGAAAAAAAACTTTTAGGAGGGGGCTTACATTTAAATGCCCATCAATGCAGCCTTGCCCAGTGTCATTTGCAGCATGATAGTTTAAAATTTCCGCCGCCGAGATACACAGAGCTGGATGTCCTGTGTACTCAGCTCCTCTCGCAGTCCAGCCCTTTGGTCACGCTCCTATGATGACCATAACGCAGGTCCAATGGCGTGACTGCGAGCAGAGCCGAGCCTAGCAGAGTACACAGTACATCCTGCTTTGTGTATATCGGCGGTGCTCGCTACTCCAGACAGCGGGGATCGGCATATAATGCGCACCTACATTTTCCCCCTAATTTTAAGGGGAAACAAGTGCGGGTTATACGCCCATAAATACGGTATTTTCCTCAAAATTCTACAAACAATACCCCATAATGACAACATGAAAGAAGTTTGTTTAGAGACCTTTGCAAATTTTTTAAAAATAAATATTGACAGCCTTTGCCATGACACTCAAATTGAGCTCAGGTGCATCCTTAAGATGTTTCTACAACTTGATTGGAGTCCACCTGTGGTAAATTCAGTTGATTGGACATGATTTGGGAAGGCACACACCTTTCTATATAAGGTCCAATAGTTAACGGTGCACGTCAGCACAAACCAAGCCATGAAGTCAAAGGAATTGTCCATAGACCTCCACCAATCCAGGCCTGTATGGTAGAGTGGCCAGACAAAAGCCACTCCTCAGTAAAAGGCACATGACAGCTCGCCTGGATTTTCTCAAAAGGCATCTGCAGTACTCTGACCGTGAAAAACAAAATTCTCTGGTCTGATGAAACAAAGATTGAATTCTTTGGCCTGAATGGCAAGCGTTATGTCTGGTGGAAACCAGTCAATGCTCATCACCTGCCCCAATATCATCCCTACAGTGAAGCATGGTGGTGGAAGCATCATGTTGTGGGGATTTTTTTATTGGCAGGAACTGGGAGACTAGTCGGGATCAAGGAAAAGATGAATACAGCAATCTACAGGGACATGCATGATGAAAACCTGCTCCAGAGCACTCTGGACTTCAGACTGGGTCAAAGGTTCATCTTCTAAGAGGACAAAGACCCTAAGCACACAGCCAAGGTAACAAAGGCGTGATTACTGGAGAACTCCATGAATGTCCTTAAGTGGCCCAGCCAGAGTCTTGATTTGAACAGGATTGAACATCTCTGGAGAGATCTAAAAACGGTTGTGCACCAATGCTCCCCATCCAACCTGATGGAGTGTGAGAGGTCCTGCAAAGAATGGGAGAAACTGCCCGAAAATGGGTGTGCCAAGCTTGTAGCATCATACTCCAAAAGGCTTGAGGCTGTAATTGGTGCCAAAGGTTCTTCATCAACAAAGTATTGAGCAAAGGCTAATAAATACTTATGTACATGGGATTTTTTTCTTTTTAATAAATTTGAAAGGGTTTCATTATGGGGGGATTGTGTGTAGCATTTTGAGGAAAATAATGAATTGAATCCATTTTGGAATAAGGCTGTAACATAACAAAATGTGGAAAAAGTGAAGGGCTGTGAATACTTTTCGGATGCACTGTATATAAGAGAATGTCTTGGTAGGGCATTGTACATGGGCAGGATTAGGTTTCTCCCTCTTGATCTGTACCTATTTTAATACCAAGAGCATCTTTCTTGTATGATACAACCATAAATGCAAATCACATTGAAGTAGAGAGATTTAAACTTTTATCTTATACCTAGCTTGAAGCTCCTGAGTCAAAGTAAGGCTTCTTCCTTCAAAAGTTCCTGGGTATTTGTACTTTGTAGCATCTTTCCTCTAAAGCAGAATTTCTGAGTGTGTAAATTATAGCTGCTAAAACAGATAACAAAAATCTGCAAGGATGCAGCAGGGTTGTGATGGCAGTACTGTATACAATGTGCAGCCCCTTGGCTTTCTGTGTCCCCTCCCTGCCTCTACCCTGTTCAGAAGTTTTGTAATTTATTTCACAACCTTCTTGTTTAAGGCCTTAAGCTGGCCATACTCTGAGTACATTTTGGAAGGTTCCCAATGAACAGATCAAAATTGGTGTTGACACCATCCTGCCTCGATTGGGCAGAAAACTGACAGCTGAACAGTAGCTGAATCCAATCAGGTGCAGCCTTTTTTTGGGGTATGCTGACAGCTAACCGCAACAGCTGTCGGAAAACAATAACTGCCACTGTAAATTTGACTGTCCATGGTTTGTGTGTGTGGTGATGTAGAATTTGTTAGATTTTTTATTTTTATTTTTTTTCTACAGTGTATGGCAAGATTTAAAGGCAAAAACCATGCATGCAATCATTGCCTTGATAATACATTTTCTACTTCATCTAATTTTGACTTTATAGGAAAGGTCCTCTTATTTGGAGTACCAGAAAATCACAAGAGAAATTGAACATCTGAGCCGTCTTTATGTAGCTTATCAGTTTGTTTGCGCAGAGGAGACCAAGGTCCGCTCTGCAGAGGAACTGAAGGATATGCAAGAGTCTATACTGAAGCTTCAGGAGACTATATCGGAGAATGAGCGAAGAATAAAAGAACTGAGCAAAGAGATAGGAGAGCTGGAGAAAAAGCGAGACCAGGTATGTCCGCTTCAACGGGTGGCAGTATTGGTGAATTTAGGCTTGCTGCATAATTGTACAGATGCTAGATTTTTTTTTTTTGTCACATGTAGTAGAAATGAGTATTCTCTACTTTGCAGGAAATTGGAGGAGCATTGAGATCTCTGGAAGAAAGCCTTGCAGAGGCCCAGAGAACTGATACCAAAGCTCAGAGTGCTTTGGATCTTGTAAAACAAAACCTGAAAGGAGAACAGAAGAAGCGCAAGGATTTGGTAAAGAGCATGGAAGACGTAAGTAAGAAAATATTTGAATGTTTAAAGCAGCTCTTCAGTCATTTTTTTTTTTTTCAACTTTCCACCTTCCATCCAACTTTAAATCTTCTACCCTTGTTGTTTTAACTTTGGATAGTAAAACATTTTTTTTTCTGCAAGTAAATACCTTATACAGCCCACTTCCTGTTTCTTGTCTGGTCATTAGCCTAGGCTTATGACATCATGCACACCTCTCTCACTCTCCTGAGAGTTTGCCAGGAAGTGAGTCATAAGGGGGCATAAGTCATAAGGGGGCCAATGAGAACTGCAGAGTTGGAGGTGTGCCTCCTGTGTAAATCCAGGAAGTAAACGGGCAGCACATTCAGCTGCCAACAGTTAAAATGAATGCAACCAGACTTGGTGGAGTGATATTTCTGCAGAATATTTGGCAAGTATAGAATCAAAGTATGTATGAAATAATATGCAAAGTGGTCGCAGGGAAGCTTCAAAATGGCAAAGATGGTTTTTATTACAAAATATCTGCACAGACTGCAGTTCCTCTTTAAGTAGGTAAAGTATCTCTTGTATCTGTGTATTTAATGGTATTGGTTTGACTCTATTGAAGGATGCCAAGGCAGTGATCAACAAGGAGAAGGAAGTTAAGAAGATAACAGACAATTTTAGCTCCTTGCAGGAGACCAGCCAGAAGGATGGAGAGGCTTTCACTGCTGCTCAACAACATTTCAACGCTGTCTCTGCTGGGCTGTCCAGTAATGAGGATGGTGAAGAGGCTACACTTGCTGGACAGATGATGGCTTGTAAGAATGACATCAGCAAAGCAGAAACAGAGGCTAAGCAGGTATTTGAGAATAACCGCCAAAGCCAACTTAACTACGCTAAAGTTGCATTCACACCTGAGCATATAATTTTCAGCAGAAAGTCACACACTTTTGCCACGATTTTGTACATGTCAATTAGGGCTGCAACTAATGATTATTTTCTTAATCGATTAATCGGCCGATTGTTTTTTCGATTAATCAGATACAATCACAAAAAAACGTAATGTTCAATTTTTTTCGTTTATTTAAAAGTAATCATGAAAAAACTGAGTGTTACACTCAAACTGCAGAATAAAAAACGTTTAACATTACTGATGGGGCGCTATTCCTCCCGGGGACACCAATGATGGGGCACTATTCCTCACTGACACCAATGATGGGGCATTATTCCTCCCACTGACACCTATTCCTCTCACTGACACACTATTCCTCTCACTGACACACTATTCCTCCCAGGGACACCAATGACGGGGCATTATTCCTCCCACTGACACCAATGATGGGGCACTATTCCTCCCACTGACACACTATTCCTCCCGGGGACACCAATGACGGGGCGCTATTCCTCCCGGGGACACCAATGATGGGGCACTATTCCTCACACTGACACCTATTCCTCCCAATGACGGGGCACTATTCCCCCCCACTGACACCAATGACGGGGCACTATTCCCCCCCACTGACATCAATGACGGGGCACTATTCCCCCCCCACTGACATCAATGACGGGGCACTATTCCCCCCCACTGACATCAATGACGGGGCACTATTCCCCCCCACTGACATCAATGACGGGGCACTATTCCTCCCACGGACACCAATGACGGGGCACTGTCCCCCCCCCCCCCCCCCCACGGACACCAATGACGGGGCACTGTCCCCCCCCCCCCCACGGACACCAATGACGGGGCACTGTCCCCCCCCCCCCCACGGACACCAATGACGGGGCACTTCCCCCCCCCCCCCCCACGGACACCAATGACGGGGCACTCCCCCCCCCCCCCACGGACACCAATGACGGGGCACTCCCCCCCCCCCCACGGACACCAATGACGGGGCACTCCCCCCCCCCCCCCCCCACGGACACCAATGACGGGTCACTCCCCCCCCCCCCCCCCACGGACACCAATGACGGGGCACTTCCCCCCCCCCCCCCCCCACGGACACCAATGACGGGGCACTATTCCCCCCCCCCCCCCCCCCACGGACACCAATGACGGGGCACTATTCCCCCCCTCCCCACGGACACAAATGATGTGGCACTATTCCCCCCCACTGACACCAATGATGTGGCACTATTCCCCCCACTGACACCAATGATGGGGCTTTATTCCTCCCACAATGGTGTTTCTGGGGGGGGGGGCATAATAGAGCCACATTGGTGTTTCAGCCGGGGGGGGGGGGGGGAATAGTGCCCCATCATTGGTGTCCCTGGGAGGCGCTACCCCCCCCCCCCCGCAGAAACACCAATGTGGCACTGAATGTTGTGTGTGCTTTTACAACTTGCCGATAGCTGCTACCTTTTTCTCACACTCTGTGCAGCTCGGCTCAGTGTCCTCACAGATTCTCTCCCTCGAGGCAGCAGCGGGCGGGGCTGAGATCTGTGTGAATGTCACGTGACATCAGCGAGGAGGAGAGGCGCGCCGCGGATGTGCAGCGGCGAGTGTGTGCCTGATCAGAGAGCGCCGCCGAGGACACAGGAAGGATGAGATAGGAGGAAAGGATTTATTTCGTTTTTTTTTTCAAGGAACATACAGGCGGAAGGTGCGGACCAACTAATCGATAATGAAAATCGTTGACAACGATTTTCATCATCGATTATTATCGATAATATCGATTAACCGTTGCAGCCCCAATGTCAATGTAAAAAGCAGAGAAATGCCTGTTCTGCCCAAAAAGAAACTTGTGTACCTTTTTTGAGCTTCACGCGTTTTGGTTCAGGCGACAGAACGCTCAGATGTGAACAGGAGCCATTTGAATGAATGGAATTTTGCTTGTTAGGTGTTTTTGAACTTTTGAGATGAGCATTTGTTTTATGAACTGAAAACGCTCAGGTGTGAATTCAGCCTCAGTGACAGCTTGGTTAGCTACACCCATTCATTAATGCAAACAAGGGAACAGCAGATCGTGCTGTTCTAACTCAATGTATAAAGAGTATAGTAATGGAAAAAAATTTAAGTCGTTTATCCAAACATTAGAATGGGGTTGATGCACGATTAAATCAACCTTGACTTGGAATGTTTTTGTGCTGACATCATTCGGATATCCCCACTCAAAGCCCAGGATGTCATATGACGTACTGCGAGGCGGGAAGGGGGTAAAGGAAATCTTTCATGAGTGAAATTATGAAGGCTGTCATTGCTAGCGTTTCATTCTGCAAATGCTAACTGTCACTTGTCAAAATTATTTAGTGACTAATGCAGAACCAAGTATGCAGATAAGTTATGGCCTGCATGCTTCTTTGTCAGTAACTGACTGTTAATGATAACCATTTTAAGCGTCAATGCTGTCTAATACACACCTTAAAATCTCTGTACCATCAACTTTAGATCTTCTAAATGTGATCTGAGAAGCTACCTAGGGACTCCAATCCAGTCCTTGCAATACATAGTTGGCAGATCTAAAGGAGATTTGCACAATAAATTGTAATGTGTGGTGAACTTAAGGCAACTAACCTGCATAAAGTCGCCTATAGCAGTCTCCTTTTGCGTCTCAGGAAAGGTTTACTCAAAATAATACAAATTACCTGAGTATTGTTGCTTCCCTTTTGCATCTCCACAGGTACTGTGGAAGTTGTGCTCAAAAAAGGCAAGCAGAGGGCAAAGAACTAGTCACTAGTATTGCCTGTAGACTCGCTGCACCTGATTGTTCTTCATTGCTGACTGCATCATGCCTTGTTCTATGAAGTGTTGCTGTGTGAATGTGGCCTTCTTGGTAGAGGAGCAGGCTTTGAGTTTGAATATTATTTGTCCCCTGATTAATGATGGGGTATGTTGAAGAAGTAGGAGAGTTATAGGCGGCACAGATCCACAGAAGAAATCAAGTGGAAGCAAGAAGATCCTTACATGGCAGTTCCTAGGGTACAGCTTTCGCTCTGGCAGAACAGCGAAAGGAACAGTGCTGACATCACAAAATCTCACTCCAAATATCCTAAACTAGCAGTCAGAAGCAGCAATGCTTTAGCTCAGGGGTAGGCAACCTTTTGAGAGATGAAGATCTACTCTAACAACACTGATGAAGTCAAAGATCACCAGTAAGACAGTTTTTTTTTTTTTTCATTTATTCACTACAATACAAGGCCCTTTCGCGCCCTTCCTTCCCAGAACAATTTTCAGCTTTCAGCGCTCTCTCGCATTTTCAATGACAATTGCGCGGTCATGCTACGCTGTACCCAAATTAAATTTTTAGCATTTTGTTTGCACAAATAGAGCTTTCTTTTGGGGGTATTTATTCACGACTCCGTTTTTTTAATTTTTTGCGATATAAGCGAAAAAAGAGCGTAAATTTGAAAAAAAAAACAACAACAATATTTTCTTCTATTTTAAAACGAAATCCAATAAAATCTAATTTTGTTATAAATTTAAGCCAAAATGTATTCTACATATTTTTGGTAAAAAAAAAATTCCGTTAAGGGTATAATAATTGGTTTGTGTGATCACGGACATATGTACGCAAATAATCGTGTACAGATGTGTGCAGGTGATCACGGACATGTGCAGATAATCATTGGGACATGTGATTTTAGTGGGACATATGTGGGGGACAGGTGTTTTTATTATTTGGGGACGTGTGGTGACTCTAGACTGGTCAAAAGCTGTAAAAAACAGCTTATACTCACTGATCACCAGCCAGCTGCAGCGATCCGCTCTCCTAGCAACCAGCTCTGTGTTTACATCACATGACGGCTGTGATTGGACAGGGCCATCATGTGATCAGGAGGGCCAATCACAGAGCCCTCCTGCCGATCGGAGATGCACCATGTCCGGGTGACACGAGCGCATCAGGATCGCGGCGCGGGTGATTTCCCCTCCTTCTGAGGAACGTTCCTGAACGTCCACTCAGAAGGAGAGAGCGCCCACCTGGCCGTTTATATACATTGGCCGGGTGGGAAGTAGTTAATGAAGGGTTTAGGAGTGTGTTGCGCTCAGAATTCAGGGTTAAGGGGTGCGCTGTGCTATGAATGCAGGGTTAAGGGGTGCACTGCACTCTGAATGCAAGGTTTAGGGGTGCGTTGTGCTCAGAATGCATGGATCAGGTGTGTTGTCACGTTTTTGGGGTTGTGTTCGATATGTGCAAAGAGATCACAGAAATACTTAAAAGTATAACCTTTATTAAAGATAATGCCAGATAAAGAATAGGGATGAGCTCAGGCGTGTTTGCATGGTCCACACGCTGAGCCCGCTAGGAAGTCGGTGCTGCGCTAATCACAGGCAGTGAGACATTGCCCCGATGTGCGGCTGCAGAGATCGGGCAATGTCTTACTGCCTGTGATTAGCACAGCGCTGCGCCGACTTCCTGGCGGGCTCAGCACGTGGACCATGCAAACATGCCTGAGCTCATCCCTAATAAAGAATACTTAACTAAAGGTCCCGTTTTGCTATTATGCAACATGGCACAAGTAATCAGGACCAGAATGTGAAGGGTGGGTAGAGGACACTGCTCTACTACGCCCCCCCCCCCCCCCCCCCAAACATAGCACAGTGTCCTACCTGTTGCCACAGCAGAGACCGGGAGGCAGCACAGCTCTGGACAGAGGGCGGGAGCTGGCAGAGTGACTTTTCATATTAGCGAGCTGGTGATTGTGTCCTAGCAACCCATCGCCAGCAGCTTAACATAAAAAGTTACAAAGAGAATAGAGCTGGCATGAGATGGGTAGAGGTGATACTCAGTCCCCAATAGTATGCACACAACAAAAAACAAAATTGCCCATGGGACTTTTAAAGTGGTTGTAAACCCTTACAAACCAATTTGACCTACAGGTAAGCCTAGATTAAGGCTTACCTGTAGGTCCAAGAAATATCTCCTAAACCTACACGGTTTAGGAGATATTTACTAAAAGACAGTGACAACTGTCTACAGCGCATGCGACGTAGACAGCGGCACGCAGGCGCACTATCGCCATTAGCAGCACCATTAGTGGCGGCTCCCATGCGCATGCGTGGGAGTGACGTCATTGCTGCTCCAGCGCTGTGAGTAGCCGGAGCAGCAATACCCGGAAGAAGATGAATGCTCCGGACTACAGGGGACAGCGGCGACATCGCTGGCTCCTGTGTCAGGTAAGTATAGTAGCTCATTATGCTTTATCTTTGCAGGGAGACAAAGAGGAAGTAAACTCATCAGGGTTTACTTCCTCTTTAAAGAGCACATCTCAGGTAAAATGTATAAAGTCTTTAACACACATTTATAAACGGCATGTAATAAAGAAAAAGGAAAACATATGAGATATCAACATATTGTAAATTTTGCATTCATATAATAGACCTTTCCATAAGACTTGAATATGTAATACAAATGACTGTCAGTAGGGATGGCTGTGCTAGGTCTCTACGCGTTTCACGAGAGGAGTCTCACTTTTTTGGAAGAAGCACAGATAGATGCCTGAAGATCAAGAGCACAAGTAAGTAAATGAGAAAAAAGAGAGAGGTGGAAAAGGAAACGTGCCGAACATATGCATATAAGTTCAATATGTTCCACTTACGATTAATGGGGGTCTTCTGGCCTACTAGCTGGTATAGATGACTCTTTATGAAGTGGTCAAAAAATCAGTATATATAGGTGGATATGCTACGCTTTGCTTGTTCTCTCGGTATTTACCACTTAGATTCTCATTCACACATACACAACCAGTAAGTGCTGTCTTGCATTTCAATACAGACATTACTCATAATTGGTCTCATAGTATACACATATATAATCACATATTACTTATATTTGTACCGAAACGCATAGAGACCTAGCACAGCCATCCCAGACTGACAGTCATCTGTATGACATATCCAGGACTTATGGAAAGGTCTATATTATATGAATGCAAAATTTACCAATATGTTGATATCTAATCTGTTTTATTTTGTCTGTATTACATGTTGTTTTTAAATGTGTGTTAAATTATATATTTTACCTGAGGTGTGTTCTGTAAAAGTTCCATGGACAAGCTTGTTTTTTGTTGTGTGCATAACATAAAAAAGTTAATTTGGCCAGCCCCTCCTCCCACCCTCCACCATGAGCTGTGCTTCCTCCCAGTCTCAGCTGTTCACTGATCACAGCGGTGGAGGAGGATGGAGGCGGGAGGAAGAGACAGACACCGAGACATATGTGGTGCCGTGGAGCTGCGGAGGAGGCTGGGAGGGGAGACCAGGATCGGCACATAGAAGGCAGGGGTTGGCGGCGCAGGAAACCTGTGCGCGGTCTACCTGTCACCTGCCTGCGGTCAACAGATGGACTGCGATCGACAGGTTGCTGGCCGCCACCTTATATAACCTCAATGCAGATATACAGCTATGAGATTTGGTGCACAAGATGCGCACAGCTATTTTTTACAAGAAGATTTAAGACAAGGTAATGGGCGCAAAAAACATTTTTAGATGTTACCTATAAAATAGTGAATCTTTACTTTTTGGTTGGTTTGCCGATGCCGAGTATTTGCACGAGCCCTTGTGCAACTGATACCTTTTTTGAGGTGCAATTTGTGCCCATGCAAAATGAATGGGCTCAAATTGCACTGTAAAGAATCGCATACGATTTTGAACAGTCATGCAGTTTCCCGCACCACTGATGTGTGAACCCAGTATAGAAAGACAGGGAGCTGCCATCTAACTGCAGCAATGGGCAAACCATTTATTAAAAAATGTTATAATGACTCACATGTTAACAGTACATATCACGCATTTCAAATCTTCACGTCATAGTGTCCCTGGTCCACAGGACCTGCTGATGATGGAAGACAATGGCCGCTTGCGGTGCTCACACGGCTGGAGGTCAGGAAGTCCCGGGACGTCTGTATACCAGCTTGGAGTGCACACATGGGTATAGGGAAGAATTGAGGTCAGCTTGGTGCCAGAACGCCTATACATCTCCTCCAGCCCTGTGAGCACTGCAAGTGGCCGTGATTATGTATAATCGGCGGGTCCCATGGGATGAGGGCTATGTGACCATGCAGATTTGGATTGACATGCAAGATATGTACTGTTAACATTAACGGTTTGCCCGTTGCTCCACTTAGATGGCGCTTCACTGTCTTTCCATACTGGGTTCACACAAGAGCAGTGGGAGGAACCGCATGCAATTCGTCAGGAATCTCGCCGCATTTCTCTTAAGAGCACGTGCGATTCATTTTGTGTGGGCTCAAATCACACTGCAAAGGTATCTGCACTGTGCATCGGCGAGTACTTGACCGAAAGTATCGGCACTCACCAGTAAAAAAAAAAAAAAATATATACATTTTATTAAATAAAAAGATTTGTCACTACCTTGACCATTCCTCATGTTTAGCATCTTCATATAACATTTAGCAAAAAAATTTAGGCATAAGAAATAAAAAAAAAAAAAAGATCCACGATGACCGATAACATAAAATGTCCATTTTCTTCACAGGCTCAGATGAAATTAAAGCATGCACAGCAGGAATTAAAGACCAAACAGGCTGAGGTAAAAAAGATGGACAGTGGCTACAAGAAGGACAATGAGGCTTTTGAAGCAGTAAAGAAAAATAAAGAAAAACTTGAACAAGAAATTAAGAAACTGAACTATGAAGGTACATGAGTGGGCACTTCACTTTTTTAGGAATGATATAATATCTTTGCTTCATTCACTTATTTGGTGTATTTTCTTTTCCCAACTATGCTCATACAAACAGACTTCTGTGTTCACCTTTACAGAAAATCTGAAACCCCTCTACTCCCCCTTGTCCCTGCTGTACCTGCCTCCCGCATCCTGAGCTGTCAGGGCTCCTTCAAGCCACTGCACCTACCCTGAGGATTTGTAATCCCCGCTGCTTTCTCTCCTCTCCGTCCAGTTCTGCCAGAACAAATTCTAATTGGTCAGCACCGTCGCATGGATGGTGCTGACCATTCAGAATCCATCTAGTCTATCCTTGCAGCACTGGACGGAGAGGAGAGAAGGCAGCGGGGATTTCAAATCCCTGGGACTGGTGGAGTGGCTTGTGGGAGGCAAGTACAGGGAGGGGGGTGCAATCTTGGATCACTTTTAGAGAATTTCACTTTAACAAAAGAAATCAAACAGATTCCACTATTCACGCTAAATAACATGGATGGACAAATATTGTATTCTGACAACAGACACCCACAGCTGTCAGAATACCCAAATAGTTCCTGCATCTGATTAGATGCAGGTGCTGTTGTTCTGCCGCCATTTTCCCACCTAGCTTCTTCAGCAAAAGTTGATTAACCACTTGCTTACTGGACACTTAAACCCCCTTCTCCTGTCCAGACCAATTTTTCAGCTTTTAGCTAGTTGTGCGGTCATACAACACTGTACCCAAATTTAAATAGTTATAATTTTTTTCCCCACAAATAGAGCTTTCTTTTGGTGGTATTTGATCACCTCCTACGGTTTTTATTTTTTGTTAAAAAAAATTCAAAGGACCAAATTTAAAAAAAAGTATGTCATATTTTGTTATAAAATTTTGCAAACGGGTAATTTTTCTGCTTTCTTGCTGATGAGGCGGTACTGATGGGCTGCATTGATGGGAAATAATGGGCACTGGTAGATTACACTGATAGGCAGCACTGATTGGCATCACTGGTGGGCATTGATAGGTGGAACTGGCAGGCAGTAATTGTGGGCACAGATTAGGCAGATGGGCCTCATTCCTCTTCGCGACCGATGTCCCTTGCACAGTGATCGTCTTTTTTTTTTTTTTCCCTACTTGCGCTGTCAGCGTGAGGAGAAAGAGAGAAAACGGATTGCCACGCTTTTGTTTACATCACGTGATCAGCTGTTATCTGGTCACGTGCTAAACTCTGATCTGTGATTACCCGAGTCTCAGTGACTCGCGGGGAGCGTGCAAAGGGCAGGTCATATGATGGCCTCACGGAAATTCAGGTCCATGCTGTGACCATCATTTGGCTATAGCGTGGACGCCAAGTGGTTAAACAATTGACTTTTGTCAAGCAGTGTGGTGCCAACTAGTTTCAGCTGGGTGTGGTAGTCTTTAATCAGTTGTATTTCTTTACCTGCATTTTTTTTTCAGTATAGCATAATTGTGGCATAATGTGAACTTTATTTTTTTTTTTTAGATGGCAAAGAAGAACAGCTTTTGGAAAAGCGAAGAGATTTGTCTAGGAATGTAGGACGCTTAAGGGAAGCTTATGAATCATTAATGTCACGTTACTCCAACCTTCGCTTTGATTACAGGTAATGCATTAAGTGTCCCTTTTGTGGGGAGGGGGGGAATTAAATAATTTGCTTCCCACACCGAGCAACGTCTGAGCTCCTTTCTACAGTCCAAATCTTGTCTTAAACCTGAGCAAATAAATATTAATCAGCACTTTAGTCATTTTCAGATAGAAAATCTGAAATGTATCACTGAGGACAGCAATAAGAAAGGTAACGTGGCTGGCAAACTTGTTTGATTTTCCTAGATATGTTAAAAGAAATTAGTTTTTTTTAAAGTGAAGCTTTGTGTATGTTGATCCTAACAATGAACTTGGCCTATTTAGTTCATTTTGCTCAGTGGAATATCCTGAGAGTGTTTCTTTATATCTGTTCGACATACTGTATGCAAAGAATACCCATTGATCCTAGCAGAAGTCCAGCAAGCTCTTAACTTCCACATAGTGATCACTGGCATCTGCAATCTGCTGTTTCCGGTGCACACAGCAGTCGGGGGGGGGGGGGGGGGGGGTACTGGGGCGCTGCGCTGGCAGGGCGTCACAAAAAGTCCTGCCAGCAGCTTCTTTGCAGCGGTGTAGGAGCAGTGAATACTACACCTCCTTCGCCGATCCTCCCCATTGAAATCAATGTTTCCGTCGGCAAAGTGCCGCTGCAGTGGCGTTTTTGCGCTCTGATTTAACCCCTTTTGCGGCCTCTAGCGGGGGTTAAAACCACCCTGCTAGCAGCTGAATAGCGCCAAAAATTGATGGTAAAGAGGCGCTAAAAATAGCACCGCTTTACCGCTGACGCCCAGTGTGAAAGAGGTCTTAAGGTTAAAAAAAAAAAATGTTTGGCCTTTTAGAACCACTTTCATTTAAAGAGTCAGTGTTTGTTTTTATTTTTGACCTCTCACAGTCTTTAGGAAATCTATTTCTCAAATGGTGACGTATTGCTTTTATATACATATTCATCTGTTTTTAAAGGGATCCAGAAAAGAACTGGGATAAGAATCGTGTGAAGGGACTTATTGCTTCATTGATAACTGTCAAAGATCCTTCCTCTGCAACGGCTTTAGAAGTGGTGGCTGGAGGAAGGTTGTACAATGTTGTTGTGGATACAGAAGTAGGTATTTCCAGAATATTACACTTTTTAAAGATAACTATATAAATAAATATGCTGTAGTTTAAACTGTAATATTGCTGAGTATGTGGTAATCTAATATTTAATATATTGTCGTGCTCTTTGTTTTTTACTTTAGGTCACAGGTAAAAAATTGCTGGAGAAAGGAGAGTTAAAACGCCGACTCACTATCATTCCACTCAATAAAATTTCAGCTCGCCGATTAGGAAATGATACAGTTAACGTTGCCAAAAACTTGGTAAGTGTTTCAATAAACTTAAATAAAAAATAAAAAAATGCTTTATTTTATATGAGGGAAAGTCTAAATTTAACAAGAGTATTCAGACTATTTACTCTGGTATGTTTCATCACAATATTAAATTATAAAAAGCGATTGTTACCTACAAATAACTGGTGCCCTTCAGTTACCCCATTTATAAACACTAATAGTAATGGTCAGTTGATGTTTATTTGTGTATGGTTACCTCTATGGAATGTCCTTTCTTGAGGAGAGCATGACATGACTGAGTATATGTTTAGACAGGTGTTCTGCAATACCTCAATGTTAACCTGGCTGAGTGCTGTTTTGATGGTTTTCTGGAGGACATTGGTTGAGGAATGAAAATTGTAAATGTAAACTCTAACCATTAACCTTATTTGATGCTCACCTTTTGTTCTGTTCAATATACTGTTAAGTGTTTTTTGTTATAGCTGTTCGATAAGTAAATCTGCTACTCCTACCAGAAAATAGCATGAGCTAATAGTTCCCTGTGCTCGCTTCCCACGCTGCACAGCTAACAGTGTTGTTCCCAGTTTTCTCTGTGGACTACAGAACCCACACCTCGCTATGTTATGGAGAGTGAGATATGTTTAGTAGTCTTGTTCAAGGGGTTACCGTATATACTCGAGTATAAGCCGAGATTTTCAGCCTCTTTTTTGAGGCTGAAAGTGCCCCCCTCGGCTTATACTCGAGTCATCGCTGTCTGCCCGCTCGATCAGCGTGTCGAGCAGACAGACAGCGGCCATTCTATTCAAAAGCCGCGCCTCCGGCTCCGCCTTCGCCTGTGATAGGCGGAACACTGAATTTCCCAGCAGCCTGTGTTCCGCCTATCACGGACATCGTATCATCCTCGTACTACGGACGAGGATGATACGACGTCTGTGATAGGCGGAACACAGGCTGCTGGGAAATTCAGTGTTCCGCCTATCACAGGCGAAGGCGGCGGCGCAGCTTTTGAATTTTACAATGGCCGCCGACGAAGAGGGCACGGGACGGAGGCAAGGCAAGGCACGGCACGGCACGGCAAGGCACGACACGGGACGGATGCAAGGAGGCAAGGCACGGCACGGGACGGAGGCAAGGAGGCAAGGCACGGGACGGAGGCTCGGGACAAAGGTAGGCTGGACACACACACACACACACACACACACACACACACACACACACACACACACACACACACACACACACACACACACACACACACACACACACATGGATGGAGACACACACAGGGATGGATGGATGGATGGATGGAGACACACACACACAGGGATGGATGGATGGATGGATGGAGACACACACACACAGGGATGGATGGATGGATGGATGGAGACACACACACACAGGGATGGATGGATGGATGGATGGACACACACACACACAGGGATGGATGGACGGACACACAGGGATGGACGGACACACAGGGATGGACGGACACACAGGGATGGACGGACACACACACAGGGATGGACAGGCATGTCTCACCCTCGGCTTATACACGAGTCAATAAGTTTGCCAGTTTTTTTGGGGGTAAATTGGGGGCCTCGGCTTATATTCGGGTCGGCCTATACTCGAGTATATACGGTATAATGCTGCATATCTGTAAATACAGTACAGTAAGTGAGTGTCTCCTAAGACTGGAATTGTGGTAGCAGCAGGATCATCAGTTGAAAATAAAGGAAATTAAGCCTGTTAAAAGAAAATTAATGCAGCCACGACATCCACACATGCCACACACTAATAAATATAATTATATGAATTTCTTTTACTTTCATTGACAGACGCAGCCTCTTCTTATTCTCAGATTTTTTTAGCGCCACCTACAGGAGTCGGACACTATGCAGAAAAAAATGTGGCATTGCCTATGGGCAGTACTAGCTGGTATAAACCCCCTCTGCTATAGGCAGCTCGGTTATTTTTGCCTAGTGTTCAGGCGGGAGGACCTGGTTCCCTGCTGGAACCTGTTCTATAGCTTTCTTTTTATCCTTTGTTTTCATCGGTGGAGATTTTCAATCAACAGCCAGGCTGGGCGACAGGCTGAATATTCCAGATCCAGGAGTCACCCTAGCCAGCTATGTGCTGGGTTGACTGCGACAGCTCCATCCTGGACCAGGGCTGTTGGCAAGATAAAGGTCTCGTAGGGGCACATATGACTGAGCGACCGACATCTGTGTTTAGTGTTTCACCTGGCTGATAGGTCTACCTCGTACTGTGGTAGGGGCTGTCTCTGAAGTGATGGACATGATTCCCTGGATTGGTAAATGGATGACCCCTCTTCCTCCCTTGGCATGTGTGGTGTCATCGCATACCATGAGTCTCCGAAGCGTGGGCGGTTTTGTTTTTTTAGATGCCAGTTGGCGATATCGAATGCGTGCTTTTAACGTATTGAAACGTGAGTGTAATTTCATTTATTTAAAAAAAAAAATGCCATTTGGATTTTATGCTATGTGGTGCATTTGTTTTCGAGCTCAACCACACGGATATTCCAGGTAGAAGATTTCTCCTATGGCCTAATGAGTCTGCAGGAACACCACTTAAAGGCCCTAGTAGATCTCCCCCATAGTGTCTTTGAGTACAACTTTGTTTTCCTGTTATATCGCCCACTGGGGACTCTTATTTGCTGTTTGATAATTTTGTGGACTTTTTGTATATGTCTGTTTTTAAGTTATTATCTAGCATGTTCAATTATCACTTTTAGCGTTACCCTTGCCAGTCACCACCTCACCCCCCTCTCTCCAGTTTGGTGCACTTACATTGACCTGTGCATTGTTGCAGTGCAGCCCTGGGGTGGGATATGGGTCTGGTACTCCTTGGGAGCTGCGGCACCTCCATGTGCTCCTGGGCAGCCTGCAGCCATTTTTTATGTCATTGCAGCTGACATCTTTGCTGTGCTTTTTATATATTATTGATTTGCCGCGGTTTGTGGATGGCAGATGGCCATTTTGGGGTCTCCCCCCTGGTCTGGGTTCTGGTCTCCTCTCTGCAGTGTGGATGGCTCACAGTTCTCTTTAGTCCGCCTGGGTCTCTTTAGGTGGTGAGTCCTTTCTGGTACCCCCCTCTTTGCTGCAGCCTGTTTTGGGCTGTTTTGCTTCCCTGTGTTAGGTAGATTCTCTTCCAGTGTTGCCTTCCTTTTTTTTTTTTTCTCTTCTTTTCTTTGGCTGGGCTTTTCTGTGGAGTCTTTGGGCTCAGGCTTCCCACCACCCACCCACCCTGGGCCCCCTTTTGGAGGGGGAGGGTTTCTCTGGGGCTTCTGTTCCCCTTGAATGCACTGTTGGCAGTCCTTGAGGCCTTCCTTTCCAGGGTGGAGGTGGAGTTTTAGTGCTTGGCAGGCTCCACCATCACGGGCCTAGGCTTCCTCATGGTCCCAGAGGCTGCAATTCCCCAGACAGCGAGAAAGATTCCTCTGCCTCTACGGCCACACAGAAAAAGGCGCCGGTGGCTGCACTTATTACCTTGGTGCGGAAGACTTTAAAGACTGAGGATACTTCTGTCGCTCTCCTTTTTGGTATGTATAAGCCGACTCATTCTGCTAAAGTTTTCCATTACCCTGCCTACTTTGATAAATTTGTTTACAAAGTTGGGGAATGTCCAACCGACCCTTTTGTGGTTCTGAAGCCCTTTTAGGAGGCTATTCAGAAGCTGTGGCCCTCTCCTGTTGTGGACCATTCAGTCTAGGTTAAACAGGACAACAATGATAGCCTCCTCCTTTCTGTAGACTTGAAGGTGGAATCTGCCACCTGCATAGTGTTTGTTTTCCCCCTGAGAAAGATGCATCATCCCGGTATCGACACGCGGTGGGAAGGGGCCAGGACAGTATGACAGGCAGCCTGTCTAGAAGGAAGCACATACCATTCCAATAATGGCCTGTATTTTTTACACTTTACATAGAGTGGTGCACTGGCGCACCTCGCATATGCGAGTACCCCATTGGGGAGTGCATTTGTTTAATATAACTTTTTAAACGATATTACACCATCAAGGTTTTTTATTCCCCATATATTTCCGTGATGCTGCATTGGAAGCCCAGGATCCCGTTACCAGTATAGAACCCCAGGGGTGGTTCAAAAGCGTGTACTTGAGCGTAATTGCTAAGTCCCGCACCAAGGTGAGAATTCAATATCTAGGGGTTCACCGGAATATGAGCACCAATGCACGATCCACAGCATGCATGTATGTATAAGCATGTCATGTTTTTACTGGATATCATGTATATGCACTTTAGCACGTTTTTCAGCAGGACTGTGACTTTGTTTTTTAAACAAAATTTTTTGAATAAGATCAGTTTGGCACAGAAGCACTTTCTGGAATTTATTTAAAGTGAGATTATCGATGTCCTTCATAGCCCACTGGACATTATCAGTATTAAAGACCACTTGGATGCACAGGAGCACTTGATTGATAATATTGTTTTGAATTACATGTATAGATTGTCATTATCACATTACATATATTTTTATGGCACTTATGTCACAATAATACTAAATGTGTCTATTTTTTAATACCCACTTTGGTATATGCCTCTATTGTGCAGCACATTTAAGCGCAGTGTATAACTATTTTCCCGCATCATGTTTATGGTTGCCAACTCAGCCCTGCGTCAAGTTTGGCAATAGCCCTGGTGTCTCAGACACTTACCAAGTCGGCTAAGGTCTTGCGCCAAGGTCTGGATAAGGAGCAGGTGTCCCTGGTTTACGAAGAGTTGGTGGACTTGTTGATCTAGGACCTCAAGCAAGTACACTTGTGACTCATCCTTGGATGCGGCCCTATTGCTTTCTGAGCTCTGTTTCAGCAGTGGTGCTTTAGCAAGTCCTCTGGCTCAAATGCTGATTTAGCGGGCCAGATGTCTAAGAATGCCCTGGCAGACTTGCCATTCCAGGGAGAATACCTATTTGGTGCTGCACTGGATAATGTTATCAAGAATTCTACTGGAGGAAAGGGTACCTTCCTCCTGCAGTCTAAAGTTGAAGGAACCTTGTTGCTGGCACGGACCACCTTTCTCTGCACACACAAGACTTTTTCATATCCCTGGTTCCTCGGACGAGATCCAAGGCCTTCAAAACTTCTACGGGTGGTGCCAAGCGCTTCTGGCCCCATAGGCCAGTGGACAAGTCCTCCTCAGCATGAAGGCTTGCCCCCATCTGTTTTTCAGGGTAGGGTGGTCGGCTTCATTGGTTTGCTGACCTGTGGACCTCCGACAAATGGGTCCATGAACTGGAGTATGACGGTTACAAAATAGAATTTCGTTCCAGTCCACCAGAAAAATTCTTCCAATCTTCGCCTCTGTGTCTCACCTACGGGATGTATTCGGGTGGTCTTCTAGGTCAGGGAGTGATTGCCCCAGGTTCTGGACCCAGAGAGGTTTTCAGGTTTTTACTCCAAACTGTTTACGGTTCTGAGGAAGGAAGGTGTCTGTCTGATTCTGGACCTCAAGTATCTGAATTGTTTTGTGAGAGGGCAGAAGTTCAAGGTGGAATCTATCCAGTCCGCAGGGGAGTTCTTGGCCACCATACACATCAAGAAAGCGTACTTGCACATTCCCATCTGTGCCAGGGACCAACACTTCCTGCATTTGTGGCTGAGGAAGCAAATTATATATTTGAACTTGGCTTGGCCTCTGCACCTCAGGTGTTTACCAAGGTGCTACTTCTGATCCTGGTATTCCTGAGACAACGGGGGGAAATTCCATGGTTGGCTACCTGGATGACCACCTCCTGTGAGTGGAGATTCTATGTTGGACAACATGGTAATCAAAAGGCACACTTGTGTACCTTGATCCAAAAGGGTTCGTCCATTGTTGCCTTCCGTGTGTTCTCATTGCAGCCTTTGAAACTGGTTCTTTCGGATTTCCAAAAGCCTATTTAATAATATTAGAGAGTCTCCCTTATTTATAGCCTCTTAGTCGCCTTTTTGGTTGCTATCACTTCTGTATGCTGTGTGGGTGAGCTGGCTGCTTTCTCCTGTGAGTCTTCATATTTGGTTTTACACCGGGATAAGGTGTTTCTTCGTCTGCATCCATCCATCCATCCAGCCATCCAACCCTTCCGATGGTGGTGTCTGATTCTCACCTGAACAAGGACATGGTCTTGGCTTTGCACCCCTCTTCCTTTTTTACAAAAAATAAATAAATCTCTTTCTCTGAGTTCATTTATGGGCACAGCATTGTTTGTTGTACTGCTTTGTGACTTGCTGCCTGTAACGGGGGGTATACCAGCTAGGATTGTCCATAGGCAGTGCTGAGCGGTTTGTGTTTGTTTTTTTGTTTTTTGTTTTGTCTGCCTAGTGTCCTACTCCTGTAGTTGGCGCTATAAACCTTATGGTCGAGCATAAGCAGAGGCTGTGTCTGTCAATGAACTAAGAGATTTTATACAAAAATAAATCTATTTTTTTTCTGTTCTTGAGTTTAAATACAGTTTAACTGAAGATGTAAACCTGTCTTTCTGTAGACTGAGTACACAAGCATTGCTTCAGGACCACAGATGGGGTCCTAGAATCCATTTTTCGGCCTAGTTAAATTGTGTTTCCATTGGATTTTATTAGTAGATAAATTAGACTGATAATTTAGTTCCCCTGGCATGCAATGGTTTGCAGCCCTAACATACAGTTCTGGTTGAAACAAAAATGTATATATGTTCTTTTACAGGTGGGAGCTGACAATGTGCATCTGGCTCTTACTTTGGTGGGTTATGATTCAGAGCTGCAAAAAGCGATGGAGTATATTTTTGGAACTACATTAGTGTGCGATACCATGGACAATGCAAAAAAAGTGACATTTGACAAAAGGATAATGACCAAATCTGTTACTCTTGGCGGAGATACTTTTGATCCACAAGGAACATTAAGTGGAGGTAAATGTTGTTATATTTTTTTTTTTTTTTTTTAAGTAATGCTAATCAATTTTTATAAAGTGCACCAGCTTGTCTGCTGTTTTTTTTTAACCATTTGAAGAATGCTTGAGTAGCACATTCTTCTATACTGAATGAATGTGGGGTGATTATTTAATAATGCAGTCTCTTTTTGGCAGGTGCTCGTTCCCAGGCTCCTTCAGTGTTATCAAAGATTCAAGAGATTAAAGCTGTTCAGGATGAACTAAGAACAAAAGAGACAGAGCTGCAAACCGTTGAGAGAGAATTGGCTGCACTGAAAAATACAGCAGAAAGGTATGGTCTCCTTTTCCCGTATCCATTTCTTGGATGCTATAGAACTGTTACCCTGGTCAGTGAATCTGGATGGTTTATTTGAACATGGTATATAGTACCATCTTTAATCTCTTTGTTCGGAGTGGGTATTAACCAAATTTTTTTTAAAGTTGTTTAAGCCCACGTTCACATTGGGCCGATTTGACATGCCAAATCAGATCCTATTTCCGGCAGTGGCACCGTCCGAAACGGTCCGACGCCGACTTTGCAGCTCCACAACAATTCCCAGTAGTTTCTGCACTACCTTTGGCAACTTTGGGGGAGATTTGAAAAGGCATCTGTGAATGAACCCGCAGCATATGTCTGTCAAACTGAAATGCCAGTTTGAAATTGTGCGGGTTAAGCTGAACTCGTACAATTTCAAACCGGCCTTCAGTGTGTACGTGGGCTTAAGACCACTTTGCCAGACACTTTGAGAGTCCCTAGCGTATGGCTATATCCTGGTACACAATACACTGAATCCTGTGCTCCCTTCTGAGAGAAGACCTGTTTCCAGACCCCCTGTGTGGGCACAAGAATTGATCAGTTATGCGACTCAGCTGAGTTATTTACAGTATGCCTTTTGATTAGTATTCATGTAAATGTTTTTAGGGGTTGTTGTTTTTACAAAGATCTAATCTTTCTGATTTGCGTTACAATTACTTCCTGTGTCTCTCATTGAATGTGGAAAAGAAACGGGCTTTTTGTACTCACTGTAAAATCATTTTCTGTGGGACACAGGTTCTACCCCTCTGTTTATGATCATGTTCTTGGTGCTGTTGCTACAAACTCAGGCATGCTGGGTAGAGGAGGTCTATACTTGGTTGGCCAGTGTCCAATCCTTGTGTCGGCAGCAGTATATCCCCACACTATGACATCTTGTGTCTCCATTATCTCCAAGAAAATGATTTGACGTTAATACAAAAATCTAATTGTTTTGTTCTAATAGGGAGTGCACCCTGTCCTAGTTCCGAACTGCTGTTTTGTTAGTGTTCAGCAGTCCTTCCTACTCAAGCGGTAAAAGCTTGTTTCTAACATGAAATTTCAGGTGGCATAACCATTATTTGGCACACAGTATGCGGTAATGAGATATAGAATACATATTGGCTGGTAATAAGTAGGCAGAGGTTTTAGTATCTTATATAATATAATATAGTATAATATATATCAATATAAATTCTGAGTGAATGTGCCTCCTGTTAAGTATTTTTTTTCTGTTTGCGCAGATATCGCCAACTAAAGCAGCAATGGGAAACAAAGTCCGAAGAAGCTGATCTCCTCCTTACAAAACTCCAGCAGAGTTCATATCACAAACAGCAGGAGGAACTGGAGGCATTGAAGCAAACAATTGGTAAGGACATTGCTGATCGTGGTGAAAGAAACATGCTACTCCCTGTTTTAGGTCCAAATGTGGTTTTGGCTTTTTTTTTTTTTTTTTTTTCCTCATCCTTTTTTTTGCTTTTTGTCAGATGAGTGTGAAGAAACTCTAAAGAAGACAAAGGAGATACAGAAAAAGGCAGAAGAGAAATACAAGATTCTCGAGCACAAAATGAAAAACGCAGAAGCTGAGCGTGAGAAAGAACTAAAAGAGGCTCAGCAAAAGTTAGATACAGCCAAAAAGAAGGCTGATGCCTCCAGTAAGAAGATGAAGGAGAAACAGCAGGTCGGTGCTAACTTTTTCCTACTGACATATTAAAGGCTTGTGGGTTCGTTAAAGTGTAAAAAGAAACTGTTCCAAGTAATGTAATTAAGGTAAACCTGTCATCCATTTTAAGTATTTGAAATCAAGAGCTTCCCAAGAACACAGCCTGCTTTTTGTGCCATTTGACATTGCATTCAGTTTGCTAGAGAGCCTAGAATTCCATTTTGAACCCCAGCCCCCTCCACCTTGTCCAACAGGCTTACATTCGGACTGCATTTCTTGAATAGGGTAGTAACAGCCAGCACCTTGTTTCTTGTCTTGTGGTGACATGCATTAACCCCTTGTCATCTAAAGGTAAAACAAATGATAATGCCTAAGCACAATTTTGCAACTTTGATGTTAGTAAAACCATAAATATCATCACAACTACTTTGTGGATTACATCTTGCTTTTTTCAGGACAAATTGTCCTTTGATTTAGTGGTAAATCATAATGGATATCTGTTTTTTCGATGGAAAACTGACACAAAATAGTCAAACAAAAAAAACTACAACCTAGGTACTACCACAACCTACCACCAAAGAACAACATAAAATAAATTCTCCTGCTCCCAACAATCGCAGAAATACCATATATGTGTATGTTAGTAGTTTTATGTACCTGTAGTACTGCCCAGAAACACTAGTGTGCTTTTTTTTTTTAAATTTTTTATCCTAACTAAAACACACTGATTTCTAATTAACCACTTAACAACCGGCCCATAGCCGAATGACGTCTACAGGGCGGTTGTTTAACTCTGAGAGGCCGTCGTATGATGATCTCCCAGAATTCCGCTCTCGCACGCCCCCTGGGGCGCACACTCGAGAGCATCTGTGACCGCCGGGTCCACAGGACCCCGCTCCTCACGGATCATGGTAAACGGCCGCTCATCGCGGCAGTTTACCACGTGATCCATCAAATGACGGAGCGATCACTTGTAAACAAATGTTATGACGCCGGTTCCTCCCTCCCCTCTCTGTACCGATTGGTACAGCGGAGGGGGAAGAGATCGGTGTCAGCAGCGCTGTGGGCTGCATCTGCAGTGCCCAACATCGCTGCTCACATCGCTGCTCACAGACAATTAACCCCTCAATACCCTGCTAATACTCTGAAATACCAGCTAATACTCTGCGATACCCGCTAATACTCTGCAATGCCAGCTGATACTCTGCAGTACCCGCCAATACTGTGAGGTGCCAGTCACTACTCTGAGATATCTGCAATACCCAGCCATAGCCGCCCTCCAGTGCTTCTACCGACTCGCCAATGCGATCAAAGCCAGAATATTTTTATTTTATTTTTATTTCAGGCTTCCCAGCCTAGAGGCTAGATGTGGGGTCTTATTGACCCCATATCTCACTGTAAAGAGGACCTGTCATGCCATATTCCTATTACAAGGGATGTTTACATTTTTGGGGGAAAAAAAATGTCAAACTAAAATAAAGTAAAATGAACAATAAAAAAAAAAAAAATTAAAGCGCCCCTGTCCCCATGTGCTCGCATGCAGAAGCGAACGCATACGTAAGTCCTGCCCACATATGAAAACGGTGTTCAAACCACACATGTGAGGTATCGCTGCGAACGTTAGAGTTAGAGTGAGAACAATAATTCTAGCCCTAGAGCTCCTCTGCAACTCAAAACATGTGACCAGTAAAAAATTTTTAAAGCGTCGCCTATGGGGATTTTTAAGTAGCGATGTTTGGCGCCATTCCACGAGCGTGTGCAATTTTGAAGAGTGACATGTTGGGTATCTGCGCAAATACCATGCGAGATAAAAAGTTGCAACGACCACCATTGTATTCTCCAGGGTGTTTGCTAAAAAAAAAAATATAATGTTTTGGGGTTCTATGTCATTTTCTAGTAAATAAATATGATTTTTACATGTAGAAGAGAAATGTCAGAATTGTCCTGGGTGCTCCAGAACACCTGATGGTGCTCCCTGCATGTTGGGCCTCTGTATGTGGCCACGCAGTGTCAAAATCTCACACACGTGGTATCGCCATACTCGGGAGTAATAGCAGAATGTGTTTTGGGGTGTAATTTGTGGTATGCATATGCTGTGTGTGAGAAATAAACTGATATGTAAATTCTGTGAAGGAAAAAAAAAATCTTGATACTGCAAAGAATTGTGGGAAAAAATGACAACTTCAAAAAACTCATCATGCCTCTTACTAAATACCTTGGAATGTCTTCTTTCCAAAAAAGGGGTCATTTGGGGGTATTTATACTTTTCTGGCATGTTAGGGTCTCAAGAAATGAGATAGGCCGTCAGTACTTCAGGTGTGATCAATTTTCAGAGATTGGCACCATAGCTTGTGGACTCTATAACTTTCACAAAGACCAAATAATATCCACCAATTTGTACTTATTTTTACCAAAGATATGTAGTAGTATAAATTTTGGACAAAATGTATGAAGAAAAATTACTAATCTGCTAAATTTTATAACAAAAACAAAGAAAAATTCATTTTTTTGCAGAATTTTCGGTCTTTTCTTTTATAGCACAAAAAATAAAAAGCCCAGCGGTGATTAAATACCACCAAAAGAAAGCTCTATTTGTGTGAAAAAAGGACAAAAATTTCATATAGCTCCAGTGTTGCATGACTGAGTAATTGTCATTCAAAATGTGAGAGCACCGAAAGCTGAAAATTGGTCTGGTTATTAAGGGTGTTTAAGCGCCCAGTGGTCAAGTGGTTAAAGAGAGGCTTTAAAAAAAAAAAAATATAATAATTCTGCCTAAAATATACTGGCCATGACGTTTTGACCCTTGACCCAAACACCTAACCCTGACGCTGACCTAGATCAAACCTTGAACTAGGTATTATTTTTTTTTATGTTACACAATTTTTTTTTTTTTTGTATCTCTGCAGGGAGAAAAATAATATCTGTCCTCTCCCTTCAGAGAGAGAGAAAACACGGGCGGGCTGCACAGTTACTGAACATTGTGATAACCAATCAGAGGTTATCATTCGTGTGGGAGTTGGGGCTCCCAGTGAGACCCCGGTCTCTGTAATGGCAGCACGCTCCCAGCACAAAGACCGATACGCATATATATGCAGCCCCACGGAAAATAACCCAGTCCAGTGAGGCCGTATATATGCGTAGTGTCGACGGGAAGGGGTTAAACAGTGAATTGCAGTTTACTTTAACTATGTATCTCTAAATGTACAAGGTTAAAATGAACCTGTCATTGTATTAAAAATGGCAAAATACTTTCAGGCACCACAAGTTGGGTGCATTTTGACTTTGCAAGTTTGACTTATTTGGTCTCATTATAGCTTGAATAATAAAGTAGCTTACTTTGGCAAAAAGCACTGAAGGGCATACGAGGCTTGAAGTGATCAGAGTGCTAATTTGATTTTACTATTGAAAAGCTTTGTGGTTTTTGTCTTTTCCACAGGAGGTGGATGCTCTTATGTTAGAACTGGAGGAAATGAAGAAAGAACAGACAACCTACCAACAGCAGATTGAAGCAGTGGATGAAGCCATTAAAAACTACCAAGGGCAAATAGACAGCATGGCAGCTGGTGTAGCAAAGAACAAGGTAAGGAATTACTTCCTAAGCTCACTCTAATTAGTGGGTAATAAGACACATTTCACATGCATGACTTTTATATATTTTGCCAGGAAATTGTCAAGAAAGCTCAAGAGGAGTTGGCCAAGCAAAAAGAGATCATCATGGGCCATGACAGAGAAATTAAGAGCAAGGCTTCAGAAGCTGGCAAAATGAAGGAAAGCAATAACGACATCCAGCTCAAGATAAAAGAGCTAGAACACAATATCAGTAAACATAAAAAGGATAGTGCTGATGCTACTGCAAGGGTAATTGACTGCTTATCCTTCACAATATGTATCTTTTGTCTTCCTGTAAACACTTCAACCGCTTGCTGACCATCCGCCATCATTATACTGTGGCCGGTTGGCACGGCTGCGCAAATTGCTGTAGGTGTTAGCTGCTTTAGGAGCAATAGGAGGCACGTGGCCGCAACAGTCCATGTAAACAAACAGATCCCCGTTCTGACAGGGGAGTAGAGAGATAGTTTGTTCCTAGTGATCAAAAACGGCGATCTCTCTACTCCATCAGTCCACTGCCCCCCCCCAGATAGAAACACCTCCTTAGGGAACACTTAACCCTTTGATCCTCCCCCTAGTGTTAACCCCTTCCTGCCAGTGTAATTTATACAGTAATCACTGGCCTTTTTTTTTATTTTTTTTAGCAGTGATCGCTATATAAATGTTCCTGGTCCCAAAAAAGCGTCCGATCTGTCTGCCACAATATCGCTTTCCCGTTAAAAATCGCTGATCACCGATATTACTAGTTAAAAAAAAAAAGTAATAATTAAAAAATGCCACAAATATAACCCCTTTTTTGTAGACTCTATAACTTTTGCACAAACCAATCACTATACGCTTATTGAGTTTTTTTTTTTTTTTTTTTTTATATTTATTATAGCAAAAAGTAAAAAAATAAATAAAAAATTCCAAAATGGTCAGTCTTTTGTTGTTTATAGAGCAAAATATAAAATAAAAAGCACAGAGGTGATCAAATACCACTAAAAGAAAGCTCTATATGTGGTAAAATAAAGGACATACATTTTGTTTGTGTAGAGCGTCGCATGACTGCGCAATTGTCAGTTAAAATGGCCTATTTGTAAATTCAAATAAATCAGCCTGCAAGACAAAGGGATAATAAGCTAGTATGCATGAAATACTTTAGATCAAAGCTGTTGCAGTGGTCCCTGCACCGCTGTGACCAGCAACATGTCTCCCGCAGTTATTTCCGTGTTCCCTAGCTGGCGGTCACAGCACAGCTACTGAAGAAATGGCACGAGTGGGCCATTTCTTCAGTGCACATGTGCCGATGACGTTGTCACATGCAGATACAATGAATATCTCCTAAACGGTGCAAATTTAGGAGATATTTGCAGTACCTACAGGTAAGCCACCTTATAGGCTTACCTGTAGGTAAGAGTGGTATTAAAGGGTTTACAACCTCTTTTTAAGGGGGGTAAATCCTTCCGGGCCTGAAGTGGGTAAAGCAAAACTTGCAAGGAAAATAATCCTACAGTGCTGTCATGTGCATATATTCTATTACAGGAATATTTTGAGCACCGTGTTCCGAAAAAATGTTTTCAAAGAAATTGAACGTGCCGATTTTATAAAAAAAATGTAAACGCGCTCAATCACGAAAAGGATTTTTTTTATAAAGTAAATGCTGTAAACTACTTGAGTAGTGAGAAATTAACATCCTGCACTCTTACACCTCAGATCAGTCCCAATTCCTGCAACTCCACACTTCAGATCAGCCCCAATTCATACACCTTCACACCTCAGATCACTGTGCCCCACCGCTGTACCCCCCTGCCTCCTCTGCCCCACCGCTGTACATACCCATCAAAAATTTCTCAGTTTGGCAGTCGGGGAAGCCCATTACCAATTTGTGGCTCTTTCCTTTGGCCTGGCATCAGCCCCCCGAGTCTTTACCAAAGTACTGGCTCCAGTATTGGTGTTGCTGCAACAACGCGCGATCGTGGGCTACCTGGACAATCTCCTCCTGAGAGCATCTTCCGCCTCAGAATTAGAGGAGGATGTGGCGATCACCATGCAGACTCTGCAAGAATTTGGGTGGCTGTTAAACCTAAAGAAGTCGGTGATTGTGCTGTCCCAGCATCTGGAGTACCTAGGTTTGCTATTGGACTCCGGGGAAGCGAGAGTTTTTCTCCCTTCAGACAAATTGCAGACTCTCAGATCTGCGATCAAACTACTGTTGTACCGCAAGTGGTCGTCGCTTCGCTGCATGCAAGTACTGGGACTCATGGTAGCCTCCTTCGAGGCAGTACCTTATGCTCAGTTCCACACCAGAGTACTGCAGAAGGAGATCTTGTTGAAATGGGACAAATCTCAGTTGTCCCTGGATCGACTGATCCAGGTGAGCCAACCAGTCAGAGACTCTCTGATCTGGTGGTTGAGGTCCCTGGTGATTCAGTCCGGAAAATCGTTCCTTCCTCTGAAATGGACGGTTATCACTATGGACGCCAGTCTATCCGGCTGGGGTGGAGTGTCGGCTCAGGGCCTCTGGTCGACAGAAGAATCCGAGTTGCCGATCAATCTGCTTGAATTGAGAGCGATCAGGCTGTGCCTCCACACATGGTCGTTGAGTCTTCACGTTCACATACTTCGGTGGGCCGAGCAACACGTGCCGGCCCTGTTGGCCATTTACATCCCAGGGGTGGAAAATTGGCAGGCGGACTATCTGAGTCGATAGATGCTGGGCCCAGGAGAATGGGCCTTGCATCTGGAGATATTCAGGCTGCTGTGCCTGAAGTGGGGCACACCCGATGTGGGTCTATTGGCCTCCCGTCTCAATCGGAAGGTGCCAAGATTCGTGTCCAGGACAAGAGATCCATGGGAAGACACGTCAGACACGCTGGTGGCTCCATGGGATCAGTACCAGCTGATCTACGCTTTTCCTCCACTAAAACTGTTGCCACGTCTGCTTCTCAGAGTGGAAGCCGAGGGGGTTCCAGTAATCCTGGTGGCCCCAGATTGGCCTCAGCGGCCCTGGTACGCAGATCTGGTACGTCTGGTGGCAGACGCTCCCTGGTGATTGCCGATGCGAGAGGACCTCCTGTCCTGCAAGTCGCCTTATCTGGTCATCCACAGGGATAAGGTGGTGTTGCGTCCGCAACCATCCTTTCTACGTAAGATGGTCTCGGCTTTTCATATCAGTGAGGACATTGTATTACCATTGTTGTGTCCTAAGCCGAAGCACCCCAAAGAGGTGGCCCTTCACGCTCTCGATGTGGTTAGGGCTCTGAAGGTGTATTTGTCTGCCACAGCTCCCTTTCGGAAGTCAGACTCACTGTTTGTTTTTCGGGGGCTGGTCCAAAGAAGGTTATGGCGGTCTCGTCAGCCACCATTTCCAGGTGGATCAGACAGATTGTAGTACAAGCCTACACCTTGAAGGGGCAGGTGCCCCCCTTTCCGGTCACGGCCCACTCTACAAGGGCAATCGGAACGCCTCGGGCCTTCCGACACCAAGCATTGGTCGCTCAGGTGTGTAAGGCGGCGACCTTGTCATTTGTCCATACGTTTACCAAGTTCTACAAGGTAGACGTCTGTACAACGGCTGATGCCTGTTTTGGTCGCAAAGTTTTGCAGGCGGCCGTGTAGTTGCAATAAAATATGCAAGCATTACTTCCACAAATGGTTGCGGTCTTGGGGATCACTCCTGTTGAGGATACCCGGTTATGTGGTGGTGTTTTTCCACACACTGCTGTTTTTTTTTTTTTGTGAGTTTAGTTTCACTAGTTCCCACTTGCCATGGTGGATGAAGTTCTTATGCTGTTTTTCCCATTTTGTTACAGAGAGGAGCTGTGTCGGTCGGTGAATATAAGAGAAAATAGGATTTTTTGTACTCACTGTAAAATCCTTTTCTCTGTAATTGACCGACCGACACAGCACCCGCCCCTCCTTTTTCTCTTTACGTTATACTGCTTGTTGACGTACTGAGTTCTGCCTGAGCTGGCTGTGGGGTTGTAGCCTAGGGACCGCCCCATGGGCGGAACTAAAAGTTCTGAAGTGTTGTATTACAACTTGCCTAGTATCTCCAGTGATAGGGCTGACAACCCATTTTGTTAGAGAGGAGCTATGTCGGTCGGTGAATTACAGAGAAAAGGATTTTACGGTGAGTACAAAAAATTCTATTTTTGCAGCTAATTGGGTTAATTGGCAATAAGTTAGTAACATGATTGGGCATAAAAAGAGCATCTTAGAGAGTCTGAGTGTCTCAGAAGTTCACTAGTCTGTGAACAGATGTGTCGAAAAATTGTCTTAAGATTTCAGAATAATGTTCTTCAAAGTAAAATTGCAAAATCATCCACAATACATAATATAACAAGATTCATAATCTGGAGAAATATGTGTGCAAGGGATAAGGCTGAAACACAATATTGGATGCCTGTTATCTTCAAGCTTTCAGACGGAACTGCATTAAAAATGGCGTAATTCTGTGATCAACATAAATTCTTCCAAAAATCAATGTGAACATAATTCGCCATGCCATCCAAAAATACAAGGTAAAGTTCGGTCATGCAAAGAAGCCAAATATGAACATGATCCAGAAACGCTGCCATCTTTTATGAGAAAATCTCATTTAATATGGTCTGTTGCAAAGTGGAAAGTTGTTCCTTGGACAGACAAATAGAAACTTGCCATTCTTTTTTAGCAACCAAGAGGGACCTTTTGGCTTGTTATCGGTTCAAAAGCCTGCATCTCTGATGAGATAGAGGTGCATTCGTGTGTATAGAATTGGCAGCTTGCACATCTCGAAAGGCACCATCAGTGCTTTAAAGATACTGTATATCTAGATTTTGCATATTTCAGCTGGACAATGCTAAACTGCATCTATGACAACAGCATTTCTTTGTAGTAGAAGAGTCTTGGTGCTTAAATAGCCTGCCTCCAGTCCAGACGTTTTCAGCAGTTGAAAATATTTGGAGCATCTTGAAGCAAAAACTATGGCAAAGCAGACCCAGGACCGTTGAGCACTTAGAATCTTTTATCGGGCAAGAATGGGGCAACTTTCCTCTACCAAAACTCCAGCAGCTGGTCTCCTCAGTTCCCAAACAAGTGTTAAGAGGAAGGGTTGCTACACTGCTAAACCTGGCCCTGTCCCAACCTTTTTGGGATGTGTTGCTGCCATCATTTTTAACGTTGCCTTATTTTTTTTTTCTTAGTGTGTGTGTGTGTGTGTGTGTGTGTGTGTGTGTGTATGTATGTATATATATATATATATATATATAATTTCTCTCTTTTAGTGACACCTGAGTTTTAAAAAGATACCACTATATACAGAAATGTATTATGTTTTTGTTTATCAATTGTCACGTTCCGGTGATAACCATGTTTTCTGATGTCTTCTATGCATGTGTTAGGTTGCCAAAATGCTAAATGACTATGAGTGGATTGCCTCCGAAAAGCATCTCTTTGGCCAAGAAAACACAGCTTATGATTTCAAAACAAACAACCCTAAGGCAGCAGGGCAGAGGTTACAAAAACTGCAAGAAATGCAGGAAAAACTAGGACGGAATGTCAACATGAGAGCAATGAACATGTTGACACAAGCAGAAGAAAGGGTAGGTGCATGCGATCATTGTAGCCACTGAGGCAAGTACAATTCACAATTTGTATGGGTTTTTTTTTTTGTTTTTATACTTTAAGGATAATTTATTTTTCTGTATCCAATGACTTAATAGTACAATGACCTAATGAAAAAGAAGAGAATTGTGGAGAATGACAAGTCTAAAATTTTGGATACTATTGAAGAGCTTGACCAGAAGAAAAATGAGGCTTTAAAAATTGCGTGGCAAAAGGTAAAGCTGGGCCTTTTTAGCATGATTGTATTTTAAAATAGATATACTGTATAATCAACAGCATATTCTTTTATTTACCATTGTAAAATAAATGCAATCAATAGTTATGTTTGATATTATTATTATTCAGGATTTATATAGCGCCAACAGTTTGCACAGCGCTTTACAACATGAGTGCAGACAGTACACTTACAATACAAATCAATACAGGAGGGACTAGAGGGCCCTGCTCGTTAGAGCTTACAATCTAGAAGGGAGGGTCAAGTTGAAACAAAAGGTAATAACTGTGGGGGATGAGCTGATGGAGAAAATGAAAATTCAGTTAGGTGTGGGTAGGATAGGCTTCTTTGAAGAGAAGTGTTTTCAGGGATCACCTAAAAGCTAATAAAGTAGGAGATAGGCGGACAGATTGGGGTAGAGCATTCCATAGGATGGGAGAGGTTTTGGAAAAGTCCTGGAGGCAAGTATGGGAGGAGGTGATGAGGGAGCTAGAGAGCAGGAGGTCTTGAGAGGAAGGAAAAGAACGAGTAGGTTGGTATTTAGAGACTAAGCTAGTGATGTAGCTGGGGGCAGAGTTGTGGATGGCTTTTTTACGTAGTTGTTAGTATTTTGAATTTAATTCTTTGGCTGAGCGGAAGCCAGTGGAGGGATTGACAGAGAGGAGTAGTAGACACCGAGCGATTGGTAAGGCATTCATGATAGATTGAAGAGGTGATAGACCATCTAGAGGCAAGCCAATGAGAAGGGAGTTGCAGTAGTCGAGGCGGGAGATGACACTGGATGATAATCCAGTGTATTGCTGCCTGTCTGCTGGCCATATCTTTCCACAACTTCCTAGATTCCCAGCATGCTTTGCAGCTTCTCCTCTGCTGTTTACCTTTTGATTTCTAAGGACTACATATCCCATGGTACCTTGCTGCCTGCAAGCAGTAATTTCTGTACTCCACCTTCTGAAACTTCTCCTCTCAGCACCTCTAGTTTTGAAGAGACAGGCTCTGTGAAATGTGTGACACAAGCAGCACATATTTTCAGGGCATAGTGAATATGTGTCACAGAATTCAAGGAAGCAAATGTGTGGGTATTTGTCAGTATCATCAAGATCATTCAGATTAATAGGAATGGACAAGGAAAAATAGTTGAAATGCAATGTGGAAATTACTACTGTATATAACAAATTTGGATCATATGTACACTTTTAAGTTGTTATGCCTATACAAATAGGAATTGTTTGCAACTTGGATTAGATGACAACATCTTACATTGTTTAGGTGAACAAAGACTTTGGTTCCATCTTCTCAACTCTGTTACCTGGGGCAAATGCCAAGCTGGCACCTCCTGAAGGCAAAAATGCATTGGATGGGCTGGAGTTCAAGGTCGCATTGGGCAGCACGTGGAAAGAAAATCTGACCGAATTAAGTGGTGGACAGCGGTAAACTTTATTTTCCCATTTCATACAGGATAAGAAGGTTGAGGGACTTTGGATTAAGTTGAAGACCTATGGACTGAATGGAACTGTACATTTGTTAGAACACTAGAAAATGAAAGTTGAAGCTCAGATTAAGGTGTACGGCATAACCAATAATTAAATATTAAGGCCCAGTTATTGCAGTGCACAGGAAGGCATTGCATGTCACTGCACAGCAGTGCAACATGCCGGGCTGCCATGCCGTGACATAAGTAACGTGTAATTTTGTGCACTTCAAATAATTAACACTGAAGAAATGGCTGCACTCCAAGATCCATCAAAATTCTTATTTAATAACAAACATCCCAAGTGTTACAGTTCAAATGGTAGACGCGTTTCACACACTAACAGGTGCGCTTATAGTGTGTGTGTGTAAATATATATATATATATATATATATATATATATATATATATATATATATATATATATATATATTCTTAAATAAGAATTTTGATGGATCTTGGAGTGTAGCCATTTCTTCAGTGTTGATCGTATGCGGAGGCGAGCTGAGGGAGGCACCCGTGATATCATTAGGCTTCCTGTCTCACCTGGAGCAGCGAGTTCTTTTGTTTGGATATTCAGCACTTCAAATAATGTTGGCACAAAAAAGGGATCTGTGTGATGCGCTGAAACATTCATCACACTGCCTCTTACTGCTGGCTCACTGCAGCCAAAATGGACAGCTGCTGGCACACTAAAACCATGCAGTCTAGTGTGTGTGTGTGTGTGCAGTGTGAACGGGCCCTAAATATTTCATACTATCAGTGCTCATGGCTTACTCTACCCAATTATAAACTTACAAAGCTGCTTTTGATAGAATTACAATTTCTAAAGACATGCTGCTTAGATGAGTCAGTGCCTTATTGGCTGCTTATATTTAATTCATCTGTGTTCATTTCTGTGCTGAGGTGGGAATGAGCCATAGATGGCAGGCGGCAGTCAGATCCATTGGCATAACATTATTTGATTGCACTATCTTTATAAATTATTCTTTTTACATGACTGTTTGTGTTAGTTTGGCCAGAATATGCCAGCCTTTTCCTGGGTGGATTGGGAAGAATGTGGAGCAATGGTGGTTGGCTTTTGAAAATCAAAGCTCTCTAGTCTTTAGCTGAATGTTTTTGCTCCTAGAAAAATATATGAACTTCTAGCACCTCCTGTATTGGAGTTATTATACATATAACACTACCATACAGAGAGGTTTAGGATAACCATCATTAAGCTAATTCTTGCTTCTCAATGTATTTCTTTTCTTTTCAGGTCACTTGTGGCTTTGTCTCTAATATTGGCCATGTTACTTTTTAAACCTGCGCCAATATATATTCTGGATGAAGTTGATGCTGCCTTGGACCTCTCTCATACACAGAACATTGGTCAGATGCTTCGGACACACTTCCGACACTCGCAGGTAAAATAGCAGTGGTGACTAGAGTTTGACATGACAGGCTTTGATACGTAGGTTGGTGGGCGCTGGACAAACTTGCTTATCGAACCATAAAAATAACGTAATACCAGTTCGTTCTTGTCCTCTGAGGGACAAAGGAATTCAGATGTGATATTATACTGCCACAGAGGATTGGACACTAGCAAACCAAAAATTGTAGGCCAGCCCCAGGATAAATAATTATGTACCCGGCTTACCTCTGTTTTTTGCAAGTGTCCTAGGAGTATGGATATCTTTTTCTCAGTTCTCCTGAGAGTCTCAAGTCCTAGCCAGTCTTTGCTAAGCACTTTTCTTCAGTTTTATTCTCCTCCATTGACTAAAATCCATGAAAAGTGCTTACTACATTGTTGTTTGAGCTGGTCTTTACATAGTGAGGGATCTAAATCTGCCTTTCCGAGGCCTGGCTTCTTAGTGCCATTCCTGAACCTGACTGGACATGTAGGGCTGAAATTCAACTTTTGGGCACCCATTTCCATGTTGTGGCACTTACCAGACCTTCATGTACTGGTAAAAGTTAGCGTCGCAGTACTTTTCAGGTCCAACCTACAGTGACCCTCATGAGCACCAGCTGTTTGTGAGTACCTGAGGCCTTGCCTGTTTTGGCCTAGTTGCTTCACTACCACATGGGCACATCATGTCTACACATAGACGGGATAGTTTTATTGCTACGGGTGACCCCAACTGCCATTCTTCATGCAGTTTAGGGATGTCTGTTCAGTATTCTGTAAATAAACTAGTGTGTGGAATCCGGTGGCCCAACTGTTATAGGATCCACATCATTAGCATCTTCAGCTCTTCTGGCTGAGGCATAGTACTCTGTCCTGTCATTAGAGGTCTCTACTGCAATGCAAGACTTTTGTGGCCAAATTCACTCAATTTCTTGCTGCTTCTGTCCACAGAGACTCTTAGTTGATTTACTAAAACGGGAGAGTGCAAAATCTGGTGCAGCTATGCATGGTAGCCAATCCGCTTATAACTTCAGCTTGTTCGATTTAGGCTTTGACAAAAAAAAAACTGGAAGCTGATTGGATTCCTTGAAGAGCTGCACCGGATTTTGCACTATCCAGTTTTAGTACCCCTAATGCCGCGTACACACGATCAAACAATCAGGTGGAAAAGTCCAACAAACTCAAGTCCGCCAGACAATCCCGCCGTGTGTAGCCTCCGGCGGACTTTTTTGACCCGAAAGTACGGCGGACTTAGAAAGTAGTTTTGCACTCCAATCTTCCCGCTGAACTTGCATTTCGGCGGACAATCCGGCCGTGCGTATGCCAGTCCGCCGTACTTTTGAAATGGACTTTTCCCGCCGGAGTCCCGTCTCCAGGTAGGCGGGGCCCGTGAAGGATGCGTCGCTGGCCCCGCCACCTGGTATGGACTTAAAGGGGAACCCCAACGCCGAAAAAAATCGGCGTGGGGTCCCCCCCCCCCCCAGGTCCACATCAGACCCTTGTCCGAGCACGCTACCCGGCCGGCCAGGAAAGGGGGGACGAGCGAGCGCCCCCCCCCCCCCTCCTGAGCCATACCAGGCCGCATGCCCTCAACATGGGGGGTGCCTTGGGGAAGGGGAGGCCGCGCAGCCCCCCCCCCCACCCCAAAGCACCTTGTCCCTATGTTGATGAGGACAAGGGCCTCTTCCTGACAACCCTGGCCGTTGGTTGTCGGGGTCTGAAGGGGTACATTGTACCCCATACTTATTCACATAGGGTGGGGGCCAGTATCCGGGGCCCCCTTATTAAAGCCCCCCCGCCCCCAGACCTCATCAACATGGGGACAAGGTGCTTTGGGGTGATGTGGACCTGGGAGGGTCCCCTTTAAGTCCAAACCAGGGGGCGGAGCCAGTGACGTCTCCTTCGCGGGCCCCGCCTACCTGGAGACGCGCTCGAAATGAGCAGACTTTCCTCCGCGTGCGTGTGCGAGTCCGTTCATTTCAAAAGTACGGCGGACTTAGTACGCCGTATTAGTCCGCTGAAAAAGTGCCGTGTGTGGGCAAGTAGCCCGTTCGGAAAGTCCGGCGGGAAGTCTGCCAGACTAAGTCCGCTGGATAGTCCGCTACGTGTGTACGCGGCATTAGTGTGCTCTTGCATTATCCCCTGCCGAGTCTACCTCTGACCTTCCCGAAGCCTTAGAATATGCCAAGCCACTGGTTGCTGTGATCATCTCTGTCTCATTGAGAGTTCTAGCAGTTTACAGTATCTCTGAAAAGACTCAAGATAATCTTCACCTCTATTTTTGCCCCTTCACCGTTTTAGGTATGGTTTCTGAGCAGTACAATGGGTCTGCCTTTATGGACTAGGTGTGATTTCTTCAGCCGCCTCTATAGGCTTGTCAAGTTTCTTCTCCCTATATCCAGGGGGTGTAGCTGTTTTAAGAAACACTATTCCCAGGGCTACTGTCTGACCCTTCAGAGTAGGTAGTTATTTTGTAGAGGTGCACCGAATGGAAATTTTGGTAACAAATGCAGGATGCACTTGGTCAAAAACCGTGCTTCGTGAGATGTTCCAAGCTTGGGATATTTTTTAATACCCTAACCCTGCTTTAGGCTCAGTTCACACTCCCACACACTCCCAGCAGGATTTTGGGCTGAATTAGGACCTGAAATGGACCAAAAGACGCACAGGGCTCCTGTGCAAATTTGCACTGGAGCTGCATCGGAAATATGTGAACCGAGTCCATAGAGAGCTGGTCACACTCTCCTGCTATTGTGAGTTGGATGCGGGGAGGCCGCATCCAATTCGCAATAGTGTGAACCCAGCCTCAGACTTATCCACAACTTTATCCCTGACGTTTTTGGTGTGTTCCTTGTCCTTCATGATTCTGTTTGTTCACTAAGGTTCTCAAACAAACCTTTGAGGGCTTCACAGAACAGCTGTTTTTTTTATACGGAGATTAAATTGCATACAGGTGGACTCTATTTACCAATTGCGTGACTTCTGAAGGCAATTGGTTCCACTAGATGTTAGGGGTATTGGAGTAAAGGGGCTGTATACAAATGCACACCACACTTTTCACATAAATATTTTTAAAAAAAAGTTTACAAAAAAATTATAATTTTCCTTCCACTTCACAATTATGTGCCACTTTGTGCTGGTCTATCACAAAAAATCCCAATAAAATACATTTATGGTTTTGGTTGTAACGGGTATATATAGTTTTTCAAAGCACTGTATAATTGTATCGTATTCAACATCATAATTAATATCATGATGTTAAATGAATTTGTCAGCCATTATCTGCACCTTTAGCGCAAGAAAAGCCTGGTTGCGGTGGTAAAAAAAAAAAATCTTACTTGCTGCATTTTGGTTCCATTTTAAAAAATGCACCAAAAACGGGCCTCCCCGTTGAAATGCCCTGAAAGCACAGCAAGAATGCATCGATAATGCACCAGTGTTACATTTTTGATGAGTTTTCTGAGTCGCATGACCTGAAAAATACACCATATGCACATTGAAATAGTGGTAAAATCACGTGGGTTTCTGGCGCCAATATCAGCACCTTTTTCTCTTATGACTCAGACAAGAGGTTCGCAACTAGGTGCACCCCAAATCCTCACTGGAGGGCCCTGTGCCTCCCTAGAATGTCAGCAGATAGAACACACTTGTTTCCTGTTACAGGTATCCTCTTCTAGGGATATTTTATTCTCGACTTCGGGGGGGACCATATCACATGGGGGTGGGTCCTCTCCTCTTGGCAACTCTCCAGCCTTCTTTGGTTACTTTTCCTTGTTTTTCCCTTCATCAGATTGACACTACTGCCTCTTGCTCCATGGCAAATGATACGTCTGGATCAGGGGGGTTAGGAGGTTTTTTTTTTATTATAAATTTTTTTTTAGGCCTATAGTTTTGGGTCCGAGTTAAGTAGGTTCTTCAAGAGGGTGCTTATATATTGTCCCTGTGGCACCTTTTGTGTGCTAAGGTGAATGCATTGGCTTCATCCTCAGCTGGTGACTCTATTTTACTAGTCTAGGACTATGTCTCATCTTCATTCCTGCCTACCCTTGTGAGGATGCTCACTCAGGTGTTTTGCTGATACAGGTTTATCCCTGGTAAGTTTGCATAGCGAAATTGGCTTTTGAGCCAAACAACCTCTTTATTCATAAAGTGTTTGTCTCTTTGATCCTAGTGGGTCAGGGGTACAGGGGCACTGATGAAGAGGTTATCCTCGAAACGCATTAGCCTATGCCATTGCAATATAGCCCCAGGGGCTAGGGGTCAGCTTTATATGGACTCCTATGGAGGACTGATATATTATGTGATTTTATTCAAGGGTTTCAATTGTGAGTATGGTACCTATCTTTGTATATTAATACATCTTTTACTGAGGATAATGCGCTAGGCCACACGCTATATATATATATATACATATACATATATATATATATATTTGGTTTTAGTACAGGGGGCGGCTGGCTTTTCTCTCCTGGGCCTGTTTGTTCCCAGGTACCTTCCTTTGTCCTTCAGGTCGCTCCTAGCCTTCAAATAGTCCCCTGTTGTCTCATTGGGTCTGTTAACAAGTGTTCTGTTGGCTACCCCTTAGTTGGACTGCTTTTGCACATACAGAGTATCCAAATTCACATGTCACTCAATGGACGAGCAAGAAAATAGATTTTTGTACTTTTAAATCCTTTAAAAAAATAAATAAATCCAAAATCCTGAGGAACACAGCTTCCATCCCTTTTATATGCTTTTGTTACTGGGGTACCCTTGGAAGGGGTTATCCTGTGGCTAGCCAGCAATATTTTTGTTTACCAGTGTGCAATAATCCTGAAGGCAGCAGTATAACCCGACAGTATCTTTATTCATTTTTTTTTTTTTTTCCCTCCAGTGTCCATCAATGGACTCCAACAAAAGGATTTTATGATGCGTACAAAAATCCTATTTTCATCATCCTTATTCTCGACATTTGAAGATTAGCATCAGTTTAGTGCTCTTAGTGAAAGCACTATTACAAAAATCTCGATTGTGCCAAGTCTCCCTGTAAGTCAGTAATGGGAAAAAGATCAGCTGCATGGAGTAGGCACAGACGATACTGACTAGTCCTTTGTCCTGTTTGCTTTTTTCTTTTTTTTTTGTGGCACAGCTTCCAGAGTTCAATTCCTTTTTAGGGGTAGGCTATATGTCTCATTCACACAGGGTATATGCATCTGTGCCCCTGTGTGAGGGCCGTGTATACCTGCATGGGGATGCACACGTTTTCCCATGCATCTCATTGCGGGCTGTCTATTGGGATACAATGGCTGCACAGACACAGCCGCTGACTTCCATTCTGACACCCATGCGGGTGCACAGCCCCAAACATATGCAGGGGATATACATGGTCCTCGCACAGGGCACAAATGCATACGTCGCATGTGATTGAGTCTGTTTAAATCAACAAAATATACTTTTTGCGCTGGTGCACCTACGGCATGCTGTCAGATATGTAAACTGTGCAACTCTTCTTTTCTAGTTCATTGTCGTCTCTCTGAAAGATGGAATGTTCAACAATGCCAACGTCCTGTTCAAGACCAAGTTTGTGGATGGAGTATCCACCGTAGCGAGATTTACTCAGAATCAAAATGGGGGTAATGCTGTTTCCCAACAAAAAATGGACAAGAGCAGATCTAAGGACAAAAGAAACCGCATGCAAGTTGATGAATGAGATTTTAAGAGTTGTATACAAGTGTCTTTACTATTAACTTAATTTCTTATGTCTGTCTTCCTGCCTTCTAATGTGCAAAGATTTTCAGCACATTACATTGTACATATTTTCTTGTCACATATCAGTTAAGATGCCTTATTTCCATATTCAGAAGCTCAATGCATCTGCATAATTCCTGTATTAAATATCTTGTCAAATTTTATGTTTTCTTCTATTTTTTTTTTTTTATATTCGGGAATATTTTTCAGATGAGCTATATGTATATCCAACCTTTTTTTATATAAATAAAGCATTTCCAAACCCCTTTCCTTCATAAACCTGTGTTCTTGTCATTTACATAAGTCATTTTATTTATACTTGCCTTTAAAGAGTAACTCCACTTTTGTTAAGAGAAAACATTAATTCTGGGATATCAATGTAAACGGCAGGGATTTTAACAAACATTGCTGAAAGTTTCTACCCTTTTGTTAGTCTGAAGATATAGATGTTTGTGTCCATATGTAGTGTGGATCTGTATAGAGTGGTTTTATCATTATCAATCCACTGCTGCACTTGCAGGGCTCTGAGGAAAGTGGTCGGATCTGCATTCCTTTAGACGCGATTTCCCTTTGAAATGATCTCAACAAAAATTACGTTTTTGTTGCATGTGATGCTCGAAATCGGATTTGTATCTTGGTGCAGACTTCTGGGAAAATCAGTGAGCCAATCGCTCAAGCAGGGAATTACATTTCAGGGAGCGTTCTGTACACAAAATGCCTCCAGGTAGCCATATTGCATTTTAAAGGAAAGGTAATTTTTTTTTTTTAAATAAAAATAAATTACAATATGACTTGTGACGCAATTGTATATGCTATATTTTTTTTCATTTGCAATTTTTTTTCCAGGAAAGTGAAGTTACCGTTTAAAACCCCTTTCTTGGAAACCTAACTAACGCTAAACCTACTCCAACCCCCATTCTAAGCCTAATCTAACCCTATAAAGAAAAGGTCACTATAGTTAACCTATTCTGAAGCCAGTCCAGTCACCAATAGTGCCCTTCTGTGTGCAGGAGAAAGCTGACAACTACTGGGAAGTGACAACACCCACAGGCTTACTAAGGGGCTTCCATTGTTTAAAAAAATAATAATATATATATATATATATAATTGCATTTTTGCGACACAAAGAAAAAAAATAAAAGTGCAAACAAAAACTACAACACCGAAAACAGAATGCTCCTAATCCAGCATATGAAAATCTGGGCAGTGTGCAATAATATCTGCCAGTGGATATAAACATCAACAGAGTAGTAAGTGATACAGTTTGTAAACAGTCTGGACATAACAGAAGTTCCTGTTTAATACCACATTTGCAAGGTGAGCCCTCTTTCCTGGTAGTACAGGGGAGAGGGTCAGTGGGCTAGCCAGCCATCTGCCCCATATTTTGTGAAACGCTTTTGTCCTCTTACGGATGTCAAAGGTAAGTTTTATATAGAGGCAGGGAATCATTGACAAGTTTCAGCCGCATATCCTGCGTTTGGGTCTCTGACCCCTTCCATGTCAGCAGGAGGGACTTCCTTGCATAGAAGTAAAGGATGCAAAGAAGCCTAAGGCTGGACAGTGAGGTCACCAAATATGCCCAGCAGACAGTTTTTATGGTTCACTGTATTTGGAAAACCCAGTGCAGAAGATATAAAGGAGCCTATATCAACCCAGAAGTTCAAAAGCAGTGGAGAAAATCAGCAGTTTATCCGCAACCACTGAAGCAGTCAGCAAAGGGAGATGGTCCCATTTTATGCAGTCTAGCAGTTGCAAGGTGTAAGTGATGGAAAATTTTTAGTTGAATCATCCTGTCCCTTGAGATGAGGTTTTGAACATGTCACAGAACTCAAACCAATCCTCTTCTGTGATAGGGATTTCAAAAGGACGCCCACCTCTCTTGAGCCTTCCAAAACCTAGGGTTCATGCCTGTCATGAGAGTGGAGTAATACAAGGATATTCATTTTGTCTGACCTGATTCTCTGTTTTTCCAGGTCAGGTGTATTAATAGGACTTGGCAGAGAACCAAACTGGGTACGTATAGCATGTCCGAGTTGGTAATAGTAAAATAAGTAAGTTGATGGGATGTCAAAGTCTGTTTGCAGTTGAGAAAAGGATTTAAAATCCTGGGGGGGGGGTATTATGACATAGGTATTTCACTCCCTTTTGATATCTATCTTATGGGGTCAGGTATAGAACATAACTCCTTAAGGTTAGGGTTAAACCAAAAGGGATTGTTGGGGAGGGCTGCCATGAATCGGTGGACATTTTTTCAACTGCCCTTTGGGAGGAGGGAGAGGGAGGTTTGGATTATCGACATGCCTGATCCAGGTGGTGTGCATCCCCTATAGACAATGTTGTGGAGTGTCTCAAATGAGGAAAGTATGGCTCCCTCAGTAGTGGCGCAGGCATTATCAGAATTGGGGTGGAGCCAATCATAGAGTTAACCAGCTGGGATGCTAGGTAGTAAAGGTAAACGTTAGAGAATACCAGACCTGCCATATGTGAGGGGAGGCGCAGAGCTATTAGTGCACTTCTAGGGGGACGGCCCGTTCCAAAGGAACACAATAAAATGGATTTGGGAATTGGCCATAACATACAGTAGTTTAGGCAAGTAAATCATTTTAAAGATATTGGCTCTCCCCATAAGATCCAGAGGCAGATCTTTCCACTGTTTGGTCTGTGCCTGTATCAGTAGGGGGCGTAGATTGGCAATATACAAGGATGGTAGTAACTGAACTATAACACCTAGAAATCTAAAAGAGGTAGAGACTTGCCATTTAGAGTTTGAGTGATTCAGTAGGAGTACCGTTTGGTCTAGTGAAAATAGGATAGATTTATCCCAGTTCACCTGGAATCCAAAATAGTCACCAAACGTGTTAACTTCAGACAAGAGACTATCGAGCTGTATGAGTGTTCACTAGATAGACTAGAGTATTCTCAGCATAGAGAGAGAGATATACGCTCTTCAATGTAATTTATAGGAATAGCCTTAATAATCAGAGCTATAGATCCTTACAGCAAGGGGCGCCAAAGCACACGAGAGGAGATGAGGGACACTCCTGCCTGGTGCCTCTAGTAATCGTAAGGGAGTCTAGGGCCAAACCTATACAGTTACCCGAAATGGATGAAGGCTTTTTGCAAGTGTCTAGGTGACGCAATCACACAGGTAGAGGTACAGTTGTGGGGATAGGTCAAATTGTGGAACAATCTATGAATATTCATTCTGGTTGAACAGCCTGGTATAATCCCCCTTGATCACTCCCAACCAATTTTGCAACAACCCCATTTAGACGATTGGCTAGGATTTTAACAACCACAATAATGAGAGAGATAGGTCTAGAAGAGTCACATTTGAGCAGATCTTTCCATGGTTTGAGTATCAAAATAATTAAAGCCTCTCATAGGAGGAGGGAGCGCCCCAATTTCAGGGCCTCATATGTATTGAGTAAGATTGGACTTAAGGTGTTGAAATGTGCATACCATTCGGCTGGAAAGCCATCCAAGCCTGGTTTATGAGTCGGGAGCTGCGAAATTGCCAGGGAGAGTTCAACTTAGAAAGGTTCGTCCAGTTTAGTCTTGATCAGGGAAGCACTGTCTGGGTCAAGGAGTTGTCCAGGTGGGCGTTAGTAGTGTATAAATCATGATAGAAGGCATCTTTTATCTCCTGAGGTACATTGCTAACCTTATTCTGAGAAGTTAGAATCCTAGGGATAGAGGTGGGAGTATGGTTCGGCCTTATTGCCATGTTCGAAAGACTTCTGAGTGACAGCATACGTTTTTCTTTTTTTGTTTTTCTTTTAGTAAGGTCCAAGGCGGAGCTCATATTCTCTACGACTATGTAGCCATGAGGTCCGGGTAGCCGGATCAAGATTCACAGCATATGCTGCCTCTGCAGCTACAATCTTCTAGATCTTCAGTACACTGCTGGGTGTTCTTTTGCGGAATACCAGTAATGGCCTCTTAGCACAGCCTTGGAAGCCTCCCAGGCAGAGGAGGACCCAACAGTGACCTGAATTGTATGCCAATAATCCGCAATGTTCTTCCTGCAGTCATTCTGTGCTATCTCATCCTCTAACCAATGGGAGTTCAGCCACCAGATACAAGTGCTCGAGTTTGGCAGGAGATCCACAGAAAGGGAGGCACGGTCAGACACCCCTCGGGGAAAATAGGAAGCCACCTACACAATAGGTAAGTAATTCAACAGTAGAGAATGCCATATCTATACGTGACATAGTGTGGAAGGAGTAAGAGTGGCAAGAAAAATGTCGCTCCTCTGGGTGCTTCCACCGCCACAACTCAGTAAGACAATAAACCTGGGTTTCAGTCAATAAATGAGGGGTAGGGTGGGTCTACCCCCCCACGCGGTCCATGGCAGGATCAAGAACAGCATTAAATTCCCCACCATAGAGCAGGGGGCCAGGGATTCAAGACAGCAGCATTGGGAATAAATTGGAAACTAGGTCTGAGGAAAATGGGGGAGAAACATATGTTCACTAATGTAAATACTACAGAGATAATTCGGATAGTAAGTATAATGAATCTCCCCCTCTGGATCCGTCTTAATCCACAATCTTTAGCCAAGAAGGATTTTGCTAGAAGGAGTAGTTGATATGTGTAGCCAGCCAGAGACGTTTAAGGGACCACAGTTTACCATTGGTGAGGTGAGTCTCTTGAAGGCAAACAAATATGTGGCTTATATATTTTTTTTTTTTTAAGGAAGGAGAATACCAAGGACCGCTTAAGGGGTGAGTTCAAAAGTTCTTCAAACATTCCAAGAGATCAGTTTTAGCACATTAGCCATATGCAGCATAACAACATATAAAACATTGCCCAAGAGAGACACCGGAATAAATGCACTGTAGCAACAGAAATTAATCTGCAATAGGAGCAGAAAAAAACCTAAAAGTCCATCTGGTCGCAACTAAAATGTAAGCGGGGCCAAAAAAGGAAAAAAAAAAAAAAAAAGTCTCTTCCCCCCCCTACTCTGCTCAACCATCCCAAACATAGTGCACTTTGGTACAAGAAAACAAAAACCTGTGACCTCGCCACCTACTGGAGAGATAGAGAGAGAGAGGGAGGGGGGGGGGGGGGGGTAGTGGGTCCAGAAAAGCTCTCTGCAAGGGCAAAGGTTCCATCCTGCAGGATATAACTGCAACCTGTAAAAGGCGGCACAAACAGTGGTAGTCATATAAGGCAAGGCACAGGTTGGCTGCCGATTAGGACAGGTGTTGTGGCCTACGATGGCATCTGACAGTTCCGTCACACAGGCAGCAAAAAAGAGAAAAGAAGGGGGGGGGGGGGTTGCAGTCCTCGTGTTATCTTTAGCAATGGAGTGTAGGAGGCAAAAAGGATAGGGTGACCCACAGGTGCTCCAACTTGCTTCAGGAGAGGTGAGGCAGAGAGGAAGAAAATCTGCGTACAGCATCAGTTGTGGCGTTGTCTAGGTTGTTTCCCAAAACAAGCGTCTATCCAGGCCATAGCATCCTTTGGATAAATGCAGAAGTGAGGTTTACCCTCATGGATGAGCCACAACTTGGCTGGGAAGAGTATCGCATATGGCAGGCCTTCAGTGTGGAGGCAGTCTTTCACCACAGCAAAGGATATGCACTGGTGTGGAACTTCAGCTGAGAAATTCGAATATATGGAGATACTTTTACCATTAAACTTGGGGGGTGTGATGTGCACACTTAATCACAGAATAACACTTCCATCCAAAAACATCTTGCAGCCAGGAATGAGGGAACCCCACAAAGCAGAGATTATTCCTGCGAGAGAGGTTCTCCAAGTCCTCCATTTTGGCTCTGAGGGACACCAGCTCATGAGCAGCCATACGTACATTGACAGCTAAGGGGTGTGTCCTCCAGGGAGATATGTTCATACGCACGCACGCACGCCTGCGCCCCCCCCCCCTTTGCCTTTACTTCCACTAAGGTAAATATAGTTTCATAGTCATAAATTATATGGTTATATTAGCACCTGCAGGTGGTACATAAGACACATATATCCAACAATATAACTTTTGCACAAACAAATATATAAACAATATATTGCGATTTTTTTAACTCAAAAATATGTAGAATACATATTGGCCTAAACTAATGAAAAAAACCTTTATTTTTTGGATTTTATAGCAAAAAGTAAAAAATTTGGTTTTCAAAATTGTAGTTTGTTTATAAACGTAAAAAAATTTAAACCGCAGAGGTGATCAAATATCACCAAAAGAAAGCTCTATTTGTGGGAAAAAAAGGCACATACATTTTGTTTGGGTACAGCGTTGCACGACCGTGCAATTGTCAGTTAAATCTACGCAGTGCCGTACCGCAAAAGATGGCCTGATCATTAAGGGGGCAAATCCATTTATTATCATTAAGTGGTTAAGCTATTGGAATTTTTCGGACCATTTATAAAGACTGGAATGGAAATGGCGGGGTGCCAAATGTCAAGCTTGAAGATTTTGAATAAATCCATTTCAGCACACAGAGTTAAAGGATGAGCACCAACCTTTAGGAATTGGTCCAGATATACATATATATTCACAGTCTTGGAGGTATCCATTCAGAATCCTCTGAGAGAACAGACCCCTGCAATCTGAGATCCAATGATTCTGTAGCATTAATAGGGTTTTCACCATCATTTTGACATTGTGTCTTGGGCAGTTCTTCTAGTTCTGACTTCATTGGACATCATCTATGTGCTGCTGTTCCCTTACCACTGAGGAGTGAGTGGGAGGAGTCCTTCTTGCAACAGAGGAGGTAGTCTGAAGCTGGTTTTAAATGGTAATGAGAGTCTCACTTATGCTCACACTAATTTTTCCAAGGACAATTCCAGGGGAATCTGTTTTTCTAAACTGGTAGCCTTTGGACATGGAGAAAAGGGCGACTCACTTAAAGGGGGTTGTAAAGGTAAACGTTTTTTCACCTATGCATTAAGGTGAAAAAACATCTGACAATACTGGCCCCCCCCCCAGCTCCCCTGTTATACTTACCTGACCCCTTGAAAGTCCCGCGCTCGTCCCAGACATCCTCTTCCTCGATCAGCCTGGTCGCTGATTGGTTACAGTGGATGGATTGAAATCAGAGCAGCCATTGCCTCGCACTGCTGTCAATCACATCCAATGACACGGCGGGGCCGAGTGATACAGCAAGCGCCTATAGCCGCCGACTGTATCACGGGAGTGCGCCTGCAAGCACTCGGGAGCCGAGACATCTGCCGAGGGACCCGAGAAGACCAAGTTTGGGGCCACTCTGTGCAAAACAAGCTGCACAGTGGAGGCAAGTATAACATGTTTGTTATTTAAAAAAAAATTATAATTACTTTACAACCCCTTTAAGTGCTCCTTTGCAGCAGGTGGAGGTCTATGCTGGAGGGGCCTGTTCCTCCTAGGATTTCAAGGCGGCAGAAAACAGTTTTCTGCTACAGGTATCTCCTGACAGGTGCATAGTATGTCTTGATGACTTTTTAGGATCTGTCAACCTGGGGATATGCCATATTTTGGCTGACACGTTCATGGAGATCGCTTTATGCTTCTGGGTGCTATAGCAACTACCAGCTGGAGACCACAAACGCGAGTCAAAACATATCGCCAGCACACCACGGATCTTCAAAAATTGTGTCCAAAATGTATTAAGGAGATCACATCACAGCAGTAAATCACATCTGACAAAGGGGGCCCTGCCTGATCTTGAAAAAGCACAATTAAAGACACAGGATCCCAAAAGGTCACAATTTACTGCTGTGATTATTTTTTGGACGCAATCTTGAACATCCAAGCTGTGCTGATATGATGTTCCGACCTGTTCTAGAGGTTGTCCCAACTTCTTTTTGGCTAAATCAGGTTGTAGGTCTTTTTTCCTCCCTCACATGAATTTATTATGTTGTCACCTGTTTTTGATTACCTTCTTGATGGTTCAGGTTTGGTGTTACATTCTGTGTCGAGCCATACCCTCTAGGGTCAACCTTTCTCCCTCTGGTCATGTTGGCAACTTTCACCATCTGGTGGGGACATTGGCTTTATCTGTGGACTTACAGGCATTTCTTCCACATCCCTGTTCCCAGGCCTATTATCAGTTATTGTTCACCCCTCAGTTGTACTGTTTTTACATGCTCCAGAGTCTAAATTCCTGTGTGCCACAATGGACAAGAAAATGATTTTTGGACTTAAGTCCTTTTCTTGAAGTCCAATGGGAGACATCTGTCCTACCCCCCTGTATTTATCTTCATGTTCTTTGTACTGCTTTCTACACACAGGCAGCAATACACAATCACTATCTGAATTATTCCTCAATAGACAAGAAAGAAATTGAATTTAAAATGCACTTTTCCTCTTATGTTTTGTACAATACCTTGACAGGCGCGGAGGACATTTCTGAAGGGAGGTAAGTAGAGGACACTGTGTGTAGGGTGGAGGTGGTGATGTGATGTGTGTAAGAAAAAAAATAATATTGTAAAAATTAATAAAAATAAAAACTACTGACCGACCCTGTCCACTTTTAAGGCAGGCGAAGTACCGTATATACTCTAGTATAGGCCGACCCGAATATAAGCCGAGGCACCTAATTTTACCACAAAAAAAAAAAAAAAACTGGGAAAACTTTGACTCTAGTATAAGCCTACGGTGGGAAATGCAGCAGCTACTGGGTAAACAAATGCCCATCGACAGCCTGTGCCCATCTGCAGCTGTACCTTTGATTACTAAAACAGCAGGTGTCTCCCGCTGTGTCATGCAGTCTGTTCGGCGGCCGTCCATTGTAACAAAACCCTGATATAGTTTTCCAACATTGCATCAGTGTTCTGTTTATCACGGACGAGGAGGGGCTTTTTTACAATGGACGGCTGCCGAACAGACTGCATGACACAGCGCGAGACACTGTTTTAGTATCAAAGGTACAGCTGCAGATGGGCACCCTCACTCGAGTATAAGCCAAGTTTTCCTTACTATTTAGACTTTGCTAGTTAAATTCTTTAAGAAAAAAAGGGCACTGAACCTCAGTGATCTTTGATCTCTTTCATGTTGTTCAGGTAGATCTCCACCTCTCCATGGTTTTCTACCCCTGCTCTAAGCAAAACCTGTTTTTGGCTATTGCGTAGGGAAGGGGCTAGACCCTTTGTCAAGTTTTTATTGTGGCATGTGTTCTCACTGGGGAGATTCACCTCTCTCTGCATGTACTTGTAACTATTGTTTTCAAGAATTAAAGTGAGACGAAATCCAAAATGTTAGCGTTTTCTCTAGAACAAGAGGTGGGGGAAATCGCAGGAAAACGCCTGTTCTGGGGACAAATTTCAAAAAGGGGAAGGCCTTTTGCTTTGGCAGATTTCCTATAATTTCCTGTGGTTTATCTGGCACAGGTAGTGAAGGGAAACAAAATAAACTGCCGTAGGTTTTAACCCTTCCCTACTTTAATTCAAAACTAAAAGGCTTGGACTAAATATACAATTTCATAGCTATATTTTCCAAATGTGACATGAGGTCATATATAAATTCAAATTAATCAGTGCACATTTCCTGCACAGAACACTCAAAAAACACATTATAGATAGGCCTTTGGCAATTTATAAACAGTTATAGATGAAGGCTAGAAAAATGTACAAGAAAATAATTCATGGACATTTATTGTAGGCATGGAATGATGCATGCTATAGAACATATGCAAACTTGGAAAGAACAGAATTCAAAATCCACAGCACATGAATCGCACAGTAATGTAGACAAATTATTTTAGTTTAAGCTCTCTAATCGTTTCTTTAGTAATAATCCTTTGTCTTTAAGATCAGGCCTGCTATCCTGTTCCATTGTAGATAAAGAAATAATTAACAAGTGTCTGTTTTCTACTGTAAGACTTTCCCATTGTTTTGAATCTGGAAAACAAAATTAAGAGAATTTACTAAATAAAAAAGAAAATTAAGACGAGCTAGCAAGAGAAGTTGTACATATAAATATTATTTTAAATGGATTGGACAGATTTTGCTTAAATAGCACAATGCTTTTGGTAGGGTAAGAACCATGGGATTCAAAAACACACATCTTAGTCTTAAACATGAAAATGATTAGACATGGATAACATGCTTAAGTGTTTTACTTATCAAACTAAATTTGTAAAAAGCACAGCTTTTTAACTGGCTTCATAAAATTCAGGCATTTACAGGTACTTTGGGCACTCCAACATGCTAATTTCAATATTTTTTGATGAAGTCAAGTCCTGGCCTACCCCCTGTCCCACACCTTACTGGCTTTTGAGGTTACTGAATTATAGGCCAATATGGTGAAACATGACACACTGCATGTGTATTTGCATTAGAGTGCTTTCCATTTTAGGGTTAGGACAGGGGTCGCAAACTGGTGGCCCTCCAGCTGTTGCGAAACTACAAGTCACATCATGCCTCTGCCTGTGGGATTCATGATTGTAACTGTCAGCCTTGCAACGCCTCATGGGACTTGTTTTTTTTTTTGCTGGAGGGCCACCAGTTTGAGACCCCTGGGTTAGGATGACTAAAATGCAAACACCCAGTGATTATCATGAGAGGGATTGACTACCATAACACTAACACTACAGCGAGCAGCTCCTGCACTACCATAGAAACATAGATCTTTTAAATGGACTCGGAAAGCTTCAACACAAGTCTATGTCTCCAGGAGGCCAGCCTTTAGGACCAGGAAGAGAATAGTGACCTTAGGTTGAGGATCTCTGAAAGTATGACAGCGACATGACGATATTACAGATCTGGTATAATTACAACCCAATATTTGGGCTTGGCCATCACCTCATTCTTTAAAACGTTCCTGTCTTTTATTTAGTAATTTTTTTAGCAAAGTATATTTTTACACATCTAAACTACAGCTAAGGTCTGCTTTAAATACTGTTTAAGGTTTTGTGCCCACCACCTAAATACTGCAGTCCCCACACAAAGACAATGTAAATAGTCTGGTTTTCAAAGGTGCCAGTTCGCATTGATGTGTGCTGGAAGAGAATGAAATGCATTTTGGCACAGATTGTTGCAACATATTACAACTCTGTTACATTGCTTTTCTGACATTACAAGTACATCTTACTCATAAAAATGACTCACCTTCGAGTTTCTTTATTAGTAGTTCCAATACAGAGAGAGCTTCTGTTCTTATGGATGAATAACTCTTATTTTCTAAAATAAGTAAAAGAAAAACATTGATGCTTGATAAAACATTATAATTTTCTACATACGTTTTACGATATAAAATATGAAACAAAAACGCAAAGAACAAATCAAGCACTATTTACATCTAAATGGACCAGATAACCCCAATGTAATCACAGGACATAAAAAAATAGTAAGGAAAAAATATATTACTGGCTCAAACTCCAGCTGCTTTATGCATGCTGATTTATTAAAAACATAGGAACCAGTGTGCACCATTCCCACTTCCTTAGTGGTGTAACAGGTTAGTATTGAGGGGACTAGGGAGGGAGACTGGGGGTACTTTTTTTTAATTTTTTTTTAATTTTTTTTTTTAATGGGAACATATTTAACAAAAAAGAAAAAAAAATGATGTGAATGGTTCTGCTATTAGTGTATATAAAATATGTTTTTTGTTCAGACTAGGGGCCTTCTTTAGCCACCTCAAGGCAAGACACTTTCACCCTCTTCCTGCCCAGGCCATTCTTCCAGCTTTCAGCGCTCTCACGCTTTGAATGACAATTACTCAGCCATGCAACACAGTACCTAATGTAATTTTTGTTTGAGACAGATGGAGCTATTTTTTGGTGGTATGTAAACCCTGCTTGGTAATTTTTACTTACAGCTAAGCCTATATAATAAGGCGTACCTGTAGGTAAAATGAATATCTTCTAAATGTGCACCCTTTAGGAGATATATTCGCTCTGCAGGCAGCCAGTGACATCACCAGCGCATGCACTTTGAAGGTTCAGCATACCCTGCTGGAACTTCAAAGCTTTGTGCCAGAACCGAGAGCTCCTGAGCAGGAGTGACATCATCGCCGCTCCGGCCAATCACAGCGGCGGAGCTTGCGAACCCGGAAGAAAGACGGGGGGGAACAGGCCACCCCTCTGAGCTGTGACTTTACAGCACTGGGGGGCTTTGTTTCAAGGTGAGTATCTCATAATTTGCTAGTATGTGATACATACTAGCCCATTATGCCATTGATCATCAGGTTTTTTTTTTGAACATCCACAGTTTACAACTACTTTAATCTCCACTGGCTGGTTTTACTATATAATCAAAAAAAAAAATATACCAAAAACTTTGAAAAGAAACCCCAACATTTTTCTTAGTTTCTGTTATAAAAAATTGCAAATAATCTTTCTTCAGAAAATTTAGGCCAAACCGTATTACAGGCATGTCCAAAGTCCGGCCCGCAGGCCAATTGCGGCCCGCGGTCCGGTTTTGAACGGCCCGCCTGGTTGTTTAAACATATATACGTTTTGTGGCCCCCGGCGATCTCCCAGCGCCGGGGCCACAAAAGATGTATAGTCCAGCTGCCTCGGAGGGAGGAGGCGGGACGAGTGCCGTGCACACAGGAGGAGAACTTCCTGTTTACACGGCAGCTGTAATAGGAAGTCCCGTCTCTGCCATTGGACGACTGTGCTGTCCATCAAAGGAGGCGGGACTTTCTCTTAAAGAGGCCGTTGTGTAAACAGGAGATTCTCCTGTAAGAGGTCTTTGGCACTCGTCCTGCCCTCCATGGCTGCACTGCTGGTAATGGTGGCTGCATTCCTGGCAATTGCAATTGTGGAGCTGCATTCCTGGCAATGGTGAGTGAATTACTAGCAATGGTGGCTGCATTCCTGGCAATGGTGGCTGCATTCCTGGCAATGGTGGGTGAAATTCCTGGCAATGGTGGGTGAAATTCCTGGCAATGGTGGGTGAAATTCCTGGCAATGGTGGCTGCATTCCTAGCAATGGTGGCTGCATTTCTGGCATTGGTGGATGCATTCCTGGCAATGGTGGCAGCATTCCCGGCAATGGTGAGTGAATTCCTGGCATTGGCGGGAGCATTCCTGGCAATGGTGGGTGCATTCCTATCAATGGTGGGTGCATTCCTGGCAATGGTGCCTGCATTCCTGGCAATGGTGGCTGCATTCCCGGCAATGGTGAGTGAATTGCTGGCAATGGTGGCTGCATTCCCGGCAATGGGAAGTGAATCCCTGGCAATGGCAGGTGAATCCCTGACAATGGTGGCTGCATTCCCGGCAATGGTGGCTGCATTCCCGGCAATGGTGGCTGCATTCCCGGCAATGGTGGCTGCATTCCCGGCAATGGTGGCTGCATTCCCGGCAATGGTGGCTGCATTCCCGGCAATGGTGGCTGCATTCCCGGCAATGGTGGCTGCATTCCCGGCAATGGTGGCTGCATTCCCGGCAATGGTGGCTGCATTCCCGGCAATGGTGGCTGCATTCCCGGCAATGGTGATTGAATCCCTGGCAATGGTGGCTGAATTCCCGGCAATGGTGGCAGCATTCCCGGCAATGGTGAGTGAATTCCCGGCAATGGTGGGTGAATTCCCGGCAATGGTGGGTGAATTCCCTGGCAATGGTGGGTGAATTCCCTGGCAATGGTGGGTGAATTCCCTGGCAATGGTGGGTGAATTCCCTGGCAATGGTGGGTGAATTCCCTGGCAATGGTGGGTGAATTCCCTGGCAATGGTGGGTGCATCCCTGGCAATGGTGGCCGCTGCATTCCTAGCAATTGTGGGTCTGCAGATAGACACTGATCCTTGTTTTGCTTCACAGTTCTTTATTTAAAATTTTAAGTTTTTTTTTCCTGAAGTTTTCTTAAAGTGAAGGTGCGTGTTATACGTCAATAAATATGGTGTATCCAAATAATACACTTGAGCTCATCTATTCACCACACACAGCCACAAAGGCAAGAGAATTCTTGTGGGGAAGTGTATTAGTGCTCGGATGGACACACTTAGACCCAATTTTAATGGTTCAAAGAATGTCAGGCAAAATGGTCGGCCCTCGCGCATGTTCAGTTCATCAAATCTGGCCCTCTTTGAAAAAAGTTTGGACATCCCTGCCGTATTAGGTTACATTTCTTTGGTAAACATAACCTGAACCCGTGTATATTTGGTCTGTTTTAAAGTTAGAGTCTACAAACTATGGTATTTTGATACCATGCTATTTGAAACTTGATCAGTTCAGCTGTACTGACGGCCTATCTAATTTTTACAGGCCTTAAAATGCCAGGACAGTACAAATATTCCCCAAATTACTCTTAGAAAGTAGACAGTACAAGGCAGAAGGTTTTTTTTATCTTAATGCATTCTATGTATTAAGATAAAAAGCCTTTGTGTGTGCAGCAGCCCCCCTCTTACTTACCCGAGCCTATCCATATAGCGATGTTCACGAGTGCTTCGGCCATCCGGGACTCTCCCTCCTGATTGGCTGACAGCAGTGGGAGCCAATGGCGCCGCAGCTGTGTCTCAAAGTCAGTTAGCCAATGAGGAGATAGAGGGAGTGGGGCAGAACCGCTGCCCTGTATCTGAATGGATACAGGAAACTGCGGCTCGGGTGTCCCCAGGGCAAGCTGCTTACTGTGGGGGCACACAACAGGAGGAAGGGGCCAGAAGCACCAAAGAGGGACCCGAGAAGATTATCGGGCTGCCCTGTGCAAAACCATTTCACAGAGCAGAACGTAGAGGTTTGTTATTTTTATAGGAAAAACAAGACTTTAGTACCACTCTAAGAGGCATGGTGCTTTTTTGTAAGTTGTAATTTTTTTGGAAAGTGCAGAAAGAAAATGAAGATTACAATTTTTACACAAAGTTGTAAAATTAATAAGATATTTCTCACACACAGAATAGGCATACTTAGAATTACCACCCAAAACACATTCTGCGATACCACGTGTGAGACTTTAATATTTGGACTGATTATGTTCTGGATATTGTATCTTGTGTATCACACATTTCAACCAATTGTATCAAAACCAATGTACTGTAATGGCTGCCTCTATATGTGTGGTCAGGGAATATAAGCCTCGTGTGGCGTCACCTATAGCAGTTTCAGTTCCTATATGCCAATCAAGCCTAGCTTACTGGTAGATGGCTGCCCCCAGGAATGCCATGTTCACTGGCCAGGAAGTACAGGAGGGTAAATACCACAATATTGCAAACCTTGCTTTAGCATCTGAACAGGAGGCAGAATGATGTTAGAAGCTGTATACACTTCATTCAATAAAAGTAAGCATCCACTTATATGCAACATTGGAAAATCCAAATACAGCAATGAAAAAGCATCATCATATCCATGACACCTTAGACAGGGGGATGGGAGAAGGAAGATCCAGGATCCACACTGAAGTGGCTTCCTGAATCCCTTGGCTGATATCTTGGGACTTTATTACATAAGGTTGGTTAATGGTTTTTGAACTTTTACCTTATCCTCTTATCCCACTTGTTGTTTACCACACTTTTGTTTCACATTTAGCGCTTCAGTTTATTTGTTCTTTTTTGGATTTGGAATCTGCTTATATCATTTTTCAAATGTGGTTTCCTTATAACACTGAATGTATTCAGAGACTACTGGCTTCTTAATTTTTTAATTATTCAGGATGTATTAGATTTTCCCACACTGATTTGAAATAGTGTCCTGAAACCAAAATGGATGTAAAAATAGAATGCAGTGGTATGTCTGCAAACATAAAAACTTAGAAACAAAGTAAAATGTCACTTCCAAGTTTAAAACCAAACAACTGTTCATCCAGGGTAAGGCACTGCAGTAGAAAAGGTTCTAATCTGTTAAAATGGACAAAGCTTCATGGTGACCACAATCTGGTATGTCTTGTGACAATGAGATCTGCCTAATATTGAGGTGTACTCCATGCACAATATACAGTTAGCGCTCTCTCTCTCTCTCTATATATATATATTTATTTGGACACATGCACAATTTTAATGTTTCCCCAGGTATTTACCAAAATATACTCAAGCTGTAGTTATACAATGGATATGGGCTGAAAGGGCACACTCTCCGGTTTAATTTGAGTATGTAAATCCAAATTGGAAGAAGGGTTTAGGAATTACAGCTCTTAAGAATAGCCACCCCCCCCCCCCCTTTTTTTTCAAGGGACCAAAAGTAATTGGGCAATTGAATCAAAGGCCGATTAATGACCAGGTGTGGGCTACGCCATTATTTCTTCAGCAATTAAGCAGGTAAAAGGTCTGCAGTTGATTCTAAGTGTGGTATTTGCATTTGGAATCTATTTCTGTGAACCTACATCATGCATTCAAAGGAGCCGTCCATGCAAGTGAAATAGGCCATTGTAAGGCTTCAAAAACAAAAGAAACCCACCAGAGAGATAGCAGCAACATTATGAGTGGCCAAATCGACAGTTTGGTACATTCAGAGGAAAGAAGAACGCACTGGTGAGCTCAGCAACATAAAAAGGCCTGGACATCCATGGAAGACAACAGTGGTGGATGATCGCAGGATCCTCTTTATGGTAAAGAAAAACCCCATTCACAACATCCAGACAAGTGAAGGACACTCTCCTGGAGGTGGGCGTATCATTGTCAAAGTCTACAATCAATAGAAGACTTCACGAGAGCAAATACAGAGGGTTCACCCACAAGGTGCAAACCATTCATAAGCCTGAAGAATAGAAAAGCCAGATTAGACTTTGCCAAAAAACATCTAAAAAAAAGCCAGACCAGTTTTGGAAAAGCATTCTTTGGACGGATGAAACCACGATTAATCTGTACCAGAATGACAGGAAGAAAAAGTGTGTAAAAGGCTTAGAACAGCTCATGATCTAAAGTACACAACGGCATCTGTAAAATATGGAGTGATGGCATGGGCATGCATGGCTTCCAGTGGCACTGGGTCATTGGTGTTTATTGATGATGTGGCAGAAGAGAGAAGTAGCCCGATGAATTCTGCAGTGTTTAGAGATATACTGTCAGCTCAGATTCAGCCAAATGCAATAAAGTTGATTGGACTGCGCTTCACAGTACAGATGGACAATGAACCAAAACACACTGCAAAAGCAACCCGGAAGCTTTTGAAGGAAAAGTGGAATATTCGGCAATGGCCGAGTCAATCACCCGATCTTGACCCAATTGAGCATGCATTTCACTTGCTGAAGGCAAAACTAGAAGCAGAAAGACCCACAAAGAACTGAAGATAGTTGCAGTTAGAGCCTGGCAAAGCACCAGAAAGGAGAAAACCCAGTCTTTGGTAACGTCTATGGGTTTCAGACTTCAGGCAGTCATTGCCAGTAAAGGATTTGCAGCAAAATATTAAAAAAAAACAACATTTTATTTATGATTATATTCATCTGATCAATTACATTTTAGCCACTGAAAATGGGGACTGTGTATAAAAATGATTGCAGTTCCTAAAATTTGTACTTGATATTTATGTTCAACCTCTTGAATTAAAGCTGAAAGTCTGCACTTCAAATTAATTTGGATTGTTTCATTTTAATTTTATTCTGGTGGCATACAGAGCTAAAAAAGTATGAAAATCATGCCTCTGTCCAAATACAGAAGGATCTAACTGTAGTTACAGTAACCTTCAGCTCATGAGATACTACATGCGATACCTTTTTCCTAAAAAGGCATCAGCTGAACATTGGTCACTGGAAAGGTTTTAGAATATGGAAACCTTTTGATAACAATGTGTGAATTCAGAGACTGTCACTATCGTTCGACTTAAGATTGGGCAACAACCACTAAGCAGTGATTTCTCAACCTTAAGGCCAATGATAATATTCACAGCAAAGAAAATGGACAACATACAACTGCACACAGAATAAAGATGCAATGAGCGGTAACTGGCTATACCTAATGAATGCGCTATTGCTGGACAGGCTTCTGAGAGGATTTCTGTAAGGGCCACAATGTCCGAGTGCTCCTTTTCTAAAATCAATAACCTATTAAAAGGAAGAAAAAAGCATGCAACGTTTTCATCAGTTCAATACATGTCACATGCTAAGTAAACCACTTTGAAAATTAATGTAATATTTTTCCTCATATGTTATACATGTTATATAGCAAACAAATCTTTGAATAACTATGCCAGGCATTTGCAATTAGTGGACCTCCAGCTATTGCAAAACTACCAGTCCCATCATGCCTCTGCCTCTGGGTGTCATGCTTGTGGCCGTCAGTCTTTCTATGCCTCATGGAATTTGTAGTTCTGCAGCAGCTGAAGGTCCGCTAATTGCATATCCCTGAACTATTCTATTCACACAAGTTTAGGTTTAAAATATTTAAAGAAGCAAATTGTGGAAACAGCTGCTTACAGCTTCTCATTAAACCACAACACATCTGGTAGAACAGCTACTTCAAGGGGAAGTAGAGTAGTAGAGACCCCAGTAACATTCCCAAGCCTTCTTTTGCATGCCAGCATTGCTTTCAGCAGCAGGAAATGACCCAGTGGCTAAAAAGCATAGAGAATAAAAATGGAGGTAGGTTTTAATCCTGCCAGGTTTCTACTGCTGTATAAGTATTTAGGAAGGTGGCACAATGCTCCCAGTCCTAATTTGAAAGCTAGGCTACCATAATTCAGGTGACCGGAGAACCAGATTGTTTACAGCCATGCAATGGAATGTGAGCTCATGATGATGGGTGGGGGAAATTTTTCTACAGCAGCCAGAGAGGAATTGCCTACTTCCCCTCTATTTAAAACCTTTGGGTGTAGTTCTATTTATGTAAACTGTGTGAGCCACAGCACAGAGACCAAGACATTTATTATACATTCCCCTAAAATTTATTGGGTGTGTTATTCATGCTGCAGTCAAACTTACCCCTGAAAGTAGGCAGTCATAGACTGAAGCACAACATGCTGGACCTTCCATGTGCTCAGTTTTAGTCTCTCACACATTAGCTTGCACACTTCAAACCGATAGCAGCCTATTAAAATGAAAAACAGGTAACATAGTTCACTTACTTTTATACTTTTTGGCATTTCTGAACTTAATTGTTTGTTGGCTGTTTCTAGCCCTCAAAAGATTTTCAGTGCCAGATGTTCCCATGATAGTCTGTGCCCCCTGAAGATAATACTAGGGTGTTACATCGTGCTAGGTGAAATTACCATTTATCCTATAGTTTGAATCAGGCAAGGCAGCAACGTACTATCAGTAATCCATAGCACAGAGTTGGGATCTTTAGCCACTACAATCTCTGAAACACATCTACAAAAACTTAGGTTTTGCATGAAGTTTGATTTTATATTTCTGTCTTCATACAAGCTGTAATATGATGTCTTCCCTTAGACACCAAACTGCTTTGGATCCCAAATGTGCAAAGCTGCTGGTATACAGAAAAAGGCCTTACACTGGGTAGCAGGGTTCCTGGGCCAAGCCTTGCCTAGAGTTGAGAAGGCACACAGTAGGAACTCTGTCTGCAACTCTTTTGCTTTCTCATCCGGATCGTCTTCCTCTTTTGGTGACCGCACTCCCACAGTTTCTAGTGAAGTCTATAGCAAAACAGATAATAATGAGTTCACATTTTATCCAACATGAACATTGGTCTTCATACAGATAACAGGGTATTAAATCAAGACTTATGTTCACCTCTGTGTGTTTGATTCACAGGTCTTGCCAATAAGACCCATTACTATTAGTAGTACAGAACCGCTAACATAAGTAGAGAAGAACACAATATTTACGTTTTAGCTATACTTTTTCACAGCAGCCAAAATCAGATTTAGAAGAAATCAGTTTATAAATGTGCCACTGTATGGTGTGCCAAAATCCTCCCTGTTTTGGCAAATGTCTTATCTATTCTTTTTGTATCGTGATTGGCACAAGAGGTTATCTCCTGATGACGTAAACAAAGAAGAAGTAGTATAGGATCACATGAGGCAATACACTGCAACGGACTAAGGCTGGTCATACACAGTTCAAATCTTGGCCAGTTCTTGCTGAACCGGCCGAGATTCGAACCATTAATGGTCAGGCTGAATGTACCAAGTTGATCAATCTTGGGTCCAACTAGCTTGCCGGATTCTCTTGCGATTATCACTAGCGGCTGCTAGCAGATAGCAGCTAGCAATAATCACTGTCCGCCGCCAGGAGAAGACAATTGCCCTGCAGAAGGGATTGCCGCATTAACACTGACTTAATTTCTTTCCTGCAACCACGAGAAACTTGCCCTGTGTATGGCCAGCCTAACAGTGTCAAGAGTTCTTAACACAATGCTAGATTATATAAACTGTATGAAATGAAGGCTGTATTTGGCAGCGATGGGTTAACGTTTGACTAAAATATCGCCATCCAGATAAAATAACTGGAAGGTTTAGAAGTCCAAAATCCAAGCCAATACTTTTTTTCTTGTTCCCAAACAAGAGCTAGACTGCAATAATTAATCTTAAAGTGAAACTAAAGGCAAATATTTTTTTATTTTAAAAATAACAAACATGTTATACTTACCTGCTCTGTGCAGTGGTTTTGCACAGAGCAGCCCTGATCCTCTTCTTTTCGTGTCCTCCGCCAGCCATCCTGGCCCCCATAGCAAACAGCTTGCTGTGGGGGCATCCAAGCAGGTTCACTTCCGAGCCACTGATCTGCATGTCCATTCAGACACAGAGCCACAGCTTGCCAACCCCCCCCCCCCCCCCCTTCTCATTGGCTCACTGGCTGTGATTGATAGCAGCAGAAGCCATGAGTAGGGAGAGTCCTCAGGAGACAACGTTCTCATGCACATTGCTGGATCATGATGGGGCTCAGGAAAGTATTAGGGGGGAGCTGCACACACAAGTTTTTTTTACCTTCATGCATAGCATGCACAAAGTTTAAAAAACCTTTGGCCTTTAGAACCACTTTAACAAACAATTTGATATTAAATATTTAATACATTCAAACAAAAACACTGCACTGTGAATAACCCATACATGTTTTTTTTTCTATTGGTTGAAATGGATGGACTTGTGTCTTTTTTCCACCGGATTAAATATGTAACTGTGTAGGTATACAAGTAAATATACCTTTTGTATCAAGGGAAAGAGGATATCTGTCAGTTCCTGGAAGCGATCCTCCTTAGTAGATTCAAGTACATCAGCAGCACACTTGAGAGCAACTATCTTGTACTTGACATTTTCTTTCCGACATTCTTTTAGTACAGCTTGAATTATATTATCTATGGTGGGCTGTTCATGAGCACCTTCCTTCAACTGTTTGCTGTGGCGGGCAAGAGAGACAACATAAACAACCCAATTTAAATTTAGCAAAAGCAAAACATAAATGACTACTGTCGTGTGTCAAGTATTTCATTATTTTATTTTTATTTAGCATTTTCTTATGGGCCGCAATGGCAGCCTGCACATTACATTTATGTTACTTCCAGAGAAAGACTTGCAGCAGGCAATATAACATGCCAACGAGTTTTTGTTTTTTTAGTAAACAGTGCTTACCTACAACTGGAAACCACAGTTCCAATAGCTTTTAGAAGTTCTTCCTGTAAAATAGAACACATTAAAAGTGTGAAGTATTCTAAAAATACAGACATAGAAAACTGCTAAAATCATGTATATAATAACACTTGGACATACTGTGTAAAATTATAACTAAATGTTAACACAAAATTTGTTTATTCTGCCTTCTCTGGAGCGAGATCTGCCAAGCTGTCCTCAAAGGTTAAACATTAAGGATGCACCTTATTATTTTATTGTATGGTCTCAAATAAGATAAATATACATATTATGCACTTGTATAATTATATGCAATTACTATAAATTATTTATTCCAACAGAGATAATATATATAGTAGTAGGAAGACTTTGCACTGCATTTCTTAGGCTTCTTCTACTGAGAAAGATGGATAGTTTTGCCACCAGTAGGATCCTTGATGATAACCTTGATGTAAAAAAAATTTCCGCAGCAGCCACTCTTATAAAGGTGATCCAGTGGCTGATTAGTTGCTGGATCACTTTTAGAAGCGTCAGGAGGGCTTTACCCCTCCCAATGCTTTTCAGGCTTACTTGGCTCATTGGCAAGCCCGAGAACTGATCCGGCGGTTGCTGCAGAAGCAGAAAAGATGGCCTCCTCTCATCTCTATGGCATAGGAGGCCCAAAGCGACGTCATGTCACTTCCAGTTCACAACTGATGTTAAAGCATTAGATCAATGTTTTTTTTGATCTGATGCTTTCCGTTGTAGAGGAGAGATGTAGGGGTCTTAATGATCCCAGATCTATCCATAAAGAGGACATGTCATACCTTAATTCTATAACAAGGGATGTTTACAAAAAGTGATAAAAAAAATAAAATAGTGTAAAAAAAGAAAAATGTGATAAAAAATAAAAAAAAAAATAAGGGGGCGTGGCTACCGCGCTGCTGGATGGACGTCTGCTAGCACAGCTCCGCTCCAGCAACGGGAACCGAGCGACATACAGCTACCACTGCTGACTTTTCAACGCCCCACTGATCACCTGAAGACCCGGGCACCTGGGTGAAATGTCCAGGAAGCGGAGAGGAGCGGTGGCTCCACAGAAACTGGACGATTTCTTCCGACGGGCAGGCCGCGACCCGAGGCAAGATGGCGCCGGCCCATGCTCACGCGCGGCCTCCTCATCAGACAGCTCAGCAGCAACCAGCCCGGAGAATGGAGAGGCAGAATATCGCCGCTCCCCGGAGGTCTCCACACCGCTGTCTCGCAGCCCAGCCAAATCCAAGCCACGAATGGCTTTGGACACCGCACAGGTGAGCAAGGGCCGGGATCCATTAGATGACACCAGGGAACTCATTGACCCCTTCACTGCCTTCCCCACCACAGGTGGGCCTATATCTGACACAACGCTGAAGGACATGCTTCTCTCACTCCGCACCTCCATGCACAATGACATGCTTCTTTGCCTTAACAACTTTAAAAAGGAGGTAGGGGAGCTGGGCTCACGGGTTGACCATATTGAATCTAAAATGGGAGACTTTGCCACTTCGCATAATACCCTGATTGATGCGCACAGTGACCAAGCCGCAGAAGTCGCATGGCTCAAAGCTAAAGTCGCAGACTTGGAAGACAGGTCCCGCAGGAACAATATTAAGATACGGGGGGTTCCGGAGGATGTCCTCCCTGCACAACTCCAGCAGTATGCACAAGCCCTAATGAAGGCATTCCTCCCCTCTCTGCCCCATACAGAACTGCAAATAGACCGTATACACCGGTTGCCCAAACCTGCTTTTCTCCCTGACAATTTACCTCGTGATGTCTTAATGAGAGTCCATTTTTTTCAAACAAAGGAACAACTCATGTCTGCTTTCCGCAAACAACAGAATCCGCCTGCAGAATACGCCCGCATCCAACTGTATGCTGACCTTTCACAGTTTACTATGCAGAAGCGCAAATCCCTGTTGTCGGTAACTAAAGCTTTGCGTAACCACAATATTCAGTACAGATGGGGATACCCAGTTAAACTAACAGTCACCCACGAGGGCAAATCTACTGTGATCACCTCCATTGATGAAGGCCTTGCGCTGTTGCGGTCATTGGACATTCTCCCTGCCCCGTCTTCAGATGGCGCTTCCCCCTCCTCTAACGACCATTTACAAATGGATTGGCAAAAGGTGGTGCGCAAGAAGAAAACCAAATGAAGTCAGCCGTGGTTACACATCTCATGGTGTGTACATGCTCTTCTCTCAACAATAGTGTTCCTGTTGCACTGAGATCCCCTACTCAGTGCGTTTATTCTTCCCCCCCTTGAATATGGGCAATTGTTATGCCTCTACGTGCAGGTTTGCACCTACTTTTTTACAGAACTTTGTTTGCTTGTTTTTCTTTTTATTCTTTTTTCTTCCCCCCCTTTTTACTCCCTTCCTAGAGGGCCTGCTCGGTCGGCCTGTCGTTACACTCATCGCTCTGCCAGCAACTCTCCTTTCCACAACAGAAGAGGACCTTTGGGACATTCTGGAATCGTGCATCAGGTACCCACCTTATCTTTTAATCATCCTGCTGTTTAATGATGGCTATTAATATAGTTTCGTTTAATGTTAATGGTCTGAACCACCCGGCCAAGAGGTCTTCTCTTTGGAAAGAAGCTGCTAAATTAAATGCTGATGTTCTCTGCATCCAGGAGACCCACTTTGCGGCTGACTCTGTGCCCCGGTTTCACCACAAAAACTTTCCACACATCTTCATGGCATCCAGTGCCAAAAAGCAAAAGGGAGTCCTGATTGCCATCAAAGATTCAGTCGCATTCACCATGAAAGACCTTCTAGTTGACCCGGAAGGTCGTTATCTCATACTGAGCTGTGATCTCAATAACAAACCCTACACTATAGTAAACCTGTATGCACCCAACTCCCATCAACTACGATTTTTAAAACGCCTTCACAGGAAGATTTCTGCCAACAAGTATGGTTCGGTATTGATATGTGGAGATCATAACCTGACACCGGATCACACTATGGACACTACCTCCACAGCTAGACGACAACCACCTTCGCTTCAGCCTCTCCTACATGCGGAGGACCTGTTTGATGTTTGGAGATGTCAGCACGCCAACGAGCGTGATTATTCCTATCACTCCTTACGGCACAATATGTATTCTAGAATTGACTTAATTTTAGTTGATAAGCATCTTTTGCAGGCAGTGTCCTCTTCCACCATACATGATATTACATGGTCTGATCATGCTCCCGTTTCTGTCGTGGTGGTGGAGGGGCACACTCCAGGCCCTGCGTATTTGTGGAGGGCTAACCCTCGTATTTTTCAAAAAGCGGAACACTCTGGGAAGGTGGCTGCCAGCCTCTCTGAATTTTTCTCTTTAAATGACCAGTCGGTTTCAGATCCCATGATGTTGTGGTGTGCGCACAAAGCGTATATAAGAGGTGTAATGTTACAAATATGTGCAAGGGAAAAAAGGCAGAGGACACAAAAACTTGACCAAATTCTCCATAAGATTAGATCCTTAGAATCACTCAATAAGATAAGCCCGACCTTACAGCTTGCGCATAGTCTCGCCCAACACCGCTCGGATCTTAGACTTCTACTGATAGAACAATTCGACAAACATGTCAGATATTTCAAACTGTCCCACTACTCCTCTGGGAATCGGGCGGGTAAGTTTCTCGCCCAGAGGCTCAGAGCAGCAAGAATTAAATCAAAAATTTCGTACCTAATTCACCCTCCAACTAAGCGGAAAATCTATAACCCCAAGGAAATAGCAAACTCATTCGCTGAGTATTATGCCTCACTCTATAACTTAAAGGACGACCCCAACACCCCTCAACCGAATGAAAATACTATACGGGAGTTCTTGACAAAAATTAACTTGCCCTCCCTTACCCCCGATCAACTTAACTCCTTGAACTCCCCTATTACGGAACCTGAGATTAGAAGGATCATTAGAACTCTCCCTCTAGGGAAGTCCCCAGGCCCGGATGGGCTCCCCAATGACTATTATAGGTCTTTCCCAGACAACCTTGTCCCAACACTTATAAGTGTCTTTTCAACAGCAATGTCCTCTGCCTCGTTTCCTGCTGAAATGCTTAAAGCATATGTGGTTACCATCCCGAAGCCAGGAAAGGAACCCACTTCACCAGCTAACTTTAGGCCGATTTCATTACTTAACTCTGATGTTAAGCTATATGCGAAAATCCTTGCACATAGACTGCTCAAGATCCTGCCGGGTCTGGTGAGTGCTGACCAGGCGGGTTTCACTCCAGGTAGGCAGGCCTCTGATGCCACAAGAAGAGTTATTAACATTATGCAATACGCTGGGGCCTGTCGGGTGCCTTCTCTGCTCCTCTCTTTGGATGCGGAGAAGGCATTCGACAGGATTCATTGGGGATACATGAGACTTACATTACAGAAATATGGCTTTACAGGCCCTATCTTATCGGCCATAATGGCCCTCTACTCATCCCCCTGTGCACAAGTCTATACGTCCAATATGTTATCGACCACGTTTTCTATATCTAATGGTACTAGACAGGGCTGTCCTCTATCTCCTACTATCTTTAACTTACTCATGGAGCCCCTGGCGGAAAGGATTAGAACCCACCCTAATATTGCTGGCTTCAACCTTCCGCACGGGTCACATGTTATTAATTTATTTGCGGATGATATCATCCTGTTTCTAACCTCACCACGAACTTCTCTTCCCTACACCCACAGCACACTTATGGAATTTAGTAATATATCCTACTATAAAGTCAACTGCACGAAATCGCTTATTTTTCCATTGGGACTTCCTTCCTCTCTTTGTGAATCCTTGCAAAACGCTTTCCCCTACACTTGGAACAAAGAGGGTATAACTTACCTGGGCATAAAAATTACTGATCTAAAGACGATAGCAGACGCTAACTATGGGCCCCTCATAGACAAGCTTACTAAAGAAGCCAAACGCTTGGCCAATACTGAACTCACCTGGTCAGGTAGACTTGCTACATTTAAAATGCTACTTCTACCTCAGGTACTGTATGTCTTCCGGACCCTACCTATCCCGTTAAAATTGAAGCATATTAAGGCTCTTAACTCTCTACTTAAATATTTCATTTGGAAGGATTCGAGGCCTAGATGCGCAAAACCTTTACTGGTCAAACATAGATCGGCCGGAGGGATGGGTCTGGTCGACATTCGGGACTACTATAGAGCCTCCATTCTCACTCAACTGCGAAAATGGTTCCACCAACCGGAAGACACCCCTTGGTGCAATGTCGAACGAGCCCTGAGCCCGACCAAGGACCTTATACACTTGCTTTGGGCTGACGTCCTACATCCAATTCCAACACATAGTCTTCCCCCCACTCTCCGTGCCTCCCTAGAGGCTTGGAGGTCCTTTTTAAACCTTCCTCTGCCATCTGACAAATTGACTTCCATCCCAATACCCTTATCGACCTTGCAACAGACCATACCCAACCTATCAATCACGAAATGGCAGGAAAAGGGACTACACTTTATTTCTGACCTATATGATGGAAACTCCCTTATCCCCTTCGACACTCTTCGTTCTCGTTTTCACTTAACTCCATCTGATCAATATAAATATAACCAAATATACCATTTTTGTAAATCAGTTACTACACCCACCATTCGCCTTTCAAGGGAAGCCTGGCAATTTTTTCACACGACCCTTTTATCTGTTAAAGGTATCTCCTTATTTTATAATTTATTTCAATGTAAAATGGACTTTGTTAAATCACCCCCCTATCTCAAATGGGAAGCCGACCTCCAGTCAACTTTCACTATTCCACAGTGGAAGGAGGCTTTTAGGTGGATATATAGAGCCTCTAAATGCGTGAACCACTGGGAACTGTCACAAAAGATTGCCCTGCGGTGGTATCTTACCCCATACAGGGTTGCCCAGTTTGGTGGGAATGGTTCTCCGCTGTGCTGGAGGAGCTGTGGGGAAGTAGGCAACTTACTCCATATGTTTTGGACTTGTAAACATCTCACTAGCTACTGGAATTCCATATTCCGCTCGATCTCCAGTATCACGGGCATTATCACCCCCCCCAGCCCGGCCCTGGCCATACTAAATCTGGGAATAGATTATTTTCCTCCAGAATTTAGAATAGTAGTCACACACGTGTTGATAATTGCCAGGTCTCTCATTACTAGGCAATGGAAGAACAATAAAGCCCCGGACGTAGCCGAGGTCTTTTCCACCACGCAGACCCATTATACCTATGAGTCACTAATAGCAGCTGCAGGGGGAAACAAAAAGTATTTTGATGATAAATGGAAATGTTGGACATCCTGGTACAAACGTAAGGACTGACTGGCATCTCCCACCAGATTGACTGAACTAGACCGACTACACCCCTCCCCATCCCCTTTTCTGCTCCCCTTTCTTGTGCCCCCTATTATAATTGCCAATGTGTACAATATTCGATAGAATAATGTTTTAACTGATATGATGATACTGTTGCAGCCCAGGGATGTCGGATGTCCACCCTACGTTCGAGCTACGATATGTCTGACTCACAGTCTGACACTCCCTGGCCTGTGTATTTGTTGAACTTTACATTGATTGGTTTACTCACATCACTGAACTCTAATCTTGTAACTGAGATTTGGGGTTTCTGTTTTCTATGTTTTTTTTTTTTTGTTTTTTTGTTTTTTTTTATTCTTTATTTCATTTTACTTTTCTCCTCTTTTACTTCTTGCCAGTAGGCCTAAGACAATGTGAAATTGACATATGTTAATTACTGGGCAAGCCGTTTTCTGTCTGCCCTTTGTTTCATGTTTCTTGTATTCTTGTATTTTTGTACTTTGAAAAATCTTAATAAAGACTATTTACATAAAAAAAAAATAAAAAAATAAAAAAATCTTTAAAAGTGCCACCCATCCTCCCATACAGTGGTGAAGGTCACGCCCACACATGTAAATGGTGTTCACACCACACATGTAAGGTAGGCCACGAACGTCAGAGCGAGAGCAATAATTCTAGCACTAGCCCTCCTCTGTAAACTGGTAACCTGTCAAAATTTTTCAAACAAAAAATAAAAAAAAGGAAATAAAATTTTTAAAGCATCGCTTAGGGATCATTTTAAGTAATGTAGTTTGGCACCATTCCATGAGTCTGCGCAATTTTAAAGCATGACATGTTAGGTATCTATTTACTCGGTGTAACATCAAATTTCATATTTACAAACAAATCGGATTATATATTGTTTTTTTATTCATTAAAGCATATTTCCTGTGAAAACACTGCGTGACATAAAATAAATTCCAACGTCCGCCATTTTATTCTCCAGGGCCTCTGCAAAAATAAAATGGCCCGACTGTGGCAAATTAACAACAGACTGCAGAGAAAAAAAAAAGTTCCACATGGTTCTTTGCAAAGCAGCACATCTTCAGCAATAACCCCCTCCATGGCAGAAGCTGGCAGACAGTGGGGATTTTATGTTTCAATAGTTTTTAAATTAATTTTTATTAAAGATTTACAATATAAGGAACAAGGATCTCGACTTCATTGTGCAAAATACATGTTTAGGGAGCCATACATGGCGTATTATAATATCATGAAGATTCTTACTCTTGTATCATACATGGGCCATTATCACCTCCTGGTGTTCACTATAAATTTATTTACTTAGACAAGTGATATACAGTGCCTTGCGAAAGTATTCGACCCCCTTGAACTTTTCAACCTTTTGCCACATTTCAGGCTTCAAACATAAAGATATAAAATTTTTATTTTTTGTGAAGAATCACCAACAAGTGGGACACAATTGTGAAGTGGAACGAAATCTATTGGATTTTTGAAACTTTTTTTAACTAATAAAAAAATGAAAAGTGGGGCGTGCAAAATTATTTGGCCCCCCTTGCATTAATACTTTGTAGAGCCACCTTTTGCTGTGATTACAGCTGCAAGCCGCTTGGGGTATGTCTCTATCAGTTTTGCACATCGAGAGACTGAAATTCTTGCCCATTCTTCCTTGCAAAACAGCTTGAGCTCAGTGAGGTTGGATGGAGAGCGTTTGTGAACAGCAGTTTTCAGCTCTTTCCACAGATTCTCGATTGGATTCAGGTCTAGACTTTGACTTGGCCATTCTAACACCTGGATACGTTTATTTGTGAACCATTCCTTTGTAGATTTTGCTGTATGTTTGGGATCATTGTCTTGTTGGAAGATAAATCTCCGTCCCAGTTTCAGGTCTTTTGCAGACTCCAACAGGTTTTCATCCAGAATGGTCCTGTATTTGGCTGCATCCATCTTCCCCTCAATTTTAAACCATCTTACCTGTCCCTGCTGAAGAAAAGCAGGCCCAAACCATGATGCTGCCACCACCATGTTTGACATTTTGATTTCATCTGACCAGAGCACCTTCTTCTACATGTTTGGTGTGTCTCCCAGGTGGTTTGTGGCAAACTTTAGACAAGACTTTTTATGGATATCTTTGAGAAATGTCTTTCTTCTTGCCACTCTTCCCTCTTCCATAAAGGCCAGATTTGTGCAGTGTATGACTGATTGTTGTCCTATGGACAGACTCTCCCACCTCAGCTGTAGTTCTCTGCAGTTCATCCAGAGTGATCATGGGCCTCTTGGCTGCATCTCTGATCAGTCTTCTCCTTGTCTGAGCTGAAAGTTTAGAGGGACGGCCAGGTCTTGGTAGATTTGCAGTGGTCTGATACATTTCAAAATGATCGCTTGCACAGTGCTCCTTGGGATGTTTAAAGCTTGGAAAATCTTTTTGTATCCAAATCCGGCTTTAAACTTCTCCACAAGAGTATTAGGGACCTGCCTGGTGTGTTCCTTGGTCTTCATGATGCCCTCTGCGCTTTCAACAGAACCCTGAGACTATCACAGAGCAGGTGCATTTATACAGAGACTTGATTACACACAGGTGGATTCTATTTATCACCATCAGTCATTTAGGACAACATTAGATCATTCATAGATCCTCGCTGAACTTCTGGAGTGAGTTTGCTGCACTGAAAGTAAAGGGGCCGAGTAATTTTGCACGCGCCACTTTTCAGTTTTTTATTTGCTAAAAAAAGTTTAAAATATCCAATAGATTTCGTTCCACTTCACAATTGTGTGCCACTTGTTGGTGATTCTTCACAAAAAAATAAAATGTTATATCTTTATGTTTAAAGCCTGAAATGTGGCAAAAGGTTGAAAAGTTCAAGGGGGCCGAATACTTTCGCAAGACACTGTATAAGCATTTTTCGCCTATGGATCTTAAACTGTACACTGTACCGCATCTAGTCTATGACCTAATGCATATTTTGAATCCTATGCCATAAAGTATGTTCCACTCACTAGGAAGAACCAGCTCCCCATCTAACTATCGGGGGAGTCTGGTTCATCCGGTCGTGCGGGTGTCTCCCTCTATAGCCCAAGTAGACAATGATCCGCCAAAGGTGAGTAACATAACAATATAGCAAAACTTGATACCCTATAATTAAAAATTATTAAAAGGGGGGGGGGGTGTAAGACAAAGTAGAGAGAAAGTACAGAGGAATGTTGAGGGGGGGGGGGGGGGACTGCGGCTCCGTGCCCAGAGACCCATTTCTCAAGAGTAGGTCTAGCCACGCCCCTCGATCTAAAGCAGCTAACGTTCTCCACCTGCTGATGTGCTCATTGTAGCACAAACACCCCGGAGTGACGGATGCCACCGGAAGTGACCGGGGTCTGATTCCCTACTACAGCCCAGCAAGACACACCGTGGATGATAGCTGAGGACAGCCACAAAGATCTATTGTGCCTGTTTTTATCTACTTTTATCTGTCTGTATTTATCTACTCAAACGTGAGTGCACATCTTTTAAATTATAAATAAAGCCATGTTTTAATAGAAATACTACTCTAAGAGCGGTGCTGCTCTACACCTCTCTTTTCTCGAATAAGCAGTTCCCACCTGGCTGCATCCTCTAAAGCATTTAGAGGTGGCTCCGGGTATAAAGGTGGCCAGTCTAGCCGGTACCATATACCATCTCAATAGGAACTTATAGTTTGTCTCTATAATAGAGGTATTAATGAGCGCTCGAGATGCTGTCGCTGATATCGCGTGCCATTCCTCAAAGTCAAGGGTTTCAAGAAAATCTTGTTCCCATTGTAGTTCAGTTTTGTTGAGACATACATCAATATTGTATATATATAGCAGATATGTGACCTCTGATTTTATCGTATTGTCTACATAAACATTCCATAGGAGTCAATATCGCCAAGTCACCCTTACGAGCTACAGTTTGTACATAGTGGGGTATTTGAGTATATCTATAGCGTTCAGCGGATGGCATTTGAAATTTGTCTATCAGGGATCGTTCGGATAGCATACCTTTGCGTTCGCAAAGATTGGCTATTCGTAACAGGTCCTTGTTGGTAGACCAAATGTAAGGCCAGTGAGGCCCGGGGTGACAGTGGGGATTTTAAAAGGAGCCCAGTGGTCGAACTGATAAGTTAATTCCCACTGCTCAGCCTACTTATGTCTTCAGAGACATTGCAATACATAAAAAACAAACCAATAAATAGATCAATTCAGACCTTGCCAGCCCATGTCCTTCCTGGCAGACCCTGCAGAAGCGTGTCGAGAACCATTCCCAAGTGTGGAGGAACCAAGGAACCAGTTTGTTGTTTGGCTATGGAAGCCATGGCAGCAGCACCCTGTGCTTTCATCTTCCAAGATGGAGACTGCAAAGCTTTCTGAGTAATGTCAATAAGCTCCTTCATGTACAAACGAATACCACCACTGATACTTCCTGTAGGCATCACAAAACAAAAAAGTTAGCCAACTGTTATAGTATGCTAGATGGATAATGTCAAAGAAGCGCAGACCTTTACCAAGCAAGTCTTATGTTATATTAAGACGTTATCATGAAAATATTTTATTATGTTAATATGAACTACATAAATGGAAGCTGTAGCTTTAAAGAATTATTCTATTTTTTATAATTTTACATTTACTTTGTATGCCCATTAAACATTGTAAATGCTGTGACTTTAAATAACATTTTGTTCGATAGGTAATTTCTTCTCTGTACTCTTTCTTCTCTTCGACCCGCTAAACATGCAAACATTGATTTATCTTTCAGCAAAACAATGCTGCTATGTTTTCCAATAGCCTTTCTATACCTTTTGTGTAGGGAAAGGGCCCTTGAAAAATATAGTTTTGAGTTTCCAATGTCTGCCTCTGTAAATTTTTTTAAAGCTGATGTCGCAATAGATAAACAAGGCCAAGGATAAATCCAACGAAAAAAAAAAAAAAAAAAAAAAAAAAAAAAAAAAGCTTACTTACTGACCAGCCAACCTGTCTAACAGTATGCGTTAAAAATAGGGGTTTAGTCTGCATGCATTTGCAAATGCATGCATAAGCTACAGGGCCTCGCCAAGGCACCCTGTGTGCAGACTAACCCCTGTTTTTTTTCCTTGGATTTATCCTTGGCCTTGTTTATATCTCATGTGCCCTCCAATGCTGCTTACTGCAAAGGCCAGCTATAGGTGGGGCCAGTGGTGACTTTTTTTGTGATGATGTTACAATGTCACAGGGAGCAAAAAAAAGTGGTTTCTCACTACAGGAACAAAGTAAAAGAACATTTTTTATTTTGGGATGTGCTCTAGTGGGAGAGGAGAGGCTTGAGGGAAAATTTCTGTAATACCTGAACATACACTTTAAAAATGGTGAAACATTACCCGAATGTATGTTAGTATATTTTTTATTATATCCACAAAATTATTATTATGTTGCGTTATGTTTAAAGGATATTTTAAGGGCAAAGATGACCATGGGGCACAAGTATAAAATGGTATTCCCCCCTCTTCTTAGGGAAGAATTTAATTCAACCTTCATGCCATACACATAGCAAAAAGGAAAGATTACTGTACCACCCCTAACACTGCATGAAATGAGCTGTGGCCTTTTTACAGGAAGCACCCAACTGTGACCAATTCATGAAGCATTGCCTGCTTCAGTCAGCATTTTGAGTGATATTGATCTAACTGCTCTATTGAGGCATAAGACACACTTGCATTCTGGAACGTACAGTGCTGTGAAAAAGTATTTGCCTCCCTCCTGATTTTTTTTGCATATTTCTTACACTTAAATAATTCAGATCATCAAACAAATTTTAATATTACACAAAGATAACCCGAGTAAATCCAAGATGCCATTTTTAAATCAATAATTCATTTATTAAAGGGAAAAAAGCTGTTCAAACCTGCCTGGCCCTATGTTAAAAAGCAATTGCCCCCTCTCATGCTGAATCATGAATGAACTGTGATTAAAGAAAATCTTTTGGAAAGTGGAGTTAAATTTCACTTGCCATACAAAGGCCTGATTACTGTCAGACCTGTTGAATCAAGAAATCACAAACAGAATCTGTGTGACAAAATTAAACACGCTAACAAATCACAAAAAGCCACACATCATGCCACAATCTAAAAAAAATTCAAGAACAGATTAGAAACAAAGTAATGTACATGTATCAGTCTAGGAAGGGTTTCAAAGCCATTTCTAAGGCTTTAGAACTTCAGTGAACCATGGGAAGAGCCATTATCTACAAGTAGAGATAACTTGAAACAGTGGTGAACCTTCCCAGGGAGTGGCTGGCCTACAAAAATTACTCCAAAAGCAGGACAACTCATGCAGGATGTCAAAAGAACCCAGAACATCTAAAGAACTGCAGGCCTCACTTGCCTCAGGTAAGATCAGTGTTCATGATTCAACAATAAGAAAGAGACTGGGCACAAATGGCATCCATGGGAGAGTTCCAAGTCCAAAGCTACGGCTGACCAAAAAACACAAAAGGCTCATCTCACATTTACTAAAAAATAGGATTTTTTGCACGCGCCGTAAAATCCAGTTTTCTGTAATTCACCGACTGACACAGCTCCTCTCTGTAACAAAATGGGTTGTTAGCCCTATCACTAGGAGATACTAGGAAAAGTTGTAATACAACATTTCAGAACTCTTAGTTCCGCCCAGGGGGGCGGTCCCTCAGGCTACAATCCCCGCACACTCTGCACCAGCAACCTCAGTACGTCAGCAAGCAGTATAACGTAAAGAGACAAAGGAGGGGCGGGTGCTGTGTCAGTTAGTGAATTACAGAGAAAAGGATTTTACGGGGAGTACAAAAAATCCTATTTTCTCTCATATTCACCGACCTATACAGCTCCTCTCTGTAACAAAAGGGGACGTCCCCAAGCATTGCCAAACGAGGGGTGGGAAAAAACAGCACAAAACTTCATCCACCATGGCAAGTGGGAACTAGTGCAACTATAACCACACAAAAAAACAGCAGTGCGTGAAAAAACCATCACGCACAACAGGGTACCCTCAACAGGAGTGATCTCCAAGACTGCAGCGAATGCAGAAGTAATGCAAACAGTGCATTAACGTAACAGTAATGCGTTTTTATCGAAAACCAGGAAAAAGCATGGATTGCATAGTAAATTGCAACTACGCGGCCGCCTGCAAAACTTTGCGGCTAAAACAGGCATCAGCCGATACACTGACGTCTACCTTGTAGAACTTGGTATACGTATGGACAGACGACCAGGTCGCCGCTTTACACACCTGAGCGACAGACGATTGGTGTCGGAAAGCCCAAGACGTTCCTATTGCCCTTGTGGAGTGGGCCGTGACCGGAAGGGGGGGCACCTGCCCCTTCAAGGCGTTGGCTTGTACTACAATCTGTCTGATCCACCTGGAAATGGGGGCCGACGCGACAGCCATGCCTTTCTTAGGACCAGCCACTGAAACAAACAGTGAGTCTGACTTCCGAAAGGGAGCCGTGGCAGACAAATACACCTTCAGAGCCCTAACCACATCTATAGTGTGAAGGGCCACTTAGGGTGCTTCGGCTTAGGACACAGAGAAGGTAATACAATGTCCTCATTGATATGAAAAGCCGAGACCACTTTCGGTAGAAAGGACAGTTGCGGATGCAACATCACTTTATCCCTGTGGATAACCAGATAAGGCGACTTGCAGGACAAGGCCGCCAGTTCCGAAACCCTCCTGGCTGATGTGATGGCCACTAGGAAGACCACTTTCTGGGAAAGAGTCAACAAGGGAATCTCCCTGATATTTTCAAACGTCGGTCTTTGAAGCGCCAACACCAGGTTCAAATCCCAGGGGGGTAACGGTGGACGCACCGGAGGGACTATGTGTCATACCCCCTGGACAAAGGTACTCACTAAGGAGTGCGATGCCAGGGGTCGTTGAAAAAAAAGACAGCTAAGGTTGAAATTTGTCCTTTGATGGCGCTTAATGCCAATCTCACTTTTACCCACTCAGTGTCTGCGACACCAGTGCGGATGCCAGTACAGGTCGCACGGCTGACCCCATAACCGTAAACAAGGAACGAGCCACCGCCTCAGCCTTCCTGTCCATGGGATCCTTGAATGCAGGAATCCCCTCAACCGGGATCGTGATTACTTTGTTTAAACTGGATACTGGGGGGGGTCCACGATCAGAGGAGCCGACCATTTCTTGAGAAGGCTTTCCCTCAAAGGGGTAACGCACCGCCATGTATTTGGGGACCAAAAAGGTCAGTTGCGGGTGACCCCATTCCTTGTAAATTAACTTGTCAAAATAAGTCAGATACGGGAATACCTTAGGTGACAGTGCTGGCTTGAGGGACCCAAAAGGGACTGGTACATCAGCAGAGGGATCCGATGGCTCCTGAATCTTCAGGGTATCACGCACAGCTGTGATAAGTTCTCTAACAAGCGCTTTATCGCACATGGACCCGGACGGGGACTCATCCTCACTGTCCGAACGGTCCTGGTCAGCGTCATCTGACAAGACAGAGAAGGGGCCACAGGCTTCAGCAGGACCCGAGAGCTCTCCCCAGAGGGAGGGGGTGGGGTGGGTGGGGGTTGGGGCAGGGGCTGCTTTTTAGCACGAACGAATTGAGGACCGCCGTCAGGGTGTCCATGGGGACTGCGCCGTCCGCAGGTGACCCGGTTGCAATTACCTGGATTTTGGGGGAAGAAACACCAGTTTCTGAAGCCATGCTGACCCTACCCTGTCTGCCACCTGAATGGGACTTAGGACAGTGACAGTCCCACCCTCCTTGCTGCCGCTGACTGAGGGGTTCTAACCTGTCGGACTCACTGCCCTGAGGAGTTCCGCACCGTTTACAGCAGTGCCTGTAACCAGCCAGCGATTTGAGAGACAGAAACAAACATGTGGCCAAGACACAGCGCTACACTGACACACAGGCAAACCTCACAGGCACCTCCCGGGAGTTTGAGCACTCAGGATCCAGGCACCCCCAGTCAGCCAGAACCCAGGCGAGAGCCCAGGGGCACACACACACCGTTCAGTACCCATGAAATGGTAAACCTACCTGGCACATTCTCTTGCCACACTTCTCTCCAAAGATTTGCATCATCTTTGTCTCCCTTTTCTTCATCAGACGCCTCATGCATAGCAAGAAATGCCAGTGGTAACACAAAACCTGAGTGGTTCTTCAGCACATCAGGACTGTAGCGACTGATAGCATGAATGGTTAAAGTGCATCCACTTCTGTATACTGGTTCTGTGGAAACAAAATAGAATGTAATATGATAAGATGCGTGAATACTACAATGCCACAGGCAAGTTTTGAAGTGATTTGCAGCAGTTTTATTTTTATTTTTTTATAGACCTTATAAGACCTTCTGCTCTCTAGCTCCTATGTCCCCTCTTCCAATGTTCACCTCCAGGACTTCACCCAAGTTTCTCCCATACTTTGAAACTCCCTACCCCAATCTGTCTGACTATCTCCTAATCTATCCATCTTTAGACGATTTGTGTAAACCCTTTTCTTTAAAGAAGCCTATCCTGCTTCTAACTACTACACTGTGTTTTTATTTTCTCCATCAGCTCATCGCCACAGTTATTACCTTCTGTATTAAATTGAGCCTCCCTCTTAGATTGTAACCTCTAACGAGCAGGGCCCTCTGATATCTCTCGTACCAAAATTGAATTGTAACATCTGCCTTCATTTTGTAAAGCATTGTGCAAACTACTGGCACTATATTAATCCTGTATAATACGTTAAAATCTTGACTGGGGTGTAACATTAAAGTAATAGTAAAGGTTAAAGAGAAACTTCAGTTTAACCACTTCAATAAAGGGCACTTTCACCTCCTTCCTGCGCAGGTTAATTTTCAGCTTTTAGCATTGTTGCACTTTGAATGACTATTGCGCAGTCATGCAATGTACCCAAACACAATTTTTACTTTTTTTGAGAAAGATAGAGCTTTCTTTTGGTGGTATTTAATCACCACTGGTTTATTTTTTGCTAAACAAATTAAAGACTGCAAAAACCTATAGCTGCTGACTTTTAATATACAGATATTACCAGTCCAGGGATCCAACGCTGTCACCAAAACAAAAAAAAACACAAGTACGACCAGGAATATAGGGGAGATGTGCTGCAAGTAGGACAGTGTTGGATCGATGACTCAAGTCAGGAAAGTATTTAGGGATGGGGTTGGGTTGATTACAGAGTGGGAAATTTCTTTCTTTTTTTTTTACCTTAATCCAGATAATGCATTAAGAGTAAAAAGCATGATTAAAGTAGTATATTCAGAGCGGTCTTAATTGCTTTATGGTCAGAGGTCATTAATACCTGATGCCTAGACCCAATTTAACACCATCAACATAGATCAATTAATTTGATATGGACACTATGACTAACTTGCCCACATAAATAATTTTTACATGTAAGGCTTTTATCTTGTACACTAATACCCTACTGAGAATTTTTCTATTCTAGACTTAAAGGATAACTTTTTTTTTTTTTTAACATGTTGTGTTTACCTTCTCTGTGCAGTTGGTTTTGCAGAGTGGCCCCGATCCTCCTCTTCTGGGGTCCTTCAGCTGCACAACTGGCTCCTCCTCTTGTCGAGTGCCCCATTGGAGAATCGATCTCCCTCAGGGCTCCCGTGTCCTGCTACTGTGTCCATTGACACAGACAGCAAGACTCAAGCTCCGCCCCCCCCAACTCCCACGTCAGTGTATTTAATTGACAGCAACGGGAGTCAATGGCTGCACTGCTATCAATCAGGAACCGAGACACCGGCTAGAGCAGGTATGCTCGACCCCTGCGCAGGAACGATCTGGCTCTGGTAAGTAAAAGGGGGGCTCTGGGAGGCTGGTGCACTACAAGAGGTTTTTTACCTCAATGCATAGAATGCACTGAGGTATAAAACCATGAGGGTTAACAGCCCCTTTAACCACTTGCTTACTGGGCACTTAAACCCCCCTCAGTCCCAGACCAATTTTCAGCTTTCAGCGCTGATGCACTTTGAATGACAATTGCGCGGGCATACAACACTGTACCCAAATGAAATTTTTATCATTTTTTTCCCACAAATAGAGCTTTCTTTTGGTGGTATTTAATTACAGCTCGGAGTTTTATTTTTTGCTAAACAAAAAAAGATGCAAAAAAGAAATAAAAAATCATGTTTTAATAGTTTGTTATAAAATTTTGCAAACGGGTCATTTTTCTCCTTCATTGAAGTGCGCTGATTAGGCGGCACTGATGGGCTGCATTGGTGGGCACTGATGGGCTGCATTGGTGGGCACTGATGGGCTGCATTGGTGGGCACTGATAGGCATAGTTAAGGCGGCACTAATAGGCACAGATAAGGCGGCACCGATGGGCACAGATAAGGCGGCACCGATGGGCAAAGATGGGCACAGATAAGATGGCACGGATGGGTGGCACGGATGGGCACTGATAGGTACCACTGATAGATGGGACTGATGGGCACTGATAGGTGGCTCTGATAGGTGGCACTGCTGGGCACTGATGGGCGGCACTGCTGGGCACTGATGGGCGGCACTGGGGTGCAGCACCTTTGAGGCAGATTGTGGGCACTGTGGGTGGCACTGCTGGGTGGCACTGTGGGCACACTTTTATTCAGGATGGCACTGCAGGGGGCAGGTGGGCACTGGCAGGGGGCAGGTGGTCGCTTGTATTGCTGGCCTTGATCGGGACTGATGTCCCGATCACGGCCGCCGGTGATCGGCTTTTTTTTTCTCCTCGCGCTGTCAGCGCGAGGAGGAATAATAGCCGATTACCGGCTCCGTTCTATCACATGATCAGCTGTCATTGGCTGACAGCTGATCACGTGATAAGGGGTCGGGATCGACCCCTTGCACGGATCGGTGATCAGGCGAGTCTCATGGACTCGCCGATCACAGAGCGCGCCGCGCGCGCCCCTCAGGGGGCACGCAGGCCGCTCGTGCACGGGACGACGTCAATAGACGTCGTCCCGGAAAAGTAGGTCCGCGCTAATGCCGTCATTTGGCAATAGCGCGGATCCCAAGTGGTTAAGAATGAAAGGGCAAAACATGTTTAATTTTACTTTTTTTTTTTTTTAACAGTACTTTTCTTTTTAAAAGTATTTCTTTCTGTGTGCCCAGCAAGTGCACAAAATGAAATAGCTTGACAGCTAGAGCCAGGAGATGCTTGATTACTATCAAGTTTTATCTGACCAAGAATAGTACCTGTACAAGAATAGTATGTTTCACCTACTTTTCTACACTTTTGCTCACCTTCTTTTTCCATGTACCAGGCACTTAACTTCTGGAGTAATTTTTCTGTGCTGGTATCCCGAGTAGTCTGTAAAAAGAGATTTAAAATACAACACGGGTTTAAACTGGGATGCAATATAAAAAGTTCCTTTTGCGTTGGATAGGGTATTAGAACACCAAGTCTAATTAATGGGTTTGTTGGGAAGATTTTCCCTCACTTCCTGTCCTGCATACACCTCCTCTACTATTGTAGAGGAGGTGTATGCAGGGAAGAAAAAAAAACTGTTGGGTTTCTTCCCTTATAGGAAATCCTATAAATTTGGATATGCAGCAAACATTCGTGACAGAGGCCCCAACAGATGTATCAAGAATTAAACTTTAAGTAGAAATGCTTAAATATGAAAAAAATAAAATAAATAAAAAACTTACCCGAACTAAATGACCCAGGGCAAAGGCATAAGATTTCTGTACTACGCTGTTTCGATCACTTAGTCCACTTAATAAAGCACTCATAAGTTTGCCTGGTAAAAACAGTTGTAGTAAGCACCAGAATAGCTGGAGAATTATCAAACAGATAAGCTAGCAAGTAGCACTCTGAAGTTACTGTGAAATATCAGCATACCTGAATAAGGCATTAAGTCCTGGGGACACTGTGTTGTTAAAGAAACAACAACACTGGCACATCCACCCTTTGGAATAAAGAAAAAACGGGTTACACACTGGTGATTATAGTTTTTTAAAATGAATCTCTAAAGCTTGAAAACAAAATTATTCCTAGAAAGCCACTGTGAAAAGTTAACTATGCACTTTCACCCATGCCTGATAGTTTAACTATTCGGCCATATTTTTTTCTCCAGCGGCACAAATCCTGACTGGTTGCTTGTTTATTATATGACTGATAGGTTGCATTTGGTCAATAGCAAGGTTAGGAGGAGACTGGCAGAACTTTTACAGCATGCACTTCAGTTTGCTGGCAAACTATAAAAGTTTTTGTTGGTCTAACAGGGTTGGCTTTTTCGTTTGCCCCCACAAAATAAATAACCTTCATATACAAGGTCAGCGCAAACTTGCATGAGTTAGTAACTGGTTACACCTTGTCAATACTTTAATATGCACATTTTAATTAATTGAAATTAATAGAAAAACGGAACACGTTCCTGTAGCTTACCTTTGTACCTAGACCAAGTCCACTTTTAATCAAATCGCACAGCCTCGGGACAAGTTCAGCCAGGACAGGAACATCCAGGTGCTGGATACACTACAGAAACAAACAACTCCTGAGATGGTAGCCTTTACTTCTTCACAATTGTAACATCATCATTGTATGTGCATGGCTTAACTCCAATGTAAAAATGCATATAAAAGCAAAGGAGAAGGCCTTCAAAAAATACTAGGTTGAGGGATCATCATCAGCATTCAGATTTTATAAAGAATGCAACAAGAAATGTAAGGGTGCAATAAGGACGGCTAAGCTAGAACATGAAAGAGACATAGTGGAGGAGAGCAAAAAAAAATCCCAAGAAATTCTTTAAGTATGTAAACAGTAAAAAAGGGAGGACAGAGCATATTGGCCCCATAAAGAATGATGGACCATCTGATTACAAAGGATGGGGAGATGGCAAAGGTATTGAATTTCTTCTCCTCAGTCTTCATGAGGGAATTGGGGGGGCTTCAGTAACCAAAACTGCAGTGTTTATCCTCATGACACAGCACAGAAAGCAACTCAATGGTTAACAGAGGACAGAATTAAAATTAGACTTGTCAAACTTAACATTAATAAATCACCAGGACCAGATGGCTGCACCTGAGGGTACTTAGGGAACTCAGTCAAGTAATTGCCAGATCATGGTTCCTAATTTTTACTGACAGTCTACTGACTGGAATTGACTGACTGGAGCTGACTGGAGAAAAGCCACCGATATTTAAAAAGGGCCTAAAATACATCCCTGGGAATTAGAGACCAGTTAGCCTAACATCAGTAGTATGTGAACTCTTGGAGGGGATAAGGGACTATATACAAGATTTTAGTAATGAGAACGGTATCATTAGCAGTAATCAGCATGGATCCATGAAGAATCGTTCTTTCCAAACCAATTTATTAACCTTCTATGAGGAGGTGAGTTGCCATCTAGATAAAGGAAGGCCCATAGATGTGGTGTATCTGGATTTTGCAAAAGCATTTGACAGAGTTCCCCATAAACCTTTACTGTACAAAATAAGGTCCATTGGCATGGACCATAGGGTAAGTACATGGATTGAAAACAGGCTGCAAGGGCAAGTTCAGAGGGTGGTGATAAATGGGGGAATGGTTGGGATGGGTAGTGGAGTCCACCAGGGTTCTGTGCTGGGACCAATCCTGTTTAATTTGTTCATAAACGACCTGGAGGATGGGGTAAACAGTTAAATATCTGTATTTGCGGATTATACTAAGCTAAGCAGGGCAATAACTTCTCTGTAGGATGTGGAAACCTTGCAAAAAGATATGAACAAATTAATGGGGTGGGCAACTACATGGCAAATGAGGTTCAATGTAGAAAAATGTAAAATAATGCATTTGGGTGGCAAAAATATGAATGCAATCTATACACTGGGGGGAGAATCTCTGGGGGAATCTAGGATGGATGAGTAGATGATACGCTCAGCAGTGCCATGCAATGCAAAGCTGCTGTTAAAGCAAACAGAATATTGGCATGTATTAAAAAGGGATCAATTCCAGAGATAAAACGATAATTCTCTCGCTCTACAAGACTCTGGTCCGGCCACACCTAGAGTATGCTGTCCAGTGGAAATGGAGCAAGTATAAAGAAGGGCAACAAAGCTAATAAAGGGTCTGGAGGATATTAGTTATTGGGAAAGGTTGCGAGCACTGAACTTATTCTCTCTGGAGAAGAGGCGCTTGAGAGGGGATACGATTTCAAAATACAAATACCATACTGGTGCCCTCACAATAGGGATAAAACCTTTTTCGCAGAAGGAAGTTTAACAAGACTCGTGGCCACTCATTAAAATTAGAACAAAAGAGGTATAACCTTAAACTATGTAGAGCAGGGGTCTCAAACTGGTGGCCCTCCAGCTGTTGTGAAACTACAAGTCCCATCATGCCTTTGTCTGTGGGAGTCATGCTTGTAACTGTCAGCCTTGCAATGCCTCATGGGACTTGTAGTTTTGCAACAGCTGGAGGGCCACCAGTTTGAGACCCCTGATGTAGAGGATTCTTTACTGTAAGAGTGGCAAGGATGTGGAATTCCCTTTCACAGACGGTGGGTATTGATAGTTTCAAGAAACTATTAGGCTTGGATTCACACCTATGCATTTTTAGTGCTTTTTGCACGTTTGCACTACAGTTCATTTAACATTGTTTCCTATGGAACACGTTCCGTAGTGAAAATCTGCAAAATGCAAAAAGCATGAAAACTGCATAGGTGTGAATCAAGCCTTAGATAAGCACCTGAATGACCACAACATACAGGGATATACAATGTAATACTGACATATAATCACACACATAGGTTGGACTTGGACTTTTTTCAACCTCACCTATTATGTAACCATGTGCTTTGGTGGCAGTAGTTTTCTACTACAATGGAAAATTGACACCAGTATCAAAAATTCTTAATGCAAGATTGCCAAATGAAAATTTGACTGTAATACCATATTCTAAAAAGGTTATAACCTATTAAAGTCACAAAAAGGCAATGTACTTATAAGGGGTGCCAATAAAGAGCATAATAATTATGTCAACCTAGCAAACCAGTAGTTCTAATTGGATTAGTGCAGTAAAGCAGACCATTCTTTCATGTTATATTTATGTTACTATATCGCAGGCATAACAACCCCCTCCATAAAATCTCTCGCACTTACATACACACAATATTTAGTAGTAATATCAAAATAGTCTTCGCCAAGTACCACAGTGACCTAAAATCGAACAGAAAAAAAATGATCTTACCATATTTATAGTTTCCATCATTGGGGACGATTTGGCAGCATTCAGTCTTGCACTGTCCATAGCAGCCTGAAGAAAAAGCATGCAACATGTCACAATTGAGAGGTTTAGCTGTCTGTTATTTTGATTATTCAATGGAAGGCTGATGTGGAATGTTGGAGCACAGGTCAGCTGGTAAATAGGATTTATATCCAATAAAAGGCTGTTGTCAGAAATGCATCTTTCAGTATACACGTTTTTGGGAATGCAAAAGCAACTCGAAGCAGGTCAAAACGCACCTGTCAATGAATTCTAAATCGACATAAAGAGGCTTGTCAAAAGCACACTGTATTTGCAGCCCAAAGCAACCACGTCACTTCACAAACTGTCTAGCAACCTAATGCCCTACTGTGTCTGTCTGATATACAACATCTTCCCGATGCACACATGCAGACAGCAGGTGCAATTGACGGTCAAGAAGAAAGTGTTCACCAAGCCAGATAAGTGTACTGGAACCAAAGAGGAAATCCCAAATTATTATTTTTTTCTACAATGTGTAATGTCAGCAATACAAGGCAACAGAGAGCCAGAAAGTTGCCTATTAAAGGCCACAATTAAATCAGTTCTATACCAATATTTAAATTTTGTAAAATTATGATTTTTAATCTGATCTCAGTATCCATCTGCACAAAATACCACCTTTGGCTGAAGTGACAGTTTTGTTGCTTTGGTGCATATGCAAAATAGAAGGCAATGCATACAATCAAGCAAAACCATCAGATCTATTCAGTAAAGTGGTGCAAATAGGGATACAATGTAAAATAGGTAATAGCAGCCAAGCAGATTTCCAAAAGGATATGCTCACCTTTTTAGAAAAAACAACAAATGCAAATATTTTTGCAGCAAAAAAAAAAAAAAAGTGTATTACTTTTTCCTGCGGGACCCTGGAAAGCATTGCACCCCTGAGCAATACCAGGCTTCGCAAGTTAATTCGGAAGTACAAGCCCCCTGCCACTGCATTGCCAAGATTTCTTTTGAATTGTGACAGCAGGTGCAGGAAGAACCACCCCCCGTCCCCTGCTGGGGAAGGTTGTGCGAGATCAAGAGAAGAGGTAGTAGAGGCTGGAACATGTTACATGTTCCACCCTAAATACAGGAGAAACATAGAACATGTTCCAAAAGGTGAACTTCTCTAAAACAACAGATTCCTTAGTTTGTGATTTTTTTCAATGGCTTTACTACTAAAAACCTGAAAACATTTTTATTGTACTTACCTTCTCCTGATCTGTGGCTCTGAGACTCAAATAATTCAGCACTTGAGGTTCCAAAACACTTAGGGACTCTAACAAAGCAGGGATCAGCTTTGGGGTATGGGGCTTCAGCAATTCTCCTGCACTTTTACTTATTTTCACAAGTGTGTTAATGCTACAGAGAAGGGAAACACAGAGAACAATATGGTGAGATATGTGGCTTGATTATCACTTTATCCTAGACCCCTCTTTGCCTATAACTCCTGGAATTCTAGATCCTTTTCCTCCTAATACCCCACTTGACTCACATAACCTTTTCCTCCCTATACCCTACATTCGCCTTTTCCAATGTATATAGCCTCCTTGAGCCCTAAAGTGTTCTCTTTATTCTGGAGACGCTCCCATTCTGTATACCTTGAAATTTTAGCAAGTTACCCCAACAAGTCAAGTATATTGTTTTGAGACAGGCTTTAACTTGGAAGCATATATGGATGCATATTTTTATTTTTTAGATTTTAATCTGGAAGAAATGTAAATTTTTTTCAAATTTATTTTTTTAATGCATTTTCCTGATGCAACTCTTAGTGTACTTCATGCATCTCCCTTTTAGCTTAAAATGTGTTGTTTCAAAGAATTTTAATGAGGTTTGGGAAAACACTCACAAAAGGCAAGACACTGAGATAATGAAAATCACATCAGCAGATACCAGGGATACGAAGACCGTATTGGCCATCACAGTTAAGCAAGAGTACAAGACAAATTAAGTAACTAAGACAAATAAGAACTTATCAGTGGGTGCGTCTACGAGCCAATAAAATGTAACCTGACTTGAGTAAGGTGCCAACCAAACAATGCAGCGACATATGACGTCATGGGTTTGCCATTTCCAATTATATAATACCTTTGTGAAGGAGGGGTGTGAGGGGGAGGTGTAGGGGGAAGCTCATGTGGGGAGGGGGGTTGAAAGGGTCTGGCAAGTGATGTTCAGATCCCCTTAAGTTAAGGAGTAGCGAGTAATGTGTGTTTTTTAAAAGGGTGCAGTGACTCCGGATCTGAATGTAAGAGGTGGAGAGATGAAATGTGTTGGGCTGGGAAAAGGGAGGTTAGGGAGATCTCATTCCACTTTTCAAATCCAATCCCTTTTCCATTTTTTTCCCCTTGTTTCCATGGGTCAAGCTCTCATTGGCTAATATAATTTTGGTTGTTTAGTAACCTATAAAATTCAGTTGAGCCTGTAAATTTCAGCTATTTAGCTTAAAACATAATCAAATCTTCTGATCATACTATAACCTTCAAAAATATTTGAATCTTAATCTAGAAAAGCATATCCACCTTTCAATGCGACACAAAAAGGAATAAAAAAAAAAAAAAAAAAATAGCTGCATTTTTTTTGGCATTACAAAAAAATACAAGATAAAACAAATAGCACAACTAACGTATTTTCACAGGTTTGCAATCGCTTAACTTTCTGAATGACTTTTCTTTCAAGCAATAAAAGCAGAAGTCACCCCCCCAGACCCAGGTATTACGTTACGGAGAAAATATAATAAATATAGCAGGATTAATGTGGGTCCTAATGATGGAGATAACTCCCTGTGTGTTTCTACCCCTGTACAACTTTGACACAGAAAGAACAATATAACAACATGGTACAATAGAAACAAATTTGTTGGGGAGTGATTGAGAGGATTTTTGTCCCAATATAAAATCGACGTGTTATTGAGCTGCTAGATTTTCTTTTTCTTTATGTAATGGTGGGTGCTCTGCATTTAGACCTGCTTACCTGAGTGCACGGACTTCAGGCACTGTGCTCATGATCCCTTTGTCCAGAAGGCAAGGCAGAAGTACAGCAATTGTTTTCTGCCCAGCTGTTCCCTTGCTGGATTCACACATCCGTATACACACCTAACAAAGAAACACACAGACAGACATTAACTGAATTGCTTATATCACATTTAGACTAAATCTGTATATTCATATTGAACCCTAATTAAAAAAAAATGTTTGAGCGTTTGCCCATATGTTATTGTAGATATTTACTGAGATTACCCAAAATTCTCCTATTCTATGTGCTGGGATGTTACTCTATAAAAAAATGTATTTCCAGAATTTGGAACATGCAATGTTCCTGCTGCCTCCCACAATTCTGCGCCTTGATACCCAAGTGGCCAATTGTTGGGAAGGTACTGCTTTCTTAGATTCTAGTATGAGTGAAGTACAGGTACATGTTTTTTCGTGACCTACAGAAAAGTCCTAATTTGTACAGGTAAGCTTAAAATCTTTAAAACAAACAATAAGGTACATATCGCTTGAAACATGACTACCCATATTCACCAAAACCAGATGAATTTTAAGTAGAACTAAAGGCAAAACTTTTCTTATCATCCATGTCCCATTGGGGAGATTTCCCTTTGCTTCCTGCCACATAGCCAAAACGGCAAGAAGAACCCCCTACAAAGTGAGGGGATCCCTGGTTGTCACCAGGGTCATAAGATCTAGTATCCCTATTGGAAAAGTGCCCTCTATTTGAGATTTCTGTTCACCTTCGATAACAGGTGAATCTTTTTAACAAGGGTACAGAAAGCAGTAAAAATCTAACAGCTAATCCTTTAGTTTCCTTTATTTAAACTGAATTCCAGGTATGCTCTTAAATCCATACCTACACTAGTCCAGCTTTGACTAATGTAAGTATGCAGATCTCATCCCAAAGGGACTCTGTGGAAAGAGATAATCACTGTACCCACACTATTACAAAAAAGTGAAGCTTCACTTCCTTCACTCAACAATACTATGCACATCACAGTTTTCCATTGCTGTTCAGCTGTTTGTAGATCAAGGGGTTGATTTCCCAAACAAACATTTTTTCAGGATTCACTTCCCTATTCATGGTCTCCCTGTCTGCTCCATTATTGGATCAGCTGATATCTATCAAGTTACATACTGAGACAATTAGGACCATTCACCTTCACCCATGCCATGTCTGCCTCCTGGCATCCCCCTCGGGGGTACCTGTGTTAGTCTTCTCCCCCCTCAGCTCCCGTGCCATACTCTGGCTGTTGCTGTCCCTTTGGGGCGTCAGCGATGGAAACCCTGGTTTCGTTCATTGATACACTTGATCCGCATCCACCGGATGAGCGAGCAATGATCTCGCGAAACACGCGTCGGGTTATCGGATGTGTGCATTGGTATATACTGCATTGTATAATGTTTGTATCAAATTGATTTATTCTTTTTACTTTGTGCAAAGCCATTGGCTGAGCCAGTATGTTATATTATCCATGTATGTACAATTATTTTAATAAACATTTATACTACTTTTACTCGTGTTACTCAGTGGCTAACTGTGACCACCTCATTTAAAGTCCCAGGGCGACTCTCCTATTTTTGTAGATCTATAAATCTCAGGTATAACCTAATAAAAGACCTAAAGGGGTACTCTCCTCCAAAGATACGGGACCGCTCCCACCAACCCATGTACAGGTTGGCTAATGAGGGCAAAAATGTAGCCTCCATCGCTGCCCCGCACCTCTGTAGGTTTAACACAGATTTGTTTTAACCCAATATGGTGATTACAATGGTTTTATGGTGTATGTTCTTGAGTATGTTAATATCTCTATTTACTAATATATGTACACATTTTTATAAATATCTTTCCCCTATATACGATTGTTATACTTTACATTAATCTATATGCGATACATATTTATGTGTGTATGCATTGCTATAGGTTTTTGTGTTTCCTTGGTTTTTACGTGTATCATATAATAGGAAGCATGCGAATAAATGATTAGTGTCACCTGCTATGCAACTAGGTGGGGCTTTATAAGGAAATCTATGCTGCTCTGTGTAATGTAATGACCAGCTTTCTGTCAACACTTTGGGATGTTCTGAATAAAAGAATTTTGATTGAGTAGAGTTTCTTCTTTTGATTGTATGTGGAGGCGAGCGGCGAGTCTTCTTGCTTGGATATCGTTCAAGCAGAGCAGACAGAATCAGATTGAGGTCCCAAGAAAGCACATGGTGCTGTAACGTCTAGCTTATTGAAGAAACACCTTGAATAATGGTTTGACAAGGGAGATCAAGGCCAGAAGTTTTTGAAAAAGAATGGAAAAGGCAAAAATCTGTCCTTATAGGGACAGTGCACACTAGACAGCAGAAAAAGATGTCAGAACTGCTGGCTGAAAAGAAGCAGCATTAAAAAAAAAAAAAAAAAAGCTCTTATGGATCATACTGTATATGCTTTTAGGTGTGTTTGCATTTATAGGCATTTCCCCCCAATATACTAGAAAATGTACACTTAAAAATGCTTGATAAGCCTAAACACAGCATTCAGGTGTGTTTTTCTGGTTGAAAGCTCCCCTCCAAAAGACACTTGTGATGGGGTTTCTTTTTCAGCCTGCAAACAGCCAAATGTGCAAGGAAACATAGGCTGACAGAGTTACTTTTACAGGCTAAAGTAAAATATGCCAAACACCCGTATAAGTAGCATTTTTTTTTATGCCCAGTGTGCATGAGTGCTTAAGACCAAGTCCTGATTGTAGGAAGGCCAGAATATGAGGCATACATTTTCTGGGATTGAAGTGCCAGGCACAGAAGGATTTCCTTGTACAATAGTACTGTAGATCTTTCCTTTCTTTTTAGCAAAAAACAACAGACCAAGAGACCCCTCTCTCCTTCAAGACCTTTGTTACCCTAAAAAATCCATATATATGTTTGGTTAGTCCCATACGTGTTATTAAATGTAGCCTGTAAGTTATTCACTTTGTAAGTTTATGCAACATAGCTGGGGATCCAGCCTGTTTCCTATGGCTCCCGTTTCAAACTGGAAGCAGATCCATGCTGGCATGGTCAGTTTGTGTCCTTGAGATCCCTGCTAGGATATACCGGATGCTCTGTAGACATACAGCGTGTCTGCATCTCCTGCAGTCAGTTTTGTGCCATACCCATAGCCCCGCTAATAAGAGATACTGGATGTCATGCATTGCCCTGCATCTCCCATTACTCACAGCTGCCACATCCTCTCCAACCTCACAGTGTTTAGTCACAGAGGCCAAGCAGGAGTTTCCCTGTCCAAAGTGAAGTGCACACAGGTGGAAAACATGCTTCTCCTCGGTTTATGACTGACCTGCTTACTCAAACAACTCCTCACACCCCAATGGGCAACCAGGATGCATGCAGCCAGTAGCCACAAACAGATAAGTTTTCAGTTTCTCTAATGCACAGTAAGAAGCTGTGGTTGTTTTCCAGCCTGATGTCATCACGAAATGACACTCTCCACCACATCCCCATCTCCTGAGCCGGCGCGAGTCTTCTCTGGAGGCAACACATGAGTTTCTCCCAGCGGGAGATAAGCGGAAGACGGCATGACTGCAGCATTCATCCACCATTCATATGCTGAAATTATAGTGTATCCTATATTTGTGAAAGCAGTTTTTCCCTTTCTTTTGACCTTAAGCAGTTTCATACTTTTTTTTTTATGAAACTGCTGTAATTCCTCTATTAAAGTATGGTCCTGGAATACAGGATTGTATTGGTTGTTCATTGTTCTAGTCCAGTTAGCTTCAGTTTGACAAACAGAAATTGAAGCAAAAGCTGGTTTACAGAGCTGGGTCTGCAAGTGTAAAGACAGCCTTAAGACCACCGTAAACTTCCTATCTGCAGCATCTTTGAATCAAGGAACATCTTCAATTGGTATTCTGAGATGTTCAAAACTGGGATGGCACAATCTTTTACCAGAACAGTCGGCTTTTTTATGAACTTATTTTCCACTGCATAGTGTGTAATAATTTTCAGAGGGGTTTCTGGATTAACCCAATCATCATAGATTGGCCATTCTATTCGTTTATGCCTTTTTAGATTTAGCTGGTCTCTGTATACCCAAAGGGGGTGTATCTTTAATAGCTTTTCCAGGGTCAAGTCACCAGATGGTACTAGCCTATACCCAGGGTCTATGAAAACTCATGCTGTGTCCTGTACGATTAAGATATGCAGATTTAAATGTGTGCACTCAATTAAAAAATTGTTCTGGTAGAAAAGCTGGTTAAAAAAAATAAATGCAGACATTCTGTGAATAGTGACGTAGCCGAGAGGGCTACCCTGCGGGCAGTGCACAGTAGAGCAGCCACTCAGCACAGGACCTGAAAGATCATAGAGATCACTGTAGCAGTGCTGACTAAACTAAATGCAGCATGATCTTTTTCCATGCACTGTGGTGCATAACAGCCCATTCACATTAAAATTGGCCGAATAATGTAGCATGCTGAAAAGTGCCTAGATGCAAGAAAACATGCTAGTTTCAGTGCACTGCATTCTGGCTTGAATGAGATGCACTGAAATGTGCAGCACTTTCTTCAGCCTAGGTAAGTGTTTCATGCTTTATGCTTAATTTTCTAATTTCAAGTGCAACTATTATGAAAGATTAGAGGAGGCGGACCTCCTCCATATTTCACTTTAAAACTTCTGTTTTTAAAATCAAAGCTGAAGACCATGTGTATAAGCTTGATCTGCACAGTGCACATCTAAATTAACTATTTTTTTGCCTTTTTTTTTTTTCTTCTTCTTCTTTGAGAAAGCATGCCTAAATGAAAAGAGAAATGCAACAGATAGCTTATGTATAAGCATAAAAAGGTATTGTATCTACCTTGCTCAGAGTTTTCAAAGCCAACTCTGCTGCTTTCCGGACAGACTCCTGTAAAGCGAAGGAGAAATAAGAAAACTATTTATATCATATTTATACCAAACTTTATTACACTACAAATTCAACAGTTCTAAAATGCATAATAAATAATTTCCCTGTAGTGCCCAGCGTCTACTAAATACATAACGACATGCATGTGAACATACCAATACACAGCCAAGTACCTACACTGTAAATCTAATTCCTGCATTCACCACATATTAAAACAGAGCTTGTTAAGCTTCAAAAAGGTGTTTAAAGCAAAACCAGTATCAGATGTAATTTTTTTTTACAGTACAGGTCCAGAGCAAATCAAATTCCTGTCTCACTGGAAGGCCAGATCGATTTTTGTAAGGTATCATTCTAGATTAACGCCTACTTTCTGGATTACGATACTGATCCTGGGATAGCGCAATTATGCAAATTCCAATATCCACTTGCAGTAATTCAAGCTTTAGCAGTCCTTCTATAGGTTCGAGAGCACAGATTAGTCCCGCTGCTGCCTTTCACTCTGTATTTGCAGAATGGTGCAAATTACAGCCTGGAGCAGAACAAACTCAGATAAATCTCAATGAAACCTTGAGAGAATGAGCCTAGGTACACGTCAGAAAAACATATGCTTTTAATAAAAAGGATTACAACTGGGGGGAGTGGCAAAGCAGCAGATGTAGCTGGTCGCATCTGTCTCCTCCGCCAAGAATCTGTGCAATGATTCTGTATGATCCCGCTATTGTTCTTTCACAGACCCTAGCTTGCCAGTGTTGGTTTCCCCGTGCTTGTGAGCTGCTTTCCCATTAATCTGCTCCTGCTGCTGACATGTCAAAGCGGCTCAAAGAAAACTGAGCCCTCATTGCGGATCTTGGCCAAGATGGCGCCTGGTCGCAATGTTTTTCCAAGGAGAAATACAAAGAGGCGGCCCAGAAGTTTTTCGACCAGACTCCCAAAGAGCATCTGCCCTTTTCATCTAACCTGGGGATACTTCAGGGGGACCATCTGTGGCTGATGACAGCGTCCCTCTGGAGGATGCAGTCAGATCGCCCCCAGAGTGGAACAGTCAGTACTCCTTGGGACATTTTTTCTGTGCCACATGCATCCTCCCTAGATGCAGAGGAGCCCAAGCCTACTCTGCATGATATAATATCTGCTGTTACCTCCGGCAATGTCCATCTCTGCCCTCACTGATGAGCGCAAGGCAGTTGAGGCAAAAATCGCATTTGTGCGGCAAGATATGCAAAAGCTGCAGGAACGCACTTCTGCCCTGGAAGGCAGAGTGAGCACCATAGAGGATGATATAGCTCCCATGCAGAGGGATCTCAATTTCAGCTGTCATCTTACAGCCCAGCATGCTGCCCACCTGGATGACTTTGAAAATAGAATGCGCCGCAATAATGTGTGTGCCCTGGGTATTCCTGAGTGGGCCGAAGGCAAAAATCCTGTCACTTATTGAGCAATGGCTCATTTCTACCTTCGGCAAGGGCACAGAGTCCCAACACGCCCTCAGCCACCGGGCCCATTCTTGTCCAAACTACTGAATTACAAGGATGCCATACTCTCCAAGGCTTGAACCATGAGTGGTGCGATATGAATTTCTGTTATGCAATGTTTCCGGTTCGTCCTGTATAATTGCTGGGATATATATACCGCCAGCGCTTTCGTCCAAGGTCCTCAAGTGGCCTGTCTTCCAAATATTCTTCTACTAGTGGTAGGCGATTTTAACAATTAAGTAAATGCTACACGCTATAAATATGATCTCATCAAAAATAAAAGGTATTGGATCAATATAAGATACAACAGCTAAAATCAAAATAGATTATTAAATAATTAAATTGAAAAGTGCTGTGCTAGGTATTATGCAATATACATCCAATATTGGATACCAAATGCATACATAACATAAAAACACACAAATATTGACCAATGGTGAAGTGCCAGTAAATAAAAGTAAGGGAGTGGAAACTCAAATGGGTTCAAAATAGCTTGCAGCAAGATTGGCAGATAATACTACTAAACAGGACGGCACATAAAAAAAACCCCCATAAATAAAGTTATATATTAAGGCTGGTGCGCCCATCCTAATAGTGCCATCCTGTTTAGTGTTAAATTATCTACCAATCTTGCTGCAAGCTATTTTGGACCTATTTGATCACCGCAGGTCTAAGGCATAATGGAGTAGATGGGAACTTATAAGGGATACCATGTTGCCAGCTTTGATATCCAGCCAGTGTTTCCCTATTGTATATACTATTGGAGGTCTATTGACTAACACTAGAGCATGCGCGGTCTACACCAACATGCTCAGTTAAGTGTTGTCTGGGATGCTTTTAAGGCCTATATGAGGGGTCAGTTTATCAAACTAATAACCCATATCAAATCCGATACCAAAGCCTGGGAAACAATGGTATGTAGGGAGGTTGAGGAGACTGGAGGATAGATAGATCACTAACCCTACTGAGGATACCAAGAGGGTTTGGTTGGAGGCACAAGCCATGTCCAGGCAACTGGCACTGCAACTGGCTAAGAAAAAAAGTTTTTTTTTCTACAGCAAACTTAGAGGAGGGGAGGCTACTGGGCACATGCACAGAGGTCATCCTCCCTTGTCTCGGCCATCTGCAATGATCAGGGTGCCCTCTAGACCCTTAACTCTGACATTAAGATCTTTAGGCCATTCTATGCGGATCTATATACTTATAAAGTACAGCTTTCTGACGTGGAAATTGGGGGATTTCTAGATGGATGTGTGCTGCCTCGCTTGTCGGTTGTCAGATGCTGCATTGCTGAATACCCCATTAACGGAAGAGGAACTCACATGAGCTCTAGCACAATCTCATAATAAATCTCTGGGGGCGGACGGCCTTCCATCCGAGGTTTACAAGCGAAATGCAGGCACATTACTACCCATACTACTGAAAGTCTATAATGAGGGTGTTGGTGACCAGACTGGCTCAGGTGGTACATAAATTGGTACACAAGGACCAATCTGGATTCATCCCCACTAGATCCATGGCCCAGAATCTTTGGAAGCTTTTCCTAAAACTACAATTGCCTATGGATAATCCTGGTAACTGAGCTATTTTTTCACTAGATGCAGCTAAGGCCTTCGACATTGTCGAATGGCCTTACCTGTGGAAGGTGTTAGCCCTTGTACACACGGTCGGAGAATCCGTCGGAATGTGTCCTATCGGACCGTGTCGTAGGATAACCTGGCTGTGTGTGGTATGCATCGGACTGATTCCGTCCGAATATCCGTCGGACCCAATTTTCCAACATGTTGGAAATATTTCCCGACCAACTGGTTCGATCGGACATACTCCGATCATGTGTAGCGAATTTTAATCGGACCGAGTGCCACGCATGCTCAGATCAAATTCCTACATCAAAGCTATTGGCTACTAGTCTGAATGTAGTCCCATCGTAACGAAATTACGTCATCACGTTCTGAAAGATCGGATTTTTCGACAACTTAGTCCGACTGTGTGTATGCAACAGTTTCGGACACAACCCGATGGACAAAATCCGACGGACAAAATCCGACGGATTTGGTTGCCAGAATCTCCGACCGTGTGTACAGGGGCTTAGAACGTTTGGGCCTGGTCAAGTTACTGTATGCTGATCCCTCGGCTAGGATTAGGGTGAATGGAGAGCACTGAGAACCTTTTGCATTATTCCGGGGCACTAGGCAGGGATAGCCTTTGTCAACTCTGCTGTTTGCCCTAGCTTTGGAACCTCTAGTGTCCCGAATACAAGAGAAGGCCAATATAATCGGGTTCAGACGCAGTATGGGAACTGACGTGGTGACGCTGATGAGACCCTACTTTACTTGGGAGATACGCAGGGTACTTTGTGAACCATCATTACCCTTACTGAGGCCTTTGGCGCATTATCAGGCTTTTCCATTAATTGGAACAAGTTGGTCCTGATGCCTTTGGACCCGGTAGCCATCTTATGGTGCAACCTAAACTATAGGGAGATATTGAAACTCAAGGGGTTTAGAGACTGGGAAGGGGCATGACTACACTTTATATCCCAGCTATATAATGGGCCAACCCTTAAATCCTTTATGGAGGTGCAGGCAGAGTTTGCCATCCCACATAGCCACTTAATACAGGAGAGATTCTTATGGAAAGCGATAAAACACAGTTGATTGATAATAAATGGCTTCAGCCAAACACTAACCATGAGTGAAAGAAAAGTTTTTGTGTTATCATATTCTCTGAAAAATGAACAAGAAATCAAATTCTGCCATCGTACGTAAACTTATAAACACAACTGAAAGCATGGCTGTAGTAGATCATCAATGAGTATTGCTACATTAACTTGATGTGTTGTAGTGTTTTGTCATTTTCCTTTCTCCCCTGCTGGATAAGCACAGGTAAGTTTCCATACACTCAAGAGGGGAATTTATCTAAATGACGCAGCCAAAATCTGGAGCAGCTGTACATGGCAACCAAGCAGATTCTATCTTTCACTTGCAAAGTTTAACTGAACAAGTTGAAGAACGAAGCCGATTGTTTGCCATCTACAGCAGCTTCAGCTTCTGTTTGCTCCAGTTTTGATAAATTCCACCCATATTACTCTGAGGACCACAAGTATTTTGCTCTATTCAATGGATGTTAATGTTGACTTGATTTTTATTTATTATTTTTTTTTGTATGTCAACATTACCATCCGTGAGATGGAGCTAACAAAAAATCCTGTATCTTGCTAAAGACTTTTGAAACCCAAGACATTTTTATATTGTTTTATAAATGTCTGCTGTATTAAAGAATATGCAACTCAAATATTTAATATTCTTGATCTGTGTCTGTTGTACAATGCATCCGGAATGTATTCACATTGCTTGATATTTTGTTATGTTACAGCCTTATTCCAAAATTGATTACCGGTAAATTCATTATTTTTTCAAAGACGTTTGTTTGAAATCTTTGCAAATGTATAAATTATATCACATGTACATAAGTATTCAGTCATATCCTTAGCCATGACACCCAAAATTGAGTTTAGGTGCATACTGTTTCCACTTATAATCCTTCATATGATTGTACAACTTGATCAGAGTCCACCTGTTGTAAATTCAGTTTATTGGACATGATTTGGAAAGGCATGAAGGTCCCATAGTTAACAGTGCATGTCAGACCACAACCAAACCATGAAGTCCAAGGAATTGTTTGTAGAGCTCCGACACAGTGGCCTCCATCATCCGTAAATGGAAGTTTGGAGCCGCCAGGACTCTTCCTAGAGTGGACCGCCTGGCTAAACTGAGTGATCGGGGAAGAAGGGCCTTAGTCAAGAAGGCGACCAAGAACCCAATGGTCACTCTGAAAGAGGTCCAGCGTTACTCTGTGGGGAGATGCAAACCTTCCAGTAAAACAACCATCTCTGCAACACTCCACCAATCAGGCCTGTATGGTAGAGTGGTCAGATTTAAGCCACTCTTCAGTAAAAAAAAAAAAACAATATCAGCCCGCCTGAAGTTTGCCAAAAGGTACCTGAAGGACTCTCAGACAATGAGAAACCAAATTCTCTGGTTTGATGAAACAAAGATTGAACTCTTGGGTCTGAATGGCAAACGTCATGTCTGGAGGATACCAGGCACTGCTCATCACCTGACCAATACCATCCCCACAGAAGCATGGTGGTGGCAGCATCATGCTGTGAGGATGTTTTTCAGCAGCAGGGACTGGGAGACTAGTCAGGATTGAAGGAAAGATGAATGCAGCAATGTACAGAAACAATCTTGATGAAAACCTGCTCCAGAGCACTCTGAACCTCAGACTGGGGCAAAGGTTCATCTTCTGACAAGGACCCTAAGCACACAGCCAAGATAACAAAAGGACAAGCCAAGATAGCAAAAGGAGTGGCTACTGGACAACTCTGTGAATGTCCTTGAGTGGCCCAGCCAAAATCCAGACTTGAACCCAATCGATCTGAAAAAGGCTGTGCACCAACACTCCTCATTCAACCTGATGGCGCTTGAGATGTCCTACAAAAAAAAGAATAGGAGAAACTGCCCAAAAATAGGTGTGCCAAGCTTGTAGCATCATACTCAAAAAGACTGGAGGCTGTAATTGGTGATAAGTATTAAGCGAAGGCTGTGAATACTTGTGCACATGGGATTTTTAATTATTTTTTTTTATTTCAGACAAACTTCTTTCCTGTTATTATGAGGTATTGTTTGTACAATTTTGAGGAAAATTAATTGCATCAATTTTGGAATAAAAACATAACATGTAACTGTAACAGGCTGTAACATAACAAAATGTGGAAAAAGTGAAGCACCGTGAATACTTTTTGGATGCACTGTACTTGTTTTAAAAACTATCCCGTTCTCATTATATTGCTTCCTCTGTGTGGAATACCTGGTATTCTTGCCAGTCCCCCTGCTTTGCTGGGAGCACAGCCTCCTAGTCCTCCAATGATCAGACTTGCGCTGACACCCCTGCCCTGCACAGCTGTTCACTAGAGAAGATCAGTGTACTGCTATTGCTCTACCCCCCACACCTCTCTAACCCCTTTATGCAGGTGAGAACAGAGATTGTGATTTTTTTTTTTTTTAAATAAGCGCATACATAATATATCAGTGGCAGAAAGAATAACAAAAATATCTAGAAAAAAGCATTTTAAAAAAAAGTTATACATTGATTTGCATTTTAATGCCTGCAATAAGTATTTGATCCCCTATCAGCAAGATTTTTGGCTCCCAGGTGTCTTCTGTACAGGTAATGAAAACCAAAGAGCTGTCCAAGGATGTCAGGGACAAGATTGTAGACCTACACAAGGCTGGAATGGGCTACAAGAACATCACCAAACAGCTTAGAGAGAGGGTGACAACAGTTGATGCAATTATTCGCAAATGGAAGAAACACAAAATAACTGTCAAATAACTCGCCAAAAAAACAATTGGTAACACACTATGTCGTGAAGGAGTGAATTTCTGCAGTGCCTGCAATATCCCCTTGCTCAAGAAAGCACACATATAGGCCCGTCTGAAGTCTTCTAATGAACATTTGAATGATTCTGAAGAGAACCAAGTGTTGTGGTCAGATGAGACCAAAATCAAGCTCTTTGGCATCAACTCAACTTGCCGTGTTTGGAGGAGGAGGAGTGTTGCCTATGACCCCAAGAACACTACACCCACCATCAAACATGGAGGTGGAAACATTATGCTTTTGGGGTGTTTTTCTGCTAAGGGGGCAGGACAACTTCACCACATCAAAGAGATGATGAACAGGGCCATGTACCATCAAATCTTGGGTTAGAACCTCCTTCCCACAGCCAGGGCATTGGCTGGCTGAGGGCATGACAATAACCCAAAACATACAGTAGGGGCAACAAAGGAGTGGCTCAAGAAGAAGCACATTAAGGTCCCGCAGCAGCCTAGCCAGTCTCCAGACCTTAATCCCATAGAAAATATGTGGAGGAAGCTGAAAGTTCGAGTTACAAAATGTAAGACTCAAAAGCTTAATGACTTGGAGAGGATCTGTAGAGGAGTGGGAAAAAATCCCTCCCGAGACAAGTGCAAACCTGGTGGCCAACTACAAGAAACGTCTGACCTCTGATTGCAAACAAGGGTTTTGCCACCAATTACTAAGTTTTGTGAAGGGGTCAAATACTTATTTCATTCATTAAAATGCAAAATCAATTTAAACCTTTTTTAAATGCATTTTTTTGGATATTTTTGTTGCCATTCTCTCACCGTTAAAATAATCTTACCATTAAAATTATAGATCGATCATTTGTCAGTGGGCAAAAGTACAAAATCAGCAGGGGATCAAATACTTCCCCTCTCCCCCCTCACTGTGTGTGTGTAATATATTATATATACACACACACACACAAAGTGAAAAATAGAAGCTGCTTGGTTGCCATGTACAGCTGCTCCATATTACTTTATCACTCTGAGGACCATAAGCATTTTGTCCCATGGATGTTAATGTTAACTTAAAATATCTGTTTACTAGAGCAAAAATAAACCTGAGTGCCACTAAAGAATAAAAGATTTTTGTATATAATGCTGCAATAAAAACTATTAGTTAACCGTTAACTAGTTCACCCCTTTGGTTGTGCATGGTACAGCCAAAGAGTAAAATCTAACAAGCAGTAGCAGCTGCAAGCCTCTTATTTCTCCTATTTTATTTTCCCCCATCAGCGGACTCTGGGCTTTCACGAAAAAAGTGATTTGGGCTGCCTGATCACTTTTACCTGACCACCGAATGCTGCCCCCTCTGCTGATTCCTGGGCTCCCCCACTCCTTCTAGGAGCCCGGGACCAAAACAATTAATCTCCTTTGCAGTGCTGTGAACTTGAATTTCTGAGCAAAAAAAAAAAAACTGGCTATAAAGCCAGGTGTACAGCTAAACACGTATAATCCTGTGCTTAGTTGGCTGAAACAGAGGGCAGGGGAAACATTAGGGGTTTCATAGACCCCAATATCTCCATAAAGAGTACCTGTCAACTGCCCAATGCCATCACGTAGGGACTTGTTAGGCCTATTGTGATTGCAATAAAGTTAGATAAAAAAAATAAAATAAGCAGCTCCACTACCCTGCTTACATCCAAGCACCACAGGGTGGGAACGTGTATGTAAATTGCCAAAATGTAAGAGTAATAATTCTAAGGCCATCATTTAGGGTTTACTCTGAATTGATGAGCTTTAAGTGTTACCTATTGATAATTTTGAGTACTGTAATTTTATGTCATTTAATGGACACACACAGTTTTGAGGCCTAACACCATTTACTCTGCACTATGTAATTTTTATTTTGTACATAAATATTAGGGATTAAATTGTGTTTGTGTGCAATAAATTGCATTTTAGTGTTTTTTTGTATTCATCAGACCAAGACACTTTTTTCCATTACTCCATTGTCCAGTTTTGATGCCGACATGCTCTCTTGCAGGTGCTTTTGGATGTGGACACAGGTCAGCATGGGTACCTTGATCGGTCAGCGACTTTGCAGCCCCATATGCAACAAGCTGCGATGCACTGTGTGTTCTGACACCTATCGAAACCAGCATGAACTTTTTCTGCAATTTGAGCTACAGTAGCTCTTCCATTGGTTCGGACTACACAGGCCAGCCTTCACTTCCCATAATGCATCAATGAGCCTTCATTGTCCATGATGCTGTGGCTGGTTCAGCAGTTTTCCTTCCTTTGACCACTTTTGGTAGGTCCTGGTCACTGCAGACCGGGAACATCCCACAAGAGCTGCAGTTTTGGAATAGCTTTGACCCAGTTGTCTAGCCATTACAATTTGGCCCTTGTCAAAGTTGCTCAAATCCTTACACTTGCACATTTTTTCTACTTTCAATAAATCAACTTTAGGGACAACATGTTCACTTGTTGCCTAGTATATCCCACCCACTTTCAGGTGCCATTGTAACAAGATAATCAATGCTATTCACTTTACTTGTCAGTGCACATAACTTTATGGCTGATAAGTGTATATATAATTTTCTGGGGGAAGGTAGGGGTAAATCATTGTACAGCCTAAAAAGCCAATTTTAATATATGTGTAAAAAATGAAAGACTTGTTCTCGAGGTGAAGTGGTTAATCAAGAAGACATTTTGTAACAACAAAACAGACATTGCAAGTTTCTAAGAAAATGACTTCCAAAATGCATCATTTACCTTTATATCATCTTGTACTCTGAAGAGGGTTTCCCAGATCTCAGGAAGCTTATCAACAACATCATCAAGCTGACGACCACGCAGTAGGTCATTTACTGCTAAACAACTGTAATGAAAAAAAAAATGTCACATTAAGAACTCATAATGGCCAACATACAAAAAAACTAAAAAAACAAAACAAAAAAAACACAAAGAGCTGAACCCAGTAGAATAACCATAGCATGAGATAACCCACACACTACCTTATTCCCCCTTCCCAACCCCAAAAATCAAAGAAGAGTCCAGAGGAGGAAATATTTTTGCCCTTGTGGTATAGATACCTGGAATACAAAATGATTAGCTATGAGATGTTTGAGTCAACTGCTAGCAATGACCAACTTATACTCAGTCTGAATACATCTTGTATCTATAAAAAGCTTACTGTACCTTGCATATCTGATGAACATTTATATGCAAGGTAACCAGTGTACCATCTGTAGTGGTCTTAAAAACAAAAACAAAAAAAAAAACTAAATTCAGATGTCACACAGATTGGGCAATTATCTTCATGTCAACGAGTGGAGATCATATCCTCCACCCCTCCCCATACTATTATGGTTCCCTAAAAACACAGTTGGCGCCCTTCCCCTTTGCACTGATTCAATGACAATCATTTACTCTATAAATAATTAACTTGAACATTCGGCTACTCTATATGCCTACTATTCGATTGATCACATATAGCCTGACCCTTGCAAACAATGTATCTGCTTGTCTAAATTCAGCCTTTTTGTTGCCCACAGCTGTTGCGACTATATGGACCTATCCAGTCAACAATGGATGCACCAAAATCCAACCAGACTGTTACCTGGCTGGAAAAGACCACCTGGAAGTTAACAGTAAGTAGCTAATGTGTATATGCCATCTGAAAAAGCTCATCAAGTCTAACGTGTGTGTGTGTGTGTGTGTGTGTGTGTGTGTGTGTGTGTGTGTGTGTGTGTGTGTGTGTGTCAGCTTGTATGTGAATATTATACTGTATATCCCTGTATGTTGTGGTCATTTAGGTGCTTATCTAATAGTTTTTTGAAATTATCTACGCTCCTCACTGAGACCACAGCTTGTGGAAGATAATGACACATTCCATACCATAAAGAACCCTCTATGCTGTTTCCGGTTAAATACCTTTTCCTTTAATTTTAGTGAATGTGCAAGTCTTTTTAAAAGCCCTTTTAGTGAAAAGTTTTTATCACCAGTACAGTATTAGTACATTGAAATCATATCCCCTCTCAAGCGTCTTCTCCAGAGAGAATAAGCTCAGAGCTTGTAATCTTTCCTCATAACTAAGATCCTCCAGTCCCTTTATTAGCTTTGTAGCGTTTCTCTGCACTCTCTCCATTTTCAGCACATCCTTACTGAGGACTGGAGCCCTGGACTGGATGGCATACACCATGTGCGGCTGGACCAGAGTCTTGTAGAGTGGGAGAATTATTGTTTTAGCTCTACAGTTAATTCCCTTTTTAATGCATGCCATATGTTTGGCAGTGCATGCCGTTGCTGAGCCTGTCATCTCCTAGGACCCCCAGGTCCTTTTCCATCCTACATTCCCCCAGAGGTTCTCCCCCTAGTGAGTAGATTGAATTCATGTTCATGCCACCTTAAACGCATTATTTTACATTTTTCCACATTAAACCTATGTAGTTGCCCACCCCATTAATTTGTTCAGATCTTCTTGCAAGGTTTACACATCCTGCAGGGAAGCTATTGCCCTGCTTAGCTTAGTATTGTCTGCAAATACTGAGATTGAGCAGTTTATCCCATCCTCCAGGCCATTTATGAATAAATTAAATAGGATTGGTCCACACTCTCCACATTGGACCATTTTGAGTACTCCCCATCACTAACCTTTGCAATCGCCCTTGTAGCCAGTTTTGAATCCAGGTACTCGCCCTTTGGTCCATGCTGACAGACCTTAGCTTGTATAGTAAATTTGTAGGGAACTGTACCAAATGCCTTTGCAAAATCCAGATAAACTGCATCTACGGGCTTACTTCATCTAGATGGCAGCTCACCTCCTCATAGAAGGTTAATAGATTTGTTTGGCAAGAACAATTTTTCACAAATCCATGCCGATTACTGCTAATGATACAGTTTCATTACTAAAATCTCATATAGTCGCTTATCATCCCCTCCAAGAGCTTGCATACTATTGATGTTAGGCTAACTGGGATATACCTTGGTCCCTTTTTAAAGATTGGAGAAAAGCCAATGTAGCACCAATCAGATGGTTTTCATACCATTCGTAAAAATTAGGAACAACGGTCTGGCCATTATTTGACTGAGTTCCTTAAGGCTGGGTTCACACTGCTGCGGGGGGGGGGAGATCCGGATGCGATTCGCACCGCAAATCACATCCGATCTCCGTAGCGATGCGAGTTCAGCCATACAGATAGTATGGCTGAATTCGCATCGCTCCCGCAGCAAACTCGCACGGGACCCTTTTTTTGGTCCGCAACAGAATCGGATCGCATGGGGGTTCACACCATGCGATCCGATTCCTGTGCGAGTCGGCAGATCGCACTGCGATATGCGGACGGATCTGGGGGTGTCATTAACATATCATTGACACTCCCAGCCGTCCGCATAGGGCAGTGTGAACTGCCGGCGGGAGGTGTGCGATGCGGGAAAACGCCGCGGATTCGCGGCGTTCCCGCATCGCAGCGGTGTGAACCCGGCCTAAAGGGGTTGTAAACCCTTGTGTTTTTTTCCCCTTAATGCATCCTATGCATTAAGGTGAAAACTTCTGTCAGTGACCGACCCCCCAGCCCCCCCGTTTTACTTACCTGAGCCTGTTTATCCCCTCAGCAGAGACGCTCTCTCCCTCTCTGCGTGGGGTCTTGAGTCTTGATTGGATAGATTGATAGCAGCACAGCCATTGGCTCCAGCTGCTATCAAATACAATGACACGGGCGCTGGGGGCGTGGGGCTGAGTCCAGCATTTGTGTCTATGGATGCAAGGTAAGGTAAACCCCGGGAGACCATTTCTCCTAGGGCAGGTTATTTAGACATGTATATCTTTTGTGGCCCCTGACGATCTCCCAGCGCCGGGGCCACAAAAGATGTATCTGCCTTGAATGGGACAGGGAGGAGGCGGGACGAGCACCGTGCACACACAGGAGAATTTCCTGCTTACAGGCAGCCTCTGTAATAGGAAGTCCCACCCCCGACGTTGCCATTGAATGACTGTTCTGTCCAGCAAAGGAGGTGGGACTTTCTATTAAAGAGGCCACCGTGTAAACCGTGGATTCTCCTGTAGGTAATCTTTGGCGCTCATGAGTGCATTCCCGGCAATGGCGGGTTCTGCATTCCCAGCGATGGTGGGTTCTTTCTAGCTGGTCTAAAACCGCTTTTGACATAAAGGGATCCTTTTTGGTTGCTATGGATATTTTTCAGTTACTAGACAGAAAGAACAGTATAATATAATATAGAACTGCATGCAGGGCAATGGACAAAGCATTAGGGACAAAAGGGTGGTGAAATAATTTGATACAGTAATGTAATCTGTAAGATTACAGTGTACTATATGTGTTGTGTTTTGCACTTTTTGAATTTCCAGCTGGGCTTCTTTCCTATGCATTGCGCCGCTCACAGGGAACAGAGCCCAGCAAACAGAGCATCAGGCGGAAGACACAGCCGCCGCACACAGTGGGGGGGGGGCGACATCGCATTATCCTGGGGACAAGGCAAGTAACTTTCCCTGGATACTGCGATGCAGCCCCGAGTGTGGCTCTGGGTTACAGCTCTTGCCATGGAAAATTCACCCTGAACCACACTCAAGAATACCGCCAAGAAGGTTAACCATGGTGGTGCTTCCTGTGACGTGTCATGGAGGATAAACATTGCAGTTTTGGATACTAAAGCCCCCCCATTTCCCTTGTGAAGAAAAGAATACATTCAAATCCTTTGCCATCTCGCCATCCTTTGTAACCAGAATCCCTTCATCATTCTTTATGGGGCCAATATGATCTGTACTCCCTCTTTTACTATTTATGTACTTAGGGGGTCTTGGGATTTTTCTTACTCTCCTGCACTATGTGCCTTTCATGTTCTATCTTAGCCACCCTGATTACACCCTTACATTTCTTATTGCATTCTTTGTACAGTTAGAATACTGATGATGTTCCCTCAGCCGTGTATTTTTTGAAGGCCTTCTCCTTTGTTTTCATACAAATTTTTATGTTGGCGTTAAGCCACCCAGGGCTTTAATTAGCTTTTTTAAATGTATTACCCTTTGGGATGCACTAGCTAATACCCTTCTTTAATATGCTCCTAAAGCACACCCATTTTTCCTCTGTGTTCTTTGTTCCTAAGATTTTATCCCATTTAGTATGTTCACATACATCCAATTAATCTACTGTGGCCATTTGCCAATACCTTTTATATTAAATTAATTTCGACTGTATGAAATAGCTCCAAGTCAAATACCTTGATTCACGGACTCTCCACATATTACTCGTCAGATTATTTATCAAATCTTGGAGAATTTCAGTTAAATATTTATCAACCTATAAAAGAAGAATGTTTAGATTATTAATTGTCATAAATGGATGGTGTTATTTGATAGCACAGCACTAACAGAAATCATATAAAGTACAACCTGAGAAATAAGAAACCAGTGCTGCCCCCTCTAAGCTGCAATTTAACAGAACACTACCTTTTCATTACTTCATGTATTGGTCCTTTTGTTTTCCACAAAAACTTTAATTTTTATTTCATCCGATTAGAGAGATTTTAACTCCAATGGGTTATTATGGGTTACTAAACTCTGCCATAGTTATAGCAACACAAACTTTCATGTTTCACTTTGCAATGTCTTAAATGCAGTTTGATCTTACTTAGAAACTGCCAATACACAAAGAATCTCAGTTTAGAAGGTCTTATCATAGTAATAAGCAATTAGTAGATCCCCTTCTTTTACAAAACTACATCTACCATGTCCAGACAAACTATAAGAAATCAACTACAAAGTTGGCAGAGTATTTTGAGATTTTTAATATGACAGCAGGTAGCGTTAAACTGAGTGCTTGTCACTGGTTTATCATGTCTGTGAAGTGGGTAGCGATTTTAAGCTAGAAATCCCAGGTAACCTTTATTAAGTTAGTAAACAGTGAATCACAACAACCACAAAAGCTGCATTTTAATGGTGTTATCTTAATTTAGTCATATTAAAGCTTATTTATATACCTACAGGTTAAAACTGACCTTGCACTGAAAAGCAAAGTCTGCTTATAACATCAGGACTGCCTTCCCAATGTAAACAGTCAAAAAAAATATGGTGGTTAAAAACAAACACACACACACATTTTTTTTTTTTTAATTACCTTAAAGCCTCATACACACTATCGGACCCTGTACAAACTTTCCCGTGGACTTTTGAACAAAGGGCGTTGGCGCTGAACTTGTTAAGCATACACACGATCTGACTTTTTCAGCCAACTTCCACCAAATCAAATGGTTTTTATGCTCTTTAACGCTACCTTTGGTCAACTTCTGTATTGTCGGATCTTTTGCATTGGTTCTGAGCATGCGTGCTTGTAAAGTCCGATGGTTTTCTGTACACAAAATCGGACTTTGCTCCATCGAACTTATGTTGTCGAAAAGTTTGTGCGTTCGCACAGCCAACAAAAGTCAAATGAAAACCGAAAAAATCTGTCAGATGGCGTGTACACACGGTTGGATGTTGCATTAAAACAGCTAATTTGCATGTTTGTTTTCAAAAAGTCTGATCATGTGTATGGGCCTTTAGGTGGTAAATATACATGGAGGCCGTTGTAAAGTAATAAATACATAAGTAGACCATGCCTTTTAGTGCAAGATGCATTTTAAATAAGTGAACTGTTGGTACCACTAAGTTAAATAAATGGGGTTTAAGAAGTGTAACATTCACACATCACACATAAGTTAAGCACTTACAGTAGCCTTGTCTGTGACCAGAGCATTCCAGATGCTTGTCATAGCCTGTCGAACTCCAGTGTTTGGGTCAAACTGATAACGATACAATCGTGGAACGAGTTGCGGCAAGAATGGTGCAAGCTGTTCCCCAGCCTTTGTAGCAATCACATTAAAGCCAAATGCTGCACCCTAATAAAAACAAAACATGGATTTTGAAAATGAATGCACACAAAAAGCAGATATCCAACATAAAATGATATTACTCCTGAACAAATTACAAAAACAAGACCTTACCTTTCGTGATGTCCACATAGCATGATGGTTAGCAAGATTCATGAACTTGTATACAAGGTCTGGTTGACTAAGGTCACTGGCCAGTGCACAAAGTTCTTTATATGTAGACAGCCCCTGCCTTTGGAAATATGAAGAACAGAAAAAGGCGAAGTATGAGGTATCGTGTCTCTATTTGCTGAAGTATATTAGCAAAATAAAGTTTTAAAGAGAATATAGTGGAAAAATACATTTTAAAAAAAGGGAATGATTAGTTTAGTTTAATGCTTTCTACATATACAAGAAAATTAAAATCAGATTGCTGTAAAAAGTCTTAAAAGTGTGTATTAAAGGATAGCTACAATGAGAAAAGTACACAAGATAGAATCTAAATAAAATAATTGTAATAATGATGCTTTCAAGCTGTAGCAGACATTTTAAAACTGGCTGACTTGTATGGGACTTTGGTATGGCTTGTGAAGTAATCACAACCATCCATGTATATTTTTCACAGGGTACATGGTTTATGTGGAAGACTGAACACTATTCACTAGTCCCAGAGACCACTTTCCCATCATCCAGGTGAAAAAAAAAAAACAAGGGAAGGTAAATGGGTCACATCCTCACAAATCAAATCATTTAAAAACAGAACACAAGCCCCTATAAGTTATTTAGTCCAAAAGACTGTTATTGCATGACAAGTGAAGCATTTCAGAATTCGATAAATTATTTTCTCCGTAATAAACCTGGAAAAAATATATATTTTTGTTCTTACAATAAAATTAGTTTTTGGAGTTCAGTAGGGACAAGGGATTCAGTTATTCTGAGACAATTTAGGTATACTACCATCCTATAGGATGATTAGAGTACTGGCAAATAAATATGCCATTGCCACCCTGGTACTGTATAAACCCTACCTTACCCAGCATGCTTCAGTTTTGTAGAAAAGCTGTAAAGAGTAGATAACAATAATACAGAGTGGTCCTGGAGTAGCTTGCTGACCGGGTAACACCAATATACGTCAGCAGAATGGCACTCCTGCGCAAACTGACATATCTGTACGTCAGTCTGCAAAAGCATGTACGCCAGTGGCCGATCTCGGTGAGGAGAGGCAAAATGAGGAAATGCAAACAAGTGACATGGCAGGGATCTTCTGTTCGCTGATCACCGCCATTACTAATTAAAAAAAAATGTAATAATAAAAAGGACATAAATTTATCCCCTATTTTGTAGACTCTAACTTTTGCAAACCAATTGCGATTTTTGTTTCCAAAAATACGTAGAATACATAATCGGTCTAAACTGAGGATGAAATCTGTTTATATTTCGGGATATTTATTATAGTAAAAAGTAAAAAATATAGCTTCTTTTTCAAAATGTGTCTTTTTTTGTTTATAGCGGAAAAAAAAAAAAACACCAAAGGAAGCTATTTTTGTCAAAAAAAAATTATGTCAATTTTGTTTGAGTACAGCGTTGCACGACCGCACAATTGTCAGTTAAAGCGACGCAGTGCCATATCGCGAAAAAATGCTCTGGTCATTAAGGGAGTAAAATCTTTCCGGGGCTGAAGTGGTTAAAGTAGAACTAAAAGGCAAAACTTTTTATTTTTATTTTGGATAGCGTAAGGTAGTTTTTTTTTGTCATCTGTGCCCCAGTGGGGAGACTTCCTTTTATTTCCTATCCCATAGCCAAAACGGGAAGCGAGAGGAAATCCCTCCAAAGTGAAGAAATCCCTGGCTTTCACCAGGGTTACCAGAACTAGTGTTCCCATTGGCGAATGTCCCCTATATTTCTGTTCTGGTGACAACCCAAAATTTGGGATTTTCTTTCATTTTCATTTTTCTATCAGAGATAACAGTAAACAAGACAGAGACAGTGAACCTCCCTGACAGGGAGATACAATCCTGACAGTGTTTTAATCCCTCTCGATTCTAAATAATAAAAAAAAATGTTTAGCCTTTAGCTATACTTTCATGAACAAGAAAGTGATTTAACGATAAGTACAAATATCCTGTTTTCTTTATCATTGATTAACAACTTTTGCGCTAGAGCAATTTTGATTTTTTTTTTGCACACGTCAAAATCTGCATTTTTGACCATAAAAGTGCTTAAAACCCCCCCCAAGAACATTATATATTTTTTGAAAGCAGAACCTCTAAAATAAGATCGTAGTTGCAATTGTGTATGTGGTATGATATTTGCGCAACTGTTTATTAAAGGCATATTTTCTGGACACAAAATATAATAAAATACATTTTGGTGCACACAACCAAAATATAACATCCAATTCTTGGTAAAATATAAAAGATGGGGTTGTGTGTGCCAAGTCTTAAAGCGGAGTTCCAACAAAAAGGTGGATGCTCAGTTTGCTTCCTATCCCCCTCCGCTGCCACATTTCACATCTTTCCGGGGGAGAGGGTACCTGCTGACAGGTACCAGTCCTCACTTCCGAGAGACCACATTGCGGTGAGGTCCCCAGGAAATACACCCCCCCCGCCAAGCCATTTACAAAGCACGCTTCGTGCATGAGCCAACTGAAAAATCGGCTGGGGTGCTGACAGCGGGATCCCTGGACAGATAAGTCAGCAGCTACAGTATTTGTAGCTGCTGACTTTTTTTTTTTTTGTAGAGGAGGGGGCTTGAGCACCCCTTTAAACTGCGTGCACCAGTTTAAAAAAACATTGCCACATTGACACAACATTGCCAACATTGACACATTGCCCGCACACCACCACAACGCATGTGTCACAACACAAACAACTGCAGTTGATGTTCATTGTTCATGTCTAAGTTCTCACATATAATTGGATAGGTTAAGAAGCTTTCCTAGTATCAAAATTTACTTAAAATAAAATAGCAGAGGTTTCTTAAAAACAACCATGAATGTCAGGCACAAAAACCAGATAAGCAAGTGAGTACCGTAATTCAAATAAAATTCAAGTTATGAAAATCACATTTGCTAAACAGACATGAAAAGTGTGTTGTCTTTCAAAAGTTTATCTGCTGTCCAAGTTTCCTGCTTTGTGTTTCCTGAATTCTCCCTTTTTCGTTGTTTGCAATATTTATATATGGTAAAACCAACTGTTGAGTTGCAGCTTACGGCTGTCAAGATCAATGAATTATAAATGTGCATTGTGGTTAGGTGCATCATACACTGTTTAAGGGTCTTTGCCACTTCCAGCTTACCACTACATAAATGTGGTTGCTGCTTTCACTTTTTCCAGTGTTTTTCTCTTATACCCCAGGCTTATTTTTGCCCATAACAAACTTCCAGCCACAGAGTGACAATGCTCAGTCACAATACTATATCCATGGATGAAGCAGCATTGTCATTCTAGGACAGGCAGCATGTGTTAGGACTATTGCACTGCCTCAATTGTTTTCAACTCCTGCGACATGTTATATGCCAAAGCTGTTCAAAATCCATTAGTAACCAGTTTGTACTGTAGCTTACCCATCAGGGGTTTTACCAATGGAGGAGCCCTGAAACACCTCTGTATCACCAGATATCTCATGCTTTGCTCTGGAAGAAAGGAGAGTTATGTAAAAAGTTAATATTTAATCGATCATTACTTCTTGCTTCACATTCATCTAACACATTATTAATGATTATGCCAGTTTGTAATATTGAGTACTTTTCCAATGTAATTTGCTTCACAAAACCAAGGTAAGAAAAAAAGTCTACTTTTTTTTTTCAGTGCTTCTGGGCTCGAAAAGATCAGGTTCATTTAGATTGGCCAGCGCCATCGCAGAGCATCACTGATCTGTTCCTGAAACGCTACTGAAAGAAGAGTAGAGCGAGGACCTCAATACTCCAGACCACTACAATGGCTGAGTGGGCTCTGACAGCTCATCACCCCCAGAGACAAGGAGAGGATAAAGGGTGTATGATGCTAGCAACTAAGCTGTCTACGTACCATAACCTTGGAGAAATCTCAGAAAAATACCATAGGACACATCCCCCAATGATTTTAAAGCAGCTAATTTTTGAACATGCTTTTGCTCAGTTTTTCTTTTTTTCTAACGTGTACAGAAAAAAAAAGTACCGGTAATCTGAAAACGTATCTATAATGCAACAGACATTGACTTTTTTTTTCTTAAATAAAGGAAAGAAAAAGTACAAAAGTATTTTCCCACTTTAGCATGCAAGGATTTCTTAAAGCTTAACACTGGAATTTACTTAAACATAAGTTGCTCCTCCGGCATCATTAAAAAATAATACTACCCTTCAGTTCCAAACTGTTTGCCACAGTACATCTATTCTGCCACATGATGTCCTCAGCATTCTGGTTAAAATATGTTCAGCATCACCCAAACCAGAATGCATTAATATGAATGCAGGGCACCTCAGAGCCCTTTAAGTTCACTGTGTATTAAGGGTAGGAGCAGCGCTGATCTCATCTTTGCATCTTTTAGATGGACAACCAATAGATAAGATTGGGAATGGAAGAGGACCAAGCACATGACATAACTATCCAGAACTAAATGGAAAAAGCGAAGTTAACTAAAACAAATAAATAAAAAAAATGTATAAATCACATTGGCGGGGGAATAGGGGATGGGAGATGTGTTATGCAGAGCCAAAAGTTAGGATGTAACATTTACAGACAGCAACATGGAAAGTCATTTAATGATAGTACTTTAAGTGGTTGTAAAGACACAAGGTTTTTTACCTTCATGCATTCTATGCATGATGGTTAAAAAAACAAAACAAAAAAAAAACCTTCTGTGTGCAGCAGCCCCTCCTAATACTTACCTGAGCCACCTCTCGATTCAGTGATGTCCACAAGAGCCTTGGCTCTCAGGGGACTCACACTCCTGATTGGCTTTTGGCAGCAGCGGTAGCAACTGCCTCCCGGAGTGGTTAATCACAGCTACTAAGCCAATCAGGAGACAGAGGTGGCAGGGCCAAGCCATGGCTCCATGTGTGAATGAACAAGCAGAGCTGCGGCTCAAGAGCACGCCTGCTTGGGGGCCCTCAGAGCAAGCCACTTCCTCTGGGGGCACCAAGCAGGTGGGAGGGGCCAGGAGCACAGCATGGGACCAGACAAGAGGAGGATCCAGGCTGCTCTGTGTTTAATACCTCTAATATTTAGAGTGTTCATTATATTATGTATATTAAGCAGAGTCAAAACTGTTTTCGTTATATACTTCTTGAGGTATGCAACGCCCAAACTTTTGTTTTTTAGTTTTGGGTAAAGCAGTGAAAAGTTTAAACATTTAGAACCCCTGTCAAGTTTTTAATGCCGTTTGTGTCCCCTCTGAGATTACCCCTCACTATTGATTTGCATAACCATTATTTCTCGCACAGAAAGAAGTGGGAAGTCCAACAGAAGGTGAAGAAAAATGTTCCAATGGGGACATCTGCTCTGGAAGAACGTTCTAACAGAAGATCTCCCCAAAGGGACACAGACAGTCATAAAAGAAAAATTAAAATATATTTTTAAAAAAATTAACAGGGGGCTTAACTGTTCCCTACGCTATCCAAAACTAGAAAAAAAAAAGTTGGCTTCACAAACTTTATATAATATAGACAAGACAGACATAGTACAAATATTTTAAACAATGTAGTATCACTAGACTAGCCTCAACTAAATAATAAAAGGTAATTACATAAATGCCACACAATATATAAAGGATTAACAGTACCTTTTCCCAGTCATAAGAGTGTCCACAAGTATGGACACGAGCTCCTGTTGGTCTTGTTCAGTGCCCAGTTCATATACCAACCCAAGACCTTTCGATGCAACATCTTGGCTAAGTTCTGCAACAGATTGTTTGCAATTATCAATGGACTCAAAGGGGTTAGGCTGATAAATGGACTGAGACATTAACTGCATAAAATTATGACAGGTGTCCCCCTCCCTCACTAGCAGTCACACACAAGTGATATAAAGTTTATTAAAAGGATTCCCCAGTTATTGCTTACAGGTTATCATATTCTACAGAACTGTACTCTACACACACACACACACACACTATATACATACACATTATATATATATATATATATATATATATATATATATAGATATATATATATATATACATACATACATACATACATACATACATACATACATACACACATATACATACATATACATACACATACATGGAAAACACATGGCAACGCAATCTATAAAAACAGAGTTCTGAAAATCAGATACTATAAAAGTTCTTTCATACTACAGACACTTCATTATACACCAACTATTATGCCATATCCCATGCCATCATAAGTTAAACTAAACTACATACTGCAGTTCTAAAGATAATGCACACTCCCCTAGTATTCATTCACCCAAACATTGCCATTATTTACGCAGGCTACAAAAATCATAAGGTCTGCTGTTTATATACCTTTAAAAAATAAATTAGAACCCCGCTTAGAGAATAAGGACTGTCCAACAGAATAAGAGTTCTTTCAGTGCCTTGCCTGTACTGATACTCCATCCATATACATAATCTAATAAAACATGTGTAAGTAAAACACAGGAACCCATTCATTCAATACTGCATCCATTCTTCTTACTACACTGGCTGGCAAAAAATGCATACATTTAGTAAAGAGCAGAAACCACCAATTTTGCCTGCTTTTTTATTACAGAGGTAAATCTTGTATCAGAGTCTTTAGTCCTGGCACAGTCATACAGATAATAATTAAAGCTAATAACTAGATGTTAAAGCGGAGGTCCACCCACTGCCTCAAAAGTTAAAAGCCAGCAGCTGTGCATACTGCAGCTGCTGACTTTTAATAATAAGACACTTATCTGTTCTGGAGCCCAGCAATGTCAGCACCTGCAGCTGACGTTTCCATCAGCTGTCGGGTGCTACCGTCGCCATTGTGGGTAAGGGAACCCGGCAGTGTAGCCTTACGGCTTACTCTGGGAACCCTACTGCTCATGCGCGAGGCTCAGCTTCGCTCTCCTATTTTTGCAAAAAAAGGTGCATCTACCTTTTCAAAAACGCAGCCGCATCAAAATTGCATTGTCTTTTTGACCATGCGACTTCCCTTCAATTCCCACACCACAATTTTACATGTGTGGGGGTGCCATTCAGAATGAATGGTGTTTCCTTAGAGCAGTGCATTTTCACTGTGGGTAGTTGCGGGTATCTCAGCCACATGCAGAAATGTGAACATAGGGTCAAACATCTATTGGATTTTAATTGTGGTTTGTGTTCCCATTGAGATTTACCATCACTTCAGTCTGATACTCACTGTATGGGCAAAAAGGAAGGTGAACATTCCCCCCAGACGGATTAGCAGAAATATAAACCTGACTGATTAGAATCAGTTTCTAAGCAAATGTTTTATAGTTGCCTGTGTGTCCATTGGGGACAATTTCCCTCACTTCTTACTTTTTTTGACACCTGTCAATGGACAGGAAGTGAAATTCCACAAAGGGGCCAAACAATTGACAGACGTTCTAAACGTTTAACACTCGATCCAAAAATTAAAGAAATGTTTTGACACTTGTGTTTTTTTACTATGCACCATCACCACTGTGTAACAAATACTATCCGGCATTAAACATTACAAATTGATAAAGGACTACATCTGCAAAGCATATACATACCGTCATTTTCAGATAGAACAGATATAAAGGCACTTTGAATTTCCTTAAGCTTTGTCTAAAAGAGTGATAAAATACAGAATTAGACTATAAACATGCATCAAAGCGATCACTAGATTTAGAAAAAATGTTTGCATTCACTGTGAATTCTTTGTTTGCAGTTTTTTGGTGTATACGGCACAGACATCCTACCTCCTAAGCACACAAAGCTAGACTGGGCTTACTGGGGTATGCACAATAGAATGAATGGTACTTTTTGATGTGCTTAGTGCCCAAGCCCCTGAAGGCTGGGCCTATACGCCCAGGTCTTCCTTGCCTCTCAAGGAATGTTGAAAGAAATACATTTTCTTCTCTCTACCACAGGTATAAAAGCGACCTTACGGTTATATGATGGGTATTCCCAACAACTGGCCTGATGCTCAAACATCATTAGCAGGTCTATCAGAACTATTTTACCTAACTATACTAGATCTCGTCTTATCTAGCATATGTTACATATGTAGGAACTGCTTAGTCACGAGCCTCTCTGCACAATATTAATGGCCTGCATCTTAGCCGGATTAAATATGGTGGCTTCAGTGCAATCCATTAAAATATACCAATAATTTGATCAGATTCGGTATCTAAACCCAAGAACACAAAAAAAAAAAAAATTTGATAAGAAATAGCTATGGATTGAACATCTTTTATGGTTATCAAGTGCACCAAACTGAATAAATGTACTACACTAATACAAAATTACTATAAAAAGTACTCCCCCTTCAGATACACTGTCACTGGTGATAAATCCATATTCCACTGAGAAAAATATGCTTGCAAATTAATGTAAAAATAGTTAAAAATTTTATTTGGTCTCAGTGGCTGGCCTACATGTACCAAAGTGTCAAAAGAACTTGGGTAGTCCACGGGCACCCAAAATTCCATTGAGACAGAATTTTTATAACGAGTGGCCCTGCCTGGCAAACACACTGCCTGTCAGATCATTCGCAACAAAAAGTGAGGTCTTCTGATTTAATTTTCCAAGGAAGAAATATTACACAGGACAGATCAGAATTCAATTTCGCTTTCTGTTAAAGCGGAATTTCACCCAAAAGATGATCTTCCTCCTCCTCCACCACTCCTGTCACAATTGGAATATATTTTTTTAGGGGAGGGAGTGGGTACCTGGTTTTGACAGATACCTTCTCCCACTTCCGGGCTGGATTGCCACAGCTGATCCACAGGAATTTCCCAATACATTCCTCTCTGCCCGCAACCTTCTGGAACACGTCACAGATCCCAGAAGGCTGCTAGACCAGTCACAAAGCGCATACAGAGTGAGAAGGCAGTTATGAAGCTGCGAGAAATCACAGCTGGCTATTGACAGTTAACATGCTGCCAAAAGACCCAATACACTGATGAAAAACCAGCCTGGTTGAGGACAGAGCTGGATCCTTGAGCAGGCGAGTGTCTATTAAATGTAAAGTTTTTAAGCAAACCATTTCACCATGTGATAAATTAGGCAAAAGACACAAGGACGACTAACCTTTATTTCTACATGTTCACTCAGTTTCTTCACTAGAGACAGCAGCCATATACATGCAGCCTGCCGGACATGTGGATTTACACTGACAACATACTTGTCGAGAATCTGGTTCAAAACCCATGAGACCAAATCGTTGTCCTTTTCATCTATTTGAATGACAAAAGGCAAATAGATACAGTTAGGTGCTTTTAGACTATTGTGGCAAGCCACAGCAACAAATTGTAACAGCAAAATAAAACGAGAACCAATTTCAAATTATTAAATTGAAATTATCTTTTTATGTCATGCTGGCCCCGATAGTTAAAATATGGTTGCACCATTATAATGGCATTTAAAGCAAACCAGGTCATCATAAATCCAAGCTGTGTGTGTAGTAAACATTGACACTTGTATCTACTTTGCATTTAAATTTTATGTAAATAATTTAGATAATTTTATTTGTGTGTGGATATTACATTCAGAGAACTCATCTCATCTCAACACCTTAAAGAGGAAATAAACCCTAATAGGTTTACTTCCTCTTTGTTTCCCTGCAAAGGTAAAGCATAATGGGCTACTATGTACCGCATAGTAGCCCATTATGTGTCACTTAACTGACACAGGAGCCAGCGAAGTCACCGCTGTTCCCTCTTCCACGGAGCATCCATCTTCTTTCCGGGTATCGTGGCTCCGGCGCTGTGATTGGCCAGAGCCACGATGACATCACTCCCGAGCATGGGAGCCGCCACTAACGGCATATCGCTTCTAGCAGCGGCATGCTCAGTGCGCCTGAGCGCCACGGACAGCGGTGCCTGTCTTTTTGCAAATATTTCCTAAACCGTGTAGGTTTAGGAGATATTTCTTGATAGGTTTAGGAGATATTTCTTGGACCTACAGGTAAGCCTTAATCTAGTGGTCTGTAAGGGTTTACAACCACTTTAACTGTTCCGTTTTTGGATATCTAAGCAAAGACATATGTCTGTAAAGCATGCCACATGTAAAAGGTGGAACTCCACTTACCTGCACGTGGGCAATAGTCGTCTTCAGCAACCATCCAAACATCTCTGGCTCCTGCAGATTTTTTACCAACAGCTGCATTAGTGATGGCTTCCCCAATTGTAAACTGAAGCTCAATTTGTTTAGCCTGAAGGAGGAGTAAATGTTATCTATAATTCAATTTTAATTGTATGGCTGTGCAAAAAATAAAGATATAGAAGGGTATTCAAGTGAATTTAAAATCTAACAATTAACATTTAAGTTTTCCCCTTTGTCTATTAAATATGCCATTGAAAGCAACTGGTTTGGCAAGCACACAAAAAAACAAAAAACAAAAACAAAAAAAACACAAAACACTTTTTGATCCTGTCAGGGTAGAGTTCACAACTTCCCTTAGTGAGATGATAAAGTGTCTCTTTTTACCCTTAAATCTCACATTGGTTATATTAACTATAAAACACATCCCCCTGTGTTCTGTAGTAGAAGTCAGGAACAATCTGCCTAGGCCAGGGGTCAGCAACCTTTTTCCACTTAAGGGTCGGATTCAATGTATGTGAATGCACGGAGGGCCACATTCACCTGTTAATAAGAGAATAAAAATCGTAACTGAAAAATATTAACAGTACAGGTTTACCTTACTTTAAAGTGGTTGTAAACTCTCTCCCACAACTTTGTCCCATGCAAGTCAGCAAAAAAAACCCTAATGAACACTGCTTGTAGATATCTCCTTACTTGCTTAGTATTGTTGTAATCCTATTTGTTCTTTAGAATGACGTCACTGAGCATGCCCAGATACCCCCTGATTTACGGCACACTCTGTGTGCTTGTCTGTTATCAGGACTTCCTACGGCACACCACTGAAATCCCAGGAGACTTCATAATCACTCAGAGCTTCCTCCTACACCCCATGTGACCATGTGACATCACATACAGTGTAAACCAGGGCATGGGACAGCATTACTGCAGTCTTAAATACTATGAAATAAAACAAGTCTGCTATGAACAGGGAAGCAGGGTTGCCATAGAAACGTTGTATTGAGAAGGAGGCCTGGTTAACAGTACAGGAAGTGCTAAATGTAAGGGCATAAATACACTCCACTGTGGACTCAGAAAACAATACTTAAGAGAGCGATGCCTAACCCCTGTAAACAATTTTTTTTTTTTAACGTTTCTTTAAACAGTAAGTAATATGCGATTTGGGCTGGATTACAGTGGCTATAGTTTGATAATTACTTATTATAATGGACTAAATGAAAAGAAGTATCAGAGTGGGAGAGTTACTTCCTTTTTAAGGTGATTAATACAAAGCTAGTTCACCCCGAAGGGATTCTGATTTTACTGCCCCTTTCCCCAATCCTGGCACCCAAGGATGGCTAACGCCAGCCCTGCTAGTCCACATGGCCTGGAGATGGGGCTCCTGTCCCTAGGGAAAATGGGGTTCCGGCCCTTAGGGGAGATGGGGGCCCATCCCCAGGGGTGATGGGGGCCCTGCCCCTAGGGGTGATGGGGTCCCTAATAGGGTCCCCCCGTTGCAGTTCTCTGTACCCCTATAGCAGTGTTCTCTGTACCCTGCACCCCCCCACTGTAGGGTCCTCTGTCCCCTGTCCCCCCCACTGTAGAATCCCCTGACCCCTGCATCCCCCCGTAGCACCCTCTGAATCCCCCCCACTGTAGGGTCCCCTGCTCCCTCTCCCCACTGTAGGGTCATCTGTCCCCTACACCTCCCCCCTCCACTGTAGGGTCCTCTGTCCCCTGCTCCCACCCACTGTAGGGTCCTCTGCCTCCCCACTGCAGGGTCCCCTGTCCCCTACACCCCCCACTGTAGGGTCTTCTGTCCCCTATACCCCTACTCCCACTGTAGGGTCCTCTGTCCCCTGCTCCCCCTCCCCCACTGTAGGGTCCTCTGTCCCCTGCTCCCCCTCCCCCACTGTAGGGTCTCTGCCCCCTGCTCTCCCCCCCCCCCCACTGTAGTGTCCTGTCCCCCACCCCACAAACACACGCTGTGTAGCTAGAACTCTCCTACCTTTCAGATGTGTACAGCAAGCAGAGATCGATATCACAGGGCTGGATGGGGGTGGGAACTGCATTCTACCTTGGATACCTATAGACACCCAAGCAGGAGCTTATTAATGTTTCCTTTCCTAACTGGTCCTTAATTTGAGTGTGGTGTGTACAATGTGAATTAGTTCTTCCACAGGGGAGATAGAGTTTATCCAATAAAGCCAATCTTGAATCACCTTATCTTTGTGGACCACCATATAGTAGGTATGACAAGATAAGGCTGCCACTTCCGACACCCTGTGAGCAGAGGTGATAGCAACCAAAAAAGCTACCTTCTGAGACACTGTAAGCAGGGGTATCTCACAAATATTTTCAAAAGGAGGCTTTTGGCGAACAGATCACCAAGTTCAAATCCCACGGCGGCAAAGCAGACTGCACTGGTGGAGTCAGGCGTCAAACCCCTTGAATAAAAGTATGCACCTATGAATGTGTGGCCAAGGGTTGGTGAAAGAAGACTGCCATCAAGGGCAGACACTTGGCCCTTGATGGCACTCAATGCCAACTTCTGCTCAACACCTTGTTGAAGGTCAAAATTCGAGCCACCAACAAGGAACGAGGGTGAACACTGATCGTCTCACACCACGAAATGCACGCTTTCCACATACAATGTTAAATCTTTCTAGAGGTAGACTTCTGAGCCTTCAGCAGTTTCATGATAACAGGCAAACCTCTATCCTTCAGCACCTGGCTTTCAACAGCCAGGCGGTCAAAGCCAGTGACCGTAAAGCAGGATGGAAGATCTTCCCTTGGAACAGCAGGTCCTCCATGAGAAGCAGTCTCCAAGGGAGAATCAGCGAGGCCAGTGGAGCCTCCAGACCAGGGAACCGGATCTGATTGTCCAGAGACTTGGGACACTTGTCCCATTTTACCAGGATCTCCCTTTGGAGGGATCTCGTATAGAACTGGGCAAACGGAACCACCTCGAAGGTAGATACCATCAGGCCCAGCACCCATATGCATGTCCGGAGGGAGGATCACCTGCTGGAAAACAATAGATGAACCACAGCATGCAACTTTTGGAGTTTGTTCAGAGGATGGTACACTCTGGCTAAAGCTGAATCCAGAGTCAGACCCAGATAATCCAATTTCGTGGGTGGAATTAGAGCAGACTTATGGCAGTTTCGAAGACAACCAAACTCCTTCAGGCTCTGTATAGTGACCTCCACAATGTCCAAAGGAGAAGAGGATTCATCCAGGTAGCCCATTATGCAATTCCCCTCTGACGTAGCAATGCCAGAAACGGGGCCAACAGTTTTGTGAAGACCTGAGGCAGGGAACGGATAGTGTTCCTCTCTCACAGCAAAGCTGAGGAAACGCTGATGACGAGCACATATTGGAATGTGCAAGTATCCTTGATGTCGATAGAGGCCAGAAAATTCCCCTGATGTAGGCATGCCACTTGTGAGAATGGACTCCATTCTGAATTTCTGTACCCGCACATAAGTTCAGTTCAGGGCCTTGAGGTCCAAAATTGGACGGACCATACCCTCCCTTTTTTGGGATTGTAAACAGGTTTGAATAAAAATGTTGAACCGTTCTGAGACCGGGACAATCACTCCATGAAGCAACGGGTCCTGCACCTCCCCAAAGAGAGCTTGCAAGCAGTCCAGGGACAGCCATACATTGGAGAAGAACCTTTCCGGAGGGCAAGAACGAAAGTCTATCTTGTAACTGGAAAGAATCACTTTGTGGACCCATTCTAGAGAATCCCTCTTTTGGCTTGTCAGACCAGGGCCGCTTGGACGAAAAAAACTATGTGTGCCAAGAAAGAAGGGACACGTCTGCTTTCTCCTTTCCACACTGCAGAAGAAAGGTTCTCCCCCCGTGAGACTCTTAATGGTGTCACCCATGGTAGCCCCGAACAGGCGATTGCCTTGAAAGGATAAATCAGTCAGAGCTTTTTTTTTTTTTTAGCAGTCTGGTCCACAGACCAACACTTAAGCCACAATACACGCCTAAGCACCACTGCCGAAACAAATACCTTAGAAATCAAGGGAGCCCTGTCCAAAGAGGCATCACAGACAAACTGCAGCCCCTGGACCAATTGGTCCGCCAACTCAGCAAAGGCAGGAGGAATCTGCTCGTTCCCCAGATCATGGTGCAAAAGTTTTGCCCATTCAGTTTATGTTTGCAACACTAGGAAAATGGCCAGGACCGGCCCCAGTGCTGAACCAGCAATAGTGTACATATTGCAGGCCACAGACACTGCCTTTCTGAATATGGAGCTCTGTGATTGTCAATGAACGAAAGAGAAATTATATATAAAAAAAAAAAAAAAAAAAAAAACACACAATTAAAGCACCCCTATTTCCCCCTGTGCTCGCATACGTACAGTACTCTGCAAAAGTTTTATGCAGATGTGAACAAATGCTTTAAAGAATATATATATATATATATATATATATATATATATATATATAAATAAAATATATAAATATATTTTAAATTGTTTGTTACCAATTCACAAAATGCAAAGTAAGTGAACGGAAGAAAAACCAAAATCATATCAATATTTGGCTTCAAACCAGAATCAATTCTTACATTCTTCTGTATAAGCAGAGGAGAATGGGAGTGAACTGAGCCTGTGGCTAACGGTTAACCCCTCAATTGCCAGATAGTTAAGTTAATCAGTGGGTGCTTTTAGAAATACAAGGTACATGTGTCTGGCAATTGGGGGGTTTTGACAAAGCACTTCTATAGCGTGAAACGCATTCAGTGTTTTTAATATTTATGCTTTAATAAAGACTTTATACTTTACTTTCTGTGTGGGTGTGCTGCCGATCCAAAGATTCTCTGTTCCATGTTCTCTGCTGCAGTGGTAGGGCCACCTCACAGAAGAGACACTGGAGTGTTACCGATTGCATCACCTGTGAGCAGCGATCTCTTTTTCAAATACTTCAATCCAGCTTGTAATGAAAAAGCCCTAGCTTGCAGTAATTGGCCAGGAAGCCATAGTTTGGAGATCGCTGTCTAAGGCCATGAGGCATATTTTTTTCTAATGGCCAATATTAGCAATTTGCTTTTAAGAAAAAAGGTGCAAAAAAATGGGGAAGTTCACACAAATCTAGAAATCAGCAACTTACTTCTACTGACTCCATGAGTCCCTGCAACAACATCTTCTGATGAGGGAATCTTCCATCCCCAACAGGAAAGTAGCCAAGTGTCTTTATGGCTCGTTCTTTGGCCTGAGAAAAAAAAATTAAAGGGATAAGGGTTTGGAGGTCTTTAAAAAATTAAAGGAAAAAATAAATATGCAAAAAACACAGAGGAAGGGCTGAATAATGAAAGACTGTGAAAGTGCTAACAAAAAGCTGAACAGTTATTTAAAGCTGCCCATAGATGGTGCGATTTTCTTTAAAGTGGTTATAAACCCTTTACAACCAAATTTTGACTACAGGTAAGCCTAAAATAAGGCTTACCTGTAGCTACCCCGGATATCTCCTGAACCTGCACGGCTTAGGAGACATCCCCTGTATCAGCATGTGCAGACATCATCGGCACATGTGCACTAAAGCAATGGCACATCCGTGCATTGCTTCAGCTAGTATGCCGTTATCGGCGGCTCCGGGAGTGATGTCACCGGCTGGAGCGGTGTACGAGAACCGCTGCAGAGGCTTCGACCTAAGGTAAGTAATTCTCATTATGCCTGTGTCTTATCTTATCTCATTTTATCTACAATCGCCCTAACTAAAGAGCTTTTTCACCACTTTTTTTTTTTAATTACATACAATTTGTATACATTTTCCACCATTTCGATTAAAATTTTTAAATGTTTTCTAAGAATTTCGATTTTATCCAGTGCACTGTACACCTTTTCCTGACTAAGTGGCCACTAAAGTACCACAAAATGCATTGATGGTATTTTACCCTGTTTTTATGATCAATAAATACCAACCTTCCTGAAAAATCCACTTTGAAGTACCTTTTTGTTTAATGGGCTCCTCTGCTGACCACACATTGGTTAAATTTTGGGACCTCAATCTTTGTATCATAATAGAAATTAGATTCAGTGACAGAATAATTTTCCATCAATTTCAACACTGTAGATATATATCTCAGTAAATAATATTTATCTACATGGAAAGTTAATTTGTGACAATAAATACTGCCCTTTATCTTGCTATACGAAATGAGTAAGGTAAAATAGATCTTGTGGACCAATAGAAACTAGTAATTGCACATTGACCTTATTTGTTTCTTTCCCAGATGTTATCCTGCCCAATAGATTTTCTACAAGCTTCTTTTTGGTGAAGCCAGGGCCTTCATCAGGTATGGGAAGGGACCCATTCCGTCCAATCTCTCCTAAAGCTGTAGCTGCAGCAACTGACAACAAAGGAGATGAATTGTCCAAAAACGTGCCTGTGCAAGAAGGGAAAACAAAAAATACTTTTATGAGAATTTTCATTAAACAATTTGAAAGATCACTTACAGACGTAATAGCAAATATTGCATTACATTGTATCCATTAATAACACATTTTGCCCAAATGTGTACATTAAAATTCAGTTTGTCTCACCAATGGTTTCCACACAAGTCTGGATGATTTCATCCTCGTTATATATAGTGAGAGATCCAGAGGTCTCCATACTTTCCAGCTCCTCTTTACTCGTGTGACATTTATCTAAATATCTCCAAATCAGGTAGCCCAATGCCAAGATGGAGCCATGCTGAGCTTCTGGGTTCTGCAAACATCAGAAAAGGTTTGGGAATGCTGTTAGTACTAAAATGTGAATTTACAGAATTTCAACCTAACGTTTTGGGAAATGGCATGTAGGTGCTGTATGGATAACAAATGAGCAATTTTTATATAACTCAATAAGCACTTCTATTTATGAAACAAAGTCACATTTTTGGCATGGTAACCAGGAAATCCTTATTTTACGATTAGGATGTCACTTTGCCACTTATGTACAAGAGATTGACCACAACAAATAAAGCAGGCCAAAAGGATACAAGGTATTGCCTGAGGTCATTCAAAATTATTTTTTTCGAGCCTATAGTGATCGAATGCAGCATACTCATCCATCTATCCATGTCTCCATGATTTTTTATTTTTTTTGCTCATAAATGATAATTCACTTTGAAAAAAAAAAACCTAGCATTTCTGGCTGTGGCCATCTTGGGTAAGGGCAGATGATTCATGTAGCATTTACTTTGTAGAATCCATCTGCTCTTAGCTCAGGCATGCAGGCAGGAGGGTGTGCTTATCCGAGAAAACCCCTCCTCCCCTCCTGCGATGTATGATATTCATTTGCCTAAAAACCAGGAAAAGGCAGAATTTTTTTTTTTTTACTTTAAAAAAAAAAGCAAATATGATATACGTTCCCATCTATTTACTAATGCTAAAAACATAAGGATTAAAAATAGTCAATATTGATTGAGGGAGTGAAGTTTCCCGCTTTAAGGGAAAGATACCAATTCCATGATCTATCTGGGGAGAACAAACACACAGAAGGAGCTCAACCAAGTGAATCTCAGAACATCTGCATCATATATTTACACCATGTGTAGACAGTGGCATAGTACAAATGGAAGGCCTAGCCACAAATGTTTATGATATTGGTAATATTAATCTGTGTAAAAAGTAAACCATAGGTAGGCCAAACTGCTGTCAATTGCAGAAGGAGATTTCAGGTTCAGTGCTTGTTTAACCCCTTCATGCCTATTTCTGACATTTGTTGCTTACAAGTTAAAATCTATATTTTTTGCTATAAAACCCCCAAACATTATATATATATATTTTTTTAGCATAGACCCTAGAGAATAAAATGGCGATTGTTGCAATAAAATATTGCAGGGTTAAATGCCCCACTGTATTTGCGCAGCGGTCTTTCAAACTGGATTTTTGGGGAAAAAATACACTTTCATGAATAAAAAAAAATAGTAATAACAAACAGTAAAGTTAGCCCATTTTTTTTGTATAATGTGAAATATTATGTTACACCAAGTAAATAGATACCCAACATGTCATGCTTTGAAATTGTCACCATTCCATGAGTGCGCAAACTATGGTACCTAAAAATCTCCATAGGTGGCGCTTTAAAAAAATTAGCAAGTTAGAGTTACAGAGGAGGTCTAGTATTATTGCTCTCGTGGCGTTACCTCACATGTCTGATTTGAACACAATTTACATATACAGGCACGACTTATGTATGCATTTTCTTGCTGCGCAAGCTCACTGGGACAGGGGCGATTAAAAAAATTTTTTTCTTATTTACATTTTTTTACATTGTCACTTTAAAAAATATATATATTATTTGATCACTTTTATTGCTCTCACAAGAAATGTAAACAACCCTTGTGACAGTAACAGGTGGAGACAGGTACTCTAAAAGACCCCAAATCCCTCCTCTGCACTTCAAAATATTCAGATCACCAAAAATGGCGAGTCTAAATAATGTAATTGTTTTTTTCTTAAATGGTGCCATTGGCAGCCGAGTAAACTGGAAATGACGTTGCTTCCGTGTTTACAGAAAGCTAGCTGGAAGTAAGCCGTTTCCGGCTAACTTCCAGCCTTGCTCTAGCCGGCAGAAGTGCCGGATCGTGGATCAGATCTCACAGTGGGACGGGGCACCCGGGAAGAGCGGCGGAGGGGGGACACATCCCCTCTTGCTCCTTTGGAATAACAGCCAAGCGGCTTTTAACAGCAGTCCTTTCCTCACATGCTGTGTCTGTGTGAGGAAAGGAGAGATGGCAATCGGCGAGGCCCTCAGTACATTATTTACATTAATAATCAGTGCGGCCCCATCAGCGCACAACAGTGCGACCCCATCAGTGCACATAAGTGAAGAAAAATTACTTTGCAAAGTTTGCTATTTTTTTAATTATTCTTTTTTGGTCTTTGTTTAGCAAAAAAGAAACTACAAACCCCAGTGGTGATTAAATACCACTCAAAAAAAGATACAAATTTTCATTTGTGTAGTGTTGCAAGACCACGCAATTGTCATTCAAGGTGCGACAGCATCGAAAGCTGAAAACTGGCCTGGGCAGGAAGGGTGTGAAAGTGCCCGGTATTGAACTTGTTAAACAATCCACAATGGACGTCAAACATGCAAATAAAAAAAAAAATTATAGGTATACCAACTTATGAATGGCTGCAAAGGCGAACTTCAAAAACTCGATAAACAGCTAAAGATGGGTATATTGAAGGCTGGTCGCACATTTCTGCCAAAGCAATGCATGGGGAATTATGACTTGCATATCTGAACCACAGAGACCCTCACTTTTTCAAACATTATATTCTACAATTGCACGTAAAGTTTGCATATCTTCCTATTTCCAGGTTGAACTTCATTACTCACATGTACATCCTTGGCACTCTTGATAAGGTTCTGCAGTTTTGACTTTATCTCAGAACTAGGGAGAGTAGAAACTACTACAGCATACAGCTGAGCTGCCAGCTCTCTCATCTCTTCCTTGTTAGAAATCATTAAACTCTATGAATTAAAAAAAAATTGCATTAAAACAAAAGGTAGCTAGAAACACTGAAGGAGATAGCAAGAAGAAACAAAGATGGAAAAGCTAAATAAAATACAAGTTTGCAGGGGTAGGAAGAAAACGGGACAATTTAAGCACGCATTTAATATTAACATATGACACAGACAATAACTAGTTCTTACTTTTATCCAGTCTACTTTGTCCAACAGAGTGGTAGCTAACTTATGTGGATACACTGACACTGCTTCCAAAAGACAATACATAACTTGCAAGCCTGCAATGAGATATATACAACATGACTAAATGAACGCTATATTTGGGCTTCAAATTATAAAAAGACAACAGAAAAAAAAAAAAAAAAAAAAAAAAAAGGATGAATAATATTAAAGTACTAGTGGCTACCTCCAGCTGAAGACAACAGTTGCTGCATAAGGCTTATATACATTTCCACAGGGTTCATCTCTTCTATCTTGGTGGACTCCGGATCAGTGAAGCCATTAGTCATTAGTTCTCTCACATAACGTCCAATAGCTGGAGCTTGATCTTGCATGTCTGCCAAGGACTGACACGTTGGGTCCAAACCAGCACTATGAGCCAGGCACATTCTTAAATAAAGGATTATCTGTATCAAGAGGAATAAATGTAAAACAATAAATATTCCACGGAATACAGCGTAGATATTAATCAAAGAGACAAACATGTGCCTAAATTGCACCTTTATAATTCCTTACATACAAAAACATCACTAAAGCTGGGTCACAGAAGTCTACTTACTTTTTCGCTTGTAACCCAGCGTAAGCCAATAGTGGGCTGAAGTCCAATGTCCGCTAACGTCACCATATTGTTGGGATTCATCCAGATGCCTGATTGAATGTTTGCTACGGCTCTCCACACTCGGCTGAGAGCCAGCCTACCAGCCGATGCTCTAGTGCAGTGATGGCGAACCTTGGCACCCCAGATGTTTTGGAACTACATTTCCCATGATGCTCATGCACTCTGCAGTGTAGTGGAGCATCATGGGAAATGTAGTTCCAAAACATCTGGGGTGCCAAGGTTCGCCATCCCTGCTCTAGTGAGTGCTGGAGGGGAATGAGCAGAAACTGGTGACTGACAGTCACTGTTCTCTGTTCAGAGCCAACTGAACTCAAAAATCAGTTGTCATGATCGCTTATGAACTTCGAGGTCGGCAGGGGACAGCTTTAGCATTAGACCGATGCTGCACTATGAAGGGGAGTACGTAGGTTTATTTTTTTGAAAACCCTAAGGCTCGGTTCACACAGTAGGCGGCACGACTTGCAGCGCCGCGACCTGCCGCGACCTCAGCGGCGACTTGCAAAACGACTTCTGTATAGAAGTCAATGCAAGTCGCCCGAAGTCGCCGCAAAAGTAGTACAGGAACCTTTTTTCTAAGTCGGAGCGACTTGAGTCGCTCCTATTAGAAGGGTTCCGTAGTACAGAACGGGGCGCGACTTGTCAAGCGGCGAAGTCGCCTGGACAAGTCGCCCCTGTGTAAAACGGAGCCTAAATTTCTCCTTTAACATTTTTCTGTATATGCAACAGTCATAATTTTAGGCACATTTACATATTCAGGTAAAAACAAATGTTTGGAAAACCTCTGGCAAACGGCATGCTCACTATATACCCAAATGTGCTATTACTTAGTGTTTACAAATACAGAAGCAATACCCATTTTGTGAAAATGTGACGCAACGTACTGAATATCATAGCCCACAAAAAAAAAAAAAAAAAAAAAAAAAAAACTAGAAATTCTTATGGTTTAGTGAATCAATTCTGGGTCTCTTGGTTAAGGGAGAACCATAAAAATGTTTTGCAGTCAACACTGTACCTCTAAAAATGCTGCAGGGTTAAATGGTAGCACAGATGTGGCCGTTACAAATTTTACAGGAGTCTTCATCCGACTGGAAGCCTATTAAAAGATGAAGGATAAAATGGGGAAGTTAATATTTTTCTTTATAGAGACTCTGCCACAATAATAGGAAAAGTAAATACATTGATAAATTCCATTAAAAAAAAGCAGCTTAATAGCCTCATTCAGTGCTACAATCAATACATTTCAAGAAGAGTTCTCTTCTATTAATAAAGCATAGAATGGTTACATCCCCTTACTACCATAACTCCCACAAACACAGACCCCCAATCGGTATAAATTGGTATGAGTATTACTGTTAAAAATAAAACAATCTCACAAGATCAAGCCACTGGATAGCATACTGACGCAGGATGTTGACTATTTAGCAGCTCTCTTGAGCATGTGAAATTTTTCTATTTACAGCAGTAACATGTTCATCTAGCATGCTTTGATGATACTGTGCATCTGGAAAGTATTCACAGGGCTTCACTTTTTCCACATGTTGTCATGTTACAGCCCTATTCTAAAGTGTATTCATTATTTTCCTCAAAATTCTACAAACAATACCAAAATAATGACAACGTTTAAGACGTTTGTTTGAAATCTTTGCAAATTTATAAAAAAAAAAAAACACACCAACAGATATCCCACTTGGCTGATAGGAATCCTCAATCTTTCGTAACCTATGTTCAGGACCCTTCTGCTCTACATTATCAGCTATGGGGGGATGCGCGGCATATGATTTGGCTTTAGTGGCCAAGGCACTGAAATGGTTTCTTTACCAAATTCTTTGGTAAAGACTTTATCAAAGTCTTTGACTCAGGAGCTGAGAAATTGGATTTTTGTACTCGCCGTAAAATCTCTCTCTCTGAAGTTCATTGACAGACACAGCTCCTTTAATTCTTGACCTTAGGGTTATCACGCCACCTTCAGGAGAGGAATAGGCAGAACATGTAACACATGTAAAAACAGCAAGACTGCACAGCACCGCCCAGGGGGTGGTCCCTCTGGCTATAACCCCTCACCCTGCTTCCTGCAGCTCAGTTCATCAAAAAGCAGTACAAACATAAATAGGAGGGGGTGGGTGCTGTGTACATCAATGAACTTCAGAGAAAAGGATTTTACGGTGACTACAAAAATCCCATTTTCTCTTTCGTTCATTGGGGCGTCCCCAAGCAGTGTCAAAAGACAAGGGGTGGAAACAGCAAAACATAACTCCACCCACAACAAATGTAACACCTCAACAGAGGAGTTGCCGTCTTAAACGGCTGCCATCAAAACCTGCGGCCAACTTATGAATCAAAAGATGCGTTTACAACAAAACTTGTAACTTAAAGCATAATTTGCAAGCTTACACAGCTGCCTGCAAAACCTTGTAGCCAAAACAAGCATCCGAAGATGCGCTTATGTCAACTTTGTAGAATTTAGTGAAAGTGAACGGACGACCAAGTCGCCACCTTAAGCACCTTGGAGGCAGATGCTTGATGTCGTAAAGCCCGGGAGGTTCCAATTGCCCTGGTGGAATGAGCCGTGACAGGAAAAGGGGGCACCCGCCCCTTTAAGGAATAGGTCTGATCCACGATCTGTCTGATCCACCTAGAGATGGTGGACGAGACCGCCAGACCTTTTTTCGGACCAGCCACCGAAACAAACAATAACAGAGTCCGACTTCCGGAAGGGAGCCGTAGCAGACAGATACACCCGTAGAGCACGGACCACGTCCAAGGAATGTTTTGGGTGTGTCGGCTTAGGACAAAGGGATGGTAACATGATGTCCTCATTTAGATGGAATGCCGAAACCACCTTTGGAAGAAAAAAGTGATGCGGACGTAGCACCGCCTTACCCTTGTGGATGACCAGGTAGGGAGACTTGCATGACAAGGCCGCCAACTCAGAAACACTCCTGCCAGATGTAATAGTACCAGATTCAGATCCCATGGAGGTAGAACTGGAGGGACTACGTGTCGAACCCCTTGCACAAAAGTACCCACCAATGAGTGAGTCGCCAAGGGAAGTTGGAAAAAGACAGCCAAGGCTGATATCTGTCCCTTGATGGTGCTTAAGGCAAGTTTCTGATCCACTCCTCGCTGCAAAAACAGCAGGATCCTGGAAACTGAGTAAGTGCGCGGACGCTACCCCATCTCCTCACACATGGAGATGTAAGCCTTCCACGTACAATGGTAAATCTTCAGAGAAGAAGACTTCCGTGCCCTCAGCATAGTGGAAATTACAGAGTCTGACAGACCTTGGTCCCTTAGCACCTGGTTTTCAACAGCCATGCCGATAAACCAGCGACGGTGAAGCAGGATGAAGTATCGGACCTTGCAATAGAAGGTCCTCGTGCATCGGTAACTGCCAAGGAACATTCGCCATCAGTCATACTAGGTCGGCATACCAAGGATGCAGAGGCCAATCTGAGGCAATCAGAATTACTGGAATCCCCTAGGCCCCCACGCTGAGCAGCAGACGTGGTAGAAGTTTGAGTGGGGGGGCATAAATAAGCCGATAATGCACACGTCTGACGCGTCTGCCCAGGGGTCTCTTGTCCTGGACACAAACCTCTGCACCTTCCAATTGAGCCAAGAGGCCAGGAGGTCCACATCTGGTGTAACCCACCTTAGGCATAGGAGCCAGAATACATCCGGATGCAATGACCAGTCCCCTGGGTCCAGCATCTGATGACTTAGGTAGTCCAGCTGCCAGATTTCTATGCCCGGAATTTATATGGCCGACAGGGCCAGCACATGTTGCTCTGCCCACTGGAGGATGTGAGCGACCTCCCGTGCTGCAACTGAGCTCCTTGTTCCTCCTTGATGGTTGACATACGCCACCGCCGTGGCGTTGTCCGACTGGATCCTGATCGGATGCCTTGTAGCCTCCTTGACCATGTGGAGAGGAACAGCCTGATCGCCCGAAGCGCAAGCACATTGATCGGCAGTTGGGATTCTTCCCACGACGAAAGGCCCTGGGCCGACTGTACTCCCAGAACTCCCCCCCCCAACCAGTCAGGCTGGCTGTCAGGTCACCTTGAGGTGAGGTGACAGATGCACACCGTAGGGATCAGGAGTACACTGCAAGGTAGTGGACCCTACGGCTGACTGCTGCGTACGGGAGACAGGTCCCACCGGGGTTAGAAAGTAAGATTCCCTGGGGCGCGTAGTCTAAGAGCCAGCAGGTGTTCACCAGAGCCTCGAGTGGTGAGGATGGACTTGGCTGCAACTGGCTCCAGGTAGCGACCCCCAGGGTCCCCCAGCTCACACTCACAGTAGGCGACTGGAGGATAGGGATGGTAGGGGCCACAAGCAGACAGGAATAGTCAGGGACACACCAAAAAGGTCAGGATCACAGGCAAACAAGGATAGTCAAAGACACACCAAAGTCGGTAACGGAACAACAGAAGAGCACACGCAGGTAACAGGAAGCTAAACACACAAAGGAATACACAATGGTTGATCAGCACTGTTGGCTTGCAGTGCACAGGTTAATATAAGGTTCCCTGATAGGGCCTGGGGTGGAGCCATGCTTAGAGGAGAGGTTATAAAAACGACCAGGTGGAAGTGGCTGGCCTCTTAGCCTGAACACATGAGGGGAGGTAAGCAAACAGGAAGATCACTGCATAACCATGACACTGTCATCCGTTGTGATCACCATCCAATGGAGAGGAAGGAACGATCTCCCGGACCGAAGGGTCAGAGACCTCAGCCACCAGAGAATGAAATCCTGGACTAGCTGGTGCACCCGGATTTGACAATCCAGGGATAATGGAGATTTTTCCCATTTTGACAAAATCTCCTTTTGTAGGACTCGAGTGTGAAATTGAGAGTATGGTACCACTTCGAAAGTGGCTACCATGAGGCCCAGAACTCACATGCAGAAGCGCAGCGACAACCACCTGCGGTTCACCAATAACCTCACTGCAGCTTGAAGAATCTGCAGCCTGTCTGAAGGGAGAAAAACTCTCGCTTCTGAGGAGTCCAACAGTAAGCCCAGGTACTCCAGGCGCTGAGTTGGCACTAACACCGACTTTCTTAGGTATAGCACCCAAACGCCCGGAGAGTCTGCATGGTAATCACTACATCCTCCATTAATTCAAAAAAATCACCAAGGAAATGGCCGCCGAACCTTCTAGAAAATGGCTGATGGCACAAACACTGCATAAGACTACAGGAAAATGGCTGCGGCCCGCACGGTGACCTCTCCTCATGTATAAACAGCCCAAGCACCTCACAGTGAAGAAAAAGGGCAGAAAAGACAAAATGGACCCCAACAGCCAGCACAGCCCCCTGCCAAAGCCCGAGCCCCCCCCCCCCCCCAAAGGACCCCCAGTCAGGTACATACACCACGCCTCATGCCTAGTCACACAGCAGCCCCAGCAGGGGGAGGAGGGAATGAGGGACAGGGAGAGAGGAAGGAGAGTGAGAGACCCTCTAGTCGACCTCCCAGGGAATGCCCAGCAAGTCACGGCTTCCCCAGAGCCTACGATGTTCCACTGCCGATTACCGACGAGTTCCCGTTGTTTGCGGCTTCCCTTTGTTTCCGTGACAACACTGATGTCACCCAGTGCGTCCGGCTCCTAGTCTGCCTGCTTGGCTCTTTTGGCTTCCTTCCACCTTGCGGTTGTCTCTGTCTAGCCTTCGCACAGCTTAGTTCAGCTACACAGCATCCTTATAGGAGAGTCATCCCACGTCCCATGGTAGTGCTTGCTGTGCCCATCTGAGGATCCTCCTTACCGTGCCTGTACATGTGTTTATAGGCTGAGCGCCTTCATCTGGCCGCTACAAGATTTATATTGCAAATAACCTTTTACCCTGAGTAGCCTCCATCAAAAATAAATCAACTAGCTGGGCTACTCTACCACTGACACTGATGGGAGGAATTCATCTCTTTAAGATGGTTTTTCTACCCAAACTTTTGCATATTTTATCCAATTTCCTGATCTACATACCTAAATGGATCTTTCGAGAGATTGACTCTCTGCTATCAGGCTTTCTGTGGTACCTCAAGCACCCCAGAAACTCCTTAGAAACACCAAAGTTGCCTGTGTCTCAGGGTGGATTAACTCTACCGAACCCAAGATTAAATTATGCCGCACAATTAATCTATGTACATTGGTGGCTTTTTCCCCAATTGAATAGCACCGCTACTGTGGATGAAGCAGCATTGCTCTCTGATTAACCCAATTTAAACGGAAAAGGGTACATGTTACTTAAGGCACAGACATAATTAAAAAGTTTCCCTGAAAATATATAAGCATTAATTAACTCTAGTGTCAGATACTTCAAATGTCATTTCTCCTAACCATCCTAACCAGGTTCAAGATTAATTGTGCGGCATAATTTCCACATTTTTCTAATTTCCCTGAAGCCTTATTTATGGGCGAGGAAGGGGCTAAAATACGTGCACCAACTGCATGATCGGGGCCCGATTCAAAACTTTAGTCACACTGCAACAAGAATTCAGGATGCCCAATTCCTGGCGTTTTAGATACCTCCCGTTAAAATGTTCAGCTGGAACTCAGCTAGGCTACAGAGAGGTCCATTTTCAAAATTCTATCCTTGAAAAAGCTTTACTACAACCGGAACACATGGCCTTTATCTCCTACTATGGTACTTTGGTATAGCATGGGCCTACCCGATTGCAATCTTTGAGAAACTGCTGGTAGTCAGTATTCCAGACCTCTGAGGAAAACCAAAAGGAGCTTCTTGATACTTATTTTGTACTAGCTCAGCTAGAGATAGAATGATCCAATTAGACATTTTTCATAGAATTATTAGGGATGCCCCAAATGTTTTTTTTGGTGCCGAAACATAACAAAAATGAAAAATACACAAGGCCGAAAACCAAAACCGATACCGAAACAGCACCGATACCAAAAGTGACTATTTAAAAAAAATATTTTTATACAGGAGATGGTCAGAGACTGCAGACACATTACAGGAGATGGTCAGAGACTGCAGACACATTACAGGAGATGGTCAGAGACTGGGGACATGGTACAGGTAAGTATGTGAGCCCAGGGGGACATAGGGTTGTGGTTCAGTGCCAGGAGACACGAGTAAGTGCAAAATCAAGTTAGTGCCACAAGATATGGCAAAGTGGGTTAGAGCAGGTAGACACAGGTCAGTGCAGAGAGATGTGGGAATGTAGGTCAGTGCTGGGAAATGAGGGTCAGGGTCGAGAGACAAGGGTCGGAGGAGGGGGACACAGGTCAGAGCTGGAAGACATGGGTCAAGAGAAGTCGGGGCTGGGAGATTTGGGGATGAGGGTCAGTGCTGAGAAATTAGGGTCAGAGGAAGGGAACATGAGAGTACAGAGGCGTGGGGTCAAAACAAGGGATCATAGGTCAGCATTAGGAGATGAGTGCTTGAGTCACAGGTCAGTGCTGGCAGATGTGGGGTCACAGGTCAGTGTTGTCAGATGTGGGGACACAGGTCAGTGTAGGCAGGTGTGGGGACACAGGTCAGCACTAGGCACAGCTCACAACCCCCAGGCCGCATCTCACCATCCTCTTCCCAAACACATTCAGCCTCCTCTGTTGCATCACATTGAAAGTGTCGACAGGAGCCCAGCCTGTATTGACAGAACGATGCCCCCCAGACCTGCCGGGACACGCTGTAGAGGAGGAGCTCCAGGGACAGCAACATGTCCTAGGGAGTGAGTGTAACTGTGGGGGGCTACTACTTACATGACATTGATCACTGCTCCCAGTGACAGGGAGCAGTAGATCCCTGTCATGTCACTAGGCAGAACAGAGAAATGGCTTGTTTACATAGGCATCTCCCTGTTCTGGCTCTCCGTGACACGATCGCGGGCACCTGGCAGACAGAGTCCGGGGGCCACAATGCCGCATCTTAAAGGGAACTTACCTGTATGCCATTTGCCCAACTGTGCCATTGTGCTGACGGGGTAAAGCTGTCCACATAGACCGTCCTCCGCACCGCCGGCTCTCTCCGTGGTCAGTCTGCAATCGTGACTGGGAAGACTACACTGAAAGCGAGGCTTGAAGCGCTCGTGGAAGAGATGACATTGATGCCGGTTTGGAGGACGGTCTATGTGGACAGCTTTACCCCAGATACATGCATACTTATATGTGCCCGATTTAATCATCCACCATGCGAGTTGATAAATGTTGTATCTTTATTAAATGTAACCATATTGCTACACTTAGGAGGCACCTCTCTTCTCTTTTATACTCATTTGTGACATGACGCTACTTGTATATCAAGACATTGCTTGTATATCAAGTCAAAATGTATTTAAAAAGGTTGATCGTCTTGTAAAATGCTCTAAAAACGTAAGTTTTACTGTATGTGGCACAATGATTGTAAGCTGATATTTCAGTTATCTGGAACTCTCTCTGGAATTGTTCTTATTGTTTTGTTGTATTGCAAATGTTACTAAACAGTTAAACAAAACTGTAGAGAAGAGGGCTGCAGACAGAAAAGTAAAATGTATGTAGAAGGATTTGTTTCATCTTTGTGCATCACCTAAGGCTATTCACTTCACTGGGTATATGGGAGGGTTTACAACCACTTTAAGTGTGAAACAATAGAGCACTATTGTAAGCTGCTAATTTACCAACTGTATCTATGTGGCTAATAAAACTATTCTCAATTCACAAGCTTTAAAGAGAACGTAAACTCCGGCGTTTTCCCCCTTTTTTCTTCCCTGCAAAGTAAAAGGCATAATGTGCTAGTATGCGTCACATACTAGCACATTACGTGACACTTCCCTGCAAACGAAGCTCGCGTCGTCCCCACTGCAGGCCGCATCCATCTTCATCCGTCTTCCTTCCAGGGGCCACAGACTCCGGCTGTGTGACTGGCCAGAGCCGCGTGATGTCGATCCCGCGTCGGAGCTGCCGGCCACGACACATGTTTCTGAAGAAATGGTACGAGCGGTTGTTCCTTTAGAGCCTATGCGCTGACGACATCATCGGCGCAGTATACAGTAAATATCTCCTAAACGGCACAAGTTTAGGAGACATTTACAGTACAAATCATAAAAAGGCAGGTGTACAACCTCTTTAAAACCAGACTATAATTCCAAATGCAGTGCAACAAGCCATATATATTGTGCTCTCCTAATATCCCAAGCAAAATATATACTGTTGAACTTATGTGTGAAAGTTTTTTTTTTTTCCCCATGTTTCCATATAGTGCATACACCAACTGTAGTCAAAGCCTTTTTGTGTTTTTATAACAAGGGTGTGTGCATTGTGCAGTCAATTTCACTGCGTTTCCAAACCACATTCCACAACTGGTGGAACACATCTGGTCAGCAGACAAGATGTGCTCTTCTCTTAATAACGGCTACATTATAGGAGATCATAAATAGTGTTTTTTCTACTTACTGAGGTCCTCAGGCTCCAAATAGTATCCACCGACACTTAAAATCGATTTACATAAAGCCTCTGTCACAGTCTATTGTACACTAAATTCTCGGCGCACCCAAGTGAAAAAGCACAAAAGTAAAGTTAGTGGTATGACATCTGCTGCCAGTATAATACATACAGCCTCCAGCTACTTCCTCATTCGTGCTGTGCGTGATGATGTCACCCAGACTGTTCAACGCATTTTCTCACGATTGTGAGAGTTCTTCAGGGGAAGGGAATCTGGTCATGACAAGTAGCTTATATAGGACCAAAACTGGAGAAGGCTTCTGAGAAAATGACATCAGGGTAAACTCCTATGCTTTGGGGGGGGGGGGGGCACAAGGTGCTTTGGGGGGCTATTCCAAAGCACTCTTTCCATGTTGAGGGCACGTGGCCTGGTACGGTTCAGGAGGGGGGCCACTCTCTCGTTTCCCCCCCTTTTCCTGCGGCCTGCCAGGATGCGTGCTCGGATAACGGTATGGTTTGGATTTTGGGGCGGACCCTTAAGCCATTTTTATTTTGGCGCAGGGTTCCCCTCAATTTCGATACCAGACCTATTTCCCTTTAGAAATGTCATTTTGCTGTGGTACTGTTCTAAACATAAGAAAAATGCGGCACTTTACAGGCATACTATAAACACCCCCCAGGCATGATATTTAAAGTAATATTTCATTTTTATTGTTTCACTTTAACCATTATTAAAATCATTGCTCCCGAAAAAACAGCTGTTTTTAAAACTTTTTTTGCATTGATACATTTCCCCTGGGGTAGGGACCCAGCACCCCAAACACTTTATGACAATAACTTGCATATAAGCCTTTAAAATGAGCACTTTTGATTTTTCATGTTTGTGTCCCAAACTTTAACAGTGTTCGTGTATTCATCCAAATTTTTTGCCTGTTCGGATGTTCTGGTGTGAACCGAACCAGGGGGTGTTTGGCTCATCCTTATCTAATATATGGTTACGAACCAAGGGTGAGAGCAAATCTAGTCTGCAGAGCATGGTTGGTGGCAAACTGTGGATTGAAAACACAGTGAAAGTGACTGCGCATAATTGTTTTTATGTTATAAAAACACAGACAGTTGAAAAAGTGTACACAGGATATGGACACATGAGAAGTGTTTTTACTTCGTCTGTACAAGTTTTTACACAAATAATTTTAGCAATAGATATTTTGCATGGGGTGTTAGGGTATCACAATATATGGTTTGTTTAACTGAAGTAGCGATGCACTAAATAAGGAACTATACATATTCTACATATACACCCATATGGGGTAACTCCAACCTTCCCCATGTTTATACTATCCCAAATCCAGCTCTTTGGGCCAGATGCAGAATCACACTGCTAAAACATAATGCCACGGGGCTCCTTGTTGCCCTTGCTCCGAGATACCTTCCGCCTTCTCAATACTATGTTTTTTCGGTTCCAATAGCGTCGCTATGCAGTTACCTCACCCTATTACTCTGATATCTGACCTGGTAGAATCACTACTATCCTGTGCAGACTTGCCTAAACCGTTATCGGCATTGTATTCTCAATTATCACCCTTAACCTTACCCAAGGTACCAAATGGTTTGTTGATAATCCCACTTTGACAGATGACAATTGGGAAGTCTACTTACTTCAATTTCCGAAGATCATGATTTCCTCCAGGGATCGGTTTCTTCAACTAAAATTATTCCACCGAGTATGTTACACCCTCCAGAATCTGTCTACCCATATATCCCAGGAGTCCTGATACTTGGTTTAGATGTGGGCTAGATACTGGCTCCTACTTTCATGTTTTCTGTCTCTGCCCTAAGCTACAATGCTTCTGGAAAGAAGTGGTAGACACTGTTAATATGGGTGAGTAACCTTTCCCTTCTGCTTGATCCAGCTCTGTGGTTGTTGGGTTTTGTGGAGGTCATAGTGCCCACTAAACATGAAAGACTGTTCTACTCTGCTTTCTACACAAGAAGGGAAATTCTCCTGCGGTGGAAATCCCCTGCCCCCCCCCTACAGTAAGTGACTGGAAAGCTGCTATTAACAATACACTCCCCTTACAGAAACTCACCTATTCTAGTAGGAATTGCCCTCAAAAGTTTGATAAAATCTGGGAGTTGTTGAGTTGATGCACAGGGTATTACTATATAATAATGGTGTATGCTATGAGCTCAAAGAGACGGATTTTTTTGTTTTTTCTTTAGGTGTGTGTGTCTGTACACTCTGCTGTGTTTAATAAAAATGTTTACTGGTAAAAAAAAAAAAAAAATTGGAATTACGTTTATGTGGCATAAAGTGTGAGTCGTTAGAGAAATTGAAAATAGTATTTAAAATATAGTATGGCAGCATGGGAGAGATTGAGATTTAACGCCAGACTAAAAACTATTTTCAGCCACTTGCCTCTAATTTTCAAATTACATTTTCTGCTGGTGGCACAGGGCCTGGAAGAGTGTGGTGATCACTGTGGTAGTGGCACTACCACAAGAGATGGTAGTTTGACAGCAGTTCCTCAGGCTTGACATATGCACATACTTGCATTGGTCTAAGCTGGATCAATGTAGTTATGCAATAAAGGTCATACTTAGCATTCAGCTATAAATGCAGTGCATATATTTATTTTAGAAATAAAAGGACACAAAGCCAGCCTGGGCAATTTTGTCTACTTGCTGTAGGAGGTTTTGTTTACTTAATTATTTTTTTCTCAAACCAGAATGTGTATTACAAATGAAAATACAAAATATCGTGTCTGAAGTCAAATGTGGCATTCAAGGTAAATCACCAGAACATTCAGAAAAAATGTACAGGGAGAGCTGTAATTCGTAGCAATCATTTTCCAGTCTTCAGTTAACTATTATGACCACTGCATACATAACAGTTCAATATGTAGTCCACGTACCACCAACGCAGACCAGTACAGTTACCTTTTCTACTATGTGGCTGACCATCACTGGGAAAGAGGGAAGTTTTGGTGAAGAAACATCTTTATCCCCAACAGAAAATGATCTGAGTGCTCTCTGTGCTTCTCCATAGACCTCTTCTCGTCTATATAAAACAAAAAAGTAGAAATAGTACTAAATTTCACAATTTTATCATAACTGTTCTTTCAAAGTTATGACAGGCATCATAAACATTCAGGTTTCCCTAAGAACTACAAACAATTAATGACGTAGTGACACTAAATTCCAAAAACACAAAACGAATTGAAATGTGATGTTACTACATGAAAGCTTCAATAAAAGATCTACTAAAAAATACACCACTAACCTATCATAAACCCCAGCAAAATTATTGAACCACAGAGGCAAAGACACATTGCTACTGCAGCACCTTCGTTCACCAGCTCATACTTAAAGTGATTGCATGTAAAGTCTAGTTTGTTTTTTTTTCCTTTAGAAATAACAAACATGTCATACTTGCCTGCTCTGGGCAGTGAATTGTCACAGAGCAGCCCAGATCCTCCTCTTCCAGCCCCTCGTCGGTGCTCCTGGCCCCTTCCTCCTGTCAAGTGCCCCCACAGCAAGCAGCTTGCTATGGGGGCATCAAAGCAGAGCAAAAGCTTCCTGTGTCCATTCAGACAGGTTTGGTACTGCCCCATCTCACCTGATTGGCTGATTGACAGCAGCAGGAGCCAATGGCACCGCTGCGGTGTCTCAGTCAATCAGGGGGGAAAGCCGCAGATGGCTGAGGCACTTGTGCACATCACTGGAGAGAGATGGGGCTCAGGCAAGTATTAGGGGGCTGCTACACACAAAAGGTTTATCTTAATGCATACAATGCATTAAGATAAAAAAACCTCCCTTTGCAGCCACTTTAAAATGTGTAAACTCCCACTAAATGTTCGTTCACACTAGCAAGCCATGCAGAACACACGGCCACTAGTGTGTACTGGGAGACTAAAGCCTAGTACACATGATCAGAAAATCAGATGAAAAATACTACTTTTGAAGTGATCTAAGATAATCTGATCGTTACTACACAGCTTTGGAGAGCCGATCAGGACAGTTCTTCTGAAATTATCCAAAGGGACAAACACAACATTTTTTCTCATACGATATCAGATCGTACGATTTACATCCCCTCTTATCCTCCTACTCACCAGAAATAATGGACCCACAGCTTTTTAGTCTGGAGACCAGACAGGCTTGTATCTGGTGGTGGGGGTGCCACAAAGCTTTAAGGTATCCTTAGTTTCAACCTCCAGGTTGCTGCTTAATAAAGCAGCTTGAATTCCACCAGGCTCAATAAAGAGAGCAGGTATACATAGTGAAGTACTATTTGGAAAAGGTTTATTAGAGCAATTAAAATCTGCTTACAAAATGCCAGTGACAAACAGGCATTAGAAATAACAACAAATGGCTCTTCCAGGTTTGCTGCAGCTTGGCACGCCTTTCTTTTTTTTTTTTTTTTACAGACTGTGGAGAGTTGGCTGGCGAGTAGGAGGATAAATAGGGAGTGTGGCACACTACAGAGAACATTAATTTGGAGCACCGAGCACTGTATAATAGTTAATATATTCTTTGATCACTTTATAATGTCTTTGTCACTATAAATCTTGTATTATTTATGCATTAATCACAGTCCTATACATTGGATGTTATTAATTTTAAATACTAAGCGCTGTAATATTGAAAATTTATTTTGAGATATGATGGTCCACATCACAACCCACTGTGTTGGGGGGGAAAAAAAAAAAAAAAGTACTAAATGCCCTACTTTGTGTCAGTTCATGCCACAGCAATACTGTGGTGTGAACTGATAGTATAAGAAACAAGTCATTTTGCCTGGTCTATGTGTTGAGGCTGCACTGGAAATAGTTATCAGCGTAGCCCCCCGACGCAGCAGACCCCTTAAAAGAAAAGCTGCTAAAGGGTTTAGTAGATTTCTATTTACGATTTTAAAACAGATTTTTTTTTTAAAAGGGCCCCCTGCAATTTGTTTTACTATCACATCTTAAAGTGCCTTTGCAGAGCGGCTCATGTAGGTGTCTCATGTCATAGGTCTTTGGCAACACCCAGACAGCAGCAAAACTGTATAAAAATCCACTTTACCTTCTGAAATCTTCTTGATACAATATCATCCCTCCTTTCCCAATTGGCTGAAATAGGATTTTTTGCTTTGTCACACTTACCTGTAAAATCTTTTGGATTACATCATGGGACACAGTAAGGCTAATATTCATTACCTACTGGTTATACGACATCTCTAGGTGAATGGACACTGGTAGACAAAGTCTTAGCCCTTGTACACACTACACTGTCAGACATTCCGACAACAAAATCAGTCGGCTTTTGCCTAAAACCGGTGTTGCATAAACACAGTCAGACAAAGTTGTCGGAAAATCCGATCGTTCTGAACGTGATGACGTTTTTTCGTTACGACGGGACTACGTTCAGGCTAGTAGCCAATAGCTTTGGTGTAGGAATTTGATCTGAGCATGCGTGGCACTTTGTCCGATTGGAATTCTCTACAAACGATCAGACAAAGTCTGATCGGATCATGTTGTCGGAAAATTTTATAGCCCAGCTCTAAAGCGTTGTCGGTCGGATATTCCGACGGAAACACGGTCCGATCGGACATTTTCCGTCGGAATGTTCGACCGTGTGTACAAGGGCTTAGACAGGAAGTGATCCCCTATATAACCCAGGAAGTACTTCAGTTTTGTAACGAGCACTGAATCTTTAAAAAAAAAAAAAAAAAAAAAAAAAAAGAAGAGTGGGGGGGGGTCTCCGTGTCCAATGATGTACTCAAAGAAAAGGATTTTACAGGTAAATATGATGAAAAAATCCTATTTTATTTTTCATACATCATGGGACACAGAGTTAGGCTAATATTCATTACCTATTGGGACATCCCAGAGCAATAACCTTGAGGGGAGGGAGACACCCTGCCAAAAAACAGCCATCGGACCATATACAGCAGTCCGCAGTACACTGCGGCCGAAAACCGAATCTTCGGCTGCTCGAACAGCCACTTGATAAAATTGTGTGAACGTAGGCACTGAAGACCAGGCAGCAGCCTTACAAATCTGAGCCACAGATACTAGATGGCGAAAAGCCCAGGAGGTTCCCTGGTAGAATGAGCTCTCACCCTAAAGGGAGGAGCTTTACGTTTCAGATAATAGGCCTGAATGACCAACTGACTGACCTAATTGGCAATGTAAGCTGCCTGCATCTTCTAGGGTCATTTTGGTAAAAACAAAAAAGGAGTCTGATCCTTGGATCTCCACAGATCTAGACAAATAAACCTTGACTGCCTGGACAAAGTCCATAGAATGCAGTAGTCTCTCTTCCATCGAGCAGGGCTGGGAGAAAAAAGGCAGCAAAATAATGTCCAGATTTAAATGAAAAGCTGACACCACTTTTGGCAAAAAGGATGGAACAGGTTGTAACATGGTCCTGTCGTGGTAAAGGATCAAGTATGGTTCTCTGCGCAAAAGCCAATGTGATGGCCATCAGGAAGGCTAGCTTGCATGACAGAAAGTCTAATGAAATTTCCTTGATAGTCTCAAATAGTTGTTTCAAACAGACCGCACGAAGTTCAAGTCCACAGGACACATAAGTGACCTAATGGGGGGGAAGCAAACGAGTTGCCCCCTGCATAAAGGTTTGGACCAGCGAATGGGGGGGGGGGGGGGCTAAAGGACTTTGGAAGAATACCAACAGGGCTGAAATCTGACCTTCTGATTGTATTCAAAGCCAATCTGATTTCCACAGCTGATTGTAGAAAAATAATAGATCTTGTTAGTGACAGCTTTTCTAGCATTCACTAGAGTAGACACCACTGGTCTCGAGTTGCCACGGTCCTTTAACACCCAGGCTTAAATAGCCATGATTTCAAATTTAGAGGCTATAAATTGGGGTGGAATATAGGACCTTGAGACAGGCCCATCTATTGTCAGTCTCACCGTCTCCAGGAACCAGGGCCTTCTGGGCCAGGCTGGTGCCACCAGAGTGACTGTAACCCCCCTCTCTCTAAATCCTGTGCAACAACATGTGGAAGGAGAGGAATCAGAGGGAAATCAAACCAGGGAGTACTGGCTCCATGGAACTACTGGAGCATCTGCTCTGATTGCCAGAGGATCCTTTGTTCGGTACATAAATTGCTGTAGCTTGTTGTTGAAATTTGATGCCAACAGGTCAACTTCTGGCCATCCCCAATGCTGGCAAATTTTCTGGAACACCCCTGGGTGTAGGGACAATTTCCCAGGGCAGATCTGCTGGCGGTTGAGATAATCTGCCTTCCAGTTCTCTATTCCCGGGGTATGCCTTGGCGCTGAGGAAGCAGTCCCTGAGGTTTAAAAACGAGGGACGCCTGGTGCTTTTCTTTACAGGAAGTAGAGAACTCTTCCACTCGGAAATCTTTTGGATATATTTGTCCAAATGATCACCAAATAAACATTTCCCATGAAAGGAAAAAACTGCCAATAACTTTTTTACAAGGAAGCTTGGCTGACCAGTTCTTAAGCCACAAAAGTCTGTGCATATGTACAGACAAGAGCCAAAATGAGAAACCTGCTGTACTGAATCCTTTAAGGTGTCAACAACAAAGCACAGTGCTAGAGGAATATCTGTCTTATTTTCAGCAAGATCATCCTCCTGGTTAGGCCCGTCAGGCCATCTGACCTGCTCCTTTATTGACCGACATAACAATTGCTTCAACAGCTAGCTGAAAAGTTCAACTAGCCGAAGAAAAATAAGTCTTTATTGTCTCCAATTTCTGGGTCTTTTAAGCCCTGTGTGTTATCTAGCCTAACAAGTTAAGGACTTGTTTAAGGAAGAGACTGCTGCATCTACAGCTGGCATGCTCCATTTCTTAAACTTTTCATTCATGGGATATAAAAAGGGAAAACCTCTTTAGGAGGAACAAAAAACCTGTCAGGATGTTCCCAATCAGCATACACCACCTGTTCCAGCAGAGGGTGTAAGGGGAAAGCCTGTGTGGTCTGAAGAGGCCTCAGGTACCCCAAAGAGGACCGGGGGGCTCAGTAACCTCTGCAAAAGGCAACTTAAAGGCAGAGACTTGGATCAAAGTCTCTGCAACTGAGAGGCAGACATCAACTGGATATCTTCTTGCCCAGATTGCTCAGAAGCAAACACATCCACCAGGCCCTAGACAGAATTCTGAGCTTTTAGCTCTTCCCCATACACAACCCATTCCTGCTCCAAACTAGGAGGCTCCGGGAGGGGGATCTGTCACGTTTCTTGCCACCCTGCGGGATAGAAGCAATCATGCCAGGACAGCTCATCCTTGGTGATAAAGGGTGAAGCGGCATTGACTGTAGGCACAATACCAGAAAGGGTGCAGTGGGCTCAGATTGCCCAGAAGCTTCTGGTCTTTCAGGGGATACAACACTAGGGACAGGACTAGGTTCATCAGGAACTACTGACGACATAGGTGTGCCCTTCCCTGTAGTGTTAGTACCGCTCCTTTTTTTTTTTGAAGACATTTACTAGCCGTAAAAAACCTGGGTGTAGTATTACCACAGCTTAGAAGGGAGACCCTTTAATAGAGCTCACCAAGCCCCTATGCAACAATCCTGCTAAGCACCTTTAGCCTGCCAAGCAACACCTGGTGACTCACGTGACCCGGGTACGGAGAAATGAACCACTGTAAATGCCTGGGTTCAGAACCTGCTCCGTGTCCCACAGCTGGCTTCTGGAAGCACTGCATGCTTGGCATACACAGCTTAAATAAGCTGGCTGTGCATCAGAACATTCTGCACTTGCAAGCACAGTCCAGGCGAATGGGCAAGGCTGTATTCGCGTATGAAGCGAATCTTCGTGCGGCCACATAAAGGCTATGGAGCATGCGCCATGGCCAAACAAATTGCGCATATGTGCCATGGCGAAACAAGATGAAGTGGCGCACGTCGTGCACCATCATACAGGTACAAAAACAGCCAGACACAAGCAAAAAATTTACACTTTGCAAACACCCACAGCTAGCACAAAACTCTCCCATATAGTCACTGCACACAGGTGTCCAGCCTGTAGCTAGCTTGACTGATTGTTACAATCACTGGGACACTCCACAATAAGTAAATAAAGGGGTTTCACTTATCCGTCCAGGCGCAGGGCAGCTTAGAAACTAAGAGCCCGATGTTCACCCATTGTGGCAGGTTCCCGTCACTTGAGGACCTTCAGGGACTGGGTACCCTTTTCATTTTTAGGGGCCAATCCCTTGGCTCTATACAGCACCCTTCAGGAATGCCTTAGCACTGTGGGGTCCAGGATTCCATGACACTTCACAGGGTCCAGTGCCCAGGGGTCACATTACAGGCAAAACCTTGCAAGATCTTGAGTCTTCTTTGCAAGGCTTGGGTACCATTTAATTATAGAGTCTGCGTCAAATGGATCCAATCGGTCAATCCCTTGATTCATTTAAGAACTGTTTGTGAGATCAGAGACCTGGAGCTCAGAGAGCGCAAACGTGCCCAGCCACCTTGCAGACACTGGTAAAAAACTGAAGTACTTGCTGTATGGGAGAGGTTATATAGGGGGATCACTTTCTGTCTAAAGCTTTGCCTACCAGTGTCTATTCACCTAGACATGGCGTATAACCAGTAGGTAAATGAATATTAGCCTAACTCTGTGCCCCATGATGTATGAGAAAGAAAAGTATTTTTTCCCCTATTGGCTGATAGTTTACAATGTGAGACTAAGCAAAATAACTGAGCTAAAAATAAAAAATAAAGTTGCAACAAATCCAGAAAAGGATTAATGTCTGTGACGGATCCTATCCCACACTCCGCTTGAGTGCTTCCATCAGTATACCACTTCCTATGTCCTGGAACACGAGTCCAATGGATCTGGCTATAGGAAACCCCAAGAACCAGACAACACCAGTCTTGGAGTACATCAGGAATAGCCTTCTATTTGAGATCTCACAGAAATATATACAGCAGGATGACTAAAAACTAACCTAATTAACATGAGCAAATTATTTAATCATTGACCCAGACTAGTTGACTGAGAGATAAGACGTTTCAGGGTAAGACTTTACGTCTCCTAGCTCACTGACTGACTATTCAATACACATTACCATAAACATCAACATAGGGCTAATTAGCACAAACAACAATGTGTGGAATACTCTAGAATCTGTGGTAAACCATACTAGACTCATTTACATTATAGAGGATAACAGGTGAGTGGAGTTGATGACATTAGCATCTAACAGTACGAGTCCCAACAGTATGAATCAGTCACTATACTAATATGGCAAATAAAGGGTTCCCAAAGTCTGTGTGTCTTGGGGGGACATGGACCTGAATCCAAAGTAACACCTCCTCCAGGGTCCCCAGGCATACAGCTCACAAAGAGCACCATTCCCCAAATGCCAGGGCCCATAATCGGTGTGCAAGAGGCTTGCATTCAGCCCCCTCCAAAAAGCCTCTGCCCCAGGTTAATCTGTCACAATGTCATTGTATCCATTCAGACCTACTACCGAAGAAATGTCACCAGCACATCAAAAAGTTCCAAAAGGAAAATTCACAGGAGAAAGGCACTTGTATCCAATGTGCCTTTGAACAGTTTGGAGTGCACCATATCCTTTGGTTACTACAGAGGAACCCTTTCTAATCCTGAAAACTAGACTTCAGAAGAAAAATGTATTTTTTTTTTTGTTTAGTTTTTTTTATGGAGTTTCAGAGCTGCTGCCTAAGGATTGCTAGAAAACAACGACATGAGAAAACGAGAGTTAGACTTACCGGTAACTCTGTTTCTAGGAGTCGTCCAGGACAGCACTAGAGAGATAGGCTCCACCTCCAGAGGCAGGAAACACAAACCAGATCTTTAAAGGGCGGTCTCCGTCCCTTCCCCTTCAGTCTTGTAAACGAGAACTTCCCCGGAAACGGCTTCTGTAACGACAAAAACACTTGTCCAGCATTATAACAGCATATAGGGAGGGAATCCATGCTGTCCTGGACGACTCCTAGAAACAGAGTTACCGGTAAGTCTAACTCTCGTTTTCTCTAGTCGTCTGTCCAGGACAGCACTAGAGAGGATCAACGAGAACTTACCAGATTAGGGGGGGACTACCGCTTGAAGGACCTTTCTCCCAAACGCCTGGTCTTGCGCTGAGATAAGGTCCAATCTGTAATGCTTCATAAACGTCGAGTAGCTTGACCAAGTTGCTGCTCGACAAATTTGTTCTGGTGTTGCTCCAGCTCGCTCTGCCCATGAGGTCGATAACGCCCGTGTGGAGTGAGCCATGGGGGAAAAAGGACATTCCATTTTCATTCCTTTGTAGGCTTCTACAATAGCTTGTTTGATCCACCTTGCAATTGTATTTTTTGAAGCTTGTGACCCCAATTTTTTACCCGCATGTAAAACAAATAATGCATCTGATTTTCTAATGTTTTTTGACATCTCCAGATATTGTAAGACACAGGCTCTCACATCCAGTTGGCTGAACTCAACCTCCTTAGGATTAGTGGGAGACCCGCAGAACGAAGGCAAAACAATTTCCTGTGTTCTGTGGAATTTTGTCACTACTTTGGGTAAAAACCCAGGGTCCGTGCGCAACACCAGTCTATCCTCAAAAATTTGTAAAAACGGCTCTTTCACCGAAAGTGCCTGAAGCTCGCTAATGCGTCTGGCTGTGGAAATAGCCACTAGGAACACCGTTTTAAGCGTGATCCATCTCAAGGAAGGTTCTTCTTCCAGAGACTTTTTTACCCATCCCTGTAACACAATTGACAGGTCCCATTTGGGTAAAATTTTGAAAGGAACAGGTTTAATCCTGGTCAACCCCTTAAAGAACCTGCTAACTAGCGGGTCTATCGCCAGAGGTTGATCCAAAAAAACAGACAGGGCCGTAATTTGTACCTTTAAAGGTACTAATGGCCAACCCCTTATCCACACCGTCTTGTAAAAATTCCAAGACTGTCGGGATACTTATAGACACCTTTTTAGTGTCCAACCATGAACAAAAAACTTTCCAGTATTTAACATAAATTGCTTGGGTTACCTTCTTCCTACTAGCAAGAAGTGTTTTAATTACCCTATCTGAGAGTCCCTTAGACTTCAAGAGACTCTCTTCAGACGCCAGGCCGATAACTTTAGGGTCTGTATTTTCTTGTAGCAGAACTGGACCCTGAGACAGCAGATCCTCCCTCTCGGGTAGTATGAGGGGAGGTTCGTCTGTCAGGCCCAGCAGCACCGAGAACCATGGTCTCTTCGGCCAGTACGGAACCACTAGTATCAATGTGGTCTGTTCCTGCAAAAATTTCCTCAGGACTAGAGGAATTAACTTGAATGGGGGGAAGGCGTAGCAAATGTGAAAAGCCCAGCTTTGTGCCAAAGCGTCTATCCCTTTTGCCCCTGCCTCCCTCTCTAGGGAAAAGTATACTGGGACCTGGGTGTTCGCTTTCCTGGCGAACAAGTCCACTTCCGGAAGACCCCATTTGCGCACTAACATCTGGAAAATCTCCCTGTTTAGTGACCATTCTGATTCGTACACCCGGTGTCGACTCAGAAAGTCCGCCAGGTGGTTGTCCACCCCTTTTAGATGGACCGCTGAAAGCGATTTTAGGTTTTCTTCTGCCCAATGCATGATCGTACTTGTTAGCTTGATCAAGGACGGGCATCTTGTTCCCCCCTGCTTGTTTAGGTAGGAAACCATCACTATACTGTCCGAGAGGACCTGTACATGGTGGTCCTTCAGATCCCTGGCGAACACCCTTAAGGCTTCCCAGACTGCCTGCAACTCCCTCCAATTGGCTGACCTCTGGGACTGTGTCTTCCCCCAGCATCCTTGGGCTACCTTCGACCCCAAGTGGGCCCCCCAGCCCCAAGCACTGGCATCCGTGGTGATGCGAACAGACACTGGAGGAGACCACCAAAGACCCCGTACTAGGTTCTCTTCTCTCTTCCACCACCAAAGAGACCTTTTGGTCTTTGAGGATAGATGGATAGTCCTGTCCAGGGACTCTTGTGTCCCGTCCCAACTGCCCAGAATATTGGCCTGGAGACACCTGAAATGAGCTCTTGCCCAAGGAACTGCAGGGATTGTTGCCACCAATAGGCCCAACCCTGCCATAGCTGACCTGATGGAAATTGTCTGATTGGACTGCAGGAAGGTTACCATGTCTTTCACCTTTATCACTTTTTCCTCCGTGAGGAAGACTTTCTGTGACACTGAATCCACCAGAAAACCTAGATACTGTAAGACCTGTGTTGGTATCAGGTGTGACTTCTCTTGGTTTATCAACCACCCCAACCTTTTTAGACAAGAGATAGCTACCCTCAGATCTCCCTGCAGTTGGAGCTTTGAGGGGGCAAAGAATAAAAGGTCGTCCAAGTACGGTATGACAGCGATCCCTTTCAGTCTTAGGGGAGCCAATGCTTCTGCCAGGACCTTGGTGAAAATCCTGGGGGAAGAAGACAGACCGAAAGGCAGAGCCCTGAATTGGAGGTATCGAATCTGACTTCCCCAAAGAATCGCTATCCTCAAATACTTTTGAGAGTCTTCTCGAATCGGGATGTGAAGATACGCGTCCCTTAGGTCGAGAGAGGCCATGAAACAATTTGGAGGGAGTACTGATCTCACTGTAAAAATTGTTTCCATCCGGAATTTCCTGTAAGTTACCCACTTGTTCAGTAACTTCAGATTCAAGATCAACCGGAATTTGCCTGACGGTTTCCTTACTACAAACACGTGTGAATAGAAACCCTGATTTATTTCCTGTGGCGGAACTGGCACTAGAACCCTCTGATCTATTAAATCGCCAATTTGCGACAGCAAAGCTGACGCTTTCTGGGGGTCTTTGGGAGGTTTGGTCAGACACATCCTTGCAGGTGGGACGTGTGTGAACTGTATTTTGTAACCCTCCCTGATGATCCTCCGGATAAAAGGACTTGGAGTAGTGTATTCCCACTGTGGGAGGAACTGCCCCAGTCTCCCCCCCACAGGGACCGCGTCACTGGGATTTAGTGGTTTTTTTTTAGAAGAGGAAAAGAGATTGCTTTTCTGTTTTCCTCCCATCCACTGTTTCTTAGGGGTTGACTCCTTAGAGGTCTGTCCTTGTGACTGTCCCTGTCTTTGAGGACGAAAAAAGCGTTTGCCTGTAGTCTTCTTAGGTTTGACAGGAAAAGCCTTTTTCTTGTCTGCAGTACGGTCCAGGACTTTCTCAAGATCCTGTCCGAACAGAAGGTCTCCCTTAAAGGGGATACCACATAACCTCACTTTTGAGGCTGAGTCTCCCGACCAAGACTTCAGCCAAAGTGCCCTACGTGATGAATTTACGAGGGCAGCGGTCCTGGCTGACAATTTAACAGACTCCGCAGAGGCATCTGCTATATAGCCTGCTGCTTTATGTAGCATAGGAAGGGAATCCAGAATTTCCTTTCTGGAGGTCCCCCCTTCCAAGTGGCCCTGTAATTGTTCCAGCCAGACCTCCAAGTTGCGAGCCACTATTGTCGTGGCCATTGCAGGTTTTAAGTTATTCATGGTTACTTCCCATGACCTCTTTAACAGTACTTCCATCCTTTTATCCATGGGTTCCTTTAGAACACCCATGTCCTCAAAGGCGAGATCTGTTGACTTTGCACACTGGGAAAAAGCTGCGTCTACCTTGGGCACTTTATTCCAAACACAAGAGGGGTCCTCGCTGAAGGGGAATCTCCGCTTCATGCTTTTAGGAAAAAACTTTTTCTCTGGTTCCTCCCACTCTTTTTTGATTGAGTCTATCAGTGTGCTATGAACCGGAAAGACCCTAACTGAATCAGTTTTAAGGGTCTGATACATCCGGTCATGCAAGGACAGGGAGACTGGCTCCTCTCCGATTTCGAGCGTCTCATAAATTACCCCCAGTAAGGCATCAACCTCCTCGAGTGAGAGCCTGTATCTGGGAGAGCTTGACCCTTGAACAGGAACATCTCTGGATGATGCCGCCTCACTTAGGCCATCCAGAGAATCAAGTTCCTCCTCCTCTGATTCGTCACCTACAACTGGGGTGGAAGCAGAGGGAACTGCGGCTGGTTTTGGGGTTTCAAGGTTCGCTAACATTGCTTTGATGGACTCCATTTCTTTCTGTACTCCAGAAATCAAATCCTTACAAGCTCCCGTAGCTTCCTTATAGACCAATTTGTCTATGCATGGTTTACAAAGGGGCTTAGACCATCCTTCTTTTAATTTAGCCATACATGAAGGACATCTCTTCTTCCCCCCTGACCTCTCTGGTTCTTTGGGCAGAGCCTAAGGCAAGAGAAGGAGAGAAGAAGGAAGGGAAAAAACAAACAAGCCAACGTCAGCGAAACCTTTAGCAAAATAGGACGCCTTCACCAAACACCTATGTGCACCCCACCAACCGCTAACAGGATTCGCAAGACTCTTTAGTCCGGATCCTGTTTGAGAGAGAGAGGGAGGGAGGAAAAATACACCTGGACCATTTCAAAATGCCTTTGCATTGATTAGTCCATTACTCCCCCCCCCCCTCTCTCCCAGCCCTGTAGGTACAAGACACCTCTGTGTTTGCCTACCTGAGCTGGTTCGGCTCCACTGCCACTCTCCACTGCATCCATTTCGTTCAGAGCACGCCTGAAGGCTTCCCCTCGTAACGGTGATGAAGCGATGCAGCACGAACGCTTGAAGCACGCGCTTAACCGCCTGGAGGCTTTCCTTCGTAATGGCGATAAAGCGATGCAGCGCGAACGCCTCGTGGCTGCGGCTTTTTATAATAGCTGCCGAGGCCCCGAAAGTCCACGCTCGCCGCGCGACCCGGAACCGGTAGTGGATTGCCGGAAGTCCTCTATCCTCCTCCTGTGATGCACAGGCCGGAACTCGAAGCCTGTGCCCGCCCCCCGCCTGACTTCGCGCCAATTTAGAACCTATTGTCAGGCGGGGAAACGAACGCCCTCCCCGGGCTTCAGAAGGAGAACGCCGGTTCGAAGCTGCAGTCAACCCGACCGGAGGACTTCAAAAACGTCCGTTTACCAACAGGTAATCCGAACTCCTTCCCCGTCTCTTTATGGGCTATCCCACCGTCAGGGGAAGGGGAGCTCCTGATCCAGCCTCCTCCTCCGGTGGAGGAAACACAAAGACTGAAGGGGAAGGGACGGAGACCGCCCTTTAAAGATCTGGTTTGTGTTTCCTGCCTCTGGAGGTGGAGCCTATCTCTCTAGTGCTGTCCTGGACAGACGACTAGAGAAATTTAGATAACGAGTGTGCTTTTATCGAATAAAAAATGTAAAGTGATTTATTTTTTAAAGAGGGTGGGAAGAGGTTTATACTTGCCTGCCCTGTGCAACAATATTGCACACAGAAGGCCCTTACCTCTTCTTTAGAGGTCCTCCATCAGCGCTGTCCACATCATCCTCCAGCAGGTGCCCCTTACAGCAAGCCATATGCTATGGGGGCACCTATGTAGGTGTGCTCCAGAGCCAGGCTGTATGCATCCTTAGACATACACAGCCCAACTTGGCTACTTCCACTCCCTTCCCACAGAATTTGACAAACAGCAGGTGTTTATGGGTCCTGTCCAAGTCTCGTGCAAGACCAGGGAAGAAAAGGTAGAAGACCTGCAGCTGGGATGGTGCTGGATCATATAGAGGAGACAGTCAAGTGTTTAGGGGAGGGGGTAGAAAAAAAAAGGTAGCTAAACAATTTTTTTTACTTTAAATGTAGGGAATGCATTCAGATAAAAAATGTTTAGGACTTTAAAAACACGTACTCTCTAGGGTCTCAGAAAATATATATGTTTGTGAGTTTTAACACATCTTTAACCACTTCAATACAGGGCATTTTTACCCCCTTCCTGCAAAAAGCACTGCACAACATCAAACGAACACCATATCCACAGTAAAGCATTGTGGCGGCAGCTTCATGCTTTGGGGCTGTTTCTCTTCAGCTGGAACAGGGGCCTTAGACAAGGTAGAGGGAATTACAAACAGTTCCAAATACCAGTCAATATTGGTACTAAACCTTCGGCTTCTGCTAGACAGCTGAACATCAAGAAGGACTTCATCTTTCAGCATGACAATGACCCAATGCATACATCCAAATCAACAAAGGAATGGCTTCACCAGAAGAAGATTAAAGTTTTGGAATGGCCCAGCCACAGCACAGACCTGAATGCGATTGAAAATATGTGGGGTGATCTGAAGAGGGCTGTGCACAGGAGAGGCCCTCACAATCTGACATATTTGGAGTGTTTTTGCAAAGAAGAGTGGCCAAATATTGCCAAATTGTGATGTGCCATGGTGATGGACTCATACCCAAAAAAGACAGAGCTGTAATAAAATCAAAAGGCGCTTCAACAAAGTATTAGTTTAAGGGTGCGCACACTTATGCAACCATATTTATTTTATTTTACTTCCCTCCACCTAAAAGATTTCAGTTTGTTGTTCAACTGAGTTGTACAGTTTATAGGGAACATTAAAAGGTGGAAAAATTGGAGTTACTTACTGGTAATGTATTTTCCGGGAGTCTTTCAGGACAGCCACCTATGAGAGACCTCGGCACCTCCCTTCTTAGGAAACACCGCCCTGCCTAGATTTAAAAAGGCATGCGTCCCTGCCAGCTCCTCAGTTCTTCAAGAGCAACTCCAGCCAGCTGGGGAACACAAGAACACATCATACACCTTAAATTACTTTTTTGATGGTTCGAGTCAGGAACCCAAAAGGAAAAACCAACAAGGGTGGGTACACGGTGCTGTCCTGAAAGACTCCCGGAAAAGACATTACCAGTAAGTAATGCCAATTTTCCCATTTCGTCTTTCAGGACAGCAACCTATGAGAGGATAAGAGAGCACTTACCTTTAGGATGGGACTACGGCTTACAGGACTCTGTGTCCAAAGAACCTAATCCCTTTGCTGACAAGATCTGCCTCTAGTGTCAGGTAAAATGTAGGAGAGCTGAAACACGTTGCCGCTGCACAGATTTGGCACGGAGTAGCATCAGCTTCTCCGAGATCTCCCTACATATAGGCTTGTCCGGTTGTTAGCTAATACCATCTTGCCCAGGTACTGCTAGAGATTTCAACCCTTACTTTTTTGGAAGGAAACCCCTTATTGACACATGAACTAAAGTTCAAAGGAAGATCCCACGAGGGCCTACAATGAGTAAAGTTTGATCCTACTTGGAAACTGCAGACCCAACACTGGTCCAGTTGCCGAAATGCCTCCAGATCTCAGGTAAGTGGAGCATAACATATAATCTTAAGGGATCCTTTTTAGTAGCCAGACCACCCGGTTCCCAGAGCCTTCAGGACAGAGAACCGTGGTCCTTTAAGCCAGTGTGATACAATGAGAAAGACCAAAGTGTTCTATGCCCACCAGTAAGACTGTGGGTGGGCGAGATGGCATAGCACCTGGGGAAAATGCCAGCGCTGAGTGACGGCATCTACCCAGGAGCACCAACCCTTTACTGGTTTAGGCCCAAAGAGGAGGTTTTATGGGAGGAAACCAGAGTTCCCGAGGGAAACTAGAGATCCCAGGGTTAACCACCCTATAGACGGTTCCTATGGAAGTGCCTGCAACTGCAAGAGGACTCCATTGAGTTTAGTCATAACTTCCGTCATCAGATGAGATCTGGTGCCCCTTATTTTCACAGGAAGGGTTCTGTTCCTGTCTGTTATGCGATTCAGGAATCGCCTCCGGCCCAGGACAAAGAACAAGTCTCCTGTGGGAGGGATATTGCACAGTCTTGGACATGCTGTCCCTTTCCCATCACTTGGGGGGTTGCCCGTCCTCTTACTGACCATGCATTAATGCGTCAGACAATATTCTGAGATGCGTGACACCCCTTTCAGAAAAGTTCATTCTCTTGAGCATGGAATCCAACAATACCCCTCCGTCTCCCAGGACTAGGCTGTGTCTGGAGGGAACAGAGTATACTGAACCAAAGCCTTCCCCGGCTTCTAACGGACCTAATGAACAGGAAGGCACCTTTTCCACTGCTCTATCCCTGGTCGTGGAGTAGGAGTGTTTTTTTCTTATCCTCCTGCAACCATCTTCTCCAGAGAAATTTTGTAATGAGAGGGTCTACTGGATTCACCATCCAGGTCTTTTCACACTTCTTAACAAGTGTTCTAGAAACTTGCGCTTCTTACTAGGGTCTGGTCACCTGAAGGCCTTTAACCCTCCATGATGCCATACAGGGGGCCACCCCCTGAAATTGGAAATCAGGGATCCCGTTTAGTTTCCTATATCAGGTGCATACAGGTGATGTGGCCATCAGGCACCATCCGGCCATCAACCCTGTAACAAAACACGTGAAATATGCAGGGTGCTAGCTTGGTTGAGATTCAAACTCAGGATTTAAGGCACAGTTTAGGTGCCACACCTTCAATGCAAGCTCTTTTTCCTCACCGTTTGTGAGTCGGCCAGGAAAACCTGAAGACCCCTGCCTGAAAATTTTAGGCGAGCTGGTTTGCTGGTCCTACACAGGCAAAACGTTTTCACTGCAGTGTCTATAGTGTAGACTCTGTGTGAGCTGACGCTTCTGGTCATGAGTGGAATCTCCACAGCCAATGCATCAGGCACATCAAATGCCAGCCTGGGTTTGGGGTATGTAGGATACCCCACACAAACACAGGGAGAACCCACAACTAGATGCAAGCACTAGAATGTTAGGGGGATCTAAACTAACCACCTCAGTTTTGCCAAGCCGAAGTGTCAGCCACCTTGGCCTTCACCCGTGGCAGGACACGCCCGAGTCACCAGGAGACCGCTCAGGGAACGGACTCTCAGCCCCATCAAATCAGTGACCCAGAGCTGAAATGTTAACCGCGGAGTTACTTCATAAAGTGACTTGTCAAAGGTCTACAGGCAGACTCCCATGGCTCCGCCGATTGCGAGCCATGATTTGCCTTTCAACGGCCCGCCTCATGTTTTTCCCACACAGTACGATTTCAGCCATACCCACTCCATGCACCTCGTGCAGGAGGGAGAGAAGAAAAAAAAAAAAAAAAAAAAAAAAAAAGGATTCCCCTTCACCCAGTCCCTACTGGTTACAAGAGGGAAAACACTTAAAGGATGTTCATGGAAAGTACAAACACTTCAGGCTTACCTGTGAGGTGCTGGGGTCTGCTTCCACTGTCTGTGCAGGTGTCGCAGAAGAGTCCATCCCACCCCTTTGGTGGTCCGCAGCCGCTGCTGGGTCTTCCCCTTTGAAAACCAGACCAGCAGGGATGCCAAACCAAAGTTCTCACTTCTAGGCCACATAGCTGCCACATGTCCAGCAGAAGGTGCAGGTGCTGTGCAGTACCTAGGATATGAACGGCTTTTGAACTCAGGTCCCAGAAAACAATCAGAGTCCTTAGCCTCTGACTACCATCCATGCTTCCTGCTTGCACCTTATAGAAAGACTGTAACCGGCATCTCTGGCGCTCGCTGATGACGACATATGCCCCAGAAATGACCCTGCTGGATGCTTCCTGTGGGCCAGCTTGGAGTGCAATAGCTCCACCCCCCCCAACGCTGCGGCTTCCTCCTTTCCCCTAGACATACTAGCCATGCTGTCGGAAGGGAAAATAAGCCACCATGTCGCCTATGCGATCGCGCTAATGGGGCCAACTTGTATGCAACAAAAAAATGGAAACCTCTGGTCCCCCTTTCTCCCCAGAGGGGGTGACCAGAAGAAAAGGGTACGGTACCCTACTACCACTGGTGAGGTACACTGGGGCTGTGGGATTTACCACCTGCCCCCTGTTTGTTAGGCAGTTCAAATCCCTGGGACATTTCCCCCTCCACCAGCCAGACCCGCATGGACCACCCCCAGGAGAGCACATAGTACCAACAGCCACCGGGTCCCCTGTGTCTCCTCCCATCCGACCACCAAGAGGGACACCCCCCCCGTGGAGCTACAGGTGATATACAGGTAAGGGACGCAACCCCCTGGTCATCTTCACCTTAAGATGGCTGATGCTAGCAATGCCAGAAGCCACCAGGATGGTCCCTGCCACTGACATGCTCCCATCGTATAAGGATGGTCTTGCCTCTGGGCCCTCGCACCACCTGTGCCTGTGCGATCTTTCCGGGTCCCCATCAGGCAAAGCCCGGCCCGCCTTCAGCATCCGCAGCTGGAACCGGAAACCGTGGCTCAAGGAGAGGTGCACACCCCCTGCCAAAATGGACGTCACCCGCCACCTGGCCCCGCTGTGAGCCCCATCGCGGCTCGCACTAGAGTGGGGGGGGGGAGGGACAGCGCCTCCTCCTAAGTCTCCACTAAGAACCTGAAGGCAGGCCCCCAAAGCATCCCACGACACAACATTTGGAGAGCTGGGGTGGCAATAGAAAGTGTGGCTGCCAAGTAACCCCCCTCCGAGACATAGCACCACTAGACCCCAGAGACCTCCGTCTCCTTCCTGGATATACAGGCTTCAGCCTCCCTGGCTGTCTTTAGCCACAGCTCCTCGCAATGTCTCCTTGCCCGAGGAAACACCGAAACTGAGGAGCTGGTGGGGAAGCATGAGTTTTAAATCTAGGCTAGGCGGTGTTTCCTAAGAAGGGAGGAGCCGAGGTCTCTCATAGGTTGCTGTCCTGAAAGACGATATGGGAAAAGTTCTGAAAATATTTATCTTGGTCTCATTTTTTTACATCACAGTAACCTGACATTTTAACAGGTGTATGTAAACACATACATATTTTATTCATTCATATAAAAGCAGCATCTAGATGTGAAGTTGGGGGCGTCTGACATTTTCATAGGTTCGTCAGATGGATATTTCTAGTAACATTGTGACAAATAACACTGAATGAGAACCTGTGACCCTTTTATAGCAATGCTCATGGCATTTTCAATAATTAAACCAATGATCCTAACCAGAGACAGTTACCAGTCTATAGATTTGTGGTAAATTCACTTGCATAGGCGTACTGAATATATAATATCTTTTTTTTATACACACACACACACACACACACACACACACACACACACACACACACACACACACACACACACACACACACCTGCCCAAACAAAACAAAAATAGAAGTGATTTGAAAAAAAATAAAATAGTGAATAAATCTTACGGGTCTCCTGCCGATAGCAACAGCAAGTATCTGGAAGGTATGTGGTCAGGGGCAAAAACACTGCTTGCAAATTTCACAGCTACTTGTCGAACTTGAACTTCTGGCTAAAAAAACAAATTACAAAATGGAGAATAAAGTAGTTTAAGTGCATTTCAAAGTCTGCTAAGAGCCAACGACGAGACATAAAATGGACTATATTGGAAATTCAGGGATAATTCACATTTCAAACTTTTTAAAGGAAACCTGTACCAAGAAGCGTGTACAGGGTGTGCCACTGCTGATCTTTTTCTAAGAATAGAAGTTGCTATACTTTGCTTAGACGAGACCCGAAGCCCTATTATCTTAGCGAACTACAAGAGATTGTTAAAAGAGGGTTTAAACAGGGCATTTTGGACAATAAAGAGAAGGCTTATCTTGTCCCCAAAGCACCTCGAATGCCTATCATATTATCTACCCAGGATTCACAAGCATTTAACTTGCCCCCCGGGATGTCCCATTGTCAGTGGGATTGATTCCCTCACGTCCCGGGTGGGCAAGTATATCGATTCTTTTCTTCAACCGTTGGTCTCTGGGATGCCCTCTCAAAGATTCACGTCAAGTAATTTACTGTCTAATCACACTCCGACTGATAACATGTGGCTAGCGACAGCTGACATAGCATCACTGTACACTACAATTCCTCACGAGTTGGGCTTTTTGGCAGTGGAATTTTACCTTAGGCGGCATTCTGGTCTAAATATGCCCCCAGTCTTACTAATCTTTTTATGGCCATGTGGGAGGAGGATGTCGTCTATGTTAGCCATAGGCCACAACTCAAGCTGCGGGCCCGGTACATCAACGACATCCTCCTCCTTTGGGAAGGGAACCGTGTGGTTCTGGACGTCTTTATGGAATTTTTGAATTCCAACACTAGAGGGATTAGTTTAAGTTTTGAGGCTAGTCAATCTAATATTAACTTTTTAGACTTCACTATCTCAAAGTCCTCAGATCGATTTGTTACCTCTACATATTTTAAGAGCACGGATAGGAATTTGTATATTATATCTTGGCTGAAATCGATACAGTTTTTGAGGATTAAAAGAAACTGTACCGAGTGGGAAAAGTTTCTGACTCGGGCCAAAATTCTGTCCAAGCGTTTTTTGGATAAGGGTTATGAAGAAGATTTTTAAAAAAAACTACCCTTGAAAATGTAAAGACTATAGACAAAGGGGACCTCCTAAGAAGGTTAAAACATCCTCCGATGACCAAACTGGTTTTGTAACCACCTATTTCGGTGCAACATTACGGCATCAAGAAATGAATTAACAAGCATTGGCACATTTTGAATAATGACCCAGTTTTGAACACCATCACCTTGGGATATATACAAAGGGCCCCCCCCCCCCTCTCAGAGATAGGTTGGCTCCCAATGTTTTAAACCCTCCTGTTTTAAAAAGAGGTTTCTTTGAAAATCTGACGGGCTTTTATCAGTGCCATAGATGCCGGGTTTGCTCCTTTAATGCTTGTCCCCATAGACTAACTCATACATTCGTTTCTTCGAGCACATTACCTGAGCACCCCATCGAACCTTTTATTACGTGTTCAACTGAAGGGGTCATCTACTTACTCAATTGTCTCTGTGGACTTCATTATGTAGGGGAGGACTAAACGACCCCTGCTTGTTCGACTAAACAAATATATTACTCATATTAAAAAACGGTTTTCCTAAACACTCAGTATGAAGACATTATCTTGAGAGCCATAATAAGAATTCTTCCAAAACAAGCTTTTTAGGTATAGACAAATATAATGTACATTGGATGGGCAGCTCTCTTGTTAGGGACATATCGAGGCTGGAAATGTCTTGGATCCATCAGCTAAAAGCGTTATGCCCCTTTTGGCCTTAACATAGATGTGGACGTTAATTCATTTATAGATCATTCCTAAATTATCTGAATTAGGATTATGCTTGTGGACACTTATTGTTTTTTGACTATTTTGTTTTTTATAGGGTTGTGTATATGATCTTTGATGATTTTATTATTTATGTTTGTAATATTAGATTTATCTATTGGGAGATACAGTATAAGGGAAAAATGACCACCCCCTTAGCTGAAACCAATTTCACAATATATGTTCAGCTAACTCACGATTTACGATGCTGTGCGTTGTGGCCCTGTTTGTGCCTACGTACATTATTTACTTTTCCTTATTTACTTTATTTTTATTTTTTTATTTTATTTTACTTAATTTCATCTTTATTTTTTTCTATTTTTATTTATTTTAATTATTATTTTTGTTTGTACATATAAACTATGGGGCCACGGCTGCACCGATCGCATTTTGTCAACCAATTTCCTTTCAGAATTCCAACTTTTGAGGATAAAATAGCTTTTTAATTTATGTAAGGGTATGTATGTATTGTGCCATTTGGGAAATTAGCCAGTTGAACCACTTAAGCCCCGGACTTATTGTCAGCTTAAGGACCAGAGGTCTTTTCACAATTTCGCACTGTACTGCTTTAACTGGTAATTGCGCGGTCATGCAATGTTGTACCCAAATGAAATTTGCGTCCTTTTCTTCCCACAAATAGCTTTTTTTTTTTTTACGGTATTTTATTGCCTCTGCGATTTTTATTTTTTACGATATAAATGGAAAAAAAAAAAAAAAAAGATTTTCTACTTTTTGTTATAAGAAAAAAAAAATCGAATAAACTCAATTTTAGTCATACATTTAGGCCAAAATTTATTTAGCCACATTTAGTAAAACAAAAAAAAAAAAAAAAAAAAGTCAATAAGCGTATATTTATTGGTTTGCGCAAAAGTTATAGAGTCTACAAACTAGAGTACATTTTCTGTAATTTACACAGCTTTTAATTTATGACTGCCCATCTAATTTCTTGATGTGCTAAAATAGCAGGGCAGTACAAAACCCCCCCCAAATGACCCCATTTTGGAAAGTAGACACCCCAAGGAAATTGCTGAGAGGCATGTTGAGCCCATTGAATATTTTTTTTTGTCCCAAGTGATTAAATAATGACAAAAAAAAAAAAAAAAGTTTACAAAAAGTTGTCACTAAATGATATATTGCTGACAAATGCCATAGTTATAAGTGGAATTACATCCCAAAATATATTCTGCTGCTTCTGCTGAGTTCGGGATACCACATGCGGGACTTTTTGGGAGTCTAGCCGCGTACGACACCCCGAAAACCAATCACTGCCTTCAGGATTTCTAAGGGTGCAAATTTTTGATTTAACTCCTCACTACCCATCACAGTTTTGAAGGCCATAAAATGCCAAAATAACACAACCCCCCCGCTTCCCCCCAAATGACCCCATTTTGGAAAGTAGACACTCCAAGCTATTTACTGAGAGGCATGTTGAGTCCATGGAATATTTTATATTTTGCCACAAGTTGCGGGAATATCACAAACTTTTTTTTTTTTTTGCACAAAGTTGTCACTAAATGATATATTGCTCACACATGCTATGGGCATATGTGAAATTATACCCCAAAATACATTCTGCTGCTTCTCTTGAGTACAGGGATACTACATGTGGGGGACTTTTTGGGAGCCTAGCCACGTACGGGACCCCGAAAACCAAGCACCGCCTTCAGGATTTAAATATAAAACGCTACCAAAACAACCGGTTAGCGATTGTAGGGATCAGGCCTGACTCTGCGAACGCTGCAGTTATGTGTTTAGTGTTTTGTAAGTGACAGTGATCGATCGATACTGCACTTGGGTGGGCTGGGCGGAGGGGCAAACGCAGGTGCTAGCAGGTATCTGGGCTGATCCCGCTAACAATGCGTTTTTTGGAACCCTAAACTGCTGGGGACGCTAGTATAGATCTGATCAGATCTTGATCTGCTCAGATACTATACCACTATGGGAGGTGTATGCTTTGCGCGTGGATGTTAGCGGTACTGGCACTAACCTAGCGCTGCCTGGGGAGACGCAGACCAAATCTGACCCTAAAACCTAATTGATATCACCCGCCGGGTGATCAGGGGATTAAACCTTTATTGGGTAATAAATGGTGGGGTCCCTGACGCTATATAAAAACCTGACGGGGAACCTAAATGACTAACCAGCGTCCCCAGTGACACTTATACGGTGATCGCTCGTGAAAGGGTTAACTCAAGGGGCAATCAGGGGGTTAAAACCTTTATTAGGTAATATATGGGGGTACCCAATGCTATAAAAACCTGGCGGTGAACCTAAAAAATAACTAGCTACCTAGCGGCACCAGTAACACTAATGCAGCGATCAGAAAAACGCTTGCTTAGTGACACTGGCAAAAGGGGGTGAAAGGGTTACCTGGGGGGTAATCATCGGGTTAAACCTTTATTGGGGGGGGTAGGGGGGCTACCCAGGACCTAACACTAACTGCCCTGACAGTTTTTACAGTTACAACTCACACCAAATGCAGTGATCAGTAAATAAATGATCACTGCAATCAGTCACACTGTGACTGGGAGGGGGGGGGGAAATCGGGGGGTGGTCAGGGGGTGACTGGGGGTTAAAGTGTGCCTATGTGTACCTTCATGTCAGTGTAGTGTTGCTGCACTTACTAGGATGTCATCTCTCCTCGCCGTCCGGTCAAAAAGACAGCACTCGAGGAGAATGACATCACTTCCTCCTGCCTGTGTTTACACTACACAGGCAGGGGAAGCTTCTCATTCGCCAGGAGTGATCGAGAGGGGATGGCCAGAAACCAACGGCCAACCCCTCATCCCAGATCGCTCCTGAAGCAAAACGTACCGCCGCAGCCAGTGGGAGGGGATCCGATCGGACCCCCCACCTGCTGGAAGGCAGGCACGTATGGGTACGTGCTTGTGCCTGTCTGTGCCATTGTGCCGACGTATATTTACATGCAGCGGTCCTAAAGTGGGTAAATAATGGAAAAACATTTTTATTTTTTTTGGCTATTATGTAACAACCTAACAGTATCAATTAACTTTTTGGTTAGGCACATATATCATTTGGGTTGAAGTTTTAACTTTATATTATGGGTGTTTGATTTTTATTGCCCACTTCCAACATGGCGGACGCGATATTCTTATGCCAAGTCTGTTTATAATTTTATATTATGGGTGTTTAATATTTGCCATTCCTATTGCCCACTTGTAACATGGCGGACGCAACATCCTTACAACCACCATGTTTGTTTACATCTTTTTCCCCCTCAGCTCAAAGCGAGGCTTGGTTTATTATGAATAGTATCTATACGTGGTGCGTTGCCCCTACCCCAGACGACGTCATCGTGTGACGAAACGCGTGTCGGGTGGCTAGGACGTTCTGACGCAGTCATGTAGGACCTGAGCGAACGGGCGCTCGCTTGACGGCCGGCATATACGTTTGTAACTATTGTGTTAGAAAGTAGATTTAGTTTTACCTTCTAATAAAGCCGCTTATCAGATTTATGCTATGGGAAGCCCCTCTGCTTTTTATTTTTGAGAGATCAATATTTCATAATTGAAAGCCTTCCTGGGTCTGATTCCAGTCTTAGCTTGAATAGCAGTCCTACTAACTTGAGACCCACCACCCTGCTGTGTATTTTGTGTGAGCTATAGATGCTTGCCATCTGGTAAGCGTGCATTCTTTGTGGTGTTTGCTCTTTTCGGTGACGGAAGATTGCACAATTTGTTTCAAATATAATTGAGTTTCATTCACATTGGGTTTTGGGTTATTTCATCATGATTTCTCTTTAAACCTTTATATAATTCATCTGTATTCATAATTATATATATTAATTATTTTTATTTATTAATTCACTGATCTAAATATTAATTTAAGACATTTTCATAATAATTTTCATTTATATTCACTACCTCTTATAAATGTTTAATCACTTTATATATCAACTGAGGTTTCCCCCTATGGGGGATAATCACTATCAGCGCAGCTATATTCTTTCTTTCTGTATTTCTGGTGTGTATCACACTTTAGTAGCTGCTGCTTTTTTATGTCTGTTTAGTTTTTATTTGGTAGTTAGGAGCGCAGTATTTTTTCTTTTTCAGTAGTTGCTATACTGTTTGTGGCTTCAAAATTGTTTCTAGTCACTAACCCTTAACAAGCATGCAGATTGTAAAGTCAAACTGAAATGACAACTCCTGATCTGCATACTTGTTCTGGGCCACTGCAGCAATAGTATTATCATGAGAGATAAACAACTAGATCTTTCAGAAGCACAGGCCACTAACTGAATATTAAATAGCTCTCTGGGTGCATGGTTTTCTTTAAAGGATTGGATTTTAAACATTGACTGTTTATTTGCATTTGTGTAATCCTCAAAATTACTGCCAGAACTTGACCAAAGACAACTAGGTAACATATACGGTTGTAGAAGGTGTGACAATGAACCCTTACCTTTACCAAATATGATCCAACCAGCGCTTCCATTAGCGTTAGCTGAGCACCTTCCAAGTTTGTATAAGCTCCAACCATCATAGATAGGGCTTCCTGTATTGAAAGCCTCACATCCATTTCCTCCTACAAATTGTAAATTAAAATTATTTGCAGTTTAGAAATACATGCATAAATAAGAGGACTTAAAACAATTTTAGGATCAATTCCAATCAAACAGGAAGGCAACCGACAGCTTCAGTGTCAATCATAACCAGTTAGTAAGTAGAACAACACGAAGAACTACAATAAAAATCTAATTTAGTTTTCAGACCAGTTCTGTCGAAAATCCATTCAAATTCCTTTTCCACTGCACACAGAGATACATGCAATCAACACATGTGTGATAATGAAAAACAAACATTACAAACATACCTAAAAATACCACTGCGCTAAAAAAAAAAAAAAAAAAAAAAAAAAACTACTAACCCAAATGTAAAAAGTTTATTCCTCAATAGGGCAAACGTGTTTTATGTTCTAAAACAAAGCATTGATAAAATTTCATTACAAAATCAAGTACCCCTGCGGCAGGTCAGTCAGTCTTCATCTGGCCCTGTTTAAAATTGTGGATGGGAGATTATACTGTTAGGCCCCTTTAGTTTTTAAGGGCGGACATGATCGAACCAGCAATTGTCTTCTAAGGAGCTGCGGGGGTCAACGCACATAAACCGCTGACATCCCATCTGATCCTATCCGCTAAAAACAGGCGGACGCCATCTGTCATGGCCGTAGGGTGTAAATTGACAGGCGGCCTGTTTACATCCCACAGCCCATAAAGATGAGCAGGCTGTATCTGTCTGCTCTGTATAAGTGGACATGGACAAGCCATCCACCTGCTCAGTAAGGATTAGAGGACAGATTCCCCGAAGAGTTGGGGAGTCCACTTCATGTGAAAGGGGCCTAAGCCTGTCTGGACTGATGTGTATAAATCTACGTATTTTGGAAAATGTAGAAAAAAGGAATTTACACACATTAACAAAAAAAAAAAAAACAACAGGTAAAATAAAATTCGAGTTAAGTATAATCCCACCTACTCTGTAAGGTTCCAGTTTTTTTTCTATGAAGTGAAGAAATCACAGAGAAAGGTGTGGGACCTGTGTCCTATACTGTTCTTCAGGAAAAGGAATTTACAAGTATTCTTAGATCAAGGGACATCCTCAAAACAATAAAAAAATTGGGGGAAGGGCAAAAAAGAAAAAAGAAAAATAGGATTTTTGTATGTACCGCAAAAACCTTTTCTCTGATGTTCAGACACAGCACCTTAATCTTGAGCTTAGGGTTATATCGCCACCTTTAGGAGAGGACTAGGCTGAACTGGCTATAACCCCTCACTCTGCTACCAGCAGCTCAGTTTGTCAAAAAGCAATACAAACATAAATAGGGGGGGTGGGTGCTGTGTTCGTCAATGAACATCAGAGAAAGGGATTTTACTGCGAGTACAAAAATCCTATAGTCTCTTTAGTTCATAGACGGACACAGCACCTTAATCTTGACCTTAGGGATGTCACCAAGCAGTGTCAAAAACGAGGGGTGGGAACAGAAAGAAAAACTCCACCCATAACAAAAAGAACTCAGAGGAGTCGCAATCTCAAACGGCCACCTGCAAAACCTTGCGGCCGAAGCACGCATCCGCAGATGCGCCCGCATCAACCTTGTAAAATTTGGTGAAAGTGAGAATGGACCACCAAGTCGCCACCTTACACACCTGGGGCACGGACAATTGGTGCCGGAAAGCCCAAGAGGCACCAACTACCCTGGTAGAATGTGCCGTGACAGGAAAGGGAGGTGCCCGCTCCCTTATAGCATAAGCCTGAACCACAATCTGTCTGATCCACGGAGAAATGGTGGCCAACGAGACCGCCAGGCCCTTCCTCAGACCAGCCACCGATGCAAACAGAGTCCGACCTCCAGAAAAGGAGCCGTAGCAGAGAGATACACCCGCAGAGCCCAGACCACATCCAAAGAATGCAAAGCGACCTCCTTGGGATGCGATGAGGACATAAGGACGGAAGCACAATGTCCTCATTTAGATGAAAAGCCAAAACAATCTTCGGAAGGAAAGAAGGCTGCGGACGCGGACTGAGAAACCCGCCTTGCAGCTGTAATAGCCACTAGAAAGACCACTTTCTGAGATTGAAAACATTAGGAAGATCCCCTTATTGACACAAAGGGCGGTTTCTGAAGCACAGAGAGCACCAGATTCAAATCCCACGGGGGCAGCGGCAGTCGTACCAGAGGGACCACATGCCGAAGCCCCTGAACAAAGGTACGCACAAATGAACGAGTCAAAGGATGCTGAAAAAAGACAGCCAAAGCTGATACCTGCCTCTTAATAGTGCTTGATGCAAGTTTCTGATCCACTCCTCGCTGCAAAAACAGCAGGATCCTGGAAACTGAATATTCACAGGGACGCCACCCCCTCTCCTCACACGTGGAGATATAGGCCTTCCATGTTCAAATGATAAATCTTCTGGGAAGAAGACTTACACGCCCTCAGCATAGTGGAAATTACCGAAGCCGACAGTCCTCAGTACCTGGCATTCAACAGCCATGCCGTTAAAACCAGTGACGGTAAAGCAGGATGAAGCATCGGACCTTGCAACAGCAGGTCCTCCCGCATCAGCGGCCGCCAAGGAACATCCACCACCATTCGTACTATGACGGTGTACCAAGGACATCGAGGCCAATTTGCAGACATCAGAATCACCGGAATCCCCTCGACCTCTACTCTGCGTAGCAAATGAGGGAGGAGTCTGAGCGGGGGAAAGGCATAAATCAGCCGATAATGCCCTCATGGGGCCACCAACACGCCTGCCCAGGGATCTTTTGACCTGGCCACAATCCTCTGCACCTTGCGATTGAACCAAGAGGCTAGGAGATCCACATCCGGCATGCCCCACCTTAGACAAATGAGCCAAAACACTTCCGGATGCAGTGACCATTCCCCCTGGTCCAGTAACTGATGGCTGAGGTAGTCCGCCTGCCAGTTTTCTACGCCCGGAATGTATACAGCTGACAGAGCCGAAACGCACCGCTCTGCCCATTGTAGGATGTGAGAGACCTCCAGCGCTGCAGCTAAGCTACTTGTCCCTCCTTGATGATTGACATATGCCACTGCCATGGCGTTGGCCAACTGGATCCTGACGGGAGGCCCCTGCAGCCTCTGGGACCATGTGGAGAGGCACCACCTGAATGCCCGAAGCTCCAGAACATTGATCGGGAAGGGGGATTCTTCCTGCGTCCAGTGACCCTGGGCCGACTGGATGCCCCAAACTCCCCCCCAGCAGGTCAGGCTGGCGTCCGTTGTGATCACCATCCAAAGAGGAAGGAATGACTTCCCGGACCGAAGAGCCGGAGACCTCAGCCACCAGAGAAGTGAAGCCCTGACTAGCTGGCTCACCTGAATTTGACAATCCAGGGATGCCGGAGATTTGTCCCATTTGGACAGGATCTCTTTCTGCAAGACTAGAGTGTGGAATTGAGCATACAGTACCATGAAGCCCAGAACTCGCATGCAAAAAAAGCAGCGACCACCTGCAGGACATCAATAACTGCACCACAGATTGAAGAATCTACAGCTTGTGTGAAGGGAGAAAGACTCTCGCCTCTGAGGACTCCAGAATCAACCCCAAGTACTCCAAGCGCTGAGCCGGCACCAACACTGACTTCTGGAGATTCAACACCCAAACTCCCAGAGAGTCTGTATGGTGATCGCCACATCCTCCCTTAAGTCTGAGGCAGAAGCTGCTCTCAGAAGGAGGTCGTCCAGGTAACCCCTGATCGCAATCCCTCCTTATCTCAGCAACGCCCGAATTGGGGCCAGCGCCTTAGTGAAGACCCTTGGCACCATCGCTAGACCAAAGGGAAGAGCTACAAATTGTTAGTTCTCGCCCCCGACCGCAAATTGCAGAAACCTCTGGTGTCTGACGCATACGGGGACATGCAAGTATGCGTCCTTGATGTCCAAAGATGGCAAGAAATCACCTTGAAGGGGTGCAGCGACCACATAATGAAACAATTCCATCCTGAACCTCCGCACCCTCACAAAGCAATTGAGGGCCTTGAGATCCAGATTCAGATGGACCCCTTCCTTCTTTGGGACTACAAACAGATTTCCTTAGAATCCCTGACACCTTTCAGACGTTGGTACAGGCACTATCACTCCACACAGTACTAAGTCCTTGTAGCCTGACAAAACCAGGTCGCAGACCCACTGGTCGGAAAGGAGAGAGGTCCACTGGACTGCAAACTCCCGAAGGTGACCCCCCCCCCCCCCACCCGAGTGTCGGGCAGGGGCAAACCTTCATGTGGCAGCTGATATGCTTGCAGGTTTGTTCAGCTTGCGAAATCAGTGACACATTTGTCCCTCAGCGGGCACCTTGTCGGACTGGGAACACTTACCTGCCAACCCGGGCAGATGAAAAAGCTGCTTCTGAGCGGAAAAAGAGGGCCCCTGCATACGGCGTGGCTCCTTACCTTTTCTGGACTGTGGGAGCAAAGTACTCTTTCCCCCAGTAACATTCTTAATAATGCCATTCAGCGAGGCACCAAATAGCCTCACACCTTGGAAGGGCAAATCCGCCAGTGCTTTCCTAGATGCCTGGTCTGCAGACCAGCAATTGAGCCAAATCAAGCGAAGCAGAACCACTGCTGATACTGAGGCAAAGCAAAGGGGCCGTATCCAGGGCCGCACCAACTGGTCTGCCAGTTCCACGCAGACTGGAGAAACCTGTTCCTTCCCCAACTCGCGGTGCAACAACCTAGCCCATTCAGTAAGCTTTTGTGACACCAGAGCCATGCCCAACACTGGCTGCAATGTTGACCACACCACCATAAACATGGACCGGGCAAACCGCCTCGGCCCTTCTGTCGGCAGGGTCCTTGAAAGAGGGGGCTCCTTCCACCGGAATCGTGGTCACCTTATTTAACCTGGATACCGGGGGGGTCAACAATCGGAGGAGATTTTCACAGGAAACTCTCCTTAAAGGGGTAAACGCACCACCATTCGTCTCGGGACTGAAAAGGCCCGCTGCAGGCTTTCCCACTCCTCGTAAATAAACTTATCAAAATAAGTTAGATAACGAAACACCTTAGCAGTGCGGGCTGGCTTGTGGGACCCAAAAGGGACTGGCACCTCTGCAGATGCCCCCGTTGTATCCTGTATCTTTAAGGTATCACGCACCACTGTGATAATTGCTCCTACTAATGCATTTTCCTGCGCTGAAAACAGGCACGGAGTCTTCCTCTTCCCTGTCCGAATTCTGGTCCGTGTCCTCTGAAGCGTCAGAACAGGGGCTGCCTGCCACAGCGGGACCCGAGTCTGTATCAGAGCTTTCCCCAGAAGACGGCGGGGGGGGGATTTTTACCCCCCCTTGCACCCGCATGCCGCTTCTACCCTGGCAACAAATGATTCCAGGACCACCGACAGAGCATCCATAGGCACCGCAGGTGCACCAGTCACTATAACAGGGGTGTCTGCATAAGCAGCGCCAGCCTCTGACACAATGCTGACCCACTCTCGCCTGCCACCCTTAGGGACCTAAGGCAAGCAACAAAAAATGCCCACCCTCCTAGCTGCCACAGACTGAGGGGCCCCCCCGCAGGACTCACCCCCCTGACCCAGGTGCGCGCTGTGCTGCTGCCGTCCGCTCTCCCCTCTGCCTGTTTTTCAACACAAGATGCCCTGTGTCTGTTTTCATACTGTTCCAGGCTTAAAACAGCCACCCAGCGCTAGAGTGTAATTGAGACCGTCCCCCATGGCTACAAGAAAATGGCCGCCTCAGGCAAAAGCACCCAAAAACGCCAGGGAAAGTGGCTGCCGGACTCCAAGAAAATGGCCGCGGTTCCCGCAGCCACCATTCCCCCCCATATGGCGGCACACAGAAGCCCAGAAAAGCACCAACGAAGGGATAAAAATGAGCGGACCACCAATCGCCCAGTGCAGCCCTCTGCCAGGACCCAGAGACCACTCAGAGAACCTCCGGCCAGGTACGTGCTCCGCACCCCCTATGCCGAGTCACACAGCGCCCCCTTACAATGAGGAGGGAAAGAGGCTGGGGGAAGAGAGAGAGAGACCCCAACCCTATTTAACCTCCCAGGGAATGCCCAGCTGCCCCAACCTGCCTAAACAGGTGGAACTATACCTCTGCAGGGACTGCTGGACGCACTCCACAGACAGACCCATCACCCGAGCAGTACGGGGTGGCTGTCAGCCACGGCACACTGACTCAGACAGACACTGACTGTCGCGGCCAACCCAGCGTGTAGCTAAGGTCTGAATGCGCTCAATGGCCAGGCTGGGGAGACTACCGGGATCTATATTATCCAGTCTGTCACCCAGCCCAGAAGAAGAAGAGGAAACACTGCGCTATACCCAAATAAAATAATATAATACCATGTAAAGCAGCTACCACTCAAAGTCCAAAGAACATATGGAAAAAAAAATGTGTAGTGCTCTCAATAGCATTCAGAGGTTTTTAAACCAAGATGAAAATTGATTAAAGAATAATCTAATCCAAATAGTGACACGAATCACGTGATAACATAAACGTGATCCAAATAAAGCAAAATAATGTGAACAGTGCTAGTGCAACAATTAATAATGAGACCAAGTCATATATTCGCACCAACAATGTACAGGAAAAATTCTTATAATCCCATTTCCAAATGTATTTAACTGAAGTGAGTAGTGTGCTGGTGGACTCTTCCTACGAAAAGACACAATAAAGGTACTCTTACCAGCTTGGGTGGGCACACGTACCCTACGGCAGCGAGTCAAACAGGTTTCTCACTCCTACGGAGTAAATTGATAGGTAATCCCAAACGGAGACTAGCCAAGCCAAGCGATCCCTGGTAGATGCTGTCATATAAGGTCCAATGGTGGGCGACTCCAAACGTGGGGCCAAGAGTAACCAGTAGCCAATAGCAGGTGACCGGGGACGTCACATAACATTAGCAGAAGAGTGGTCAATGGTGGAGGAAAAGAAAAACCAGGTGCTCCACATGGTGCAAATCAACCGATTAAGGTTTTTAATGGGCAAAAAAAATCTTTCAATAGCTTGCAAGACAATAAAAATGATCACAAAATGTAAAAATATGAATAAAAAGCAATGTTGGTGGCATAAAAGTGCAAGCCTGGTGCGTTTTGACACATGGGTCTTCAACAGGGGCATCAGTCGGGCTTGTACTTTTATGCCACCCACATTGCTTATATACATATTTTTACATTTTGTGATCACTTTTATTGTCTTGCAAGCTATTGTAAGATTTTTTTTGCCCATTAAAAAAACTTAATTGGTTGATTTGCACCATGTGGAGCACTTGTTTTTCTTTTCCTCCATATTGTATTATTCCTACACCATTGACCACTCTTCTGCTAATGTTACGTGACATCCCCGGTCACCTGCTATTGGCTGCTGGTTACTCTTGGTCCCATGTTTGTAGTCGCCCACCATTGGACCTTATATGACACCATCTACCAGGGATCGCTTGGTTGTGTCCGGTCGTCTCCGTTTGGAATTACCTATCAACTTACTCCGTAGGAGTGAGAAGCCCGTTTGACTCACTGCTGTAGGGTACGTGTGTCCACCCAAGCTGGTAAGAGTACCTTATTGTGTCTTTTCGTAGACAGAGTCCACCAGCACACCACTTACAACAGTTAAATACATTTGGAAATGGGATTAGAAGAATTTTTCCTGTACATTGTTGGTGCGAATAAATGGACTTGGTCTTATTCATTGTTGCACTAGCACTATTCACATTATTTGCTTTATTTGGTTCACATTTATACGTTTTCCATATTATCACATGATTCATGTCACTATTTGGATTAGATTATTCTTTAATCAATTTTCATCTTGGTTTAAAAACCTCTGAATGCTATTGAGAGCACTGCACATTGTTTTCTATATGTCACCCAGCCCGGGTGTTGATTGTAGATCACAGGAATCAAAAACAGCAAAAGAACAAAAAATTCCAAGGACCATTGGTCCCCACAGAGAGCCACGGCGTCTTCGGGCAAATATCTCCTAAACCGTATAGGTTTAGGAGATATTTCTTGGACCTACAAGTAAGCCTTAATTCTAGGCTTACCTGTAGGTCAAAGTGGTTTGTAAGGGTTTACAACCACTTTAAGTGCTTTTGGAAAACTGTGGCCCACTGTACTACTGATCTCTTAGTAAATGTTATCCCTTTAACTCTGACCTTGGTGGTCTGAATGTGCATGGAGCTAAGATCACGGTGGGCAGAAAGCCATTTTATCTTTGGAGGCGAGAAAAGCGATTTTTCATAAATGTTGTATCCTGAACTGCCTTTTCCTGAATATTATTCTACCAACTCCAACAAGGAAAAGATTATATAGAATTTTTCCTTGACCTCCTGGTTTACTATTGGAACCCTTTCTAATGACCCTCCCAACACATTTAGCCTTCTCTGGAATGTTCTCTTTGCATTCAGTTTTTGTGCTCCATACAGCTGGTTGGTCACTGACCTGGGGGTCCCCAAGGAATTCCCTTAATTTGCAGAGATTTCCTCTCACTTCCTGTTTGGATATTTCTCTTAACATACTGTCCCAAAGCCAAACGGGAAAAAGAGGGCAGAAATAAACCTTACAGGGGTTATAACCCTCCCTTACTCTAACCAAAATGAAATATAAAAAAAAAAAAAAAAAAAAAAGGTTTTCCTATAGCTCTACGTTAAAGTTTTTCCCTGTGCACTGATGCAAAGCTTTTTTCTGAGCAACAATGCAAAGTTTTTCCCTGCGTACCAAAGCAACTTTTTACTGAGCACCAATGCAAAAGTTAAAGGTTTGCACTAAACACCAACGCAAGTAGTGTTTTTGTAACTGTCATGTTGATATTTAGTTTGCAACTCTGTTTTATATTTTGTTAGCGTTCGTTATATTTACATTATTATTGCTATATCTACAACTCTCTGTTGAAACTAATGTTTTGCAATCTGTAGACGAGAAAGTGATTGCAGGTGTTCCCTGAGATCTTAACATGTTTCCAGGGGTTCTTTGAGCGTAAATTGGGTGAAAATTGCTGATCCAGACAGACAATTAGACATGCATACTTAAAAAAGTAATTTACATAATCAATTTCCATTCTCCCAAGTCCAGCCCATGCATATAGCTACCATGTTTGTAGAATAGTGAACACTACCATCCAGAATCTAGAGAATAAATATTATGTAAAATACATAATGCGAGACAGACCCCACATGTGACACCTTTAATACCAAAGTACTGTAAAAAAATTGCCAAAATTAAATTTTTACCAAACATTTTGCATGTTCTGTGTTAACATTTTTACTGTATTTAGATAATATAGTTAGTTTTTGTTTGTTTGAAATTAAATCTAGGTATTTATCCACATTAACATTTAAGCTCCCAAAACACTTTTGTTGATGCACTGCATATCATGTGCATTACCACAATGCATGTTGCAGGGCCAATCATTTTAGTGGCACCCCAACACACTAAAGCAGCACAGCTCTGTTGTACATGCATTCTAGCCCACTACCATACTTTGTGGTGCACTAAAACTGAAAAATGCTGCAAGTTTGTACTTGTATATTCTGCAAAACATAATAAAAGTAAAGTATTGGCCCTAAATCCATTTTTTCCCACTTCCAAATTATATTGCGGGACAAGAATGAACTTTATGCTGGCAAATTACTTTTTTGTCACCTTTGACCTCTTCCTTAGACCGCTTAGTTTAACACATAGGGATTGACCAGTCACACCTTTATAATAGTCTATTCATATATAACTGCACTGGGTTGAAAAAGTAATTATACCAGTATTGACCTTTAGCTATACTGTAGACGAGACCCAAGATGGCACCTGTAGGCAGAATGGTGGGCACCCTTTGTAAGTCAAAATTTATCTCATGTTAAAGAGGAAGTAAAGCCAAAAATAAATAAAATAAACACACCCTGCAAGGCAAAGGCATAATGAGCTAGTATGCATAGTCACTCCAACGCATGCGCACAGGAGCAGACACTCGCGGCATATCGCTGCGATCTGCGGCCTGCCCAGTGCGCCGCTGTCTACGGCGCATGTGCCGCAGACAGTGGTGGCTGTCTTCGGGTAAATATCTCCTAAACCGTATAGGTTTAGGAGATATTTCTTGGACCTACAAGTAAGCCTTAATCTAGCCAACTCAAACATTAAAAGATTTTCATATTGCCCTTACTGGTGCCATACATCTTCCTCCTCACTTACTAAGTGACACGACTGTAACTTACCTTCCGCAAGGCTTCAAAAAACTGCTGCACTAAAGCCAGGTCCTTGGTGAAAAGCTGAGGCATTCGACTACAAGAGAGAAAAAAAAAGCAATAGTCAAATATATGCTTTGCTATAAAATCTGGCAATATAACATCTCTTTATTTGAAGTAACGTACCCAGAGAGTTTACCAACACCACTATAAGCCATTGACAGCAACTTTGGATCCTAAAAATAATGATAAAATGGTAAAGTCAAGTCCAGTAAGAAAACAGAATTTCTGACCACAATAAAGTCCTGCAGGAGTTGAATGCAATTTTTGCTTGTAATGGTCAGCTTTAATTCATGTAAAACCTTTATCCCAAATGGGGGGGGGGACTGTTGCTATAACTGCTTAAAAGATGTACGAACAAAGCTTTTTTGGCCATACTTCTCTTCTGGGTCACAGGAGTAGGCCAAGGCTTGCCATACAAGATTCATTTTCTTTCCTTCAACCAGCAAGTTGAATGAAAAAAAAAAATGTTGATTCCCCCATACACACATTTGAGGTGGATGGGTTCAGCCCTCCCATGGAGCCATTGTTTTCTGAGAGCAGGGAGACTTCACCATCAGAATACACATCCGCACCGCTGCCTATAGCCTGCAACACTAATTGAGCAAACATTTCCAACAGGCAGGTTGTAAAGAAGTCGATCAAGAGATTGATTTTCATACAACCGGCCTGCATATAGATGGGTCGAAAAGTGTCCGATTTCTGCTGAACAGGCAAAATTTTGATCCATCTATGGCCAGCTTTACTTGCTCTCCTGTGACCCACAATCAGCTGACAGCAGTCTAAACCCCACTATCGGCTGACATCACAGAGCCGCCTCTCCAGACTCTGGAAGGATCCTGACCACTCCCCAGCCAAGCACTTCAATGAACAATAACAGCTTTCAGAGAACCATGATCATGTGATCACTCAGCTGGTGGGGGGACAGCTGGAGCACCAAACTGATGCTACAGCATGAAGGCAAATATGTGTGTTTATTTTTTATTACCATACTTATTTAAAAAGGATTAGCTGGAGTTTAGCTTTTTTTTTGTGTGTAAAACACCTAATATTTGTATATTGCAATCATATCTCCTCTCAAGTGTCTCTTGCCCAGGGAGAATAAAATTTAGCACTTGTAGTCATTCCTCATAATTGAGGTCCTCCAGTCCCCATATTAATTTAGTTGCCTTTCTCTGGACTCTCTCCAGATCCAGCACATCATTTCTGGAGGATTGGTGACCAGAACTGGAAGGCATATACCAGATGCAGCCAAACCAGAGTTTTATAAAGTGTCAGAATAATCATCTTCTCTCTTGAGTAAATTTCCTTTTTAATGCATGCTAATATGCTGCTGGCATTGGTAGCCGCAGATTGACACTGCATGCTATTGCTCAGTCTGTCTTCTACTAGGAACCCTAGATCCTTTTCCAACATGGAATCCCCTAGGGCAGTAATTCTCAACCTTTCTAGTGCCATGACCCCTTGATAAAATTTCCCAAATTGTGGGGACCCCCAACAGTAAAAATATTTTCGTTGGTCATTTCATGGCTGTAATTTTGCGACCGTTATGAATCAAAATATAAATATCTACTATGCGAGATGTATTTTCATTCTTACAAATTTAACATCTTAAAGTGTAATGATTAATCACAAAAACAATCTAATATACAGAGCAAAAATGTATTTACAATTAACATATAAGTTATAAATAAAATGCCCCACTGAGAGACAGGGTAAGTCCCAGGCAGACGGCAGGCGGGGGCACAGTGGGAGCATTTGAGATGGCACAGTGGCAGCATTTGATAGTACAGTGGAAGCATTTGATCTTCACAGTGGGAGCATTTGATATGGCACACTGGTGGCAATTCATTGACACAGTGGCTGCGTTTGATGGGCACAGTCGCTGCGTTTGATGTATATAAATGCTTTTATTAATTAGTATCTCTGATTACCAAAGTCACTGGTGTTCCGTCAGAATCAGTAACCAGTCTGTGTGAACCAGAAGTGATGATTCGTCGCCACCATCTTGGTAGACTCATCCTCAGCAAGCAGACTTCGGTGGGTCTAAAAAGATGTCAGCTTGCCGACTTCTAAGTGTAGTCTTACTGTGGACGAGAGTACCAAGACGGCGGCGACAGAACGTCACTTCTGTTCGGTCTCTCCTTTCCCGGAAGTGACATATCGCTGCTTTTATATCCCCCCTCCCCCCAAGTGCGTTACCTTACATTTTTGAATGTTCAACTTCATTTGCCATGTATTGGCCCACTCCATTCATTTATGCAGGTCCACTTGTAAAGTTTCTATATCCTGCCGTGTTATTGCCCTGCTTATTTATGTGTAGTCAGTAAACACAGAGATCAAGCTATTTATCTCATCCTCCATTATTTTTAAATAATTAAATTACACAGCATTGGTCCCAGGAGAGAGCCTTGGGGTACACCACTTACCACTCTAGACTATTCGATATTTAATCACAACCCTTTGGACATGCCCCCATAGCCAGTTTTCTATCCAGGTACATACCTTATGATCCATGCTTACAGACCTCAGCATGTAGATTAAGGGGGCCTTTATCAAATGCTTTTGCATTCCAGATATACCACATCCACCAGCCTACCTTTGTCCAGATGGCAGTTCACTTTCTGTAGAATGTTAATAGGTTGGCTTGGCAAGAACGACCTTTTGTAAACCCGTGCATGGCTAATTGTACTGTTTTCATCAGCAAATTCTTGGATATAGTCCCTTATCATCCCCTTAAATAGTTTACAAACTACCAACGTTAGACTGATAGGCCTATAGTTCCCACGAATAGATCTCTGCCTTTTTTTTTTAATATTGGTACCATGTAGGCTTTTCGCCAATCAGCCGGTACCAATCCTGTCAGTATGTGATCCATGAAGATTATGAAGGTTTTAGCCAGACCGCTATTCCTGACGGAGTTCTGTAAGGATTCTCAGGTGTAAGCCTTCTGGTCCCTGGGATTTATTTATGTTAAATTTCTCTAATCCTTTCTGGGTAGATCCTGTGGCACGTTGCTAACAATACTGTCGTGGTCGGAATACCCCCTACTTTTCCTGTGTGAAAACTGGAGGAGAAGAAAGCATTTAGCACTGCTGCCTTCTCCTTGTCATCTGTAACCACCTTCCCCTTCCTCATCCTTTGTGGGGCCTATGTGTGCAGTCCTTGCTTTTTTTTTTACTCTGAATACATTTAAAAAGCTTCTTGGAATTATTTTTCACGCTCCTCCGCTATGTCGCTCATATTCTTTTTTAGCAGCTCTAAATTGCGTTCCTTGTATTGTTTGAATGCTGACACCAACCCCTCCACTTTGTACTTTTTAAAGGCCAACATTTTTTGTCCTTCATATGACATTTTACTTTTTGGTTCAGCCACCCAGGTTTAACTACTTGCCGACCAGCCACCATCATTATACTGCGGCAGGTTGGCATGGTCCCACAAGCTGTCGTAGCTGTATGTCGGCTCCTTTAAGCGGGATAGGAGGCTTGCGCCACCACTGCACTGCATGGGTGCCGATGCTCATGATTAAATCATGGGCACAAGAGGCAGAACAGGAACGTGTGTGGGTAAAGTGTCCGCCATAATGTTGCAGTCATGATGAAAATCACAAATCACTGCCATTACTATAAAAAAAAAAAAAAAAAAAATAATAAAAATGACATAAATCAATCCCATATTTTGTAGATGCTATAACTTTTGCACAAAACAATCAATATACGCTTATTGCTATTTTATTACCAAAAATATGTAGAAGAATACAAATTGGCCTAAAATGAGAAAAAATATGTTTTTTTTTGTTTTGTTTTTTAAAAACGCTAATAATTGGGGATATATATTATAGCAAAAAGTACAAAATATTGTGTTTTTTTCAAAATTGACGCTCTGTTTTTGTTTATAGCGCAAAAAATAAAAAAAACCCCCGCAGAGATGATCAAATACCACCAAAAGAAAGCTCTATTTGTGGGAAACAAAGCACATCAATTTTGTTTGGGTCCAGCATCGCACAACCGCACAATTGTCAGTTAAAGTGACACAGTGTCAAATAGCAAAAAGTGCTCTGGTCATTGAGCAGCCAAATCTTCCGGGGCTGAAGTGGTTAACCTTTGTTCTTCTATATTTATTACCCCTTGGAATGCACTTTGTGATACGTTTATTTAATATATTCCTAAAGCATTCCCATTTTTCCTGTGTTCAATGTTTCAAGGATTTGGTCTCAAATATCCTGCAGCATTGAGCGCAGTTTAGAAAAGTTGGCTCTTTTGAAATTTTTACTGTTTTTGTACTCCCCACGTGCCTCCCTTTCCTATGATTTATGTGGTCGCTAGTTCCCAAGTTGTCCCATATTTTCACATCTGCAATCAGATCTGTATCATTTGTCATTTTAAAGATCTAGCAATGCGTTGCTCCTAGTTGGGGAATCTACCAATTGGGACATGAAGCTGTCCTGTGATCATTTAAAGAAATGGCAGGCCTTCAAAGAGTGGGCTTTCTCTTCCGCCCAGTCAATGTTGGGATAGTTGAAGTCCTCCATTATGACGACATTTCCCTGTCTTGCTGCCATTTTTTAATTGTGAAAGGAGATCCAACTCCTCCTCTTCCCTCAGGTTAGGGGGCCTGTAACTCACCCACACTAGTAATTACCCACTTACTTACACTTATATCGACTCAACCTCCCCCCCTTGCCCCATCCCTGTCCCTGTCCCTCCGATACAAGTAATACCCCTGGATGTTTGCCAGCCAAACATGTGAGCTGTGAAACCAAAGTTTTTGATATTCTCATGAAGTCCACATCCTCCTCACATAGTAGCAGCTCCAGTTCCTACATTTTATTGACTTGTATTGTATTGTATTGGTGCATATTTTTTTTCCCATATGATTTCTCAGGCTTCGTTTTTGATTTGGCAACTCATTTACCCCAAGATTAGATGTTATGGATATAATATCACTAGTGTCTCCACTATTTCCCTCTGTCTTATTCTCACTGACGGTTATTGCTACCTCTCAAGCCTCACCCCCCCCCCCCCCCCCCATCCATACCTAGTTTGAAAGCCCCTCCAACTTTGTGGCCATCTTTCTTCCCAATAGAGCTCTACCATCCCAGACAAAAGGTGCTCTCCATCCTTACTAAAGAACTGGTAACTGACTGTGAACTCAGCCCAGTTCACCAGGAACCCGAAACCTTCTTTCCTACACCAGTTCCTCAGCCACTTGTTCAATTGCCTAATCTCCTGCTGATTCTCTGGGTGTGGCTTGAGGCACAGGTAATTGTGACAGACCTAGCCGGGAGAGGGGCTTTTGGAAAGAACTGTAAGACCTTTGTTTCAGCTCCCATGTCCCTCTTATGTGTAAGATACCCTGTTTCTATTAGGGGCACAGGGTGACCAAGCAAATGGGACAGTAATAATTTATCCACAATATCTCCCAGGAAATATACAAAGAATATTCCTGGTTTATTTGATTCTGAACTGTACGTGTTGTGAATTGAAAGAGCTGATCACATTGGCCTCTGTACAATGTGGGAGATGGATAGTCTGCTACTGGGGGATCCTGCTATTGTGTGAAGGAGTACTGTGTTTATACTGATAATGTGGATTATGTCTTCTGAGCTAGAAGACAGCAAGTCTGACCGAAAAGGTCAGACCGCTAATTCATTTAGGCTGGTTAAATGGTTAATTAGCTAAATTTAGGTTTCTGGTTACAGTTGTATTGTTAGGGTAATTTGTTTAGGAATCTCCTTCTCAAGTGTATAAAAGATTGTATTCCTGTTCTAATCAATAGTTATATTTCTGGTGAGCTCCAAAACTGCTCTTGCTTGGTTCTTGGGGTTACTATGGCCAGATCCATTGGTCTAGTGTTCCAGAACTTGGGAAGCGATATACTGACGGAAGCACTCAAGCGGAGTGTGGGACGTTCCGTTTTCAGATAAAACTACCTTGGAGGTCGTGTCCTCAATCTATTCCCCAAGTCCCTAATTTTTTAGGAATCTCTACCTTCCAATCACTTTGTCATTGGTGCCAACGTGTACCATGACAGCTGAGTCCTCTCCAGCACCACCCAATAATCTGTCCACCCGATCCGCAATGTGCCAAACCCGAGCACCGGGTAAACACTGTTCGGCGACCAAGGTCTTTTTTGAAAGATTGCCCTCTCTGTCCTCCTAATAACTGAGTCCCCTACTACCACTACTTGTCTAACCTTTCCTGCATCTCTGCCCATCTCCTTACCAGAACAGTCACTCCCCTGGCAGCTAGGGGAGAGCGCCTGCTCCAGCACTGCCACCCCTGAATTTAAAATTCTCTCCATTATGCAACTTGCCATATATTTTGGGGTGTATTAACTCAGAACTAGCCTTCCTAGCACTCTACCCTCTACCCCTCCTTCTAGCCTTCACCCAGCTACCTACCTCTGTCTCCTGTGCCTTCAACCTCCTAACGCTGGCCCTCCCCAGCACCTGCTGGGTAATTTCCATACTCCTTTCCAGGCTCTTGATGCTGCACAGTGTTGCCACCTTGTTTTCTAGATCCAGTTTAAATCTAAACAGATTACCTGTAGAATCTTTTAAACACTGTTAACTATTCAAACTATATTGGTCATTACTCCTATGCAGTTAAGCAAAATAATACTTGAGTATTGATTTTGTTTTTCAGCCTTACACTTCATAAATGTGCATTCACACTGTATTGGATTGTCACATGGCCCAGAATCTCAATATAAAGCCTTATTACTTCCCACAATACCAAATTCATACTGCCTGTTATGTATTTTTTGTGATTTTCGCTAAACTATAATCAAATACATACATATTAATTGAATGTTACATAAAAAAAAATACCTTACCTCTTTATACTCATTGATCAGCTTTGTTAGCCCATTCAGAAGCATGGGACCCAGAGGTTTTATTTTGTTATCAGGGCATCTGTAGAAGACCAAAATGTCACAAATCATTAAAAAAACATGCAGTCATTAAAATTTCCACAAACTAAAACTAATCTTCCAATTTTCAATATGCTTTACATAGTCATTCTTAACATTTGCGATCAGTATATTAAAGCTGTATACTGAAACAATGGTATGCAACTTGCTGTTTATTGCAAGTCTTCAACAATCAAGGAATTTGGGTGCAGTTTTTGAAGACTGTATGGTTTCTAAAGCCTGTTTCATTGTGCCAGGAACATAGGAACAGACCCTTTCTAGAGCATATGATAAAGTACACACTGTAAACATTTTGTGCATTGACCCTTGAGATGTAATAATGGCATGTGATCTGCATGTTTTTGTAAGCTTTGTGCTTTAAAACAATTTACAACCAAATAGCAGGATGCCTGCAGGTCCCTGTAGCTTGTTTGATGTGCTGGGAATAAACAAGATTTGTGTGGATCTTACAAGCAGTTGCATATTATTATACTCCATTAAGATTTGGTTATATGGGAGCAAGTAACCCAAAACTGCATAGCAGATTTAGCAAAATGAACAGAAGGTACTACACAGAGCCATTTACATTTCCCTTAATAGTCTGGAGAGAGTTATTTAATTTGCATTAGATCTTGATAAGACTTTTGGAACTGAAGAGTGGCATAGAACAAGAGGGCTACAGGGACTTAAATGACAGATGTTTTTTTGGGGGTTTTTTAAGTGCAAGCTGGGAAAAGGAGCTTGTTGGTACTCTTACTGTAGCTATATTTTAACATACTTATGGGGTGTTTCTCTCCCCCCCCAATTTATTTTTTTAACTAAGAATCTCCAAGGGTGCTAATAAATGTAAATTCTGTCACTGTTTTTGTGAACATTTCCATTTACAAAATGATTTCTGGCTGATTGCCATTGGTTGCTGACTTTATTTTATCAGCACGTGACTGACTGTTTTGTTGCTAGGAAAGGAAAAGACCTGAATCAGTGTATTCCTTTTTCTGCTATTTAGTGAGACAAGAATAGCTGAAAAACATGCAAGTGGCAAAAAAAAAAAAAAAAAAGGTACAGATTCTCCTCCCCCCCCCCCCCCCACCCCCCAGCGGTTTCTCCGAAATAAAAAATAAAATAAAAATCCCAGTGGGAAGGTTTATACATCCTGATTTACAACGTGGGTCTTCCATTTACACCTCTGAAAAACAAGCAGTCATCTATTTTCTATATAGTTTTTGGCTAGTCCTGATTATTTTGGATGGAGGTTTCAGAGTTAAATTTAGGCTCCCCAACTGAAAGCTGGGAACACATGTTAAAGTGGAATTCCAGGCTATCCCTAGCTGTACTTAAACCTGTTCCCACCCACCTTCTAAATCCTATTCTAACTACCCTGTGAATGGGGTTGCTCCGGTCCGGTCACGCGATCTCCCCAACAGCTGGCTTCAGGGGAGAGGAGAGATTTCTAATGGCTGAAATGCCTGTGTGGTGATGTCACCCATAGGCAAGCTATGGGGCATCTGTTGGCTATCTTTATTCTCCCCTGAAGCTGCTGCAGAGAGCAGATCCCGTGACCAGACTGTGCCCTTAGAATAGGTAAGTATAAGCATCCTCCTTTTACAAGGTGGTTAGAATAGGATTTGGAAGGGGTGGGAGCAGGTTTAATTTTAAGATCTACAACAAATATTGCCAATAGATACTGACAAAACAATGCATACAAGTGTCTTCATACTCCATATGCACATATACTATAACTTGTTCCACACTCCTGTAAGAAGTTCGGTGTGTGTGTGTGTACGTACATACACACACGCACACACACACCCTGGCGATCGTGGATGGCACATGTCCCTCAGACACAGCCCATCCCGATCATGGTAAACAGCCAATGAAATTGACTATTTACAATTGTGACCGGCTGCGATTGGACACAGCTGGTCACATGGTAAACAGAAGCCCCGTTACCAGTAGATCCCAGTTTCTTCTCCTCCCACACCGATCGTGCGAGGAGAGCCAGGATCTGCGAGTGACCCACTTTTCTATGGTTAGGTTACACATTACTGTGCACCACACGGCCCCCCCAATAAAGAGAACCTGTCACCAGGGGTCTGTCACACAGCCTATCAGTACCGCAGGCTCTCCGTACCAGCCACCATGTCCAAAAGATTTTTTAAACTGGGAGGAGGCATATACAATCCTTACTAGAGCAGCAGGGAGCTCTCATCGTCAGATTCTGGTTCGGAATTCGAGCCAGTAGGGTATTGAATCGGAGTCCGTCCCAAATGAATAAGGAGAACAAGATTATAAGACCTAACGACCACCAGCAGTGTCATACACCCCAATGGCACCAACACAAACGGAGCTAGACCCCAGTACCAGCGCTGGAATAACACACCAAACCCGAATAATCCAGGCCCAAACCTACCTTCCCGATGCCCTGGCAAATCCTGTATGCTTTGCCTGCCAGCTCAGGGTCAGCTACAATCCCCCCTTTCATCGCACAGCCAAGTGTGCAGACCAACACTACAAATTTTTCTCAATTAGATTTTGTTTTTCCCCACAAGATTTGCTGCTATATTATATATATATATATATATATATATATATATATATATATATATATATATATATATATATATATATAATTATGGACCAAACAAATCTCTTTCCAGAGCAAATGTATTGCCTCCAACCCAATTTCGTCCTACGCCCGTATATTTTCTTCAGTGACGTCTCACACTAGACAGGTTAAAATGGTTTTTGGCCTTATATTCAATATCGGGCTTACAAAGAAAAACAAAATGCATGCCTACTGGTCCACCAACCACATCCACCACATGCCAATTTATTCTGCTGTCGTGTCCCAGACATGCTATGACATGGATTATGCACTTCCTACGTTTTAACAACTGCTCGCAGTGCCCTCCCTGATATCATCCCAACCATGATAAATTGTATAAAATACACCCCCTTTTCCAAGCGATTTGCTGAAGTGTATGTCCCAGACCAAAATATTTGTGTGGATGAATCCCTTATCCTCTTTACTGAAAAAAAAGAATTGCTACTCTACATAAAGATGGCCTAGGCTATAAGAAGATTGCCAAGACACTGAAACTGAGCTGCAGCATGGTGGCCAAGACCATACATCGGTTTAACAGGACAGATTGCCACTGCAGTCCTCTGCCACTCCTCCATGACATCATGGAGCTGGTGGATGTTATAGACCTTGCGCTCCTCCACCTTCCGTTTGAAGATGCCCCACAGATGCTCAATAGGGTTTAGGGCTGGAGACATGCTTGGCCAGTCCATCGGCTTCTTTAGCAAGGCAGTGGTCGTCTTGGAGGTGTTTTTTGGGATCGTTATCATTAGAGGTCGAACAATATGGGTTCTTCTCTGGCCGATGGCAATGGCGATATTTAGAAATCAGAACGGCCGATATTATATGATGCAGATTTTTGCAGGCTGATATTTTAGGCCAATTTTTTCTTTTTCTTTTTGGCAGGTGACACTGATTGGCACTGGCAGATGGCACGTTACATGACAGTTTTCATTCATGGCATGGCTTGAATGTAATTATTTTGGAAAACAGTTAAAGCAGTATTAAACCCAAGACAAAAAATGTAATGCATTGTAGCTTGCCAATCAGATGCGATGGCTGCATGAATTTTTTTTTTTTTTTTTTTTTTTTAGGCCTTAACAACCCCACCCCCCCTGTTTTCACTGGTGATCTTGCCAGTAACACACCTCCTGTATTAGGGTGTCTACACTATGGATGAAGGAGCACCTGTTAGTCTTTAACAGCAGCAGCATTGTCAGTCTTGGGTGAAGGGAAGTGTTATATGTACTAGATGTATTAGCATGTATTAGCCAAACTCCAGCTAACACGTTATCAGTTACAGCAAACAGTTTTATTCCCTTTTGGGATAAATGTTTTACATAAAGGCTGATCATTGTATACAGCCTCTGTCAGTGGAAAATGGTTTGTTTAAACACTCCAACTGCTACATTTGCAGGAGAGCTTGTTCTGTTGAAAGACAACAGACTTACTGGCTTGATCAACAGATGAAAATAAAAGGAAAGAAAGCCTAAAAAAAAAAAAAAAACAAAAAAAAAAAAAAAACAAACAGATGCAGCCATCACATCGAAGAAATCAAAGTTTTCTTTGGGGATTAAAAGCTTTTTAAATCAATGGTTTTAGTTCCAATTTAAATGTTTTATTACACTGACCAATCATTCTGTAATTACAATTGCTTACGTTGAACAGAGGTGATGCACAAATTGCAGAGATAACATCCTTAACTTGGCATTCGTATTTCCACCAAACAGCCCATCATATACCACCTATAAAATAAAGAAAAGAGAGACTAAAGATTATTTATGCACATCAAAGCTCTGTCAGTCCACTGTACTTAATTTGCAATCATGCCCATAGCTTCCATACAAAACACCAGTTATTTTTTTTTTCCCCCCCTTCATACACTGTAGCTACTGACTTTTAATAAGGACACTTACCTGTCCAGCAAGCGCGTGATGTCGGCCACCCGGAGGCTGATCCGTCCATCGGATCGGCTGCTCGCTCCGCCATCCTAAGAGAAACAGGCAGTGGAGCCTTGCGGCTTCACTGTCCATTTCCTACTGCGCATGCATGAGCCGTGCAGCGCTTTGTGAATGGCCCCATTGTTTCCTGGGACACACACATGTCCCAGAAGACAACAAGGCCACTCGCCAAGGAGGAGGAATTGAAGAAACAGCACCGCAGAATAGGAAGAGGCAGAGGCAGAGGCAGATTAGGAAGACTGCATTGCCAGACCCAAATGCCGTTCACGCGCGCGGACGGCTGTTAATTTTAAACAAGGGGTGACTGGTTAATGAGCGAGGAGGCGCAGCGCCTTGTGCGGGACGTAGCATCCACGAAGAGCACGCGGCACAGGCTCTGGGGCGCAAGCAGACCTTGCAACTAAGACATTGAAAACAAGACATTTTCTCAAGCAGGAGATCTCCACCTTGAATGCAACTGGAGAGATGGTGGTCTGACACACAGGAGCGCTGAGGGCAGGAAAGGAAAAGATGTGTACAGGCATTTCCAGTACAGGAAAAAAATACGTTTTACTCAGCACCAAGCTGAACTTTATGGCGGCATTTGTATTGCTAGACTATTGCTCAGCATTTAGTGCTTTTACTTAGTGCCTCTGCTTTTGTGCTTAGCACTATGGCTTCCAAATGAGACACCACAAAGAAGGTAGCAAAAATGCCACCCCAAGGGGCTGGGAACTTCAGTCGTGCCTCCACACTGTCATCCTCTCCTGAAATACCAGATGGGGCAAGCCAGGGTGAGTCATTGGAACCAATTCGTGGTGCAGTTGCTTCTCACATCTCAGCCCCTGTATACATGACTGAAGATGCATTTTCATCCGCCCTGCTGGGCCTAGAATGAAGATGGTCTGCTTTAATCGCATCCTCCATCCAAAAAGTATAGGAAGCGTGTTAGATCCCCCTCCCCCACCTTAGACCCTTCACCAAGGGAACAGTGGGTAGAGGATGAGGTGTTACCTCCAGGCGACTAGGAGGAAAGATAAACCGATTACTCCTCTGCAGAGGAAACAAAAAACGGTGGATGAACCCTTTTCAGCCTCGCAATCTGAAAAATTGCTGGTGCAATCTCTTACTGAATGGTTCGTTCCACTTTTAAGCTACCCCTAACGGAGTCAGCTGAAAGTTCAGTTTCTTAAGTTCCGTAAAACCCTCACAACATTTGCATGCATTTCCTGTCCATGCATTATTGGAACAGTTTATTTTTGCTGAATGGGATCACCCAGATAAGCATTTTCTCCCTCCAAAGAGATTCTCAGTTCTCTATCCCATGGAGGAGAAATTCACCAGCAGTTGACACTGTGATTTCCAGTGTGAATAAAAGTCTAGCTTGTCCAGCAGACAATGCACAAATGCTTAAGGATCCAACAGATAAAAGGTTGGAATTCCTGTTAAAAGCCTCTTTCTTTGGCAGGTGCAGATACTGCAGTCGCTGCAATAGGCATCTGTCAATCCCTAAAGGACCAGTTTAGACAGGGCCTTAAAAAGGTTCCTGTACAAGAAGCCTGGGATTTGGCCAAACTACCAAGAGCTATGTTTTGCCATAGACGCCATTAAAGATTCTATTCACCAGGCGTCCCACCTTACGCTTATGCTAGTACACGAGTAGGATTCTGTGGTTAAAAAATTGGTCAGCCGAAGCACCGTGACTGGGTTTCCTTTTCATGGGGATCGGCTATTTGGGGATGATTTGGACAAATGCATCCAAATGATTTCTAGTGGGAAAAGTACTCTTGCCAGTCAAAAGAAAGAATAAACACCCTTCATTTAAGCTGACTCTTTCTTCTGCACTAGGGGCATCTGCCTCTAGGCAGTGGAAACTGCCTCCAGAGTCAGACTCTGGAGTAAAACCCCAGGGTCAGGCCCAGGCACAAAAGAAGTCTTGGGGGCGGAAACCTGCAAGACAGAATTCTAAAGCCTCATTATGAAGGGGTGCCCCCCCCCCTCGTCAGGGTGTGGGGGGGGGGAAGACTTCTGCAATACTTAGAAGTCTGGCAAGAGGAAATTCAGGACAGATGGGTCATCTCCACGGTGTCTCTAGAATACAAACTAGAATTTCGGGAGTTTCCACCATCTCGTCAAACGTTCCCAAAGATCCAGGGAAAAGGCAATCTCTGTTTCAGGCAAAAGACTGATTCCTGGCTCAGGGGGTAATCATAAATACCCACAGAAGAGCAAGGGTTTGGGGTTTTATTCAAACCTCTTTACAGTACCAAAACCGAATGGAGATGTCAGACCCATCCTAGATCTAAAAAAAATCTAAACCAGTTCCTGAAGATCTGTTCCTTTCACATGGCGTCAATCAGTTCAGTGGTTTCTATCCTACAAGGAGAACTTCTGGCATCTATTGACATCAGGAATGCATATTTGCATATTACTATATTTCCCGCTCAAAAGTTTCTGCAGTTTGAGATAGAACAGCAGCATTTTCAGTTTGTAGCCTTGCCCTTCGGGCTGACTACAGCACCCCGGGTGTTTACAAACGTTCTGGCCCCACCTCTAGCCAGGTTAAGGGCACAGGGCATAACTTTCTTGGCATACCTAGACGATCTATTGCTAATAGACCAGTCGGTGGCTCGTTTGGAGCATTGCAACCAGTTACCTGGAAAGTCTAAATTGGATTCTCAACCTAGAGAAGTCTTTCTTAAAACCACTAAAAAGGCTGGAGTACTTGGGTCTAAACATAGACACAACTCAGAAAAAAGTGTTCTTGCCTCAGGCAAAGATCAACTCCATAAGAGACCTGGTGCAGATGGTCAGGTCGAAAGCAGATCCCTCTATTCGCCTTTGCAGGAGGTGGTTAGGAAAGATGGTAGCTTCATTCAAAGCAGTTCCCCTATGCCCAGTTCTATTTGAAACTGTTACAAAAGTATCCTGTCTGCTTGGAACAAAACGATTCAAGCTTTAGACTTGCCAATGCGGCTGTATCTAAGGGTATCCCAAAGCCTCAGTTGGTGGTTGCTAACCCAGAATATGCTAAAAGGAAAATCCTTCAGACCAGTTATCTGGAAGGTGGTAACAGATGCCAGCCTTTCAGGCTGGGAAGCAGTGCTAGAAAAGACAACTGTCCAGGGACACTCGTCAAGGACAGAAAGGACCATCAACATCCTAGAGATCTGGGCAGCAGGTCTGGCTCTAAAGGCCTGAACATTCAGGTTACGGGGTTGTCCTGTCAGGATCCAATCCGACAATGCCACAGCTGTGGCTTACATCAATTACCAAGGGGGCACCAGGAGTCTCGCAGCACAGAGGGAGGTGAACCATATCCTAACTTGGGCAGAAAGGAATGTTCCGTGCTTATCAGCAGTTTTCATTCTGGAAGTAGAGAATTGGCAGGTGGACTTCTTGAGCCACCAGCAGTTGCTGCCAGGGAAATGGTCTCTTTACCCTGACATTTTTCAGACTGTTTGCCAGAAATGGGGGGACTCCGGACGTAGATCTTTTGGCATCCAGGTTCAACACAAAGTTGGTCAACTTTGTGTCCAGGATGAGGGATCCACCCGCATGTGGAACAGATGCGTTGGTGACCACTTGGCAATAGTTCTCACCGATTTATGCATTTCCCCCTATTCAGTTGCTGCACGACTTCTTTGCAGGATCAAGCTGGAAAGAAAGCCGGCAATTCTGATAGACCCAGAGTGGCCCAGGAGGTCCTGGTATACAGAAATCTTAAAGATGGTGGTGGAGGATCCATGGTCCCTTCCACTATGGCCAGACCTACTTTAACAGGGGCGAATATTCCATCCTTCCTACGGTCTCTAAATTTAACGGCTTGGCTATTGAAACCCACATTCTGAAGAAACGTGGGCTTTCTGGGTCAGTTATCTCTACCTTGATTAATAAAAGGAAGCCAGCTTCCATAACTATATATTATAGAGTCTGGAGGGCTTATGTTTCCTGGTGTGAATCCAAGGGTTGGCACCCTCAGAGATCTATATATTAGGCAGAATTCTTGCCTTTCTACAATTAGGGGTAGAGATGAAGTTGGCCTTGAGTACCACCTTTGAACCCTTGGGACTTGAACTTAGTTTTGTCAGTGTTACAAAAACAGCCATTTGAACTGATACAGCATATTCCCTTAGTCTTTCTGGCAAGGAAGTTAGTGTTCTTGGTTGCTATATCCTCAGCAAGGAGGGTTTCGGAATTGGCTGCTCTTTCTTGTAAAGGGCCATACTTGATTATTCATGAGGACAGAGTGGTGTTGCGCCTTCATCCAGGTTTTCACCTGAACCAAGATATTGTCCTGCCATTGTTTTTTTTCAAAACCATGTTCCAGGGAAGAGAAGTCACTACATTGTCTTGATGTGGTGAGAGTGGTCAAAGTCTAAAGACGACTGCTCAAATCCAGAAGACTGAGGTCTTATTTATACTGCCAGAAGGTCCTAAGAAAGGACAGGCAGCATCGGAATCCACTGTCGCTAAGTGGATTCGGCAAGTTATAATTCAGGCTTATGATTTAAGGGGTAAGATTCCACCTTTTCAAGTCAAAGCACACTCTACAAGGGCAGTTAGTGCTTCTTGGGCAGTGCGTCACCAGGCCTCCATGGCTCAGATCTGTAATGCCGCAACTTGGTCTTCCATACATACATTCACCAAGTTCTATCATGTGGATGTAAGAAGGCATGGAGGATATTGCCTTTGGGCACAGTGTGTCAAGTCTGGGGGTGCCCTACAGGTTGTGTCTCCCTCCCCTCAAATAGCATTTCTACGGGACATCCCACATAGTGACTACTATGGTGCTCGGTGTCCCGCGATGTACGATAAAGAGAATAGGCTTTTTATATCGGCTTACCTGTAAAATCCTTTTCTTGGAGTACATCAGGGGACACAGAGGTCCCTCCACTCTTTTTGGGGTTTAGATATATTGCCTTGCTACAAAAACTGAGGTACTCCTGGTAGGAGGAGGGGTTATATAGGGAGCGAACTTCCTGTATTGGGTATACCAGTGACCATCACCTGAAGGTGCCTATATACTCACATAGTGATTACTATGGTGCTCTGTGTCCCGTTACTCCAAGTAAAGGATTTTACAGGTAAGCAGTTATAAAAATCCTATTTTTATGTCACACTATATTCGTGGAGCAATGTTTCAAAACATAATTTTTTGGGGAAAAAAAAAAAAAAAAAAGAATGAAAAACTAAAAACAGTAAAGTTAGCACAATTTTTTTGTATAAGGTGAAAAATGTTACATCGTGAGATAATCGCTATCTTTATTCAAAGTAAAAAAAACGTGATTCTCATTTTGGCCAGAATCGTGCAGCTCTTTTATATTACACACACACACACAGACACACACACGACTCAAAATGTCAAGTCCTGAGCTACTAGCCAGGTCTCAAGGGTTACTCGCCACCAGTTGGCCTACCCTGCCCCTAAACAAGCCCTCACAAATTATCTCATGAAATTACATTTAAAAAGTTTTATGCAGAATTAAGTTACAAAAATAAACAACTTTATCAGTGCCCCTCAGCTCAGCCTCACCTTTGCCCACCAGTGCGGTCAAACTGTGCCCACCAGTGCAGAGGAAGAGAGGGTGGCTGGATCATGACTGGAGGCAGAGGAAAGTCGCGGGATTACAGAGCGTGGATACCACTCTGATACAGCTTACATTACAATTGCCTCCGTGAGAAAGTGGAGGCTAGGGTAATTTATACAATGAGAAAAATGTAGAGCAGCCTCATGCTGGATAACAATATCAAAACGCAAAAGTATTGATGTTATTACCTTTGTTTCTTGCACAAATGTTTCTGTGCTATATTTTTTGACTACTCCATGAATTATTTGCATTCTTCGATATGTTAGAGAACATTTTTTAAAATGTAGGCTTGTTTCAGGTCAGTCACTAACAATACTGCAGAGTGTAATTTTTTACATTTTGAACACAAAGCATAGGCTTCATATTTTAAGCATCAGTGTACCTGTATGTTGGCTGGAAATAACTCTGCTGCCAGTCTCGACCTCAAAAGATGTGGCACAATCTTCAGTTTAACACGGGTACTGACAGGGTCTCTCTTCTGTTCTGGCTTCTGGACATTTCCCTATCATGAGAAATTTGATGTTTATTTGTATTACAATGACTAAACAAATATAATTATGACAAAATGCAAAAGGACAAAACAGGTTTATGAAGAGTAATTATAACAACATCTTTGTCTTTGTAATTGCATAGGATAGCTCTCATAGAATACAAAGTGCAGTTACATGGTTTTAAACGAAGGAGCTGTTGAATTAACTAAAAACACAACCAATTAAAGCTAAACTCAAGATCATCATCATCATCATCTAAATACACTGCTAAAAAATACATGAGAAAATAGTAATACATGCCAAAGGATTTTTAACTCTGCTCAGTTAGTCTTGTTATTTAGCCACTCGTTTGGTTTAGTCCCTGGATCATTGCATTGGCAGCACAAACTTCAACCAGAACACGCATTGGTCCTTAAAGCAGTAGCACATTGACCACTTGGCTCACTCTACTTTCACCTGTAAAAATGCAGCAAAGCCTGAGGGTTCTCTTCCCTCTCCCAGCCAGAGTGCTGCTGTGCAGGCCATTAGAGAATTTTGATATTAAGACATCCTATTTATTATGCTAGCATTATTTCAGGAAACCTTTAGTGAGAGAGGATGGAGGCAATGGTTGCTAACCATCACTTCGGAAAATTTTAGTTTTCTGGCTGCCAAGCAGATGCAATCACTTTATTTTCAAAGTCTATGAGCTGAAAGAAGTATATAGAGCAACAATACTGAATATGCTCCAAATTCCAAAGTGTCGGCTCTCATGTGAGCTATATGCAATCTCACAGTCTAACTTTCCAGTTTGCATTTTTTGCTCAAGGTAACCCTGATTTTCCAAGCTGCACACTTGTTCAAGGCCACCAACTTTTCAAGCTGGAAACTTGCTCAATGTTACAGACTTTCTAAATCGCATGCTCAAGGTTACTCTAACTCTCCAAGTTGCATGCTCCTGAGTTTGCTTTCACTTTCCAAGCCATGTACTTGCTCCACATCACTGTGACTTAAAGGAGTTGTAAAGGCAGAAGTTTGTTCTTTCTTAATGCATTTTATGCATTAAGATAAAAAGCCTTCTGTGTGCAGCAGCCCCCCTAACACTTACCGGAAGAGCCCGGTCGGGTCAGTGCTCAGTGTCTGAATGGACACAAGGAGCTGCAACAGCTCAGGTGTCCCCATAGCAAGCTGCTTGCTGTGGGGGCAATAACCAGGTGGAAGGGGCCAGGAGCATAGAAAAGGGACCTGAGAAGAGGAGGGCGTGGGCTGCTCTGTGCAAATCCACTGCAACAGAGCAGGTAAGTATAACATGTTTTTTTTTCCTATAAAAATAACAAAGACTTTAGAATCACTTTAAGCCTCAATCAATGCCACTGGCTTTCCAAGCCACGGTCTCGTTCAAGGTTACCCTGACTTTGCAAGCCACATACTTGCTCCACTTCTGTGTGAGCCTTTGCAAGCCACATGCCTGTTCCAGGACACTCTGGCTTTCCAAGCCGCATGCTTGCTACAGGTCACCAACTCTAAGCGGCAAACTAACAAAGTATTGAAGCCAACACAAATTGCAGTTTTCAGAAGGTGATCAGAAAAGAATGTCTACATATTTCTCACATTTTCACATTCAATGATTTTCAAATTATCCATACCTGCATTATTTAATATCTTTAAAGTGTTACTAAACCCACAACAGTAACGGTGGTCGGGGTGCAGGCGCAGAGGGTGTAATATATTGGAGCTTACCAGTCCTTAGCTGTGGTGGTTATAAGCAGGTTTTTTTTGGCTTTTTCCTCTGTTTTCATCTGGCTAGAGACACACTTCTTGTATTAAAGTGCCTCCACCCGGGTAGTGCACAGGGTGCAAATTTGGAAAGCAGCACTGTCAGTCTGGTGGGGAGGGTGTTGGCTGTACTAGTAGATTTAAATACACTAATGAATTTAAGCCAAACTTCAGATAATACTTTATCAGAATTTACAGCAACAGTTTTTTCTCCTTTTAGGATTAAGGTTTGAGGCTGGGTTCACACCGCTGCGGGTGGGAGACCCGGATGTGATTCGCACCGCACTGCAGTGCAAATCACATCCGATCTGTCTGTGCGATGCGAGTTTAGCCATACAGATAGTATGGCTGAATTCGCATCGCACCCACCGCAAACTCGCACAGGACCCTTTTTTGGTCCGCAGCAGAATCGGATCGCATGGGTGTTCACACCATGCGATCCGATTCCTGTCCGAGTTTGCACATCGCACTGCGATATGCGGACTGGTCTGGGGGTGTCATTAAGATTTCATTGACACTCCCAGCAGTCCACATAGGGCAGTGTGAACTGCCGGCGGTAGGCATGCGATGCGGGAAAACGCAGCGGATTTGCGGCGTTCCCGCATCGCTATGGTGTGAACCTAGCCTTACATTAATAAAAACTGATAATTGAAAGCACACCTGTCAGTGTTAAATGGTCGGTCTCATCTCTATAACTGATACATCTGCTAGAGAGCTTGTTCTTTTGAAGAAAAAAAACAAAAACAAAAAAACAAAACAGGACTTACTGGCCAGATCGCCATACCAAAATAGAAGAAAGCAAGCATAAAAAAAAAACAAAAACAAAAAAAAAAAAAACGAATGGAACCATTACATCCACGAATTGGTAAACTGCAATATAATGCATTTGTTTTTGGCTTTAATACAACTTTCCTGGCAACGGCAACACATTTATTAAAGCAGTATTAAAAACGCAAAAGCAAACATATTGCAGCTTACCAATTTTTAGATGTGATAGCTGCATTGGTTCTCTTTTTAATGCTTCCTTTCCATTTTAATCTGGGGATCAAGCCAGCAAGTCTGTTTTTTTAATAGAAAAAGCTCCCTTGCAGTTACAGAGATGAAATAAACCATTTAACACTGGCAGATGAGCTTAAAATTGTCAGTATTTGTTTAAAACCTGTATCCAAAAACAAAAAATTGTTGTTGTAACTGCCTATAAAGTATTAGCTGGAGTTCAGATTCAGTTTGTTTGTGTATTTAAATATGCTAGTACATCCAACACTCCCTTCCCCTCTGATTAACAATGCTGCTGTCCAAAGGTGCCCCCTTGCGTTCCTTCATCCAGAGTGGAGGCACTCTAATACAGGAGATGCGTTCCTGGCCAGATCACCAGGTGAAAAAAAAAAGCCTAAAAAATAAAAAACAAATACAGCCACCACATCTAATGATTGATATATTACAGTTCTGGGTTTAATACCGCATTAAATTGTCTATCAAATCGACAACCTTGCAAGCAATATACCAGCATACGAAAAAGAGGAAACCACCCATTACAAAAAAAAAAAAAAAGTGCCGTCACAAACAAAACAAAAATTTCAAACACAAGTGCATCTGTGCATTAGGAACTTTGGACCATTTTAGATTCAAGATGTATTTTGTATTCTTCAATATATGTCTACGAACAGAAATAGAAACCATTCTCACCTCCTTTGTTTTAAGAGGTATGTCTCCCAAATAAACTCTGAACATTTTACCAATTATAGTAGGATCATTCCAGTCAATTAAGCTTCAAAAAAGAAAAAATGAATAATAGGTTACAAAAAAGCACACATAGCAGCAAGAACACATAAAAACAACTATCAGAGATTTAGTCAATGTATATTTTGCTAATTATGTGAGAAATAGTAAAATGGTAAAAAGGAGGGGCACTTAAAAGTGGTTGTAAACTTCAGACATGAAATATGAACAAAGCACCTATGAACATTGGGGGGGGGGTGATCTCTGATTCAATAGAAACAAAAAGAATTGGGGTGGGACTTTATCCGAGGTATATGCGACAAAGAAACACAGTCAATATAAAAACAATGTTTATTGCTAAATAATTGCATAACATGTAAGAAAGTTCATTCATAGGTTTGTGTCCATAATGACAACATGTAACAAACATGGTATGTAGAAAACTGGCAACAATACATTTTACATTGTAGAACAAACATGATTGCTGTATCAAGATAATACATTGTAGGGTAAATATATAACAGCCATCCTAGCTGACACTTACCACCTCAGAAACAGTATAAAAGGATAAAATCTGTATATATAAAACTGGTCTAAACCATACAATGAAGATGAGATGCATCCAATAAGCCCAACACGTTTTTTGTGGATTTATTCCATTCTTCAGGGGCAAATGCATTAAATATCTGAAAACACACAAATATATAAAAGTAGAAAATAAAAATTGTATAAAGCAATCAAATACTAGCCAAAAGGGAGGAGAATTCTTCTCCCATTAGGGTACTTACATATGAGCTAAATATGAAGTGGTGAGATTGCAACAAAAGTGCCGCTCAAAAGGCATAATATAAATATATATTATATATATATATATATATATATATATATATATATATATATATATATATATATATATATATATATTTTTTTTTTTTTTTTTACCCTTCAATGTATTATCTTGATACAGCAGTCATATGTTGATTATACAATGTATCATTTATTGTTGTTGCCAGTTTTCTACATACTATGTTTGTTACAGGTTGTCATAATGGACACAAACCCATGAATGAATTCTTACATGTTATTCAATTATTATTTAGCAATAAACATTGTGTTTTATATTGACTGCGTTTTTGTTGCTGCACATACCTCATTATTAAGTCCCATCCAGTTCTAACAAAGCACATATGTCTATAGTGTTTACTTGCTGCTCTTCAAAGCACTGAGTGTCATTTCTCTTTGCTAACAGTATGAATCATTTCTAACTTTTGATGCCAAGAGAGAAATTTATATTTTGAGATATATATATATATATATAACAGGGGAGGGAGTGCCAGCTGATTGACAGCCTTGGCTCTGTTCCTGTATGAAGGTGGGTGTGTCCCTTCCCTCCAATGAGCTCTCAGAGCTCTTATACAGTGTGTAACTGCAGTTCCCCAACCCTGCTTTGTGAGTCTGTGACAAATCCTTTTCATCTCTGAGTTTTAGATGGATGTATAGGACAAATGGCTGCAAATAAAAAACGGGTACAAATTATGTAGGAGGATTTGTTTAATCTCCGTGTATCACCCAAAACCAGTCACTTCACTGGGTATATGTAAAGGTTTACAACCACTTTAAGATATGCAAAAATGGTCACTTACAGTCATACTGCTGTTTCTAGAATTGGAAAATAAAAAGAAAAAGTAACAGACTAATAGACTGGAAAAAAACAGGATAAACCTGTTCATCAATGTTTAATATAGCAGAAGTCAATTTAAAAAAATAAATAAACTGAGATGTAGATTAAAAAAAAAAAATCAAGCAAGCACAGAAGCATTTGAAAGAGAACATCATACTGGATTATTATTACCTTAGCATGGAAGAACTGAAAACCAGATACAATGTTTCAATCTGACTAGATACTAGACTGCCAATATAAGCGCTGAGTATAATGGACAACACTTTACATAAATGCTCATAATTCGGGTGTGCTTTAGCGGCAGGAATGTGACACTTTGAAGAACTATAGAATTCCATTTTCCAGCACTGAGCGCTCTGCATTGGTGCCTGGCTCTTGAAAACAAACTCACTGGTCTGAAAAGTCTGATAAATCAATATGAATTCTGGAAGTTCAGAACTAAATGCAACCACACAAATCAGCCCTCTCAATTACTTTAAAAGACATAGTAATCTCTCCATCAGGGACACCATCTTACTATTTACAGGCTCACCTCTGCTTGCTTTTCAGCTCCAGATCTGCTGCAGTAGCCACACTATGTCTAGTGTCACTGGAAGCAACTACCAGATGAATAACGGCTTCCAGTTCAGGCACCTGCTCAGCTTCTATAAATTTCACTATTCCCAGTTTACACTGCATGGCAAGAGAAATAACGTAAGTTTTGCAGTTAACAACAGTATGGCAGTGGGTCTATGTATTTTGTCTGGGTGATGAAGGTTTATACAGCATGTCATAAACTTGTTCAAGTAAACCTGTAGTGAGAAACAAAAAACTTGCTGAATGACAAGAGTGGGCATCTCCTGTGATTAATGTATACCATGTTGCCTGGTGGAAAATTCCCCCAGGAGTGTCATTGGAGCCCCCCAAACTTCATACAGCAAGTCCCCTACATACGAACCTTCGAGTTGCGAACTTTCAAAGATGCAAACGTGTTCGCACAGTTTTTTTCAATTCAACCCAGGGTGCTGGACGACAAAAAAAGCAATGCTAGTGCAGTGATCTCCCCACTTAAGGGCAGTTTGGAGGAGCCCAATTATATAGAGAGAGTATGGGAAGATGGAGGTGCACAGCTCACCAATACCTGGATGCGGAGACCAGCAAGTCTCTAATGAATACACATCTAATAAAAATTTGAAGTAAAATTACTGTTTATACCTGGTTTACCTAAATGTCGTAAATACAAATTAAGTTTTACAGCCCTGGAAGTTGACATTACACATGTGCAATTTGTTTAGTGATGAAATTCAGACAAAACGTTCATTATTCAGAGATTCTGATGTATATGAATCACAATAGCAACATTTCAACAAACCCAAAAAACATTAGAATGAAACATCGAAATTCATTAGTTTCATTTGGATGACATAGTGCCATAGTTTGGGCCTTTTGTTAATGTTTGAAGCAGCTGAAATAACATAATTACATATCAAATGAATATGCAAATAAAATTTAGTTCCATTCGTTCTTCTGGATACATTTTGTTTTTATTTTGCATTAACATTTTTTATTAATTCAAAAAAAATAATAAAAATAATGCACTACATATGAAATGGAAACATACTGTATTAAATAAATGAAAAGGTATACTTATTGTATTTAATCTGGATGGTGGTGGATCCATCAGAATATCCGAATCATAACGAATGAATACAAATTAATTTAATTCCATTTGTTCTTTCGGATCATCCAATTCTATTTCTCTTGGTAACGCAGCTCCGGCACTGAGTGGCCGGAGCCGCAATATCGTCACTCCCGCGCATGCGCGCGGGACATTTCTTTCCAGCAGGGTCCGGCGTCTGCCGGACTTTCAGCCGAGAATCCCCTATGCGCATGCGTCGCTGCAGTCAGCGGCGCATTGCGAGGGGAGATTTTTTTTTACCTATAGGCTTTCCTGTAGGTAAAAGTCATAAAAATGACTATAGAACCACTTTAAACATTAATTTCTCCTTTGGTGGAGTCTAATAAACCTTTTCTATTTAAACTTATACAGAGCATTTTATCAGCATCCATAGAGAAATGTGAACAGACAAGATCCGAGATGTTCCCATTACAGCTTTTAAAAAGACAGTGATATAAAAGGAAAAATATTAAATTGTATGTTATAGTTACAAACCTGTTACAAAACTGTTATTCATTAAAGAAAATCCAGATGCAAAGATACTTGATTACCTGTTCTAGCTGTTCTGCTGTCCATGGATTGTCTCCAACAACTCTCTTTGCTGCATAAAAACTCATGCCAGGTGGTGGTTGGGGAATGCCTACTCCACTTGTCACTCCTGATGACGATCCCTGTCCAGGTGATGTACTTTGGCGATTCTGGGGTTCATTCAAGACAAACCTGAAAGATATAATGCATGCATATATTGCAAGATCACAAAAGGATGTACAAAATTACACATGTAACACATTCTGAACACTGCTCCAGCGGGCAATCACAATTGAGCCATGTTTGCTGGAAACATTCAGTAGGTAGCCAGATAGACTGAACAAATCAAATTGATAATTATTACCCATAAGGCATCAGAAGAACATCCAACATGAAATCCAGAAGTAGCTGCACAGTCTTTGGTTTTTCAGTGAGGTTAAAAACTGTTGTGGACTTGTTGGCCTCCTTGGGATATTTAATATGATATAGGGTTGGTATCAGAAGATGCATTAAGCTGTGAAAAAAATAAAGATAACCATGATGAAAATTCACAAATACAACAATTAGTGCAAGACCAAAAACGAAGTAAATAAGAAAACTAAGAAACCAGGAAAGTAATTAATGGAGATATAATATAAAAGTGTAACTGCAGCTAAAAGCTTTAAAGTGGTTGTAAAGCCTAAACATTCTTACCTTAATCCATTCCTTGCATTAAGGTAAAAAATGTTTAGGTGTCAGCATCCCTCCTCACCCCCCTTTTACTTACCTGAGCCCTCATTCGATCCAGCGCCATACACGTCTGCAGCTCTTCTCTCCCCTCACTTTTGGGTCTCCGATGTCAATCAAAGCCAGTGAAGAGGGAGGGGCGCATAGTCCCGCTGTCTGTGTCAATGGACGCAACAACAGGGCTCGGGTGCGAGCACGCATGAGTGCCCACATTGGAAGCGGCTTCCCATAGGGACACTGTACAGAGAGGAGAGGCCAGAAGCACCAGCAGGGGACCCCAAAAGAGGTTAGTGGCCGTTTTGTGCAATTCCATTGCACAGAGTAGGTAAGTATAGACACGTTTATTATTTTTTACCTTTACAATCACTTTAAGGGAACTACAATTTCTATTCTGCTTGTTAGGTGCAGATACTCTTTTAGCTGTAGTACCTTCTCCCTTACATTAACTCCAAGAGAGTTAACAGTGTACTATGAGAAACTAATTTCGAACATGGCTTGTCATTTTATCATCTGCCCTATGACCGTCTGATACTTGAATCTGACACAGAACATGTGATTTTTATATGCATCCATCAGTGGAGCAGAACTTGCTGTGGGACTGGATTATTTAAAAAAAAAAAAAAAAAAAAAAAAAAAAAAACACACAAAAAAAAAAAAAAACACCACTTTACTTCCTAACTCTACAAGTTGCTTTCCAGACATTTAGCATACCTTTAGCAAAAGATAAAAGACATTTCTTGCATCTGCACCAGCCAGTCACAAAAACGCTGTGTGATGTCAGTTCACAACAGGAAACAGAAGCAGAATTCATTTCAGGCAAATCAACAGGTGTATTTCTGTACTTGCAGGGTCTTTACAAGGATAAAATATAGGGAAATGTGCATGTCTTGCAGACATGTACTGCATGTGTTTTTTTGTTTTTTTATTTTGCAATAACACACTAAAGGCTAAGTGCAGTCTAAACCACAAAAATTAGTACAAGGAACACTACTTAAAGTCAGTATGATGTGTCCGTTGTGCTGATGCCTCTCCTGTTAGCTAAAATCCCCCGCCATCTATGCTGTAATCTTTCAGTGCAGCATGCGATACAGGCTCCCATCAAGCGTGCCCAACTATGCTCACCCTTTCCACCCAGCTCCTCTAATCACGGAAGCTTATGTGAAAGTTTCTAAGAAAGAAAGAAACACACTATGAATTCAACAGGCAGATGAGAGCCTGTGAAAGCAACCACAGTTCTAATAACCTCCGCGAGATTATGACAAGTGTGGTGGGGGAATGATGGAAGAGGATCTCAGTTAACAGAAGAGGCTTCAAATAAATCTTAATGGCTGTAAGTAATGTCCATTTTGTGGGGGGGGTTTGTTTTTTTACTGCACTTAGACCTTAACTTGCCTCCTACACTTTTCCCAAACTCTGCAATTTATATCTAAAAATAGGCAACATCACATTAAATAATCTGAATAGTTTAACTCCTCATGGAGCGCAATTTTGAAAAACATATTAGAATGCTACCTAACTATAACAACATAGCCTAGAGCAGAAATATAGGCTAAAAAAATAAGTGAAAGACACTACAAATTCAAGCCAGAGACAGTCCAATTGGCAAGTAGAGAAAATCTGCTCACCTATCTTGCTGTGGTTGAGGTCGCCCTTCCATTGCCGTTAGGAGACTAGGTGCCAGCTCACGTTGTTTTTCTATTGGCAGACGAGGGTATCCCATTTTTATATAGATTATTGTAAAATTCTGTAAGCAAAAAATGTAATATAAAATAGGCGGCTTAATGTGTAATAAAAAAAAAACAAAAAAAAAAAAAACACACACATCATCTTGTATACGTTATATTATTTGTATAGAGCTGCAAAATAACCATGCAGACATTATGTTGGGTGCCAATATACAACTATGTACAAGGATCTAATTTCCACATGTCTATCAGGTGAAATCACCTGCAAACCTACCAAAAAAAAAAAAAAAAAAGACAACACATAGAAAACAAATTACCACCAAGGACAGCCGTAATCAATAACAAAGCAAAAGAGCTGAATTCCAGGCGTGGTTTGTATTGCATAGTTACATTGGTCCAACTTTGACCAATTAAGTAAGTAAATTCCATACCTGAGGGATCCTTATTGAAGCTGGAAATCACTGTAGCGTTTATCCGGGTCCTGTGGGGGGGGGGCAGGCTGTCCCGCTACAAACTAACCACAGGAGGTCACTCACTGGGCATGGCCATCATTCAGAGACCTTGCATTTTTTCAATAAATGCAAAGTGTTCTCCGATTAGATGAGGTGGAGATTGAGCTGCCGCCACACCATCTTGAGTAATGCAAGGTGTTCTCCGAGAGGCAGCTGAACCAAGAAAATGACTCCCTGTGGTTACTTTGCAACAAGAGATGTGCTTTAGCTGTTCACTTTGGTTTTGCGCATTAATTTGCCTTTCGTTTACTTTGCAACAAGACAGCTGCTTAGGATTTGACCTGGAAGACTACAGTGATCACAGTAGTAACAACTTCCACAAAGATCCCACAGGTATGGAATATGCACATGGCTCACATTAACACTGCAATAAAAACCATACCTGCAATATATTAAGTACTGTGTAAAAGTTATAGGTAGGTATGAAAAAATGCTGTGAAGCAAGAATGCTCTCAAATATATATTTTGTTTATTTTTACCAATTTACAAATTGCAAAGAGAGCGAACATTAAAAAAGAATCGAATCAATAGAAGGGTTAACTACCCTTTGGCTTCTAACCAGCATCAATACTTCTAGGTACACTTGTACACAGTATTTGAAGGAAAATCGGCAGGTAGGTTGTCCCAATCATCTTGGAGAACTAACCACAGATCTTCTGTGGATGTGGGCTGCCCCAAATCCTTCATTCTCTTCATGTAATCCCAGACAGACTCGATAATTTTGAGAGGAGGGCTCTGCGGGGGCCAAACCATCAGGACTCTTTGTTCTGCTCTACACTGACAGACAATAGTTCTTAATGACATTGGCTGTATGTTTGGGGTCGTTGTCCTGCTGCAGAACCATAGATGTAGTGGTCAGCCAAGGAAACTTAATGCAACAGATGAGATATCATGCTTACTTCCCTTCGACATCAGGAGATTCCAGAACAGAACTGGTGGAAACCAGTGGAACCCAGGTATACCCATCTACTGTCCGGAGAAATGTCTGGCCAAAAGTGATCATCGTGGAAGTACAGTCAAGAAGCCACATCTCTGATGTGGAAACAAGGCTAAGCAAATCAACTATGCATAAAAAAACATAGAAACTGGGGTGCAGAAAAATGGCAGCAAGTGCTCTGGACCGAGGAGTCAAAATTGGAAACATTTCACTGTAGCAGGAGGCAGTTTGTTCACTGAAGGTCTGGAGAGCGGTTTAATGAGTGTCTGCAAGCAACAGTGAAGCATGGTGGAGGTTAAAGTTTGGGGCTGCATTTCTGCAAATGGAGTCAGCGATTTGATCAGCCAAAGTCATTAAGAACTCTCTTTAGAGTAAAGAAGTGATGGTTTGGTCCCCACAGAGCCCTGATTTCATTATTGAGTCTGTCTGGGATTACATGGACAGGAGGATTTGAGGCAGCCAACATCTACAGAAGATCTATGGTTAGTTCGCCAAGAGGTTTGGAAAAATCTACATGCCAGTTTCCTTCAAAAACAGCAAGTGTACCTAGAAGAATTGATGAGGTTTTGAAACCAAAGGGTAGTCACGCCAAATATTCATTTGATTTTAGGTTTTGATTCTGTTCACTCACTTTGGATTTTGTAAATGTATTTATTTATATTAAAACACTTATTAAAAACACTTCTATTTCCTGGAAGCATTCTTAATTTACAGCATTTTTTCACAACTGCCTGTACTGTATCTTTTGCACAGTACTATGTATTATATATACACTCAAAGCCATATTTACCATAAAAATGCAAGTATAGAAAAATATTGTTGATTCTGCCAGAAATCCAGCTAACAAATCCTAAGCAGTGTCAGCCCTGCTCAGTGTTCCCTTACTTGACTACAAAGCACCTCCCCTTTGTTATGCAGAGGAGGTGGTGTTCTATAGGTCTTCTTAGGATTTTAGAGCAGCAGAGGCAGTGTTGACTACAGAAGTCAGATGCTCACTTTTTTTCTGGCAGTATCAGCAGACGTATTTATGTACTTTTAAATGTGTTAAAGGAACAAAAAATGCGACTGTACAGAAAGAGATGTGCTGAATAGGTTTATTTTTTTACAGTAAGGAATCATCTGATGTGAGGTCTGTAATATTAAGTGGTGTAAATGTTGAGAAGGGTAATAGAGGAGCTTTACATGTTTTGGATATTTAATTTCAGTTCCAATTTAAAATTTGCCCTTGTATTGTTACTCTAGCGTTCATACCGTCACGAAGGAAACAGCAGCTGGGTCTTGGTACTGCACTAAAAGGGTCTCCACAGGTAACTGAATCTTCGGACGACTCTTTATTCTTTTGTTCAAGTGAACGAGTAATTCCATAACCTAACGGATTGAACAGATATCAACATTTCTTAGTATTACATACTACAAAAACAGATATATAGCTAAGAAGCAGCAATAATAAAGACATTGTGAGATGTGTATATACACATTTTTTTTCTTTTAAACCTTTCTTTAGGATTATCAATTTATGTTTAGTATGTATATGATTTAACAGTGTATTGGATACAAATGGGCACATTTCTGAACTGCCTCAAAAAAATATCACCACACAAATACAATCACACTAGTCAAAGCAGGAACATGGATCAATGCCTTCACCTTCCCCATAGTGAGAAAGCACAGGCTAGGCACAGTGTTAACCCTTTGATCACCCCTGATGTTAACCTCTTCCCAGCCAGTGTCATTAGTATAGTTGGCAGTGCATATTTATACCACTGATCACTGTAGTAGTGTCAATGGTCCCCAAAAAGTGTCAAAAGTGTCAGTTTTCCGATTTGTCTGCTGCAATATCGCAGTCCCGCTATAAGTCACTGATCACCCGCCATTACTAATAAATAAAATAAAGATTAATAAAAGTAGCCTATAGTTTGTAGGTGCTATAACTTTTGTGCAAACTAATCAAAATACGCCTATTGGGATTTTTTTTTTAACAAAATATGTAGCAGAATACATATTTCTCTAAACCGATTTAGAAATTCGTTTTCAATTTTTTTTAAAGGCAGAAAGTAAAAAAAAAAAAAAAAAGGAATTTTTTTCAAAAAATTTGTGAGAAAAAAAAATAAAATTAAAAAATAATGTTATTTGGGTACAGTGTCGCACGACCACGCAATTGTCAGTCAAAGTAATGCAGTGCCGCATTGCAAAAAATGGCCTGGTCATGAAGGGGGTAAATCTTCGGGAGGTCAAGTTTAAAAGGTCACTGAAGGCCAATACTGGAAAAGTACCCGGTGGGTCACTATTCCTTCCACTGAAAGTAAAAATGGGGCACAATTCCTCCCAGTGAAACCAGCTATAGGGTAATATTCTTCCCACTTATACCAACAAAAGAGCAATTATTCCTCCCAATGACACCAGAGAAAGAGCATTAGTCATCCTACTGAAAATCAGAGATGGGGCATTATTTCTCCCACTAAGGCTCCATGCACACTGGCTTAAAAATCACTGCTGGAGCGCAGTCATGTTGGAACAAATTGGACAATTTCATGCTTCCAGCTTTGTGGGAACAGTTTGGGGATGTTCCAACATGACTGCGCACCATTTCAAAAAGCAAGGTGCATAAAGAGGTGGATGAGCAAGTTTGGGGTGGAGGAACTTGACTGGCCTGCACAGAGCCCTGACCTTAACCCGATAGAACACCTTTGGGATGAATTACAGCACCGACTGCTTCTCGCCCACATCAGTGCCCAATCTTACAAATGTGCTTCTGGAAGAATGATCAAACATTCCCACATACACACTCCTAAACCTTGTGGACAGCCTTCCCGGAAGAGTTGAAGCTGTTATAGCTGCAAAGGGTGGACCAACTGAATATTGAACCCTACGGACTAAGACGCCAGTAAATTTCATGTGCATGTAAAGGCAGGTGTCCCAATACTTTTGACATACACTGATTATATATAAAATCAATCATAGGTTTGCTGCTTGGGGAATCTCCTCTTATAAATATCAGGAACCTGTATATTTAGATCAATTTCCTTTTTACGCAATACCACCGTGTATCGCTGTAATACTTTCTAGCCGTATTTGTAGTCACCTTTACCCAATATGATGTGTTGGATCTCTAGATCATTGTCTCCAACAGTATACACGTCCCCACATTCACCCCAGCGCTCGTGTTTGGTGTCATCACATACAACCTGTGGTATATAGGTTTCTATGTGGAATTTTTGGATTTTCTTTTTTTTAAATACCTTCATTTGCGATACTTATAAATAAAAGATAACATACGTATTTTTGTATTTTTATTGTATGTTTCTTATCCTCCCAGAAAGTACTTTCAAGCTCCTGAAGAAGCGATTATTCGTGAAACACGTAGAGAAGAATACCATCAGGCTGCACTGCCCCACACCTCTGCCTTGGGTCTGGCATCTTTTATGCTTTAGTGTGACCGTTCACTTAGGCTTGTGTGACCCACACTTCCCAAATTACTTCGTAGCCTGATGGTTTGATTGTAATACATTTTTATAGTATAACCTTTAATAATGTTTAAGATGTAACCTAGTAAAATGTGATTCATTTTATATATATATATATTTTTCCCCCAAAAAAAAGTCCATGTTTTTCTGTTGGCTATTGTTGGTTCTCATATACACCAAGGAACAGGGCACAGTAGACAACTTGGTACACCCCCAGTACCACCTGGGGAGTCATGTACCATATATTATTTATATTCTATCATCAGAGTCAAGAATTTTCATCCAAAGCTTGACAGTTGTTGCTCACTTTATTAAAACAGTTATTACATTTAATAATATTTGATATTTAACTGCTTGCTGCCTGCCCACTGTCGAATGACGGCGGGGCGGTACAGCTCTTGTTCTGGGACGGCAACAAGGCACGACCCCGATCTGTGTAAAGAGCCGCGTGCGCAGCTCTATAACCATGTGATCGGCTGTGTCCAATCACAGCCGGTTACATGTAAACACGGAGGTGTGAGGAGAGGAGAGCCGATCAGCGGCATCTCCTCACAGGGGGACATCTAGGGATGTAATCAGGGCACTGATCAACAGTGCCCTGATCACAATAAAGTGTAACAATACTCTTACACTTGCTCCCTGCTGATGGTGGCTTGCATGTGGATTTTGTGAACATAAGTAGAATTTTGAACTAAAGTGGCTAATTAATAACCAGCAGTTAAGACAGGAGTCTTCTAACCTGTAAGTAACATCTTAAACTTCCTTAACCACTTCAATACAGGGCACTTTCGCCCCCTTCCTTCCCAGCCCAATATTCAGCTTTCATCGCTCTAGCGCTTTCAGTGACAATTGCGCGGTCATGCTACACTGTTCCCAAATGAAATTTTTATCATTTTGTTCGCACAAATAGAGCTTTATTTTGGTGGTATTTATTCACGACTCCGTTTTTTTATTTTTTCCGATATAAGCGCAAAAAAAGCGGAAATTTGGGAAAAAAAAGCAATATTTTCTTTTTTCTATTTTAAAAGAAATCCAATAAAATCAAATTTTGTCATAAATTTAAGCCAAAATGTATTCTGCTACATGTTTTTGGTAAACAAATTCCGTTAAGTGTATAATAATTGGTTTGTGTGATCACGGACATATGTACGCAAATGATCATGTACATGTGTGTGCAGGTGATCACGTACATATGTGTGCACATAATCATTGGGACATGTGATTTTAGTAGGACATATGTGGGGGACATGTGTTTATTATTAGGGACATGTGTTTTTATTATTTGGGGACATGTATGTTTTGGGGACATGTGTGTTATGGGGACATGTGTGGGGACTGTGTTTACACTGTGTTGTGTGTTTACATTAGACTGATGATCAGTGAGTAAAAAGCTGTAAAAAAAAGCTCATACTCACGGATCATCAGCCAGCTGCAGCGATCTGCTCTCCTCTCAGCGATGACTTCTGTGTGAGGAGAGGAGGAGCCGATTGCCTAGCAACCGGTTGTTTGTTTACATCACATGACGGCCGTGATTGGACACGGCCGTCATGCGATCCCGCTGCTTCTGAAGGACGTTCCTGAACGTCCTATCAGAAGTAGACGGCTCCCACCCGGCCGTATATATGCATTGGCAGGGTGGGAAGTGGTTAAAGTAATTGTATTGTAACTGGGAAAGGAGTGCTAGCAGGGTTGAAGGTTTTGCTCAGTGCACAGTGTGCCACATGTATGCAAAATTGGTAAACAGCTCCAGGATGGATACCGCTGTGACATATGTGAGCAGGTTGCTCTTCTGGAAGCTCCCATTAGAGATCTGGAGGAGCAAGTTGCAACACTGGGCAGAAAGGACAGCCTTGAAAGGGGTCCTCTGCTCGCCGAGCAGGTGGTCAGTAGGGCTGATGTGGAGGGTGGAGGGGAAAGGCAGGATTATCAGAAAGGAAGATGGGTTAATGTAGTTAGAGCGAGTGGAAGGGGCTCACAGAAAAGGAATGCCAGTCCTGTATTTGTGCATCAAAACAAATTTGCCAAGTTGGGTGAAGATGGCAAGCACAGAGGTGACAACCACAGATATCACTGCTACCCCTAACAGCCAGGAGAGCAGCCCATCTAGTAGAGGTGGTGAAGGGAGTGCAGGAAGGCCTAGACAGTTGGTGGTAATAGAATAATTTGTCGCCAGGATCGCCTCAATCGAATGGTTTGCTGTCTCCCTAGTGCTATGGTTTGGCATATGGTGGACAAATTACTGGGAGGGGCTTGGCATGACCCAGCTGTCTTGGACCACGTTGGAACCAATGACAGTATGCATGGAAGGTGAAGGCTCCTTAAGAATCAATTTAAAGAACTAGGCTGCAAGTTGAAGGGAAGGACCTCCAAGGTGATATTCTCTAAAATATTGCCTGTGCCATGCGCAACACAGGAAAGGCAGGGGGTGATTAGAAAGCTGAATGCATTAGGTAAAGACCTGGTGTAGGGAGGAGAGATTTGGGTTTCTAGAGCACTGGGCAGACTTTTCATTGGGGTGCAACATATATGCTAATGACAATTTGCACTTGAATGGAACCTGCTGTGCTGGGGGAGAGGTTTATGGGAAGGTTGGAGGAGTATTTAAACTAGGATTGAGGGGGGAGGGTGAACTAGAATTATATCGGGCAGACAGGTTAGTTAGGGTTCAGACATTAATGGAGGGTGGAATGGATCTGGTAATCTCAAACCATGCAGAACTTATTACTAATGTTCAGATAAAGGAACACCTGGGTAGCAGTGATTATAACATGATTTCATTTGATGTTAGCTGTAAACAAGAAATACATACAGGAAAGATAAAAAAACAACATCAAAAGCAAATTTTCCAAGGATAAGGGCTGCTCTCCAGGATTTAGACTGGGAGGGAATATTGGCATCGATAAACACAGGACAGAAAATGGTAATTCTTCAAAAAGACTGTTTGGGACCTCACTGCAAAGTATATTCCCATGGGCAATAAGTTTAAAAGGCAAAAAAAAAAAAAAAAAAAATAAATAAAAAGATGAAGGAACACTAGTGTCGTTTAAATGTTACAAAGAATTTAACAGAATATGTAAAAAGGAAATCAAGGATGCAAAAATTCAAATTCAGATTTCAAAAGATAGTAGGACGAACCCCAAAACATTCTTCAAATATATTAATAGTTAAAAAGGTCAGGTCTGAGCATGTAGGCCCTTTACAAAATAATCTAGAGTGACTGGGGACAAAGAGAAGGATAATTTATTAAATACTTTCTTCAGCTCTGTGTATACAAAAGGAGCATGGGGAAGTTTATAATGGGGGTGGTATAGACACAGTCCCAAATGATCCACAATGGCTCAAAAGTGATATGGTCCAGAAATATTTAGAAGGTGGATAAAGCACCTGGACCTGATGTCATCCACCCACGGATCCTAAAAGAATTAAGCTCTGTAATTTCAAAGCTATTGTATTTCATTTTTAGGGACTCATTAATGACAGGAATAGTACCACTGGATTGGCGCAGGGTGAACGTGGTGCCTATATTTAAAAAAGGGACCAAAGTCTTTACCAAGTAACTATAGACCTGTTAGTTTAACTTCTATAGTCAGGAAGATACTGGAACATTTAATAAAAGACCATGTAGACAAGTTCTGCCTGGAAAAAAAAAAACATTTTAACCAGACAGCATGGATTCATGAAAGACAGAAGTTGTCAGACAAACCCAATTTTTTTTTATGAAGGGGTAAGTAAAACCTTGGACAGAGGGGTGGCGGTGGACGTGGTATACTTGGATTTTGCAAAAGCGATAGATACAGTTCCGCACACACGGCTCATGTGTAAGGTAAAGCCTACAGGCTTGGAAGTATCAGTTTGTAAATGGATAGAAAACTGGCTAAAAGACAGAATTCAGAGAGTAGTGGTTAATGATTCTTACTCTGAATGGTCGAAGGTTATCCGTGGTGTATCCCAAAGGTTCAGTGCTGGGACCCTTATTTTTTAATATCTTTATAAATGATATTGGGTCTGGGATCAAAAGTAAAATTTCTGTCTTTGCAGATGACACCAAGCTATGCAGTGGAATAACGTCCTTACAGGATGTCTCCAATTTACAAGCCGACCTCAATGCTCTGTCTAATTGGGCGACCATGTGGCAGATGAAGTTCAATGTTGAGAAAAGTTATGCACTTGGGGGCTAAGCATATACATGCATCATGGGGGGGGGGGGGGGAGATTGTCCCTGTTCAAATCATTAGTAAGACCTCATCTGGAATATGCAGTTCAGTTTTGGGTACCAGTTCTCAAAAAGGATATCGGGGAACTGGAGAAAGTGCAGAGAAGGGCAACCAAACTGATAAGAGGCATGGAGGAGCTCAGCTATGAGGAAAGATTAGCAGAACTGAATTTATTCACTCTTGAGAAGAGGAGAATAAGGGGGGGGGTATGATCAACATGTTCAAATATATAAGGGGTCCATATAGTGAACTTGGTATTGAGTTATTCTCTTTACGGTCAACACAAAGTACACGGGGGCACTCTTTACGTCTAGAGGAAAAGAGATTTAATCTACAAATATGGAAAGGTTTCTTCACAGTAAGAGCTGTGAAAATGTGGAATAGACTCCCGCCAGAGGTGGATCTGGCCAGCTCAATAGATTGCTTTAAGAAAGGCCTGGATACTTTCCTAAATGTACATAATATAACTGGGTACTAACATTTCTAGGTAACGTTGATCCAGGGAAAACCCGATTGCCTCTTGGGCCCCTACTGTAGCAAATTAGAGCATGCTCTGCTGTTTTTTTTTTGCTTTCCTCTGGATCAACTGTGGGAATAGAATTGGGTATATTGGATTGTACGATATTTTTTATTTAATTTTTATGGTTGAACTGGATGGAATTTTTGTCTTTTCATCCTATGAAACTATGAATACAATGCCAGCATACAGTGCCCACAAGTGCCACAAATCAGTGCTGGCAATCAGTGCCGCCCATCAATGTCACCCATCAGTGCAACCCATCAATGCCCATCTGTACTGCCTATCCATGCAGGATATCAGTGCCCAGTGCCGCCTATTAGTGCCTCCTCCTCTATTTGTGTGAAGAAAATGACAAAAAGTTTGTACAGTGTAGCATGATTGCGCAATTGTCATTCAAAGTGCAACAGCGCTGAAAGCTGAAAAATGGCTTGGGCAGGAAAGGGGTGTTAGTGCCTGGTAGCAAGTGGTTAAAAGAGTAACATCCCTTCCATGGGGGGGAAAAAAAAAGCAAATAAAAAAATAAAATTGCATATATAATTTGTTCACAAGCCATATTGTAATTGAAGCTTAAGGAGATCAGGCACTTTCAGGGTGATGTGGCCGTAGGTCTGACACCTTTGCCTTGATTGTACTCAAGGCCCCTTTTCTCCAACCCCCCCATTAGTGTTGTAAACCACAGTACCTGCCTCATCATAGCCAAGCTGTTGAAAACCAGCGCCTCTAAAAGCAGGATGGAAGAACGGTCCATAAGACAGTAGGTCCCTCCTGAAAAAAAAAGTTGCCCAGAAAAAACGTTGGCGACCAGGCGCACCTGGACAGCATACCCAGACCACCGGGACCCATCCGGATCCAATAGGATGACCGGAATCACTGCAGTCGTGATCCTGCCAAAAAGCCACAGCAAAGGCTAGCAATAAGGAAAAGGGACAGAGTAAACGTGGGTCCCTAGAGCCGCCAGAAGATCCCATGATCTTACCAAACACCTTGGCACTGTCCTGTTGGGCCAAGACGCAAAACAGATCAAGCTCAGGCGTGCCCCAGCAGAGACCCCTATGATGAAAGGCGGCCCAGTGAAGGGTCCACCCCGGGGTCCAACTTTATCCAACTGAGGTATCCGAATTACCGTATTCCACTCCTGGAAAACATACGCCAGAAAATGGTTGAAACGAGACGCTGCGCCCACCAGAGGATACTGGCAATGGACTATTGTTGCCCGTCCTGGCAAAGGACATAAGCCACCGGCATTGCCTTGCCTGACTGGATCCGTACCTCCCAAAGACATAGATAACATCGGACCCAATACCCACATGCAGCTCTGCAGAGGAGCCCAGACAGTAAACGAAAGACAAAGCGCAACGGGAGAAGCAACACTCTGTCCAGAGCTGAAGCTTAGTCAGGCTCAGATAATCAAATGATCTGGCAGGGCCAAGCAGGCATCCGATATGCTAGACTCCAACCGAGATCATTCCGGGTCTGTATAAGAATTACAGTGCCCCTCGGAGCAGATGAGGAGTTGGAGATCATCCAGGAAGCCCAGGATCACAAACCCACCCCCACGTAACCACGCCAGATCAGGGGCCAACACCTCGTGAACACCCGAGGAGCGGTAGCCAGACCCACAGGGACAACACCACCCGCTCATAATGCTCCCCATCCACAACTAAAACCAAGGGGAGTGCTGGAGACGGGAACACCATTGACTGTGTAAGTAGCATTTGTTGATAGTTATAAAGTCCCGCTGACTGCCACAGGCCTTGCACAGCCCCCTGCGGGGAACAGCCAGCAGTCTGGTGGCAAACGTCCTTGGAAGCAAAAACTTCCTCGGAGGAACCCCGGCCGGAAAACTTATCTTGTAACCGGACAAGATCAAGATCAAGATGCGACATGCCACCCTTCAGGGTCACCTCCCCAAAATACATGTCCCCCCCCCCCCGAGGAAACAGAGCTCAGCAACCAGTAAAACTGAGGCCCAGCGACCTAGCAACTGTAGCACCTGTACCAACAGGTCCGCCACTGCAGCACAGACAGGTATGTCCACTGGCCCTTAGAAACCAGAGATTCCTCCATTGGAACCATGGTTACCTTGAGCAGTCTAGAGACAGGGGGGGTCCATTACTGGTGCAACAGTCCATTCCTAAAGGAGGGACTCCCCAAAAAAGGTACTTTTCAGCAAGTATTCTTGGAAACCCCAAAGACACTCTAGACAGGACACACTCAGTCCTCATGGACAATTTTGTCTAAGAGGAAGAAGGGAACGCGTTTGCCAAGCAAAGCCCAATGGGATACCAGCCCTCCATCTTGAAAAGGTTCCCGCACAATACCACAAGTGTGAAAAACCAGCACCCCTCGACTGAGGACCCACTCCCCAGAACCGGGGCCCCTCACAGGGGTGCAGATCCGGGTCCCCCCCACAGGGAGCAAAACCAGAGGTCCCTCACAGGTGCACAAACCGTGCCCCCCCCCCCCCCACAACAGGAGACACAACCGTGGCCCCCCCCCCCCACAACAGGAGACAGAAGCCCTCACAGAGAGCAAAACCCGAGGCCCCTCACAGGGGGGCACAAACCATGGCCCCTCTACTAAGGAACATGGACCTTCGCAGTGCCACCCCTCGGGGGGGTCGCCACGAGGCCTAACAGACCGCCACCACACCTAAATTTTTTAGCCACCCGCTGTGAGCACACAGCTCGGGGGGGGGAATCACGGTAGGATGCAAAAGCCATGGGCTAAATTTTTGGACGCCCGCTGCTGGCCCACGGGGGGACCGAACTGACCCTGAGCCATGGCACGTTGTGACCTTGGACAAGTCACTTTATCCCCACTCGCATCTGGTGAGCAAAAATGTAGGCTGCGGCTTTCGGGTTGGGCCGCGACTTGTCCAAGGTCACAACGTGCCCATGTGAGGTTTAAACCCCACAATTTCAGGAAGTCTCCCATGGCATTACTGGCCTCCCATGTACTTAACCTGAAGCTTTGGCTGCATTAACCCCAGCTGGTAGGCCCCAGGCCCTCCTCACCCCAGATATCACCACCCCTCCCCCTCCAATCTAACCACCCAAAAGGTGGAAAACAGTGCCGTTGTCCCAAAATGTCCATAGGCCAGAAACCTGGACCTCACCCAGGTAAGGTGTGGGGGGGGGGGGGTTGGAGAAGAACCCCCCAAATGGACCGACCACCCCAGGGAGTACCCACGCTAACCCCTCTCCAGAGAAGGAGAGGCGGGGGGGCTCCAGACAAGAGCACGGGTAACACTCCCCTACAGATCCTCCTCATCGGGGTGGGGGGGGGGGGCTGGAGGCGAACCCCGGAGGGACCGACCACACCAGGGAGTACCCGCACCCCCCACCTCTCCAGTTAAGGAGAGGCAGGGGGCCCCTTACCGCTCCAGCAAAGTGCGCAGGTAACGCACCCAGACAGATTCATCTCCCTCATAGTACAGAGTGGCTGTCTGCCATGGCACACTGACTCGGACAGCAGTAGCCCAGTCATGTGTGCCCCGGAGCATATAGCTCACCGGCCACCCCAGACCAGAATGTGGCCTGTCGCGGCCGACCCAGCATGGAACTAAAGGTCTGCACGTGCTCGATGGCCAGGCTGCGGAGACTACCAGGATCTATATTAACCCTGCCGGGCTGTTAATTGCAGATCACGGGAAAAATAACAGAAAGAAATAAAAACAAAACCCAAAAGAACCGTAGGTCCCAGCAGGGAACCAGGTCCTTGGTCCTGACTAGGCAGAAAAAAAAAAAAACAACAATGCCTAGAGCAGGGCAAGGAAAAATTATTTACAAATAATTACTTCCAAAAATGATACTAGTCTTACATTTGCAATGCTGCCTGCATGTGTAGAAATCACAGCAACACCAACCACTGTTGGGCCTATTACCTCTAATTAAAAACGGACACACTTTTGCTTTTAATAATATAAAACTGACTGATCAGATCTTTCATAAGCCCAGTTGCAGTGTGACTGTTTTTCGTGATGGCATTGATGAAAAATTTTTACTTTGTTTAGATATAATGAAGACTTACCTTCTTCCGTACTCCCTCCTGTGCACTTGACAATTTGAGGAGAACTGGGGGCAAGAATTTGGAGATAATACTTTGCAGCTGCTCATCGGT